>NC_061863.1:62619753-63819753 GCF_907164915.1 Impatiens glandulifera
TTTTTTATGCAGGTTTTAAGAAGTATGAATTGCGGATTTCCCATAGTAGTCACTTCAAAGGCTAAGGAGACAGCCGCATTGTACTCGCTTAGAGATCCTCAAGAAGTCTTTCATTTTCTTTCTAGACTAGCTACATGTAATAATGGTGATTTACCAAGTTCTTCGGCCACCACTAGTTAGTGTACAATTAGTGTAGGGTTTAGGGTTTGATATTGTTAAAAATATAATAGTTCAATTTAAATGTTTGGATATTGTTTTTAGCTACTAAAAATAATAAACGATGGTGGGTTATATATGACCTCTAAGGTTATATATGACCTCTAACAAATGAATCGGAAAAAATTCATGAAAAGGGTAAAACACCAATATTAGAAATTAAAATTCAAACAAAGAAATTAGGTGTATATACATATATTTCTTATTTTGTTGAAAAATATTTATTTATTCATTTTTAGTAGCTAAAAACAATATCTAAACATTTGTTAAATTTGTTATAAGGGTTAAAATGGATAAACATTTGTTATATATGTACCTCTAACAAATAAATTTTAAAAAATACGGATAAAAAACTAGTTAGAAATTCAAATTCAAACAAGGCCATGAGGTAAATATATATATATATATTTTATTTTTGTTGAAAAATATATATTTATTTATTTTTTAATTTTTTAGAAATTTCTTTTATTTTTAAAATTTGTTATAAGGGCTAAAATGGATAAAAATTAGTTTCTACCTAATAGTATAAACCAACCCAGGCCCATGACGCTGGCCTTTTCCCTCCGCATATTGACCTTTCGCCTGAGTTTAATTGGACATCGGGTTGGCCAGATTCTCCTTGTGACTAGCTTACCTTTTGAATTTAATATAAAAAGAGAATGCTAACTAGATTGAATGATTATATTTTGAAAACATTATATAATAAATTTTTTTATTTTTGGCCAAATCAAAAAATATATGTTGGAAATATGTAAATTTTGTACAACATTCATGATAATGAAAGTGAATTAGAGATTAATTGATTAATTTCAAGACCATCAATAGATATCAAAATGATAAAACCTAAAAAATGAGGGTTTCTTCGGTTGAACATCCAATTTAATCATCGAAAATCATATCACCCTCTTTTAACCATTTTAATTAATTATATAATTCAATTAATTAAACAAGTACAAAAATGCATTTTATTTTAAGTAATTATTTTTATTTTATTATTATATATTAAATCATTTTAACAAAATAAATAAATAAAACCACATCCTCAAAATGATTTCTTTTTTAACTAATTAATCAAGTTATAACCCCAACTCAAATCCAAAACAAGCCCAATCAAAATAGATCATAGAAAACTAATGTAACTAGCATGTGAAATGATTAGCATTAATGAGGAATATAACTTTTCAACGTTAGATAAGTCATCTTTAATACATTAAGAAAAGAGGTTCACAGGGTTTAGAAAGACTCGATCATAGGAATATATTTAGTGATGCTAGATGCAATTTGTATGAACACTATTACTCTTTAATGAATAAAACTTTCACTAATTAAAGTTCTCATAATAAAAGCCTAATATTACAAGATTAACCAAACATTGTTTGTTCCCATATAAATCAATAACTAAAATTCGATTGCAGCATCTGAATCTATCATAATAATTAATGAAATTCATGTTAATGAGATTGTTGCATTCTTTCAAAGAGTAATAATTTGGAGAGTGTTTGGTAACTATGGAATTATAATGGGGTCTAATTTCAATTCCTAAGTTTGGTATAGTGTTTAAGATTAATAATTTTAATTCAAATTAGAATTCCAATCTAATTCAAACTATTGTATTTTATAATTCTCAATTCCATTTTTTTTAATTCGGAAATATAATTCTATAGGAAAAAATCTATGTTTTTTAAACAAAATTATATTATTATTTTAGGTTAACGTGTTAAACCGATAAAAAAAATTAACTTTAAAAGTTAAAATGTCGATATGATATACTAAGTTTTAAATTTATTAAGTTAACATTTCGATCTAATATTTTCTTTTTAATTTAGCAAGTTAAATGTCAAACAATATTTTATTTTTGTAATTTAGGAAACTAACATATTGAACTAATATTTTTTTTTATTTAGTAAATTAACATGTTAAACCGATATTTTGTTTCTTTATGAGAGTCGACCTTTAAACAAAAATCTTGATATTTGAGCTATTATAATAGTTTGTGTCAAACAAATATCTTAATAAAATAAATAATATATATTCAAAAAAGTTATTGATATTTTTTTCAAACATATAAATTGAAATTGAATGATAATTCTATAGTTTTTTGAAGCATAAGAATTGAATGATAATTCTATAGTTTTTTGAAGCATAAGAATTGAATTATAATTCAATGTCAATTCTTGTAGAATTGGAAATGGAATTTCAATGTCAATTATAATTAGAAATGAAATTTTAATGTTAATTCCAATTTCAGTCATCCATACTCACCATAATTGTAATCATAGAATCAACGGCAATGATTTGCAATATTAGGCTTGCAACTCAACTTGTAAGAATATTATGTAACACATTATAAGTAAGGTTTTTACTCTTGTCGAGAGAGTTTCCACACTAATGTTCGTGTTTATTTATATTATGTTATTTGATTTGTTGATTAAATATTGGTAGAATGTTTCGAACAATATTATAAGAATAACCAAATATAACCAAATTAAAAAGTAACAAATTAATGAGAAATATTGATGTCAATATATCTAGTGATGCTAGATGCAATTTGTATGCACAATATTACTCTTCAATGAATAAAACTTTCACTAATTAAAGTACTCATAAAAAACAACTTAATATAATAACTAAACATTGTCCCTGTATGAATCAATAACTAAAATCGATGACAACTTCTACATCTATCATAATAATTAATGAAATTCATGTTAATGAGATTGTTGCATTCTTTCAAAAAGTAATAATTTGGAGAGTGTTAGGTAACTATGAAATTTGAATGAGGACTAATTTTAATTTCTAAGTTTGGCAGAGTATTTAAGATTAATAATTTTAATTCGAATTAGAATTCCAATCTATTTCTAACTATTGTATTTTATAATTCTCAATTTCATTTTTTTAACTCGAAAATATAATTCCAAAGGAAAAATTCGATGTTTTCTAAACAAAAATATATTATTATTTTAGGTTAACGTGTTGAGCCGATATTTTTTTTAACTTAGAAAGTTAAAATGTCGATCCGATATATTAAATTTTAAATTTATTAAGTTAACATTTCGATCTAATATTTTTTTTGAATTTAACAAGTTAAATGTCGAACAATATTTTATTTTTGTAAGTTAGGAAATTAACCTATTGAACTATTTTTTTTTTAATTTAGTAAATTAACATGTTGAACTGATATATTCTTTCTTTATGTGAATCAACTTTTAAATAAAAACTCTTGATCAGGCCCGGAATTGCTGGGTAATAAGTGAGGCAATTGCCTCAGGCCCAAATATTTTTGGGGCACCAAAACCTTCAAAAAAAAATAAATTTTAATGATATGTTCATGGGATTATTTTTAAAATGCCCATAAATAATAATTGGTAACCTATCAATCATAAGCCCTAACTTAATTTGTATCCAAAAAAATAAAAATAAAAAACACTATCTTATTTGGAGAAAAGAATCGCAAGATTCCCATTTATCAACAAAATCAAGGAAAAAGAAAGAAAAATAAGAACAAGCATTCTGGAAAAAGAAAAGGAAACACTTCCCCCAAATCCCAAGCCTATCGTCGATCCTCTAGCTTGCCGGAATCGGAGTAAAAAACTCGGTCGTCTCCTTCCCCGAGCTCTTGGGCCTTTTTCGCTCGTTCCAGCCTTGTTTCTCGGCACTACTAGGCATGGAAAAATTCCGGTTCTTGGGGGACCCGAACCGGACCCGAAGCTGCCCCAAAAAATCGGGTCCATTATTGACCCGAACTTAATGGTTCCGACCCGACGGGTACCCGACCCGACCCGGACCCGAATTTTATATTTGAAGTTCAAATTTTTTTTTTTGTATCTATCTTATTTTTTTTATCCAATCCATAATGTAATATTTATTTTCATTTTTCAAACCATTCATTTCCTTTTAAAATAAGATAAATAAAAATTAATTACTAATCCTATAAAGCTAATACATGTTACATCCATTTATTTTAACCAATTACAATTTAGAACTAGGAAAAACTCATAATCTCAATATATTGAGAGTACAATTATTATATTTTAAATAAAATATATATTTTATTTTTAACTAATAATTTAATATTTATTTTTACTTTTTAAACTATTCTTTTTACCCTTTTAAAATAAGATAGATAAAAATTAATTTTAAGTGAAAGTAATCATATACACAAATTTAAATAAAGCTAATACATGTTCAATCTATTTGTTCTAATCAATTACCATTTACAACTAAGAAAAACTCATAATCTCAATATATTGGGAGTATAATTATCATATTTTAAGTAACCCATGCTCTTAATATATTAAATTCAAAAAACAAAATCTAACCCAAACAAAATAATAGATCTCCAAAATGTATTAAATTCAAAAAACTAAATCTAACACAAACAAAATAATAGATCTCCAAAATATATCAAATTCAAAATACTAGATCTACCCAAACAAAATAATATATCTCCAAACTATATCAAATTCAAAATACATTTTCTCCAAATTATATCAAATTTTGAAATCTTCATTCTTCAATCATCTCCTCAACGTCATCTACATCTGTAAAAATTCAAAAATAATTAGCTAAAAACATTTACAAATTATGATCGCAAATGATAAAATTATACCAAAATCTTTATCGCAATCTAGGTCCAAATCTATATCAGCGTCCATGAATGATGTTTCATTTGGAGGTTCACCTACATATTATTAATAAAAAAATTGAATAATAATAAGAAAAGAGAATAAGAACTTTATTGTTTTTCAAGGTATTATTAACAATACCTGATAACCAACTTTTTGCACACATAAGAGCCTCCACCATCTCTACATTAAGCCTACTCCGATGAGGACCAACAATTCTACCACTTGTACTAAACGCAGACTCTGAAGCAACTGTTGACACTGGAATCGCCAACAAATCTCTTGCAATTGCTCGTAACGTGGGATATTTAAAGTTACCATTCCAATATGCGAGAACATCAATATTCATGGTTGTTGGGAGCAATTTTTCCTCCAAATACATATCTAGTTCAGATTTCATTTGTGTGCTCATATATTTGTCGCTCTCACAAAAGCTAGTGAAGTCTGCAGGATAGATAGTACTCATTGACCGGAGAATATTTTTGTCACTCGTGGTCAGTGGGGCATTGGAAATATCATTTGTGTATTCCTTCAACAAATGATAAAACTTTTGACGCACTTCATCTAACTTTGTTTTCCATTCACTTGGGTAGAAACGTGTAAAATAATATTGAACCAACTTCAATTTACTCCTTGGATCCAGAATACAAGCAACCGCCATCAAAATATGTGTATCAAACCAATATTTGTCAAACTTTGACATCATTAAAATTGTCATATCTTGAATCTTTTCAACAGGAGACTCTATCCAAGTAGCGAAAGTCAGTTTAATCTCACATATTTTAGCAAAACATATATTGGACGTAGGATATTTTGTTGAAGAAAACAGCTCAGTCGCATTGAAAAATAGTTCAAGTCTTTCACATACTTCTTGGGAAATATCCCATTCATTATCATTTGGCTCGTGTTTGTATTGTCTATCCCGAAGAGAGCATCGACAAAAAACCAACTTATATTGCAGAGCAGTTCTTAGCATGAAAAAAGTTGAATTCCATCGAGTTGGACAATCAAGAGATAATTTATTACTCATGTGAATTCCAAGTGTCCTTGCATTATCTTCAAATTCCTCAATCCTTCTAGGCGAAGCCAACCAATACACAACACTATCACGTACTTTCTCAATTGACGACTTAATCACATCTAACCCATCTTTCACAATCAAATTTAGAATATGTGCACAACAACGCATATGAACATATTCACCGTTAGATAATAAATGACTTTTGTGCAACTTACGCACCACATCTAGAACCATTACATCATTTGTAGAGCAATTGTCAACGGTGATTGTTGACAATTTTAAGTCTAAATTCCATTCCAGCAATGTATTCGTTAACACATTGGCCAAAGTTTCGCTCTTATGTGGACATGGTACGTAGATAAATCTCAATAAAAAACTTTGCAACACCCATTTATCGTCGATAAAATGTGCTGTCACAACCATATACCCTTTCCGTTGGTATGTGCAAGTCCACATGTCAGTGGTGATAGCGATTCTTGATTCATTTCTTTCTAGCAAAAGTTTCACTCTAGCTTTCTCAGCCTCATAAATCTTTAACACGTCTTTTTTTGTAGTGTTTCTCGAAGGAAATCGCATAGGTTTTTGACGAACATATTCAAGTAAATCTCTAAACTTGATGTGTTCTACCATAGATAATGGATAGTCATGGAAAAGGATCATCATTGCAACATGCCTTCGAAATTATTCATCAGTAAATGAATCAGCCTCAATAACTTGATTTTCCTTCAACAAATCTACTTTTTGCACTTTCTTGCATCTTCCATGATGTTTAAACAGATGTGAAGTTCCATTGATCGAAGAACCACCCAAATATTTACCACAATAATTACATTTGGCCTTGGGAATCCCTTCAATACTCTCCTTAGTGAAATGCTCCCAAATCTTACTTCTATATTTTTTTTGGAGTAGCATTTTCACTAATCTCTTCTCTTTCATTTTCAACACGATTCAAATGTTCCCTAACGGATTCTGTTGTGTTATCAAAACAATCTAGGAACTCTTCCGTACTGGCTGCCCTTACAGTTTCTTCAGTTTGACTCATTTGACTAAAACAAATTAAATAGCAAATACGTCAAGTGGACAATCTTGATATACATTCTAATTATTTAAAACAATAATACTAATTTAAACTAACAAACCTATTTAAACATGTATAATCATATTTGGATATCTTTATGACATTGGCAAGTTATATAAACATGTATTATTATTTAAACTAACAAGCCTAACAAGCCTATCTAATGATTTCATCCTATCATTAGATATTTGGATTTCTTTATGACATAATAATGTGATGAAAACTCTAAGTAATTAGGGTTTGAGTGAAGTAAAATCATGACATAAAACCAGAAGAAGACTTCAAACAAACATACTAATACCTACCCTAAAGATCATTGCCGCATCATAAGGAAATTGAACTCTTTTTCAGCAAAGAAGTATAATATAATAATAATGAAACAAAATCTCTATGATTAATTAGCAGAAACTGAAAATCACAATATTCAGTAATTGGCTTTGAATGAAAGAGTCATGAAATGTGCACCGCACACATAAAACCAAAATGAAACTTCAAATAACCAGAACTCAAGGAAATAATGAGAATAAAAGATACAAGAAGAATAAATATCTCACTTTTAATGTTATTATCATATTATTATGCCTCCAACTCTAATTTTTCATGATGCAGATGGATCATTTATGCTTTGCTAATGAAAAATCTCATTTTTAGCACATTAGCTCCACTAGATTTACAAATGGAACAGTGTTTATTTGCTTATCATCAATTTTGTGAGAAATCTGGTGAAAGAAGGCCTTTAACTAATAAATAAATACCCAAGTAAAGAACTAGCCTGGTAATATTGACGGAAGGCAGCTAAATCAGAAATAGCCTGCTTAGATGAGAGATACTTGAGATTCTGTCTTCAGAGAATTGAAGGGAGAGCTCTTTCCATAATAGCGATGCTCAAGAGAAACTACTGCTGCCCCAAATTTCTTTGCTAAAACCTGCTTGAAATTACAGACAATTTTGTTTTTGTCTATGAGAAGTTATGGCTGCTAAATAACTGAGAAACAAAATGAATATAATATTATAGAAATCCTGAAATGGTTTTTTTTTTAAGAGATAGAAAATAGAGAAAGAACAGTAAATGCAGTTCATGGCACCTGGTATAATTTACTGGGAGATTAGCTGGTTCTTCTTCTTCAATGGAGTTCAGATTGGCAGCTTCAGGTGGGTTTGATTAAAACTTGCAAGATATCATCTCAGTCAGCATCTTTCATTCATTGGGTACCCGAACCAGATGTGAAGCAGACGGAGGGAACTAGATGTGAAGCAGACGAAGAGAACCAGAACCAGATGTGAACCAGATGTCACTGATAGCAGATGGAACTAGCTGATATCACTGATTCACGAAGACGAATAGCAGATGGAACTAGCTGATATCACTGATTCACGAAGACGTCTTCTTTCCTTTGGGCGGCGGCGGAGGGAACCAGATGTGCTTCACGAAGAGAGAGAAGCAGAATAGCAGATTTGTTAGATTTGTTTCCGGTTCGGTTTTGGACTCGGTTTATTCACTGGGTACCCAAACCGATAGGTTCTGCCCCGATTTCGCCCCGGAACCGAAAATCAAAGAAATTACCCGAACCGATCGGTTCGGTTCCTTCGGGTACCCGAACTGTCGGTTCCACTTTGCCATGCCTAGGCACTACGCCACTACCCAATAGAGTTCTTCCTCCGATTTAGGTGAGATTTTGGTTCGATTTACTTGATTATTTTTTGTTGTTAATGACTTGTCTGGTGAAATGGTGGATTCAAAATTCTTTAACACATGATGGGCACTCCGATGTTGATGGATCAGATTTATTTCTAGAACTAAAGTTGTTAAGACATTCATTACCCGGAGAAGCAAAAAGAGCGATTGATGTGCTGAATTATTTGAAAACAATGGATGGTTGTTATCCAAATTCCTATATCGCATATCGAGTTTTGCTGACTATACTAGTTACTGTTGCATCTGGGGAAAGGAGTTTTTCCAAATTGAAGTTGATTAAAACTTATCTTCGATCAATTATGTCGCAAGAAAGACTAAATGGGTTAGTTAGCATGTGAAATGATTAGCATTAATAAAAAATATTTATGTCAATATATCTAGTGCTAGATACAATTTGTTAGACACTATTACTCCTCAATGAATAAAACTTTCACTAATTAAAGGACTCATAAAAAAAGCGGATTGCAGCATCTGCATTTATCATAATAATTAATGAAATTCATGTTAATGAGATTGTTGCATTCTTTCAAAAAGTAATAATTTAGAGAGTGTTGGGTAACTATGGAATTTGAATTTGAATTTGAATTTGGACTAATTTCAATTCCTAAGTTTGGCTTTAAGATTAATAATTTTAATTCGAATTAGAATTCCAATCTATTTCTAACTATTGTATTTTATAATTCTCAATTTTATTTTTTTAACTCGAAAATATAATTCCAAAGGAAAAATTCGATGTTTTCTAAACAAAAATATATTATTATTTTAGGTTAACGTGTTGAACCGATATTTTTTTAAATTAAAAAGTTAAAATGTCGATCCGATATATTAAATTTTAAATTTATTAAGTTAACATTTCGATCTAATATTTTCTTTTGAATTTAACAAGTTAAATGTCAAACAATATTTTATTTTTGTAATTTAGAAAATTAACCTATTAAACCAATATTTTTTTTTTAATTTAGTAAATTAACATGTTGAAATGATATATTCTTTCTGTATGTGAATCGACCTTTAAACAAAAACTCTTGATATTTGAGTTATCCTAATAGGTTGTGTCAAACGAATATCTTAATAAAATAAATAATATATATTCAAAAAAATTATTAATATTTTTTTTCAAACATACAAATTAAATTGAATGACAATGTTCCCTCTAAGTTTGGTCAGATCAGTGCAGTTTGATGGATCAAAACTAATCGACATATTATACAAGAATAAGTCAGGAAACCTAACTCAGTAATTGAATTGTTAAATTGATTGGATTTTATTCAAATTAAAGTATGGCTAAAATTAGTAATTCAACTTTAAAATGTACAACTTAACTACCCGGTTTTAATTTAAAATCTGTATTGTTGTATATTAAATAAATGAAGAATTTACCATCCTTAAAACATCATTTATATCTAATTAAAAAAAATTATTTAAGTAAAATACATGATTTTATTTGATTTTAATTAATAATTGATGTTATGGATATGATTTTGATTATGGATTGTTGTTTACATAATATAAACTAACATTGTAGTCTAAAAACATTTCGATTTTGGATTGTTTGGAGGCATTGTATGTTCTTGGTGTAGTGTGTTTTTGGCTTAAGTCGTCCGATCAGTCGTGACATGATTTCTGACTGAGGGTTGGAACCTTTGGCATGATTTCCAATCGAGAAAATGATTAAGGAACACCCAAGGCTAGAAAAACAAGTCAACGACCAAGTATTTTTTTTTGTTATGACTTAGTTTTCGACAAAAAAAAAATCAACCATGACCTAGTTTATGACCAAGTTTTTTAGCTTGACAATCATCCTACATGAATTTTGATCATGGCCTAGATTTGGCTTTTGGATATAATCCAATAAACTGTGCAATCTCACGTTCTATTTTAATTACTTACTAAACATAAATTGAGCTGAGCTTCATTTTTATTGGACCATATGAAAAAAAAAATAAGTTTTGATAATTTTTATTTATTTAATTTATTTCAGAAATTAATTTTATTTATTTGTCTATGTTGCTTTTATTTTTAATTTTAATAATAATTTGATATCAGATTCTGAGAGATTAACTTTAAATTAATTATTTATTTTGATTTCGTGCCCTATATTTGTATATAATTTGTTGTACACTATTTGCATGAAGTTATTGGACACAATAGTGAACCAATTAATAGTTTGATTCAAACAATTTGACACATTAGTGACAAATTATTATTGAAAGCAATAATTAAGAGGCTGAATATAATGAATGAAATTGTTGCATTCTTAAACAAAAATATAATATAATAAATCAAAAACCTAACCATACATTTATGTCACACAACTTTTGAATGTATCAATTCAGATTTACTTTTATGTGTCTCCTTTTGTTTATGTGTCTCCTTTATGTGGTTCTCCACCACCTTATTTCTTATCGGTTGCTCCTACCCCTTCCAATACTTTTAAGTAAGACATGTATCAAGTTAAAATTAATGAAAATTTAAATCGGATATCTGCCTCTTCTTGTTACAAACGTTGATTTTTTGTCATTAAAAACGCCACATTAATTCTTTTATTCATCAAACTAGTTTTTTTTGTTAAGTTTATCACCTTTTTTAACTAAACAAAAATATAATTGATAAAGGGTCTAATTTTAAATATAAAAAAGTAGAATTATATTTATTTTGAAAACATAATGAAACTTCTTTGGACCAAATCCAAAAAATGGAAATTCATTACAACTTAATTTATTTTTTTGTTTTATTTTAGTTGATATTATTCAAGTTAATATTTATTAGATAATTAATAATGTGTAATTATATTATATAGATTTTTTAATAATATAATTTTAGGAATTTATTAATCTACAACTTTTTTTTTGTTAATAATAAAATTTTCATTCCAAATTTGGACTCTAATTTTTTTTCCTCATGTTTTTTCAAATCCACTTTATCATATATTTTGTTTTTGATATTGAAGTTGTTATTTGAACAGATAAACCATGAAAATGTATAATCAATTAGTCGGTGATAAATTTATCGGTCAGGAACTTGAACGGAAACTAGATGCAGTTAATTCATATTTGTATATTTTTGGCTGAGTAAACACCTTTAAGCTCTATAGTGTTTTTATTTACTAATATGTTGAGATTGTGTTTTTAAATTAGGACGAAATTCTTTCACCCACTGTAAATAACTCTAATCGGGCATTTATGTAGGATGGAGTTATATAATCTAAAGTTTGATAATGGTCACTTATTTACAAATAATATTGAATAATATTTTATTATCTATAAATGCAGATGCCTTTGCCCAGTGAGAGAAGATGCTAAAAAATTTCCAGTAAAAATAGCATAAGGTGAGATTACATTTTCATTTAACAAATAATTTTAATATAAGGTTAGGAATCTTTAACATATGATGAAATATATTACGCGGGAAATCATGGTATAGACATTATAAGTCCACCATGAGAAACAATTTTAAGTGGTCAGTTTTCAATCTAATTATATAAGAGTAATTAAAATCAATAAATAAATTTTATTTTATTTTATTTCTTTCCAATATTAAAAACAAATTTACTAATTATTTGATTTGATTTCTTTCTAATAATGAAAACAAATTGACACTATATATTGTATGATAGTAGAGAAAATAAATCTTCATTGTTTTTTTGTATCATTGAGTTTAAAGGTATAATTTTAGAAAAAAGAAACATGGAGAAGATTTTTCTACATATTACATTTATTTTTATATCATGATGTTAGGTAATTTTCGTATCCTACAAATAGTTACTATTTAAATTTTTATAAATTATTTATTTATCTATTATATTATTAGGTATTCATATTTTATTATTACTCAAATTCTGAATATTTATTTTTATTTTAATATATGTTAGGTATGATCACATTAGAAGCATATATTGTAATGTTACCGCAACGAATTCCCAACAAATGTACCAAAGATGAGCATTGTTGGGCTTATTGTGAAGATCCGTGATCATATTGTCTTTGTGGTTTTTGTATATGCAAACATATGTATCATGTATCGTCACCTGATCCAATGACAAGAGTTATATAAAAAAAAATAAGATAATTGAAAAGTAATTCAATGTTTAGATAAATAATAATGCTGAATGTTGAAAGTGTGAGATTGTGGAAAGGAATATTTATAATTGTTTGAGTTTAAAATATTTTTTTATAATGGGAATAAGAATAAAATATATGTAATCATTGAATCACAAGCATAGATATTTCAATTTTATTTACTATATATAAGCGCCATAAATATACTGCTCATCTGTTTTCGGAAAATTAAGTTTAAATCATATTTTTGGAAATAAATATTAAACTTAATAATATAAATCTTATAACTTACTTTACTCTCGAATATCTAATAAGATGATAAATAAAAGGTAATTCGATTAGAGTTCCTTTATAAATTCATTAATTTAAAATAAATTCGACTAATTAGTCGCCACCTAATTTTTCTTACAAAATTAAGAAAAGTTAGATTAATGAGCAAAGAAAACTATGTATTTAAAGATTAATTTTAAAACGGAGTTCGGTGCTAAGTTTATCTATGACAAATGGCATTGTCAAATTAGACGGTCTCTACGATTTTGGTCAATTTAAATACATTTTATCGATTTTAATTTTTCCAAATTCGTGCCAAGTCTACTTATGCAGACATGCCTGATATAAGGATGACATCAATTTTATAAATGATTACATGTAAATGGCCGTCCGTTTGAATCACAATAGCCCATAAATTATATTCGAGAATTTTGATCAATAAAGGATCTAGGATAGATTCCAGATTATTTCCAATAATGTCGAATTGAATTAAGAGAGCTGAGAGACGAAACTTACAAACACGTCTCTAAAATCGTCGACACCTAAACTTGTAATGATTTGAGAGTCGCCACATAATTTTTTTTTTTTTAATTAGAAAATAAAGGTTTTTAAGAAATTCATTTTTAGATTCGTTGTTTTGTTACGTGTGAAAAATGGTCTCGACGCTAAGACTTATACGCTCGGCCAGATGGATGGTCTGTAGTCTGTACTCGGAACAGTTGACATTTTTTTTTATCTACGTCACATAGACTCTGTCTAAGGTAGTCTATATATAAGAGGTAGTCTATATATAAGAGATCACGTCCAATCTACTTCTCAACTATTGTTATTTATATGCATCAATTTCTATTGAATAAAGTCAAAAGAATTCTCGGAGAACAGACAATAATTGTATTAAAATTCAATGAGTTTGTTGATTTTAAAGGAGTTGGAAGAAGGTAATCTTATTTCTTTTTTTAGTTGCAACAATTTACTCCGTTATCCTATTCATCATGATATAAATTGTAATGTAATAATCCATTTAACCTCTTAGGTATATCAATCAAAGCCTATATATAGATAGATAGATTATATAACTCATTAGGTAGTAAGCACATACTATTCTTTTTGTTGTTATTGACTGACTAGCTTAAAAGTCATACTAGTGAATAAAAACGTATTATCACTATAGTTCATAACTTTTTTCTAAAAATGTCATGATATTTTAAGTGTAAACGTGAGAGGTCATGGCAGTTGGTTGTTTTGTTAGGTGCACGAAATTTGACCGAGACCTAGTTACAAAATAATAACAATAGTAAATAAATAAGGAATTTAAAGTTTTAGATTACTAAGCACATTTAGGCACTCTGGGCTGAAACAGCAAGTTCATTTATAGGCTGTGAGCCAATTGGGGTCTGCATATTTTTATCTTTAACCTATTGATTGTTGTTGGTTTCATTAAATCTTTGCAGATCCATAGCAAAATTTTGACTTTACAGGCTATTATATGTGAGATCCGTGCCCTTGTTTGGTAAGAAGACCTTTCAATAAAGAATATTTATTTACGGTTCACGTATTGTGTCAAAATTCAGTGATTGCACAGTTTTCTGCCATTCAGGCTTGTCTGGCTTACAAGAATAAAATTTAAAGGTATAGTTTGAGACTTTGAGCTACATACCATTTGCCCGAAAATTGGTTTCTAATTTGACAGTTTGTTTATTTGGTATATCTGTTTCGTATGAACACCTGTCCAAACGCTAGGAAACGTGTGTGGTCATCGTGTGGTTTCCACTTGGCTTCTTATTTATTGTAATGTTAGTGATATCGCCCTCAATATTTCAAACAAAATGTCACATACAAGTGAATCTAAACAAACATTCCTTCTTTTTGTCAAACATAAACTCGTCTTTCATTAAAATTGTTGGTCTTTATGGATCAAAGTTACATAGCCAATTTGGGTTAAAAGAATTGCATAGTTTTTAAACTGAAATTTAATGTCAATATACCGAAGAAGTAGTTTTATGGATGGACTAACTAAGCTTTTTATTTTTACTCTTCTTCTATGAATTTAGTTTGACAACCAACCTCGTGTCTTCTTAAGAAATTACCCAGAATTCACGTGCTTAGTGCTATCTACCACTATAAAATTTTCATGACTTTCTTATAGTTCAATGGAGAATTAATTATCTTTGACATTAACTAAACAAAATTCGGGTGGTGGTTAGGTTAAAGTCAAGAAAAGGTGCGTAAAATTTCAACAATTTAACTAGCATTCTAATTATTATGCAATCAACATATCTTAATTACTCTCTTTAGAGTATTCTAATTATTATGTCTTAAAAAAGTCTAAAGAATTAGTTTATTTGAAAATATGTTATTTTTTTTAATGAGTTAGTATAAAAAAATATTAAAATTTTGAGTTAGTATAAAAAAAATATTAAAATTTGAGGTTGTATTTTAAATAGTTAAAATAGTATGATTTTAGAGAAGATAATAAATGTAATTTAGACTCTTAAATTAGTTAAAAAATTTAGATTTTAAAATTATGAATAAATAATTTTAATTTTACAATTATATATGATTTTGTTTTTTATATGAATTTATACCAAATGTATACATTTTAAAAAAGAATACATAAACTGAAACAAATGACTATCAAAGTTTTTTTTATAAGAAAGATCTAACCGTTGTCACATAAACATTATTAATATTTATTAATGATAAAGGCTCCTACTCATTCTTCTTTTTCTCTACCATATAAATTAGTATTACTATTCTTAGTGTACCACTTTTATATTAACTAACGATATAATATAGAATTAAGACTTATTTTAAATTTATTTTTAACCATTTTAAATTTATGAACGGGACAACCATAATCCGACTTTCTCGACCCGGCAATCCGAACACTTTAAAAATTAAGCATCATTATATATATATATATATATATGGGGATCCTCTCAAGTTTGCTTACCAAGCCAATTTTATTTTTTATACTAAGCAGCCATGCATTTCCGCTTAACGGTACCAAGAGTTGGAAATTTTCAGCCTAATTGAGTGGTCTTGAGTTCGAGCCTGTCAGGCGGTAAGTTTTTCGCTTGGTTAAATAGTTAAGTGGTTTGTGGGCTATGTGGTTAACCCCTTGTGACCACATTTTTATCATTTTCTAGTCTATGCGACAACAAGAGATGAATATTCTCAGCCTACTTGAGAGGTCCTAGATTCGAAGCCCGTAAACAGACAAGTGTGCGCTTAGTTAACGGGTTAAATGTGTTTGCGGGCTACGTGCTTAAACACCTTTTTAGTCACAATTTTTTTTTATTAATTTTATGAAAATGCATTGTACCATATCATCTTCAATTTATTTTATAATTATGATCCATGTCATGAGTATGTGACATATTTTCCTTGATTTTGAATTATTTTAGGTTTTTTTTAATTTTGTAAGTCTTTATTAAATTATATTTTTAAGAACTAAATTACTTATCAATCAAAATTAAAATACCTTTATTTTATTTTTCTAAAATTTAAATTTAAATACAAAAATATATTTTCATCATTGGTAATCTATATATATATATATATATATATATATATATATATATATATAATATAATGATGTTAATTTTTAAAGTGTTCGGATTGCCGGGTCGAGAGTTGTGGTTAATTTGGATATATGTGAGAGTAAAAGAATATTTGGGTCGGATTGTGGGTTGACTCACCCATAAACTTAAAACGGTTAAAAATAAAATTAAAAATGTTATAGGTTCGAATTTGCAACCTAACAAAACAAGTACAACATTTTAACCAACTAAGCTAATAACACTTTATATTTTAAATTCAACCCAAAATTTGATAACACTTTATATTTTAAATTCAACCCAAAATTTGATAAACACGTGACATTTTAACAATATAAGTTCAACTTTTTAACTAACTAATCTATATATATATGATGTTTAATTTTTAAAGTGTCTGAATTGTCGGGTCGAGAATTGTGGTTAATTTGGATATATGTGAGAGTAAATGGATATTTGAGACGGATTGTGGGTTGACCCGACTATAAAAATTTCACCGTAATATTTTTTTCACGATTTTTTATATTATTACTCGTGCAAATGAACGGGATACATGCTAATTTTATGTAATGAGTCAAAAATATTTAAGAGAGATAAAGAAAAATCAAGCTATTATATATATTATATGAGGGTGGTACAAATTAAAACACCAAATCATGAACAGTGCATCTAATATAATATATAAGTTATGCATAAGTTAGGTTTATGTATACTTCAATCAAACATATGCACATTCTCAAGCAAAATCGTTATACTCTTTTGATTTATTATTTAGTTACTATTTTTAAAATGTAAAAACGACCGTTATATTTTAAAATGATTAAATGTTTATTTCGAGATAAGCATAAAATGTTTTCAGTAAATAAAAAATAAAAGAAAAAATAATAATTCTTCTTTTATTAAGACATATATAACTAATTAATCACAATATTATATATTATTATTATTATTATAATGAGACAGGAGCCAATAATATATGTATTCTGTCGGCTTTATGGTGACAGTATTGTTTGTTAGCCGCGTTTTAATTAATTAATAAATCAAGATTATTATTAATTAATGAGTGTACTAAGAATCCAGCCTTCCAACCGTAACCAACGACCAATCAACCGGTCCTGAGGAATACAAGTAATACAGTATAGTTGTATAGGGTATAGCTGTTTTTATTTTTTAATATTTAATAATATTATACAATTAATTTATTTTTTCCTTTTATTTCTCGTCTAATATTAAATATATATTATACAATATATATATATAACTTTTCTATTTCCTTTTTAATCTCTTATTTATGTATTATAATATATTAGTTATTTATATCTCAGTTTATATTATTAAAATTTTAAAAATTATTATTTTAAGAGTCCCAAATTTAAATTTGCATAGGATTTCAAATTCTCATGATTGACCCAACCAATCGAAGTCACGTATAAATATCCAATTTCCAATTAATACTTAATTATTAATTCACTAATTTAATATTTTCTAATTAAATAGCTAGCTCTAGGATCACTCAACCGTTGTCACAATTCGCAATGTCATTTAGCCATAAACCACATTTAATTAACTAAACAAAATCAAATTTTAGGTGTTTGTCTACTTATTCTAACTTTTAAAACTTCAAAATAGTTAATTAAATTAAATCAATATTAGTAAATATTCTTTTATAATATATTTTTTTAATTAAATGAATTAAACAATAATTAAAAGAAGTAAAATATTTTAAATGAAAAATTAATACATTATTTTAATTTGCACTGTAATTATTTGTTTTATTGTCCATGACATGTAACCAAGATTGACGAAAAATCGTAACACCTTTTTCAAATACAAACCTAAACTTTTTTTATTCATTGGCATGTTTTATTTTTTATTTATTTTTTTTATCTAAAAGACATATTTAACTAATTAATTAATAAATATTAGTTAAAAACATAATTGAATAGATTATTTTAAAAAAAAAATGAAATTAAAAAGTCTCTAATATTAAAATATATAAATATAATTAGTTTGTTTTTGAAAGTTTACATCAATATATGTAAGTTTAATATTTCTTTGAAATGTTAAATTTTAATTTTGAAATAAGCCTCGTTTTTTAACAAACAAAACTCTCAACTATTAAACTAAATTTGATCACCAACGTCACACATTTTCACTTGACAACATGAGAAAGGATTTGTAATGATGCTTCATTGTTAAAATATTAAATTAGTCATACTTGTAGTAATAAAAAATAATTTGGTGAGGAGTGGGTAACTCATATCATACAAATTGGGTTTAAGAGAATAAAGTTCATGAGTTTGATTGACACTTTAAACACGATAATTTAAAGTGGAAATCACAAGTATCCGTATCGTGTCTATATTCGTGTTGTGTCTGTGTCAATTCGTGACTGTGTTACAATCATATAAATTTATAATCGTGTCGTGATCATGTAGTCTCGTGCTTGTGTCGTGTTCAACCTACGAGTCAAGTGAAATAATATTGTATCTGTCATTCCGTACTAATATCGTGTTGGATCGTGTTAGTTTGTGTTGATTCAAAAAAATTGAAATAGTTTCACCAAAATATCAAATAAAACTAATTATTCTTTTAGATAAAACTATGTATATTATATTTTACTTATTTTCACTTTAATTATATTGAATTAATTAAAATTAATAAATAAATTAGATTTTACTTATTTTCTTTCTAATAATAAAAAACAAATTGATTTGATTTCTTTCCAATAATAAAACTAAATTAACACTATATATTATAGAGAAAATTATTTTTCATGCTATTAAGTTTAAAGGTACAACTTTAGATAGAAATAAAAAACAAATAAGAAAAAGTTTTATATGTATTACATTCATGTTTTATAGCATGGTGTTAACCTACACATAGTTATTAATTATCTTTATAAATTCTATATTTATATATTTATTTATTACATTATTATTTATTATTATTCAAGTATTCTGAATATTTATTTTTTATTATTACTAATCCCCACGAGTTAAACACTTATAGTCCCGCAA
This sequence comes from Impatiens glandulifera, assembly GCF_907164915.1. Classification (NCBI taxonomy): domain Eukaryota; kingdom Viridiplantae; phylum Streptophyta; class Magnoliopsida; order Ericales; family Balsaminaceae; genus Impatiens; species Impatiens glandulifera. Next base: position 62,639,295 of record NC_061863.1, read on the forward strand.
ATATACTTAACAATTTAATTACACGAATGTATGGTTGGAGTTGGTTGGTAAAAATCATCTTCATTCTATGGTCTTTAGTTAGGTTTGAGTCAATTTGATATGGTTCACAAATGAAAATGATGATCTAGATGAACCGACTTTGACACTCACGACACGGTTGTTGGGAATCTTTAACATCTTGACATTTGATATATGAAAACGTGGAAAGTTATGACATGGATATTATAGGTCCACCCCATGAGAAACAATTTTTACATTTGGGAAATATAGATCAGATGTAACGGATGAAAAGTTTTTTTTCTCTATTAAGATCTTACAGAGGGAATATATATTTTTGCGTAACAAAATTAAATTAAAATTATTATTTGTGTCAACACGAATTAGTACGATTTAACACGATATTAGTATGAAACAACATAATGTGATATTATCTCACTTGAGTGGTGGGTTAAACACGATACAAGTACACCACGATCACGAATTAACACATTCACGAGTCGGCACCACACGAACATAGACACATACACGAACATAAACACGGAAAAAGCACGAGTCTGTACACAAATATACAAAAACCTACCTAAAGTGTTTTTTATAAAATGAGTTTTACCTAAAGTGTTTTTTATAAAATGAGTTTTAACTCGTGAATCTATAAGCCTTTGGCAGTTAGAGAAGATGTTAAACTCTTCTACCATAATTAATTAGATAGGCCTTATTAATATTACAAAGACATTAAATTTATAAAACATATAAAAAAATAAACAAATAAACAACACCGCTTATCAATCTTTACAATTAATTTTATACTATGTACAATTTGTAACTTACATAATTTGTATATCACTTATGAATTACAAAATAATAACTTAATAAATAATAGCAATCTTATACAATATAACTTACTTTACATATATATAAATATATATAGTATATGAATTCTCGTGGAGATTAGTTACTTATTTATTGATATAAACGCATAAAAATTCAAAAGTTAATTTTTTAACATTTACAAATATTAATAAAAAAAATTAAAAAAAAATTATTATAATAATATGGGCACTTTCACCACGTGATTGTTGCCCCCACCATTCTCTCGACCTGTCAATTTATTTAATGTACATGTGGCATAAGTTTTCTCGACCCGTCCATTCATTTAATGTCCACGTGGCATAAATTGCTTTAAAAAGTAAAAACACTGATAAATCACATGAAATTTTCTTTTCCTATTTATTTATTTATTTTTTTTGGCTGGACTATAAATAAATTATATATAAAGCATCACATACATTTTTGCATACGTGTTTCTATATTGAAAAAAATACACTGAAAAATATTAAACCAAAATGATCAGTGTGAAATAAAAAAAGATAGAAGGCCAAATAATACAAACCATTATAAACTATTTTAAAAAAATTATTAGATTAAAAACACCTGTAATTTGAGTAAAGTTGATATTGAACGAATAAATATTATTAAATTTATTAATATATATATAATTAAAATATATTTTAAAATATTATTTCATATAAATCAACATTTCTAATAAGATATTTAAAAAATAGAATTTTGTAAACAAAAATAAATCTCCTAAACCCATCTTTACCTCCGAAACGAGCTTCCAAACAGGATCTTTATAACTCCTCCAGATAACTCAAACAAAAGAAATATATATTATCTCAAATTCTATTTTTACAGACTTATAATTAAAGTTAAATGAAACCATAAATATATATAGGAAAAAAGCTCACTTAGACGTATGTACTTGTACAATTAGCTCATTTAAACGTATGTACTAATAAAAGGTCATTTAAATATATGTACTATCAAAAATTGGTTCATTTAACCTCTTTTAGTAACCATGGTTAACTTTTATTTTTAAATTTATATATTTATTAATTAAATATTAATATATTCTTTCTTTTTTTTTCATTAATTAAAGTAGGTAATTTATTTTATTCTTAAATTTTTTATTATTTTAATATTAATTTTTATTTTATATTTCATTTTTTTATTAGTTTTTATTTCTAATCTTTCTTAGATTCTCATTTTTTTTTAAATATTTAACAACTTATTTATGAATTTTATGTTTTACTGTAATATTTTTTTGAATGGTTTTTTCTTATTTAATTTAATATAATAAAAATGAAAAATGGTTTTTTCTTATTTAGTTTAATATAAATAAAAATGAAATTAATAATTTTTTATTTAATTTTTATTCACGACTTATATTAGTAAATGAATTGTTTTGTCTAATATTTGATTATTACTCTTTTGTGTTTGATGAATGAGTTTTTATTATTATCCAATTCTTAATTATTAATTAATTTATTTTTGTGTTAAAAGATTTTTATTGTTGAAAGAATTTTCATTGTTATATTCAATTATTAGGATAAACAAATTTAAAATAATTAATAATTAATATAAATATAAAATATATATATATATAAAAGAAAAAGAAATATAGAGTTAAAATAATTAATAATTATTGTTAATGTATATATATAAAATAAAATTAAAATAATCAATCATAAATACTCATATAGAAATAATAAAAAATTATATAAAAGAAAAAAAAAATAGAGAGTTCATTTATTAGTAATAAATGAAATAATAAATGAAAAGAAAAAAAGAGAGAGAAAATATATTAATATTTAATTAATAAATATATAAATTTAAAAATAAAAATTAACCATGGTTACTAAAAGAGGCTAAATGAGCCAATTTTTGATAGTACATATGTTTAAATGACCTTTTATTAGTACATACGTCTAAGTGAGCTATTTGTACAAGTAAATACGTATAAGTGAGCTTTTTTTCCATATATATATATATAGGAACTTACAAACTTCTTTTACAAAGTAATATAAAATTTTAAATTAAAATAAAAAACTATATTTACCTATCTTACTATCTTGAATGAATCAATTAATTATATGGTAGAGTTAATTGGTGAAATTAATCTACTGAATTATGTAAAGTTCAATCGAAAAATTGTAGTAACGATTGATTATATTAAACGAGTAATCAAACTTAATAATAATTAAAAGTATTTAAAATGTGGAATAATAAATCAATACTAGAAGTCTAAAGACTATAACACCGTATAGAGAAAAAGCTTTCACATGATCATTTGTGTTTTTCATCATTCAAAAATATTAACGGTTTGGAATAATACATTTTATTTATTTATTTTAGTATTTTTTATAAAAAAAAATGTTCATATATTAAAAATGATAAAAATAATTTAAACACAGCAACAAAAGCATTAACATGAAGAAAAAATAAATAAATAAAAACTAAAAATAAAAAATAAAAAACATTACTAAATAGGTTATCTAGCTTAAGTTCTCGAGAAGGCGATTAACTATCTGAATGAATCTACCAACTTTCCGGAATGAATCTCAGAAAGTATCATAATTATTATCACAATTTATCATATTGCGATAATATCTTACATGTATATTATCTTTTATTCTAACAATAATAATAACATTATGAATGATACGCATCGTATGACTACGATTAGTGAAAATTCGACGATTTCTCTCTAACTAGATAGCCTCCAAAAAATAATTAGGATGGTAACCCAATTATGTAGACCTATCATATTAACCGCATCAATCCAAATTTCTCAATTTCTACCCAAAGACTCGGGGCATCACCCAATCTATATATATATATATATATATATATATATATAATGATGCTTAATTTTGAAAGTGTCCGGATTGCCGGGTCGAGAGTTGTGGTTAATTTGGATATATATGTGAGAGTAAATTGATACTTGGGTCGGATTGTAACCCGCCCATAAATTTAAAACGGTTAAAAATAAAATTAAAAATGTTATAGGTATGGTTCGAACTCACAACCTAATAAAACAAGTACAACTCTTTAACCAACTAGGCTTATAACATTTTATATTTTAAATTCAACACCAAATTTGATGAACGCGGAACGTTGTAACAATATATTTTTATTCGTGTGCATCGCACGGGGATCTTCCTAATTAATCATAGTGATACTTCACAAAAGACTCTAGATACTAATCACTCATCGACAATGCAAAAGTAAGTGAGTTGCCGATTCAATTTCCTCGTGACATATATGACAACGACTAATCATAATACAATATTTTTTCATGCACATATCATCCGTAAAAATTCCACTGTGAATAACGCTTTCTCCAAATAACGAGATATTTGATGAAATCTTTAACTCTCAAAGTTTCTCCCAAAAATAATTATATGAACTCATCTTAGCGAATAATTTGTAGCAATGCCCCCACATAAAAACTATTTATGTCTTGTCAACACATAACGTTTTGTTCAGATGGGGACATGTTAGGATCGGGGACGCCCTTGGAGGACCGGGGTGTTTCCGGTTTTAGGAAGGGTGGCCGCTTACAACACACAACACACAATTTGGTGATAGTCCGATTAAAGACTAAAACCGTTCTCAGCACTGCACAAACTGTCACAGACTCTTGAACCGGGTTCAAGGGCGGAAATGTCTGTTTTAGGTTGAAGCAACGTTTGCGACTTTAGATGATGTTTTAGGAGGATTCGGTTTTATGGATGTGAGTGACCGGTTTTAGGAGTATGATTGGTTTGAGGTTTACGTTAAGAAAGTAAGAAATGAAAGCGAAGGAAAGAACACGAGACAAGAGATTTGTTTATGGATGTTCGGAGCAAACCCTCCTACGTCACCCCTTCTTCTCAGGTTATGAGAAGGATTTCCACTAACTCTTTAGAGTTACAACAACACTTCCGGTCGAGCCCAACTTCGCTACTCGCCGGTTACACCAAACTTACACTTTGATGTAATACAACAACTCAACACAAACACACACAGAAAGCTTCCGGATTTAGACACACCGGTTTTGGAATATAAGACTTTATCTCTCTAGAATTTAATGCCTTTACTACTCGTTAACTGTTTTCTGAACTTCTTGGAAACTGCCTTGAATGAAGACGTTTCGACTTCCTTTTATAGCTGAGAAGAGCCAACGGTCATTTTCTTCTCTCTCCTTTGGATTGGTTGCGGTTTACATTTTGGACACATGGCAGCTCTTAGCCGGCCGCCTGACAGCTACTTGCTACCTGGAGATTTGAACATTTATGTCCGGAACATTTATGACTGAACGGCTGCATTTAATCAACCGGAACATTTATGACTGAGCGGCTGCATTTAATCAACCGGAACATTTATGACTGAGCGGCTGCATTAAGTGTCGGTTGACCAATCCGGTTTGACTGAACTTTACTGACCGGTTCTGCTTTTACTTCAAACCGAAGTCAACAACCGAACGGTATATATATTTCCAACCGAACGGATTTTGCTCAATTTCCCTGATATTGACCAATCCGGTTTGACTGAACTTTACTGACCGGTTCTGCTTTTACTTCAAACCGAAGTCAACAACCGAACGGTATATATATTTCCAACCGAACGGATTTTGCTCAATTTCCCTGATATAGCAAAACTTTAAATATAATTTGCAGCCAGTGGGATTTGATCCCTGGTCACCTGTGTGACAGGCAGGGTGTTAACCACTACACTACAACAACTTCTTGTTATATTTAAACCAATTAATATACTTGATATAACTTAGTGGTTTAACATATATATTTGAACTTAGTTTTATCTATTCATTAAACTTTTCATAAGTTATAACAATTATTTTCTATCAATTTCTCTCTTTTTGATTATTTAGAATAAATATTCAAAAATCGTAATGTGTGGCCGGTTTAAAATTAATCTACTTAATTTTTCTATCAATTTCTCCCTTTTTGATTATTGATAGAAAATAATTGATATAATTTATGAAAAGTTTAATGAATAAATAAAACTAAGTTCAAATATATATGTTAAACCACTAAGTTATATCAAGTATATTAATTGGTTTAAATATACCAAGAAGTTGTTGTAGTGTAGTGGTTAACACCTCTGCCTGTCACACAGGTGACCAGATCAAATCTCACTGGCTGCAAATTATATTTAAAGTTTTGCTATTTCAGGGAAATTGAGCAAAATCCGTTCGGTTGGAAATATATATACCGTTCGGTTGTTGACTTCGGTTTGAAGTAAAAGCAACCGGTTCGGCCAAGAAGCTTAGTCAGCCGGTTGGTCAACTGGAGTTCAGTTAGGAGATCGGTCAACCGGTTTGTCCAAGAAGCTCAGTCAGCCGGTTGGTCAACCGGAGTTCAGTCAAGGAGTCCAGAACCGGTCAGTAAAGTTCAGTCAAACCGGATTGGTCAACCGACACTTAATGCAGCCGCTCAGTCATAAATGTTTCGGTTGATTAAATGCAGCCGCTCAGACATAAATGTTCCGGTTGATTAAATGCTGTCAAGCTCCGGTTATTAAATGAGTAATCCAAATCTAGAAGCAATCTCCAGGCAGCAGGTAGCTGTCAGGCGGCCGGCTAAGAGCTGCCATGTGTCCAAAATGCAAACCGGTTAAGTGCATGTCTGCCATGTGTCCAACATGCAAACCGGCTAAGTGCATGACTGCCAGGTGTTGAGGAAGGTGAAGCGTGCAAGCTACCTCTCTGCACCGGCGTGATAACGATCAACCAATCCAAAGGAGAGAGAAGAAAATGACCGTTGGCTCTTCTCAGCTATAAAAGGAAGTCGAAACGTCTTCATTCAAGGCAGTTCCAAAACCGGTAAAGGCATTAAATTCTAGAGAGATAAAGTCTTATATTCCAAAACCGGTGTGTCTAAAACCGGAAGCTTTATGTGTGTGTTTGTGTTGAGTTGTTGTATTATATCAAAGTGTAAGTTTGGTGTAACCGGCGAGTAGCGAAGTTGGGCTCGACCGGAAGTGTTGTTGTAACTCTAAAGAGTTAGTGGAGATCCTTCTCATAACCTGAGAAGAAGGGGTGACGTAGGAGGGTTTGCTCCGAACATCCATAAACAAATCTCTTGTCTCGTGGTCTTTCCTTCGCTTTCATTTCTTGCTTTCTTAACGTAAACCTCAAACCAATCATACTCCTAAAACCGGTCACTCACATCCATAAAACCGAATCCTCCTAAAATATCATCTAAAGTCGCAAACGTTGCTTCAACCTGAAACAGACATTTCCGCCCTTGAACCCGGTTCAAGAATCTGTGACAGTTTGTGCAGTGCTGAGAACGGTTTTAGTCTTTAACCGGACTATCACCAAATTGTGTGTTGTGTGTTGTAAGCGGCCACCCTTCCTAAAACCGGAAACACCCCGGTCCTCCAAGGGCGTCCCCGATCCTAACAGGACACTTGTTTACGTCCTACCAAAAGTAAAAATTCTATTATGAGACGAATTTTCCATAATGTTTAATCTCCTTATATATATTTAATTCGGCTAGCGAAACTACTAAATCAAAGATCAAATATGTCATTAACTGTGATATTTCTACATACAACAATGAAAGAAAGCTCTAGATACGTCGTAGTTAGACTTTTTACACTACATCCATTATCATTCCAAAAATTGATCGAAGAATCATCCACACAATGAATCTAAATTGTTCACGAAAACTTTACCACATAAGAATAAATTTCCCTCCAAATGCTATGCATCGTTGGATAGTTAGATATTTTGTGAGCCAACTAGATCAATTGTAACCATATTTATATTTAATCATCAATGTCCAAAAATTATTCGGTTCATTTTGATAATAAAAAAAACCTTTATTAAAGGAAATAAGATATCTATTCTATTTTTGTTTTTTTGTTGAACTATTTTAGCATTTTTCTTACCTTTTTTAAAAAAAAAAAACAAATGAAATATAGAAACAAGGATAAGGATTCAGCAGTAAGAATTGGAATTTGGAAACCTCATTTTGTTAGTAAGTACACGTGACATCTCATCGTAAAGACTACTGCATGCGGAGAATAGTCCCATACTCCACATTATCTTCTTATTTTATTTTTTATTTTTATTAACCCTTGACTAGAATAATCAAAATAATTTTGTATGTATGTATGTATTATTATTTGAAATAAATTAGTATGAAATTATTTGAATTTATATTTTTAATTAGAATTAAACGTTCTCTATATTTGCATTTTTTTTTTGGAGTAAATTATAATTATAAATTTATAATTTGGAAATTTTAATTTAAAAAAAAAATGATGATGATGATGATTACAAAGAAGAAGATGACATAGCTCTCTCTCTTTGTAGTATGGACGGACGAATGGCAGAAACGGACGATCCCAAGTTTTCTTCCTTTTTCTTTTATCTCTAGCTAATAAATAAAGACAGACAGACAGACACGCATGTCTATGTATGTATAAGCTGAATTGCACTTCTCTTCTTCTTCTTCTTCTTCTTCTGGATTGATCATCAATATTTGACCTAAGCTAGATCAGATATATAGCATACATACATGTAAGCCTTCTTCTTCTTCTTCTTGTTCTGTTTTATAATTTGAATCAATTGGATCGATCGGTATGATCGATTGATCGGTTTCCCTTCCTTGTTCAATCCAGATCATGGCGGTTATGGAGAATGGCGGAATCGATAGCGTCTCATCAAATCAGTCAGATTCAAACAAAGATAAGATTTCAAAGTCAGACGACGACGATGATGATGATATATTGAGCGAAGAATTAGAAGATAATCAACAAAAGAAGAAGCAGGACAATGGATGTCTGACAGTAGTCGATGATGATTTTAGGAAAGAGTTGAGAGAATTAGAAGAAATGTTGTCTAAACTGAATCCAATGGCAGCTGAATTTGTGCCACCGTCGCTAACAAATCATCATTATCAATATCTTCAGACTGGTGCACAATATCATCCATCTTTTCTGATACGAACTAATTATAATCCTATGATTTTCAATACAAATACTACTGTCAAACGGGTATATATATATATATATACAGATAATCCTTGAATCAAAGTTTGATTGATTGATTATATAGTAGTTTTAATTTAATTTAGCAGAAGAAGAATGGGAAAAGGATGATGAACAGCCGAACCAGTAATGCTCAAGAAGAAGAAGTTATAAAGAGGACAGTGTATGTTTCAGATATTGATCATCAGGTTACTGAAGAACAGCTTGCAATGCTCTTTCTTACATGTGGACAGGTAATTAATTAATTAATTAATTAATTAATTACCCATATATATATATTTGCATTATTGCATATCTCAATTAATTAAATGATCTTGATCGAATTAATTAGGTGGTAGACTGCCGTATATGTGGTGACCCAAATTCTGTTCTACGTTTTGCGTTTGTTGAATTCACTGATGAAGGTATTTATTATAAAACTTAGTTTGGAATATATATTGATTGAATTGATGTAAAGTAAAGTAAAGTAAAGAAATTAGTGCAGAAGGTGCAAGGAATGCTTTGAATATGGGTGGAACCATGCTTGGATATTACCCAGTTAGAATTCTGCCTTCTAAAACTGCAATTGCACCGGTTAATCCAACCTTCTTGCCTCAAGTAAGTAATTAATTAAACCAAGTTTAATTCATTCATTCATTCATTAAGATCATAATTAGTAATCGGTATATATTTATATATATTTATAGTGTGAAGATGAAAGAGAGATGTGTGCAAGGACTATATACTGTACTAACATTGATAAGAAGGTTGGTTTTCCAAATTCCTAATTGATGTATTATTTGTTTTAATTACTCATGACTATATTATATATTTTGTTTACAACAGATTACTCAGACAGATGTTAAAATGTTCTTCGAGTCTGTTTGTGGTGAGGTCAGTTATTCTTTTTATATATATATATATATATATATGATATATGGTCGGTCTCAATGTCTCATGATCTCATGACAGGTTCAAAGGTTGAGGCTACTTGGTGACTACCAGCATTCAACCCGCATCGCTTTTGTGGAATTTGTCATGGTAATTAATTCATTAATTCATTAAATTAATTAATTTAATTAATTAATTAATTAATGTTAATGTTAATGTTGTTGTTGTTGTTGCAGGCTGAAAGTGCGATTGCAGCACTGAATTGTAGTGGGGGGATTTTGGGTTCATTTCCTATAAGGTTGGTTGGTTAATTATTAATAATTAATTATGGGCGGACTAACTAACTAACTGATTACTAATTAATTAATTAATTAATTAAATAAATAATGTTTGATTGATTCAGGGTGAGCCCTTCAAAGACTCCTGTCCGACAGCGTGCAACTCGGATATCTTCCTCATCATCATCAATCCACTGACTGATCCAAGAAGCCGTACACTCTGTTTTGGTTTTTTTTTTTTTTTTTCTGAACTATATATATTATATGTAAACTAGACATATATATAACCTTGTATGAGTTCATACTTTATCATCATTTAATTTTGCAAGTTTAATTCGGACAATAATAGTTTATAAGAGGAATGCATGAATGAAGGGAGAATTTATTATTATTACAGCGATGAAGATGTTTGAATTTGGGAATGGTGAGAAACAGAACCCAATTCTTGAGCTCTGCTTTGATATTTCTCTTTCTCAAGATATTGGGGAAGAATAAAATGAGTGTTATAGAGTAAACCTAAATACACAATTTTTTATTTTAATTAATTATGTGGTTTTAAAATATATATTTTATTATTTAATTTATTTTTTCTTCATGATATTATTCTAAAAAGTATAATATAATATATTTTATTATTTTATTTATTCTCTTTTGTTATTATTTTAAAAAATATATAAATAAATTAATGAATAAAGTATATAAATATATATTTATAAATTAATAAGTAAAAAGAAAAAAAAAAATTGGGAAAGAAGAGAGATTATTATTATTATTTATTTTAATATTGTTTAGTCCAGTTATAATCACACACTCACATTTGGATCAAAACCAATTGATATTACTTTTCTATACCGATTGATAACCATGATAGTACCAACCTGTATAAGCCTTTTTTTTTTTTTTATACTTAGTGATCATTTTCTGTATTTTTGCTACAAACATTTTGCTACTCCATCGTTACTCAAATTAGAAATAGTTCTCTAGTTTGTCTCTATAAATTTCAATTTCTGCCACAAATTTGGTTGCATTAATGTTTTTTTTAAATGATCCATTTAATAAAACGATATATATGAGTGGATCACCTTTAGTACCTTTATAATGGTTGTGGGACAAGAAGTGTCATAAGTGATACTTTGTTCCATCTTCTATTAACTCTAACACTAGTTTATTCTCTAATGGAAATAACAAATATTTTTATTTTTTATTTAACTTGTTTGTTTTATTAAAAATAGTATTAATAGTTTTGTATTTAAATTAACCAACATAATCTAGTCTAATTAGTTAAATGATTTTGCTTTATAATTTTTTTTTAAGGACCGGAGAGGTGGGACTGTAGGCGGGCAGCCTAGCTTGCCTCATCATCCTAGCTTCGGCTTTGATGCTATGATATTTGAATTCACAATAATTTTTTTGCATTTATCTCAATATATACGTCATAAAAATAATAATGGTAATGCTCTTACTTACGACAAATTTATCTACATTTAAATTCAATTGTATACGACAACCAAATATTTATGTACCTTATCTCATCTCCAATAATTTTATAATTCTACTAGTCTTTATCATTTAACCATGATTACAATTAATCATATTTTCAAATATTGTATAAAGCAATTGATCTTTTTTATGGAACCCGGGGAGGTGGGGCCTAGGCAGGCGCCTAGTTTGCCTCACCCTAGAGTCGGCCCTGACACTGACACTCACACAATTTCTTTGCATTTACATCATTGAAAAATGATAAATGGTAACGTTCTAACTTACTACAAATTTGTCCTGAGAAATTAATACTTCTCTACCTTATCTCATCTCTGTTATTTTATAATTCTACTAGTCTCATTATCATTTAACCATTAATCTAATATTCAAATCTTGTATAAAGGATTTTTTTGTTTTTTTAGGGACTCGAGGAAGTGGGGGCCTAAGCAGCTACCTAGTTCGCCTCACCCTAGGGTCGGCCCTGATACTTGATATTTGCACTCACGACAATTTTTTTGCATTTACTTTAATATATACATCATTGGAAAATAATAAATGGTATCGCTCTTGACTTACGACAAATTTATCTACATTTAACTTTAATTGTGTATAACGACGTATACACAACTAATAAATGAGAAATAAACATGTACCTCGTCTCATCTCCAGCCAAGCATCTTATAATTCTCCCAGTTCCATGATCATTTAACCATGATTACACTTAATCCTATGTTCAGATCTTGTATAAAGCGATCTAATTGTTTTTTTTAAGAGGCCCCAAATGGGTGATAGGCGCCTGCTTAGCTCACCTCACTCTAGGGGCGACTTAATATTATGATATTTGCATTTACTAACAATTGTTTTTGCATTTACTTTAATATATACATTATTGAAAAATAATAAAATGTAACACTCTGGATTTACGATAAATTTATCTACAGTTAACTTCAATATATAGTATACAACAACTAATAAATAAGAAATACTTTTCTACCTCATCTCTAATCATTTTACAATTCTCTTAGTTCCATGATCATTCAACCATGATTACACTAATCACTTAATCTGTTTTTTTTTTTAATTATGAAGAACAAGGATATAACAACACATAATCATTACCTTTCATTTTAATTCAAAACGATTCCAATAGAAATCAAACATGTAACTATTTGGTCTTTTAGATCTACTATTTCCCATGGGTCACCCTGGGTTATGAATACACTTAATCCTATGTTCAAGTCATGTATAAAGCAACTTTTTAATTTTTGTAAAGGGCATGAGAGAGGTTGGGGCTTATGCGACTGCCTAGATCGCCTCATCACAACATTTTTTTATACATCATTGAAAAATAATAAATGGCAACGCAAGTGACTTACGACAAATTTATCTACGTTTAACTTAAATCGTATACGAAGAGTAATAAATGAGAAATACTTCTCTACATCGTTTCATCTCCAATCATTTTATAATTCTCCTAGTCCCATGGTCATTTAACCATGATTATACTTAATCTTATGTTCTAATTGCAACTAATAATGAGGAAAAATAATTCTTTGTTTGACCCTCTTAGTATTACTAAAACTATTTTAGAAGTATCTCATAATCAAAACCTTAACAGTCTAAATGCAAAATTCACAATTTCATCATTCACATTAATGAGCCTTGGTATAAAACTTTTATTAAACAAATAAGTGAAGCAATTGTTAATTATTTTAAATAACATATAAATTGTTTCATATCCAATTTAGTGTCTATTTGGTATCAAACGTTTATTTAACCAACAAAAATCAAAAAAAAAAATTATAAAACATTTTGTAAAAAAATATTCAATTAAATAAACTTTTTTTATTCCTTCTTTAATCAGTTTTTCAACTAAAAAAGTTTTCATTATTAAAATCATATTTTTAATATTATATTTAAACATATTTAATTTCACTTTTTCACTTTTTTTTAATTTTGAAAAGGATTTTGATTGTCATAGTAATTAATTATGATAAAATATATATATATATATCACTTTTCAAAAAGGATTCTCATTGTTTTCATCAATTGATATATATAATAATATTATGTTTTCTCAATCACTCATTAAAAATCTATATATGAAATCTAACAATGATTCATATAATCTATATAGATTTCATGACTCTTTAATTAGGCTAATTTATAATAATCTAAGATTGTAAGTGCAAAAATATAATTAAATTTGAACAGATATATGTAATTAGCAAAATATTGAATGGATATGGATTGTGAATCTATGTTTAGATCAACTCACTTTTTTATATTTCTTACTTTAATAATAATACACCTAAAAAGAAATAAAAAAATAATAATCTCAATATATAGTGCGTTACGTAAATCCTAAAAAGTATGAAATCTGGGCTGGATTTCAAGAATATGTGATAGAGATTATTTAAAAATGGTATATTTATAGCTGTTTCAAAGCAAGCTAATTTTCATCATCGATCAATCAGACATGGACAAAGGCAAGGGCAAAGGCAAAGGCAAGGCCAAGGCCAAAGCTCCGGCGACGGAATCCCCAAAACCGACGAGTTACATCACTAGTGCACAACAATTTCAGAACGTAAGTTAATAAATATTTTCATTTTTATTGTTTTTCTTTGAGATTAATAATTATTAATTAATTGTAGTGCTTGAATGAGAACAAAATCTTGATTGACGCTATACTGGAGAACCGAAAACATGGAAGGGAGATTGAGGTGAAGAGGTAAGCTATTATTATGATTATTTATTTTAAAAGAATTTTGAAATATGAAAGAAAATTGATATAAAAAATAAAATTCATGTACTAATTAATTAATTAATTAGGTTTATGAAGAAGCTCCAATTTAACTTGGAATACTTGAGTGAATGTGCTGAATTGATTGAGTCCAAGGAAAAAGAAGGTTCCTCTTCTCAAGAGTTGGAAGAACTGATGAGAATATTGGATTCGTCGGAGGAGGGGACGACGACAACAACTGGTCATGATCTCAACAACAGTGAGGAAAATAAGAATGTCGGAGGGGGATCCGTTGAAGCAGCAGCGCCACCACTACCGGCCAAGGAATCATCCCCACACCAGGGTTAATTAATTAAATGTCATAATAATAATAATAATATGTATGCAATCTCTTGAACCTTAATAACTTGTTCTCATTTATGATTTTCAAGAATTAATAATGCCTAGTTAAGAGAGTTTGTTTGATGTAAGGTTGTTTTAATAATTTATATGATAATAAGGACATGGATAATGGGTATGATTATATGACTAAATATCTTTAATTAACAATTTAATTAGTTAGGAGAAGAACATTTGATGAAATTCAACAGCAACTCAAAAAAAAATCTAGATTATTAATAGTGTGTTGTTGGTAAGGATTTACTTAAGGGGTGATTTATGTTTAAGCCCACAAAACAAAATGTTTAATGTAGGAAATTGATATAATCCCCTAAATTTTCAATCTAATAAACTCCTTGTTTCTCACAATTCCCAAAAGCATTATATTAGTGTTATCACTTAACTTTTTTCTTCCTTTCATCCAACTTGTTTGACAAACAAAATTTAATTTTTCGATCCATCCCTAATTGTGTGATAATAGCCGAAGAAACTCTTACTTACACAATTTTCATGAGGTGGGGAAAAATTATTGATGAACTTAGGAAGTGTGATAAGGCTATGGAAAAAACAATCAGAAAAAACGGACGAAAAAATACTAGATCTAAACTTGAGAATGAGAAAGTATATATTATTCATAATTATATCAATTATCATGAATTAAAACAAGCCACACAAACTTTATTTATTTATTTTTATTTTAGAACAAAATCAAATGATTTTCACTTAAATTTAAGACATTCTAAATAGATATTGAATCCATAAACTTCAATCTAACTAAAAAGTAACACATTAAGTTAGGGGTAGTGAATTTAGTTCAACATAAACCACTTTAATTAAGGAAATCTGATATTTATCTTGTTCTAACTAATGAAGAGGAATGAGTCATTTTGATGTGTTTTTTAATGATTCATATTTTCTTTTAGTTAGCTATTCCCATTTTAATCTAACATTTACTTAGACCAAATCATAAATATTGTCATAATTTGGATTATATCATTTTATAATGTTTTACAATATTGTGATTTTTATGAGTAGGTGACTAATGAAAAATTCTATATTTTTCAAGAACAAAATTAATCAAATATTTAATATGTTAAAATTCTTAATTTATGTATTATAAATCATTTAAGTTAAAACAATATTAGTAAATAAACTAAAATTGTTTACTATTATAAAATCAATAGTATTTTTCATGAATTATCAAATTACAGTATAAATAATTTGGGTGATCTTTTATGGTTCAAAAGTGTTAAAAAACAACACTTTATTTTTACAACAAATATCAACTCTAATATTATATGTTACGTAACAGCAAATTTAATTACATTTATTTATAAATGTATTACGTGATATTTAGTATCAGCGGTTAAATTCTATGAGGTGTCGAAATCTATGATTCTGCCTCTTATATTAACACTCTTGGAGTTTGGAACCGTGACAAATCCTTAATCGACGAATAAGGAATGGTTACACAATGTAGAAATTTGTTTGAACTAACGACAAATTTATCCGCATTTACATACAAATAATAAATGAAAAATACATATATTTCTTTATCTTGTCGTATTTATCTCCAATCAGATATAACTCGTAAAATGATTTTTTTTTTTTTTGTAACCTAGTAATATTACTCTGAAAATATTAACTTTTGACATCTTATTAATCAAAATTCAAACGTGGAACTGAAAATTTTAATCATAAACACTCTCTAGTTCTCATTCTTTTCATTATATAAATATATATTTAAAAAATCTCAATTGATAATTTGATATGACAGTATGATATATAATATGCTTGTTTCAAACCTTCTTTCCATAGGATCGCCAGACAGAATCCAATAACCGCCGACCCATACTTTCATTGCGGTTTTCAGAAAAATGGGCTGGGCTAGAAAACTGATGGGCTTGAAGACCAAAAAGAGTCAGATATTTTATTAAATTCTGGCGCTATAGCAGGCCCAGCCCCTTTGCGTTGAAGATCAAGGCCTTATGAAAATGACAACTTTTTCTGCCATCTTTGTTAAACTCTTACAGTTTGGGAGGTTATATGATATTTAGGGATTTGATACAACTGAGATTAATTTGTGTAATATTTGGAAGATTATTGATGATTGATACTTTTAAATATTTGGTCATTGAATAGACTTTCAGTTGTATGACTTTTTGAATTCCCTTATTATTATCAAAGATTTATCATTGAATTCAATGGCTTTGTTTTAGTTTGTTTGACAATGATTGTAAAAGACAAAGAAATCGCTCAGAAAAGATAAATAGTTGGCGCGACGATTCCAAAAGAGGTCGGGGGACCGATTTTGGTCAGGGACAGTACCAGAGCCGGCTTTGGAGTAAGCCCAACAAGCCTGACAAGACCACGAGTTGGGAGTTTATTCTCCGGGGCAGCTCATTTAAAAATATAGTTAAATTTATAAAAAAAAAAAATTAATATAATAGTGTAGCCCAGTGGTTTAAGAGATGAAAGAAAATATTTTATTTGGTTTTGGTTCAAATCTTATCAAAATTATATTTTTTTAACAATATTATAAATAAAATTAGGGTATCAAAAAAAAAATTCACTTTTTTATACATGGGTATGGGTTCTTGGGCCGACGCGATGAGACAGGAAGAACGGATGATGGACGTCCGCCTTTAAGAAATAAATATAATTATATAAATCTTTTTTCAAAAATTCTGAAATAAATTACATTAAATCAAATCGGAGAGTTGGTTAAAAATCAATTTTACGCTTCTTCGAAAAAAATTATTTTGGCGTGTAGCATAATAACACCATCAGAAAAGATATTTTTTAAGGATTCGGTGTTTAGTTACACGAATTGGCGCTATGTTTCACATGCCCGTTGAAAAATGTCTCTACTTTTAATATTTTAACCATTTTTTATAAATAAATTACTTTTATTTTATTTGTTTATTTTTATTAAGTCTTAAATTAATCTAAGTCTCTAACTTAAACCTTAAAACTTAAAGTTTAAATATAATAATTTATTTATTGCACATTGAATGTGGCAAGAAAATGAGAAAATAACACAAAAGAATAATTAAAATTTTATTATATTTATTTAATTTTGTGAATATAAATATCAACCTACAAAATTTCTCAGTTTTAAAGTCTAATTGTGGACCCAAGTGGAAAATCAAAATTTTAAAATAGTTCGGCCCTAAAAAAAAACATGATTATATTTTTTTATTTGATTTTTAAAAATTATGTTTATGTAATTAAATTAATATTAAATTTATTTATTTCTTTATAAATATTATACAATATATATATATATATATATATATATATTAATTTATAAATATTATTCTAATATATCTTGATATACCAAAATATTGAAAATCTCATACCTTTTATGTACCAATAATTTTGATATCGGTATCATAAATAATAAGTTCATAAATAGTCTTATGGGTATTTTAAATTTTGGTTAAAAAGTAAAATATTATAAAAAAAATTATATAATTAGGTTAAAAAAGCTCAACGAGCCATAAAACGAGTCTTACCTAAGTTCGAATTCGGCTCGAATATTAAACGAGCTAGCTCGAGCTCAGCTCGAATTCGTTTTTGACCGAACTAAAATTGAACTTTGACTGAGCGACTCGTGAGCGGTTCGGCTCATTTACACCCCTATCGTGCATAAACGGTCATACTCGATTCGGACAAGTCATGTTAGACTCTCAATCATGTCGTGTCGTGTAATATCTCAATTTTATGTGTGTCGTGTCGTGACCCACTTAAAATATTATATCACAATTACTCTAAGGTAGTATATCTAAGGGATTGTTCTAAATATATTTATAAGCTATTGTTATTACATAATGTATATGCATCAATTTCTATTGAATAAAGGGAACATCACTCAAAATAGTTACAAATTAGATTGGATTTATTTCCAATATTAAAAACAAATTGACGATATATGCATGAACAAACATTATTGACCAAAATGGTAAACAAAATCTACCGATTAAACTTTTGGATATATTAACTTTCAACTCGACTCTTCTTCTTTTAAACCAAAACGTTATTTGTTGTCGTCGGTAACAAAGTTCGACCCCAATTTAATAACTATCATCGCGAAGACAAACAAAATTCTCTTGTTGTCATCAGAAAATGTATGTTTTTACATACAAAATTTTACTTTGTTTCTTTCATAGTATTTAAATCATTAAAATTAACGTGTATGAAATCAATGTCTTTAATTTTTTTTCAAACTCTTTATGTTCTGCCATTTCTCATGTTTCTAAAACTCGTGTGTAAAAATATTGAGCTTTGAAGAGTGACGATGGTTAAATCGAATTAGAGATATATTATATATAAAAGACATGGACCTAATATTTGGGCCCAAGCTTTGTATAGAATATGTTATATGTAGGCCAGCGGTCGTCTGTATCGTCTCTCGTTTAGGTCGACCGACCTCGTTCATGGGATTAGGTCGGACATGGGCTTGGGCTCAGAGGTTATTATGCTTGGCCATAGTCTTCTTTTTAGTTTAGTGACTTAGTCTCAGTTGGGACTTGGGATTAGTTTTTTTGGCATGGACTTCCAAAGCTGAGTCCACAGGCGAGCGAGTCAACTCAGGCAGCAGGACTCGTTTTCTTCCTTCAGAGCCTGCAGACCCTAATTCGGACTTGACACAACATGTAAATTTCCCAAGTATTTGAGGGGCTTTTTGGACCAGTTCTAAGACAGTCGTCAAGCCATTTAAGGTTCCGACAGGACCTCACCGGAATCATCGACCCTTAATCGGAAAATTGTAGTTCCATAAGAACAACATTATTAATTATTTTATATTTTGACTTATTTACCTACAAAATAAAAAAAATAAAAAACACCTTAATAATAGATTAAATTGTTTAAACTTAACCTATTTATTAACTTATTATTTATTTTATTAAAAATGGTTCAACAAAAAAATAACTTTTTTATTAAATCGATACAACATTATACCTTAAAATAATTTTATTATCAAATTCTGGTGCAATAAGACTATATATGATTTTAGAAACTTAATTTTATAGATTAAAAGTTATTTGAAAATATAAATGTGAGAAATTAAAATAAGGGTATAAAATACTCTTCATTTGAATGCGGAGATTTTGAATAAGGATTAAGAGTTTTGAAAAGGGATAATGGACTTTGATTGAAATGCTATATATTTTTTAATTAAAAATATAAAAGAAAACAAATAATGCTGAACCCTTTAATTTATTTGACGTTATGCGTGGTAAAATGTAAATGGAATTTTTTTAAACAATTTTACCGAAAATTTATAAGGAAAATTATTATTAATGTAAACAAAATTTAACTCACTTAACATTTTTTTATGTTAAACAATGTACTACTTGTATAAATTTATATATTGGGAATTTCAATAGATAGTTTGTGGGGTATATTCAGGGCGAATGAGTTGAGCTCAAGTTTACTCAGAAAAAATATATAAAATAAATTTTACTCTACAAATGTGAGATAGTCACTAATTTTAAAGATTTTTTTAATTTCATTCAATTTTTTTTATTTTTAAAAATAGGCAAAATACTAAGATAGTTTCTCAAAATTATTTGAAACCTAAAATTATTTAAGTCCGTCCCAATTTAAAATCCTATATTATATTGCAAGTAGTTTTTAAGTATAATATTTCTTTTATACTCATTAATTTTACTTTTTTTATTATTAATATTTTTTTATATAAATATTAAGTACAAGTAAGTTTTCAACATTAAAAATATAATTTTTATATAATATATTAAATATATATTTTATTTAATTTTAGTATTATTATTTTATATATAATATAATAATTTTTTATTAAAAAATTATACTTATAAAATAATATATTGCTGTTATAATTTAATTAAATTATAAATAATATTATATATATATATTATTTTTTATATTTTTTGTTATAACAAATTAATAAAATTTAAACTAAATAAATATAATTTACATAAAATTTTATTATTAATTTTTATATTTTAATTAAAATTTCATTAGCTATTAAATATAATAATTAAAATATAAAATAATTATGATACAATAATTTATAATAGTAAATAAATTAATAAAATAATAATAATATAAAAATTAATTTCAAACTCATATTTTTATTTTTATTAACTAAAATAATAAAATTTTCTTTTTTACTTTTATATTATATATCAATCACAATTTTATAAAATATATTAAAGTTATACCATTTCTCATTCAAACTAAACAAAATTAACTCATGTTATTATATACTATTTATACCACATTATAGTTTATATTACTTACAATCTATACCATATATAATATAATTTGTGTCATTACTAAATCTCCCTCTTAGTATTATTTTGTCGTGCTATTTATATATATATAAATATATTTATTATTTTTAATAACTGATAGTTATCTAAATCTTAATTTCAGGTTTTTTAAAATTTGAAAGAAAAAAATGAAAAATATAAATTCATTTTTTTTAAAATAATAATAACACTTCAAATCGGTTTTAAAAAACCGAATAGATAACTTATCTGTTCCGACTAAACGATTTCTTACCCATTAACCGGTTCGATTTTTGGTTAAGTTATTTTTCTCCTTATATAATTAACAATAAGTTAATTATATATTTATATTTCATAATAATTATTTTGTACATGCTAAGAATTTTGTATCATATTACAATGAACATGCTTATCATAAATGGTAATCATTATTTAATACAAAGGACCGTCTTATTTTATCTCACTTTTCAATCGTCTTTCTTTGTTGGTGAAGTCGACGGAGGTTGGTCGACGCATTGGTTTGGACCCAAATCCTTTATCCGAAGAGGAAAGACAAGAGAGTTGTGACATCCTCGTGAATTTGAGGTAAGACGAGAAAACATATATTTCTTAATACAAATCAATACTTACTTAGTTCTCAATTGGAACCGGTTATATTACCGAACCGGTATAACCAATACAAATATCGGTCGGTTACCAATTATTAATATAATTAATAGAACCGGTTTCGGTCCAAATAGGTTCGATAAACTGACCGATTGAATAGATCATCTACACAAGTTCCAATACTATATATTATATTAAAAACAAATATAAAAATATATTTTAATAATAAAAAATAAAATAAAATAATGCAGTAGGCGTTACAGGAATCCTTAAAGTTAAGAAAAGGTAAGAAATCTAGGCCGGATTTTAAGAATATATGAGATTATTTAAAAATTGATAAATAAATATATATGTATATATATATATATAGCTATTTGGAAGGCAGATAATTCTCTCCATCAGTTGCTGCTTCTTCTCTAGAAAAAAACGATTGAAATGCAGAGATCAGAGATGGGCAAATCTTCGTCCGAATCGCAAGATGCCACCAATTTCGCCATCACACCCCAACAGTTTCAGAACGTAAGTAATAATAATAACAATACATACATCTTCTTCTTCTTTTTTATTATTATTATTATTATTATTACTGTTTTAATTAGTTTGACGTGAGAATTGATATATATATAGTGCCTGGATGAGAACAAGAATTTGATTGAGGCCATAATGGAGAACCGAAAACATGGCAAGTTCTTGGAGGCTGCCCAGTAAGTGCTAGCTGGTTTAATCTATCTATGTCTATCTCATATGTCTGCATGATGATCGATCGATCAATCAATCAATCAATCCATTATAATATCAAATTTCAGGTATATGAGTCAGCTCCAGAATAACTTGATATTCTTGACTAAATCAGCTGATATTAACGACTCCATGGGAGGAGGAGGAGTAGGAGAAGAAACTGCGTCTTTGAAGGAATTGGGTAGAATGATTTCCTCAGACAACAACAATAACCCCCCGCAACAACAAAATCACTTCAGATTTGAAGCAGCACCAAATGCAAATGCAAATGCCATGCCCATGGGAGGAAAGAATTTCAAGCATCACCAAACCAACAATTAAGTAATTGAATGAATGAATGAATCATCAATGTTAGTGGGGGGTAAATTATTAAAATATCTTATATAATTAATAATAATTTGAATGATGGGATAAGCTTGGTTTTTTATTTGGATTAAACAAGGCAACAATAGTTCTAATAGCTTTCAGGTTCATTTAATTAGAATAATAAATTGTTGTTAAAAAGAAAAATGGCAATCGATATGAATATGACTTTGAAATGAATATCCATCCAAAAGGTCTTATTAAAATTAATAACTAAAATATCTCAAGATACATAAAAATAATATCATAAATATTCTAGAAGGGATCTATCTATCTTATCTAGATTGATGATCAAAGAAGAGGCAGGCAAATTAATTAGGGGAGGGAGTCCATGAGACAAAAACTGAAGCAAAACGTTCAATCTGCTGCACACTCTTCATAATTTCTTGTAAACAGAGGGAGAAGGAGGGGTTGGTTAGATCTGCAAATAAAATACACAGACGCCATTAGTTAGATAATAATAATAATAATAATATAAAGCTTAAATGTAACTGAAAATTGCCACCTAAAATTTATACATAATATCTGAAATAACTTTTACCATTTTCTAAAAGTGGTTGCACCTCCAACTGTCCTGTAGGTGGTGGGGATAAAAAAACTGTTCAGATCAAAATAATAATAATAATAATAATAAACTGTCGCAATTGTAGTGTCGAAGAGTACCTGGCCTGAGGTCTCCCCACATGAGCTTGTTGTTGTCCCTTGGAGAGAGGATTAGATATCTCAGTAGCTTTCATCACTCTAGAATCTATAGGCTTGCTCAAAATCTTCACTTTCGGTACGCCTCCAGCATTAAAATAACCACCATAAGTGGAGGTGTCGATAGATGGAGGAGGAGGAGGTGTTCTCTTTGTTGTTCGATGGGACTGTGACATGGGAGTGACAGCAACAGATGGAGACGAGTTAGGGGCCAACAGTGTTTTGTTAGTGGCTGCTACAACTTTAGCAATAGCTGCAGCCGCTGCTATAATTTCTTTAGCTCCCTCTCGAACTTGTATATAGTCTCCTTCAATTACAAACAGCTGGCCAAGACAACAACATAATTCATTCGTGTAATGTACAATTTAAAAATAAAAAAACTAAACTAAACTAGTGCACAGATATTAATATAAACCTACTTCAGCATGACTAGACACAAAGTCTTCAAGTTTTCCGTACTTCTTCTTGTAATCATGCCAATGTAGAGGTGCAAGCATTTTGCCAAGCCTATTCGGGAGCTGTAATAAAAAATAATAATACAGAGATAGATAGATTGCAGATGTATGATCAAGACTTCAAATCGATTAAGGGATAATAAGTACGTTTTTCCACATACCGTAGAGCTAATCCTGATTGTGCTACCAGATCCAGGTGGAATTGTGCGAGCTATGCAGGCCAACAATGATCTTTCATCCAGCAGAGGGACTTCAGAAGGAACTGCGGCACCTGTTGCCTTCATTCCCATCTCATCCAAGCTCAAAAGATTTCTAGTAGCCTCATATAGTGGCAGAGGTTCACTGGTAGTAGAAGTAGCACAGTCTGCAGCAGATGGCTCACTGGCGGAATAACTTGTTTTCTCTGTTTCCTTTATCACCAGGTCATGATTAGAAAAATATTTAACTTTTGTCAGTTTCATCAATTAATCAGTAAAACATGTATACTGAAGTTTCAGGAATGCTAAGGAGAAATCAATCCAGATAAAAACTTAAGAGACGTGAAACTACACAAGCCTATTTGAAAACTTATAATTTGTCACGATCTTCGTCACAATCAAAATCTCATTGGAAAATTGCCAGTCTGGTATAAGATTTTTCTGGATCATGATTCAAATTATGAGTATTTTTGTATGCTTCATTTGGTATATAATTTATTTTCTTAATCATGATGCAAATTATAGTGTAACATTTTATTTCATTTGGTATAGGGCTTATTTATTAATCATGAAACATAATATTTTCTAGATCATTGTGAATTTTGGCATACATAACAAGTGTAGGTTTTCTCCGCATCATGATCAACATGAAAATATGGTAAACCTAAACAGCCAAATATATTTATTTCTTTTGTCATTATAAACTAATTTACAATTTTTGAAAATATGGTACACCAAAACAGACAAATACTCACAGACAAAATATCAAAGACAGTTTATACCTTTGGTTCATATCCAGGAAGAGAGTTTAACCTCAGAGAACTATCAAACTGGGAAGGAACGTGTTGTATACTCTGTTGAGGTTGTGGGGATACCGAATGTGCCTTATCAACAGGTTGAACCTTTCAAAAGTGGTTTTCATTCAGTAAAGATTCATAGTCAACACAAATGATATTCAACAGCCTTTTAGTTTATTAAAAAACTTGACTACCTCAGCTGACGATTTTATCACAGAGATATGTTCAGGCACTTCGCAAGAATGGTCAACCAGAGTAACTAAACCAATAGCTGGTCCATTTACAGACTCGTCATATTTGAAAATCGTGTCTGATTCCAAAATGTTATGTCCATTCTGGGAAGAAGGATATTCTTGATCAGCAGGTGACGCATCCGTCACAACCTGAAAGAGAATAAATGAATGAAACTCGAGGAGAATAGATATCATTAATGACACGAGTAATGACAAACTTTCAATACTTGCTGGTTCGGCCAGTGCTGAAGGGATGATGCAGCTGGGAAAGTGTGGAAATTGGCATAGTGGGACTGAGCAACATGAGGAGGAACGGAGTGGAGACTTTGTTGATGCACAAGGAATGGATGAAAAGCTGCAATCTGCCCAGGTGAAAGGTAGGTAGGCATTCCTACTAGGGATGATGGTGGTATTGCAATACCATGAGCATGATCAACCTAACAAAGAGAAAAATTTAACAAGCAGACAGCCTAAGATGAAGGCAGCATAGTATGCAGGAGGAAAATAAAGAAACTGATCATAAGCCTAGACACAACCTAGCAGAAGAAAATTTTATTGGAGGAAGTAACATAAACATTAGAGGAAAAAAAACAATCTAAAATAGAGATTTTACTAGCCATTGACTCCATTATTCCCTACATTCATCAATCTACTGATGGGTCAAACAACTTGCAGCACTATCTCTACCTTCTAACAAGCAATGTGGAGAAACAACTCAAGAATATATTACACCATATGAACACAGAATCTGATCATTCCTCACCATTATCTTTATCAGATGGTAACTTGCAGCACTGTTTAGTTATCAAATATGCAAAGAAACAATGAATACGCTACAACATATGCAGTATTACAGAATTTTGGTCGCTTATAGAGATGTGAGGTTAAATCACCATACATTATGTTTCACAGGTCACAAGGGGATGCAATATTCTAAAACAACAAATATTCCCTTCTGCATTTAATAGTAATGAACAGTGTTCTAAACGGCGGTAGGCGGTGGCGGAGCGGTAAGTGATTGCCTACTGCTTCGGGTGCCTAGGCGGTGCCTAAGCGGTGCCTAGGCGGTTGAATATAAATATAATAAAGATGTTCTATAATTATCATTTCACTAAAAAGTCAAATTAATATTCTCTAACATAGTAACATTTAACAAAAATAAGTATGTAGACGAGCTGAAGAAGAGATAGATGATTAGATGATCGAAGAAGATGTAGATGATCAAGGAGGTGAGGTGAATGAGATAAGAAACGGAAAAAAAGAAGATAAATGAATTGGAATGTAAAGACTCATTTCAAAATTTATAAAAATAGTGAGTGATAAAGATTTTTTTTATTGAATATATATATATATATTAATATTAATAATTAAATAATTAAAAATAATAAATAATTAAATAATCTGACCGCCTCATGTATAGGCGGAGCGGTATTGGACCGCCTACCGCCTAGGCGCCGCCTAGGCGGCCGCCTCGACCGCCATTTAGAACACTGGTAATGAAGGAAGCTGCATAATAATAGAAGTCTAATCTAAAACTTCAGAGCACATTTGATGGACATGTATAATCTTTTCACAAATCAATAATCAGAGAGTTAATTTCTAAAAGCATCATCGACCAGGAATGTTCTATTTGATTGGATTTAAGAACTATTCTTAGAACGTGATTATTATATTAACTAAGGGAGAACATTGTAAGAAACTCCACCTCATTTCTTAAATTTTCAGATGAAATACTTTCTGCATTTCCATTTGAAAGGGCTCCAGAATTTGTACGTTTGGTGCTTCCATTCACATTCATCTGGCTTCCATTGCTCTGTCCAACTTGAGAAGAATCCTTTGGTAAATGAGTTTCATCAGAATAAAACCCCGCCCTGTCTCTTGCATCAGCAATTTCAAGCTGATGCTGTTGTATTGTATGCAGATGGATTCTTTCCATCTCAGCAAACTAATCACATAGAGAGAGAAAAAAATTAATGTTTTCAAGCCCATAATACGTCATCTAAATCAATAAAGATAGGGACAATGTCAAAAATAATTTGCAAGTCGAAAAGCTGTATACTCCTTTCATTTTATAATAGGAATAGGCACTGCTATAGCAGCAATGCATCACTAGTAGAAAAATCAGCTTTTAAATAATGATATATGTAGACCAAAAACCTGTTGTTGATAGGCAAGGAAAAGTTGGTTGTATTGGTCAGTACGCTCTCGAATCTCAGCCTGTAATGACTGATGTGATTGGAAAACGTCCATCTCCTGCACACGTGCAATCCAAGATTGAGCATCCTTCAGTTGCTCATCCTTAAAAAGGATGGTTTCATGCACAACCCTATTCTGAAAAATAAACAACGTGGTTGTTAGAAGAAAAAAAACCAAAGAAGCATTTGAGTCTGTATACCCAATGGAATTAGCTTTTCTTTTTTTCCTTTGAAGTGGGGTTGAATTCAAAGAAGATGCAAAGGTTGTGTCTACCTTACAAGAAAACATTACAAATAGAGATTTCAGCACAAGATTGGAAGAGGCAATATTTGACCCTTCATCCTTCTTTTACAAATTCCTTTCACGCTAAGGATGGAAGCTCACTTTCTTTGAGAATCAGAAATGTAAATCCATGTTTGTAGGTGAAACAAGGTTGGAGCTTATGGAATTAACAAAACAACCTTGGTGCTAAAAGTTGCTAAGAAATGCCATGCTTAACAAGTAACTAATGATATTTCTATTGATGATTTTTAAAGTTGACTTGAAAATATGGCAGCTCAATTTCCTCTCCCCACTCCCAATCAAAACAGCAAATCACTACGGTAAGGCTTCTCTGAGCTTTCCTCCTGGAGCAAGTCTCCATCCATGCTTGGGTCAAGAAATAGAAGTCATGGATGTCCATAGATGAGAATTCAATGTGACCATACTGTAATAGTAAGTAATTAAATTTCTAAATCTTGGCACTCAACTAAGAAGCAGGTACTTTGGGGAGGTATTTTCTACACTGGATGGCCGCTTTTTGTAGGTAAATTTCTAGAAACTTTCTGATATTATTTTATCATGAATGCAATTCAAAAGTGAGAAAGATATACTTCTTAAAGAAGTGTCCATTTCTCAAATTTTCCTCTTAGCAATGGATAAAAACAGCTTCACAAGCAATAATAATCAAAATCAAGCATAAGATCTAGTTTTTCTTCTTAATTTTATTGCAAAAGCAAAATACCATAACATACCTGTTCCTGCAATTCAAGGAATTGCCTTTCTTTATCTTGAAGATGTTCTTGAAGTTCATGAATCTGCTTCAGGTGCTGGGTTCTTTCAGCTTCAGTATTATCATGCTCCCTTCTGCAAAAGCAAAGAAATTCATCCAAACACAACTGAGTAGAACAATGATACAATGAAACCAGACCCCAACCAGGTAAGGTTGGCTAATTACAAACAAGAATTCCATATGTCAAGAACATGGTCTTCTAGAAGAGCGCATGTGATGAACAATGGCTAAAACAAAGAGAATTGTGCAATATGCTTTCACTGTTACAACAAGAGATACAGCCACGGTAGAATGACTTCTGGTAACACTGGGTTAACCATGAATATACCCCGAATTGTGAACTTCAAGTTCAAGTTGTTCTCATCCCTAACACCACAGAAATAAACCTCAAGGAGAACCAAACACATACCTAAAATTTTTCAACTCATTGCTCTGTTCTATAAGAAGATCTTCCTTCGCCCATGCCTGACAAAGCCCCAAGACAGGATAAATAAATGTGTATGACCAACAGCATCTCTTTACAGAATGAACAAGGAAAAAGTGCAGTAATCAAGGACAAAAAAAAATCCAACTGCTTCATTGTCTAATTTGATTGCTCGCAGCTCTCTCTCTTTCTCTTCCATCTTTCTTTCTAGTCCATGTATTGTCTGCTCCATTTCATAAACTTTTTCCTACAAGAACAACACACTAAGTAAGGATTTTGGGCACAAACATCAATAGTCAAAACGTGTTCAAATATAATAATAACAATTTTGTGAACCTGGAGCTTCACGTTAGAATTGGCCTGATCTTTAAGATGCGCATCAAAACTGTTCTGCATCTCCGCTATGTCTTCTCTTGCGATTATTTGAGCTCGAAGTTCTATCTCCATGTGTTGTAGCTCCTCCCTTTGTCTGGTAGCCTTGCGAAACCTCTGCTGCAGAATATCTCCATCTGAGTGTCCATCTATAGTGATGGAACAGAAGTCAACATCTGCCGGTTCTCTACCTTGGTGCACCTACGTAAAACATCACGTCACCATGATTTTCCCGCAACCAATGCTCAAAAGTGACAATGCCTAGCTTTCTTCGGGAATACATTGATTACCTCAAATGTCGTCCTCTCGTTCGATTGCCCTATTTTTGAACGCATCAAATCCTATGCAAGAAAAATAATGTAAACCCTAAGTTTATCGAATTGAAGCAAAACGACATCATCCGTATGTTATTAAGAGAATGAACAACCTCGTTGTCATTGTTGTTACGAGCATTCTGCTCCGAGACAATGCGCCACTCTTTACGTGAAGGCTGTGCAGGAGTCATCATGGTTGGCAGAGGAACACCTCTCGTGGCGGCCGCGGCCTCCATTTCTGTAAGAGCTCCAATTCTAGCAGTGTAGAGTAGAGTAGAGTAGGAAGAAAAGCCCTAGATTTCCTTCAGTTCAATGGTGGAATACAACAAAAGGAAATGGTTTAGGCAATTCAGAGAGAGATTCGCACACAAGTAGAGAAGGAAATGAACGCAGATGCCATTATTAGACGAACAAGTGTTGTTGTAAAAGCTTAGTCAATAGTGGAAACTTCAAGGTTTTATCTGCAAATTCAAGGGTTTTAAAGGGTACGTATTCAATTCTTTTTTTATTATTATTATTAATCATATTTTACAAATTATTTTTATACCATTTTATTTAATGTAAATTTAGTGTATTTGTC
Organism: Impatiens glandulifera; assembly: GCF_907164915.1. Classification (NCBI taxonomy): domain Eukaryota; kingdom Viridiplantae; phylum Streptophyta; class Magnoliopsida; order Ericales; family Balsaminaceae; genus Impatiens; species Impatiens glandulifera. The sequence continues at coordinate 62,669,190 of NC_061863.1, forward strand.
AATTTTGTATCAAACATTTTTGTCTTACAAAATGATACGATAAAACTGTAAATTTGTCTGGAGACGAATGAATCGACATAAATATAATTATATCTTAGATTAATCGGACATTCAAGTCGGTATTAACTTTTATAGCTAACATATAACTACTTTTAGGTCTGAATTTGTTTTTTTAACGTCAGAATCAAATATTGTACATCTAAGATGTATGATATTTAACATCTTTTATGCATATTTGGGGCAAATGTCAAATTTTGTGATTTGAAAGTTTGATCATTATATGGTGTTTCCTTAACATTAAGTATGCATTTTTAATTAGTAATATAAATTGGTAAGCTAAACTAGATAAATTGCACCCAACATTGATGGAGTGTATAAACTTGGGATGGGGTTAAGCAAAATCACCAATTGGGTTTATTTGTTTGTATATTGGGCACTCTTAGGTTGTTTGTATTACTTTTATTTATTTGAATTGTGATTGATTTTTTTTAGTAGAAGTCTTTTTTTATTAATTTTTAAGTTTGAAAACTATTATAACTTAACATTCATTTCAACTTAAATTTTTTTTTTTTAAGTATGAATTGAACTCGTAACATATTGTTACTCGAGTTGTTTTAGTGAGTTATATGGATATATTATTATTTTAATAATATATATATATAATATATAGTGATAAAAAAATCAACATAGATGCGAAAAAAAATTGAGATTATAATATAAAGTTCATGAATGATACTTCACATCACAATGACTGAAATTTTAAGCAAGATGAATCATGTTTTCTTGCTAGCTTTTAATGTTATTTTTTTAAAGAACAAGAGTTTTTTTTATTAGAATTACACTAAACATAAAGACCATATGAATTGATATCATGCTTTCTTACTAGCTTTTAATATTTATTTTCTCACATATTTAACGCCAACTTTATAGTTTTCTTAGTCTGATTGATTTGTTGAAATATGCAGCAAGCATTGAGATCTAGCTTTCTTGGTCTTTGATGCTGAGCAATATGATCATCTGTTTCAATAATGTCATTTGTTAATTGTTATAGATATAATACTTTATAATATTTAAAACTTGATTTAAGTCACAAATTATGTTAGATTTTAATAATGTTTTTTATTGAAAATTTGTTAAGTTAAAGCTGAAAATACACTTCTTTAGTTTAGTTTTTTTTATAGATTTGATCTATATTATTTTATAGATTTTAATATAGATTATAGTGTGAATTTCTTTATTTATAAAAATTTGGTATATATTTGTTTCATCCATTATTCAAAATATTTTCTATATCATTTCAAAATATTTTTATATTATTGTAATTTTTAACAAAAATAAATTTAGTAGATTTTGGGAATCTTAAATTCTACGAAAAAGTTGATATTAAAACAACTCATCAGTTCTTCTCTTTCCCATTATACCTCAATTGAAAAAGTGTATTATTGAAAAAAAATAATAATAATTCAGAATTGTATTCCGAGTCATGTTTGGGGATTCATTTTAATTTTCTTCCTTAACAGGTAATTAATTAGTTAAAATCCAATATTGTTTTCATAAATAAAAGCCGCGTGAAAATGAATGAAATAAAAAAGGTAAAGTTTCATACAACGGCTGAGTGTTTGCCACTTGTCACCTTATTTCTACAATAATTATATATATATATATATATTGAAGAAGCCGTAACAGTAACAGCTAGCCGAGCCGAGCCGAGCCGACGATATCTCTTCATGTTGAATTTTGCTGGAAATGAATGTGCGTGTATAAAACTATATATAAACTACATGGGACAGTTAAAAGTCTGCAAATTTCTCCATTTTGAAACCTTCTACCGTCAAACCCATTTGGAAATGACCGGTCTTGAATCTTGATCGGAGTCTTCCTTCCTTCTAATGGGTCACTGTTGCAGTAAGGCCGTCGCCGTCGAATTCGCCAGATCCACCAACACCCATCAGAGATACAATCCACAGCTTCCGCCTACTTCGCCGTCCAGCAATGGATCTACTAATGATCAAATACAATCAAATAAACACACACCATCTACCTCATTCTCTAGCAGCCCATGGCAGAGCACTTACCCTGCCGGCGTTGCTCCAACCCCATCCCCAGCTAGAACGCCAAGAAGCATTTTCAAATGGCCATTTCCACCTCCATCCCCTGCAAGACCGATCATGGAGGCAATTCACAACAGACATGGGCAATCGAAGCCCAAAGAAAGCCCAAAACCGAAACCGAAAGATGAAGATGAAGATGAAGGTGGAGAAATAGAAACTCAGTTAGATAAGAACTTCGGCTATCCTAACAATTTTCCGACCAAGTACGAATTAGGGAGGGAGATTGGCCGTGGACATTTTGGCCATACTTTTTATGCTAAGGGAAAGAAAGGAGACATGAAAAATCAACATGTCGCAGTGAAGATCATTTCAAAAGCTAAGGTTTGTGGTGTGTCTTTGCATGCAATTAATCATCAAATGTTGTTACATATATTGCTTAATTTCATGTAGTTCAATTTCTGAGACTGTTTTCTTTGTAGATGACAACATCATTATCAATTGAAGATGTTCGTCGTGAAGTGAAGATACTTAAAGCTTTATCTGGACATAAGCATCTCATAAAATTCCACGAGGCCTTCGAGGATGCTCAAAACGTATACATAGTAATGGAGTAAGTTTGATCTCTTGAAACCCGAAATCATAACCAAGAAATTTCTTATATTCAATGCAAATTTCAATTGCAGATTGTGTGAAGGTGGAGAACTCTTGAATAGAATTTTGTCAAGGTACGAGAATAAATTTATATAGAACTTAAGTAGTTAGTTTGATATTTACTTTGTTTCAGAGGAGGAAGATATACCGAAGAAGATGCGAAACGAATTATTGTCCAAATACTAAGTGCTATTGCATTTTGTCATCTTCAAGGCGTTGTACATCGTGATCTGAAACCCGAGAATCTCATTTTTACCACGAAAGATGAAAATTCTCCCATGAAGATTATAGATTTTGGTCTTTCAGAATTTATCAGGCCAGGTAAATTGATCATGATCATCAGTTAAGTTTTTGCTTATTGATTATTGTTGCTGCAACAACGTTACTGTATTTTTGTAGATCAACGTCTGAATGATATTGTGGGGAGCGCCTATTATGTGGCTCCTGAAGTATTGCATAGATCTTATAGCGTGGAAGCAGATATGTGGAGCATTGGAGTGATAACATATATACTATTATGTGGAAGCAGACCATTCTGGTCTCGTAATGAATCTGGAATCTTTCGTACAGTTCTAAGAGCTAATCCGAATTTTGTTGACCCCCCTTGGCCTTCAACTTCTAAAGAGGCTAAAGATTTTGTTAAAAGGCTTCTGAATAAGGATCATAGGAAAAGAATGTCGGCTGCTCAAGCATTAAGTAAGTAAAAAATGAAAAATCATATAAATTTCTAAAAATAGATTTTCAGATTTTTGTCATTTGTGGTTAAAACTTAAAACAGGTCATCCATGGCTAAAAAGTGAAAACCACGAACCTGCCTTGGTTCTGGACATTTTGATTTACAAACAAGTTAAGTCCTACGTTAATTCGTCGCCTTTAAAACGTGCAGCCATCAAGGTAAGAGTAATTTATGAAAAAAAATTGGTTTTATAGTAAATTTAATTTTTACATTGTATTCTGCATTTGCATACTTTGTTTTCTAGGCTCTATCGAAAGTTTTGACATCGGATGATCTCTTTTACCTTAAGAGGCAGTTTAATCTGTTGGAACCAAATGATGGCGGGTTTATATCCCTCGAAAATTTTAAAAAGGTAGGTAGAGGCAGTTCTTTCCTGTCTCGTTTCTAAGAATGAACAATAATTAATCTTTTGATGGTAAAATCTGCAGGGTCTTATGAAGAATTTAACTAATGCCATGATTAATGCAAGGGTTCATGATATTTTCAATTCGGTAATAATAAAAATAATAATAATAATGTAATATTTTGTTTAAATTTATTTTGAAAACAATATTTGGTATTGGTGAATGAAGATGGAGTCATTGTCTATAAACAAAATGGATTTTGAAGAGTTTTGTGCGGGTGCAATAAGTGTCTATCAGCTTGAAGCTGTTGAAGGGTGGGAAAGTATGGCGGAGGCTGCTTTCGAGTATTTTGAAAAGGATGGAAACCGAGCCATTTCGATTGGGGAGCTAGCAAATGTAAGTAGTTTTTAAAATTGATCAAAAGTTGAAACCTTAACTTAAAAAGAGGAAATAAAATTTGTGCAGGAAATGAGTTTGGGTTCAGCAACTTACAATATAATAAAGGATTGGATTAGAAGCGATGGAAAGTTAAGTTTCTTAGGTTACACAAAGCTTTTGCATGGGGTTACTGTCCGCAGTGCTCCGACCCCTAGACGAACATCAACAGCTAGCGCTCTGACCACTAGACGAACATCAATAGCTAGCGCTCCGACCCCTAGACGAACATCAATAGCTAGCTAGTGTTTTTGGTTGATATTTTGTTTCATTTAGACGTACTTATTTGTAATTTTGTATTAACATGTTCGTTTTAAAAAAAATTGAATTAATTAAAACAATTAAGTCTCCTATTTGGGACAATTCTTTTTATTTTTAATTAGTTGATCCAATGTTTACTTATTATTTAGAATGTTAATTAGTAGTAACCCTTGTTTTGTTGTAAAAATATCAAAATAACAAACAATCTGTAAATGAGTCTTGCCTTTATTAGGTAAAATTTTGTTATGTAAAATTGACTAAAATATCCCTGAGAGTTTTACCAAATTGACCATGAAGTCCTCATTTATACATATATTTACAATCTCTTCGCGATTGCGTCCAGCTGTGAGATATCTCTACCAGCGCCCGACTCCGATGCACCTATGCTGGTTCCGATTGTTTGTAATGTGCAACTAATCTCCGCGGTTTAAGTATATGGGTCGCAAATTCAATTAACCAGGAGAGCTCCAATCATCTAGGACCTCAGGGAGGTCGAGGTTTGGGATATCCACGTAAATATTATTATTATTATTATTATCCCCGCTTGTCAAGGCATCTACAATTGGCTTAATGACCAAAATACCTTGCGCCGCCACCGCGCACGCCGCCGCACAAAGAAACATCCCCAACATAACGCCGCCGTATTCCACCGTCCCTGGACTCCAAAACGAAGACAATGTAAGAAACAAAATCTGCAACGGGATCGACGACGCCACAGCTGCAGTCAGAAGACGAATCCGAACCCTGGTTCCTTTATTAATCACCAAATTGATGAGTCTTTGACAAGACAGCAACAACACGATCGTGTAAACCGCCCCAAACGCTCCGAACACGATCGTGCTCAACAGAGGATACGAACAGAGGTTCGTCTTATGGTCAAAACTCCGAAGAATAATCCCGGGTATGAAAGGCGTGAAGAATAAGGAGATGGTTTGTAGGGTTAGTAAAGGAAAACAGATGAACATGATTAGAGTAATAACCCGAGTATCGGATTGGGTTCTCTGTTTGATGGATAAGAGGATTAGGAAGAGAAGGGTTATTAGGAAACCGGGTTCGAAGAAGCCTAAGGAGAGAAGGACGTGGATTTTGCACATTTTAACCTGTTGAGACAAGTTTAGTGTGGGAAAAAAGGGATAAATGAATCGACGATGGAAGAAAGGCAAGTGTAGGGCTTCATTTACAGTCCAAAGCGTGACGAATGAGACAAGGAGGAGACGGAGGGTCCAGAGGGTGTTGAAATTTTGGAGGTGATGGGTATTTTGGGATTTGAATCGGAGATGGAAAATGAAGAAGAGAGAGACGGTGGAGAGGAAAAATAGAGCGAGGACGAGAGATGTGATGGTGAAATCGTAGACGGAAATTAGGACAGGGCTGGCATCGGTGGTGGTGGTGGTGACATTTTGGTTAGCGGCGGCGACGAGCATCAACCTTCTCATCGAAGGCAGCCAGCCGCACGCCGCCGGCCTAGGGGTGGGCCGGAGAGAGATGGAAAGATCTCTAGATCATCTATGGTGTTTAATTTTGTTTTGATGTTTCTTTCTTCTATCTCCTCCCCCAACCAGACAAACAATGGAGGTGGTCAGCTACATTAAGGATAGAATGACAGAGAAGAACGATGGATTCCTAACTGTACGGGATTTGTGTGGTTGCATATATTGTTAATAAAAAATAATATGTTTTAATTACTTTTTTTTTTGTTATCTAAAAAATAAAGTGACTCATAGTCCTAACTCCTACCCTTTCATTAAGAAAAAATAAACTATTTATACTTATAGATCTTATCAAACACACATACTTATAAAATATAAATAACTATATTTAAAACAAAACACCTAATATAAAATTTGTATATTTCTTTACAATTTATATTTCATATCAAAAATATTTTATAAAATATATATAATTTGTTATATTTAAATGAAAACTCATGGACATTTTAAAAAAATAAATTATTATTATTTTAATATAAGAAATTAGCCTCACACATCTCAAATTGGGAATTGAACTGGGTTAGAAAAAAAAAAAGTTTCTTTATATATATTTTGTTATTATTCAAATACATATAATTATACTTTTGTGCAAGTCTATAATTTTTTCACTTTTTTGCCTTGTAACCTTGTAGCTCATGATACCAAATTAAGGGATCCTGATTAATAAAGGAGAATACTACATACCTTTGAATACATGAAAAATTATTATTATTTTCAACTAAAACAATTGAATAATTAAAGTGGCATTGAATTAATCAACTAACAAGGAAAAAAAAAATTGTTCATTTTATCTCATTGAGACTATAGATAATATTAGAATCATGAGTTGGAAATTTCCAAAACAACATTCACTTATTTGTGTTTTTCTCTAACAATGTTATCAATTAAAGGGTCTTAACTTAAAAATAAAAAAATAGAATGCTAGCTATAGATTTAATGGTATTCATTTGAAAACATTATATACTGCACTTGTCTTTGGCCAAATCAAAAAGTATGTGTTGGAGATATGTAAACTTTCATGATAATTGAATTTAGAAAGGTAAATTAATTAACTCATTACTTTCAAGTTTCAAGGATATTATTATCATAGTGATATAACCTAATTAAAACTTTAAAAAATCATAGAAGCTAAGCTAGCTAGCAGGTGGATGATTTGCATTAATGAGGAAATAATCTACAATATTGATGATATCTATTTATATATACAAATGTGTATTGCTGACGCCACTACTATTCCAACTTCAGTTTTTCCATCAAATTATTTTCATTGATTCATGCATGAATCATAAATGATTAATCATAATCATGATCATGATGATCATCATCAACAACAAACGTGGGGGCGAAGTGATGACGATATATATCTAGATAGATGGATCTTATTATGATGATCATCAACAACAACGGGGGGGAAGCTGATGACGATATATATCTAAATAGATGGATCTTATTGATCATTACAATTTGTCACATTATTATTATTCCATCATAACTGCTATTTGTCATCATTCTATATATACTCTGCTGATCTACTGTTACTTGTTACTGCTGCATCTCTGCTTCGTTTATTTCATACATTCATACATCATCATTGAGTATAGTAATAATAATAATAATAATAATCACAAGTGTATGTATTTTCTTGGGGAAAGGGTTGTCTTTTATTCTTATATCATTCTATTTAATTACTTTCACTCACTATATCAATTAATTATATTCTCTATGATCTATAGATCCATCGATCTCACTTTCTAAGTACTAAGCTAATTAATTTCATGGATCATTTGATAACAACAACAGATCCAAGGGACCTAGCTAGGATTCAAAAGATGAAACACGGATGATGATCATTGATCACCTGCTGGTCAAAAGATGAATAATGCCCTAATCATTTGTTAAAAGAGATATATAGATCTTCTCAATCAGTCAATCAATCTAGGTAACTGGCTAGGTCATCAAAATAATCATCATCTATGTTGAAAATCCCTCTTTTTTCTCTCTCTCTTTGCTCTTTGCTTTGTGAACAGAGAAATAAAAAGGATTATAATGATGTTTGATGGGGCCAATTGTGTTTCTATTTAGAAGAAGAAGAAGAATCTAATAGCTTGAAAATGTAATTAGTAAACACACCTGGATTGCGAATCAACAACTCGATCGAAACTGGAAGCAATAATTGGGGGGGAATGAAGCCTGGTCCGACGATGACGACGAAGAATACAGATCATCGTTGTTATAATCTGTTTGTTACGTATATAATGAAGGATTGAACAAGTTATAAATTATGGATCAGATCGATCCGTTAGGGCCGGCGTCGTCGAGCCAGACAACATTCCCCTCAAATCAGAAGCTTCTTCTTCATTCTTCTTGTTCTGGTGATTTCTAGGGCAGAAAAATGGATGATGATGATGAATCTAGATAGCTAGGTAGCTTTTATAATCATGATTGATGAACATGATGATGATGATGATGAATGCAATGATGATTTGGTTCCTGTAGTGTGGTGTACCTCATCTATACAATAGTATATATGAGAAAAAGGAAAGGTAAGCATAGGTTAGAAATTAGCTAGCTAGCAAGCACAAGAAGAAGAAGGCATAACGCTGAAATAAAGAAAATGACGAAGACTACCTGCTTACTGCCAGTGGACCCTCAATTTGGCTCTTATTATTATTATCAAACTATTCCTTCTTTCTTTCTTTCCTTCCTCTTGGCTTCTACCACCATTTATAATTTAATCATTGTACTCTCACTAAATTAATTACTTTGGTTCGTTTGATTTCGCCTTTAGAAGCTGCGTATGAGTGCATAATAACCGTATGAGTGCATAATAACCCTATAATAACTTTGCGTAAAAAGTTCACGCAAAAAATTATAATCAAACATATTTTTTCTCTATTTCACTCTTTCTTTAAGCTTATAATCTCAATGTTTTTAAATATTTTTTATTCATTCTATCTCATCTATTTTATTATTTTCTAATTATTTTATTTATTATTTTTCATTTATTTAACTTCTTTCTAATCATTTTATTCCTCCTCTCTTATCTATTTTTAATATTTTATATATTTATATAAAATTATTATAATAATAAAATATATATTTTATTTATTATTTATAATATATATTTTAATATATAAAATAATTAAGCAAAATATAAAATATAAATAGACAATAATTTTTTTAATTTATAATTATAGTTTTAAAAATCAAATTAGCCTTAATTAATTATCTAATAAAAGTATTTATTATATTAAGATGAATCAAATCGTGGTGTCCGTAACAAACAGATTAATAAATGATAAGATGGTAAGATTACTTAAAAAAAAAAAATTTACAATTGAAAAATGATGTCAGACAAATATGAGTGTGGAAATGTAAAAATTAATGAATCATCTAAATACTTTTTGAAAATATTAAAAGAAAAAAAAAATAATAATGTGTTTATGAATGCAGCCAGAAATCACCTATGTTTAATTAAATTTAATATATATATATATATATTAATAAAAACTTATAAAAAGTAATATATTTATATTATTTATTTTAAAAATAAATTAAGTTTTAGTTTAATTAATTTATAATATGAATGAAGAAATTGATCTTAATATTATTAAATATTTATATATATTTTTTATATTATATTTATATTAAATATATTTAAAATTATATATTTATAAAAATTAATATATTCGTGTCATTTATTTTAAAATATATTATTTGTTTAATATAAATCAATTTATTAATATTTAAAATTATATATTAATAAAATTTCATAAAATTAATATATTAATATAATTTATTTTCAAATATATTATTTTTTAATTTAAATCATTTATTAATATTTAAAATTAAATTAATAAATATATAATATTATATATATATAATATTCATTATTAAATAATGTTATAAATATAAACATAAATAAACTGAACTTATAACTGAATACAACATACGCTGAATACAACATACGAATAAATAAGCTGAAATTATATAAACGTATATACGAATAAACTGAATAAGTTGGTCAATAAAATAAGCTGAATCAAATTAATCATTTCTTCTTTCTTTTTTATTATATAAATTCACTCTTATTTTTATTTTCTTATTATTTCTTCCTATATATATTTGAATAATAGTTATCAATATTATGTTAAATGTGTTTCTATAAACTAAAGAAATTATATTTATAATTTTAAAATAATTTTGTATCATCTTATAACTTGTTTATTTTGGTTATTTGAATTTTTTATTAAAATACTTTTATATATATATATATATATATATATATATATATATATATATATATATATATATATATATATATATATATAAAGTACATGGCCTATAAACACATTAACCGTTTATTTAGGTATAGAATTTGTCGTCTAACGGGGAACACATAACCTATTGTTGTCGCTAAGCTAGAAGAGGAGATCTTATTTGGGTTTAATTTTTAATTTGTTAAATTATTATACTATCATTTTATATTTAAAATTTATATTTTATAAAAATAAAGTAAATTTAGGTGATGCCCGAATCTTTAGGTAGATGTTAGGAAGTTTACATTGATGCGTCTGATATGACATACCTACATATTTGAGTTACCTTCCAAATTATTATTTTGTGGACTATCTGACTTGAGAGAAATCGTTGAACTTCCAATGATCGTAGTCGTTCGATACGTATTATTCATAATACTATTATTATGATGATTGTTGAGATTCATTCAGGAAAGACAGTAGAGTATGTCGGGAGAGTTAATCGTTTTTCTCGAGAATTTACGAACTCGATAATTTATTAAGTACTTTTTTTTTATTATTGATTTTTTTATGCATGTTATGTTTTATTGCTTAAACAATTTTTTTTAATAGAATTTAAAAAAAAAAAAGAATAGATGCATTTTTAATATTTTAGTTAATTAATTGAATAATTTAATAATTAAAAAATAATTACATTGAATGATTGAATTTTGAGTAAGATGTAAAAAAAAACTCAAATCAAAACTGATTTGTGAGGTTTGACAAGATATAATAGGTTTCAAATAGATCCATGTTATCTCACTTATTAAGCTTTTAATGAAAAATATTGCTTAATATTATTAATGTTTTTGATATTTTCCAGTTATAAATTAAAACTAGCATATATATATATATATATATATATATATATATATATATATATATATATATATATATATATATATATATATATATATATATATATATATATATATATATATATATATATATATATATATATATATATATATATATATATATATATATATATATATATATATGTATATATATTAAATTCACAAATAAATTATATAAATGCCAAATAATATTATTTTGAATATGATACTAAAACAGATGCTACTTTATTTAGTCTACTAACTCTGTTTATATAATCTCCTCTTTTCCATAAATAATCAAGTCTATAAGAAATGTAATACATTATTTAAATTTATATATGGATTTCATTCTATATATAATAATAAATAACCAAAACACTTCCTTTTTCACAATTCAATAAGTTAAATATTAAAATTAGATTCTTAACTCTCTTTTTTTTCAAAAAAGTATACAAATCAAATGTATAGTTATTTTTTTATTATTAAAATACCTATTCGAATATTTAGCATGTCTCTAGTTTGGGCTATAAGAATATTGGGCTTTTCATTATAACTGATTTAGAGAAGCCCAGTTCAAGGCACTGCTCCTATTATTGCGATTGCCTACGATTTGTTTTGGGCTAAAACGATTCAGTTATGATAGTGTTATAATAATCAATTGCAAAATCTCAAAAAACTTTTAAAAGTATTATTATTTTTAAATGTTAAAGTTTAGATTAAATAAAGTTGTTCTTAATTGATAACAAATAATGTTTGAATCAAAATTTGAATTTACTTAAAGGGTAAAACATATTTAAGTAAGGATCGAACCGTTTAAGAGGTACCGAAAAATAATAGTTTCAAATAAACCCGATGCAAGAAGAACCCCAAACAAAATTATTACTACAAGCACAAACGTTGATAATAAGGTAGGCAGGTTCCACTATCGGTCGGTTGGCAAATGCCTATTTAGCAAATGGTTTCTTTTCAACCTTTCTAATTAGGGCATTCCAATTATTTTGGATTCTAGATTTGAATATTTTAAATTTAGGACAATTTTAACCTTATTTATGCCAGCTCTTATTTATTTTTGTTATTTCTTTATCAGTGGTATACTTTACTTTAGGCCATTGCAATCATTACTTCTATTCATATCCCATTCCCATTAATAAATTAATATTAGATTTTATATCTAAAATAATTAAGTGGGCCTCATCTTTTTGACCCATCAAAATCATAAAGATAAGCAAATGCACATGATTTTTCATTTGTTTTGTCAGATCTTAACATCTAGACCTTGTTTGATTTGGTGTTTTTATTATGTATATATATATTTTAATAATTTTACTTTTATGAAATTGTATTTAATATTTTAATAAACTATATAGAATCAAATAAGTGTGTTTAGTATTTTAGTCAATGTTTTGAAAACAAAAAATATTGATAATGAATATATTAAATTATTTAAATAAACCATAACAAACACCAGTCATATCAACTTTTGACCATTTTTATTTTTTAAATTGTTTTTTTTAAAGAAGCTAGCTAGCATGAACCCAAATCAACTTAGGAGATTTATTGTTTAATTTTGTCTTATAAATATTCTAGAAAAATAAATTAGAGTTTTGTTTGAAATGGTTAATGTTCTAAGTAGATAAAGATGTTTGAATACATTTTATAAATAAAATAGAAGACTAAAACAAAAGAAAAGTATAATAACAATTTGTAATAAAAAATTTAAGAAAATTAATTATTCTTAGAGCTCTTTGATTTTGGGTTTAGAATTTTTATGGGTTTTGTCAAAAAAAGTTTATTTGATAAAAAATGGATTATTTGAAATTTTTAAAAAATAAATTATTAAAATATTATTTTTTTATTTAAAATTAAAAATAATAATATCTTAGTTGATAAATTAAATTATTTGATGGTTAAAATAATATTAATATAATTTTGAGAGTTTATAAAATTCCAAAAAAAAAAAAAACTTTTGAAAACAAAAAATATATATCAAACCAATAACATGACAATTACAATTACATGTCCCATATAAACATAATTAATAAACTGAATTTACATAAAAAACTAACAAAAATAAATAATGACTAGCTAAAACTAAATAAAATAAGAGCACATGTGTCCACTAATTGTATATTTCAATCAAAGGACATCAAATATTATTTTTATAAAGGGACATATTCTATTTTTGTTAGTTTTGTATTAGAAAAAGTCAAGACTCAACAATTAACTATTTATTTATTTATTTTGTTGTTTTGTGTCTTACAAATTAAGAAGAACAAAAACAATCATTTTTCATATGAAACTTAGCCAAAATTATGAGTCAAATAACAAAACCACAAGTTAATTAGAAAATTCAAATGATATTATTTTGGTAAGAAAATTGTTTAATTGAAGTCATGAGCATACACTTCTATATTATGTAGTTATTATAATATATATATTATAATTAAAAAAAATAACTTTAATAAATGATTGATATACTTAATAACCATTTGACAATAAAATTATAAATAAAACACTTAACAACTAGATTAGAGAGTTATAATAATAATTTATAGATAAATTAAATATTTGATGATAATAGCCTAGCCTAACTTGATTTAAAAAAAAGGTATTTGGTAGTGAACAGTACCAAAGTTGAAAAAGCCAAATAGTATTATACTATAACTTTGTCAAATGCTAAAAATTCAATTAATATTTAAGCTAGTCAAAATAAATTAGAATCAAATTAACTTAATAATCACACTCTTGCCATGTTCCAAATGCAATTTTTAATTACACATACTTATACAAGAGCTTAATTAATATGCATAGTTTTTTTTGGGGAATGTTTTAGAATTTTACTTATTTTTAAAAATTCTCAAACCTTGCCACATCAATATATTTTAACAATAAAATAATTTATTTTATTAACTAAAATAATAGAATATTTTTATTTTATTTATTTATTAAATTTTAAATACAAACTTATATTTTAGTAATTAAACTAATTCAAAATTCAAAATGATTTATTTTGTTATGGAACAAAATATTTGAACAAAATCTCTCAAATAATCCAGGTCAAATAAGCTCTAACTTTTACCTACTAAATAACTTTATACAAAATAATTTATATGATTTTTTAAACACAAAAAAGTATGTTCTTAATTTTATTTTTGAGAGATGTCCACAATTTATTAAGTAAGATTTATTCATTTTGACCTACTCTAAATAAATTCATTTAAATTATTTAAATTTAACATGATTCTTAAAGTAACAAATAGTTATACAAAAGAGTCCAAAAATGCTATTCTGAGAATAAACTCTGAGAACAAAAAGTAAAATAAAAAAAGAAGAAGATGTATATAATAAATTATTGGATTTGTGTAATTAGCCAATTCTTTCTAACAAAAGCTTATGGGCTCTTAGGGCTCGTTTGATGTGGATTTTTTAGGTTTTTTTCAAAATTTTATTCCAAAATCTAACCATTATTTCATGTATTATTTCAACAATTTAATCACTTATTTTATATATTTAAATACTAAATTTATACTTTATTAATTCTAAAAAAGAAAAGAGAAAAAAAAGAAAAATATTTTAACCCAAAAATTTAATTTTCTAAGTGTTTATCAAAAAAAAAAATCCTCAAACAAGCTCTTAGTCTTTACTAATTTGATTGGTTAAAAAGATTGCAGCCCAACTTTTGGATTCCAAAAATTTATTTGAATAATTTGTTCAGTTAAAATTATTATATATATATATATATTTTGATGAGAAGAGATATAATAAAAATTAATTTTTAAAGAAGAAATATATAATATTTTAGTGTTTTAAAGAAGAAATATATGATATTTTAGTGTTGTTATTAATGTAAGTAATCAGATGAGATTAGTTTATTGAAAATAAATGAAAAAGATAGGTTTTAAAAAAATTAAATAAAATTAATTTTTTAATTAATTATTTATTAATAATCAAACAACTCATTTCATTAATAAAAATATTAAAATATTTTTTATTTTAAATTATTATTTTTTATTTTATTTATATATCAATACTTTTAAGTTTTTTAAAAATAAAATTAATCATAAACTTCTCCAAATTATCTGACTATCATTATTTTTTTTTTTAATACAAATAACAAATAGGAAGCTAATTATATGATCGATATTTGTCTAAGTTCTGTTAATTATTATTTATCGATGTTTGTTAAGCACAAAAATAAAGGGATTATCGATCTTCGGTAATTCAATTCACACACTTCAGTCATCCGCGCTCGCTCACCGAGAGAGACGGAAAGAGAGAGAGAGAGGGGGAGAGAGAAGGGAAAGTGAGATTAAAGCAGTTGAGAGTGCTTGGAGTTGGTTATGGTGGAAAATTCATTGCGCATGCCGATAAAGATTTATCACTGATTCTTCGATCTCAAAGCACAACTATCGCCTTTTTTCTATTTCCTTCCGATCCACGCTCGCTGCACCTTCTCTTTGAGCTGCTGATGTTAAACGCCGCAGCATCAGGAATTTATCTATCTTCATCATCAGGAATTTATCTATCTTCGTCATCGGTGACGGCCGTGGCCGAGACTTTTGTTCGGAAACGACGCCATCAAATGCCGGAATAACTCTCACGGTGAAGGCCTTGGCTGTAATCGCCTTGCCTTGGCCACACCACCTTTATTATAATTAAACACTTACTTACACACAACTTTTTATCTTTTCAAGCCCTAGAGATAGATAGATAGATAACTTGATTTCCTTACAGCAGACAATCCTCATGAAGGCCTTGCTAAGAAGTCAAACCTCGTCCACTTCCTCTTCCAATTCATCCTCACCGTCATCGTCTTCCTCCTCCTCCTCCTCGTGGATTCATTTGAGATCAGTTCTGCTCGTTGTCGCGTCCTCTTCAACATCTTCTCATTCTTCCTCTGATCGGTGTGTATCTTTCTCTTTTTCGTTTCGATTATTTCGTTGATTTGTCTCAATTTTCACCTTTATTATTATTTGTAGATCTCGATTCCTGTTTTTTATGCATTTTTTTTCTGTGTGATACTCCTTCAGCTCAATGCTTAATTTCCCGGCTTCGATCCTTTCTATGAGTTGAGTTGACTTCTACTAGATCCTTTGGTAGTAGATAGTGTTTTTGATATTAATTTAATGAAAATTGGCAGCCTTACAAGCTAAACGACTACAGTCACTACACTACACTACATACATAACAAATATACAAGTGATCATGTCAAGGTGTCCGGAAAAAACAATCGAAAAAGATGCTTTGTAAAGTTTGACTAGGTCGAAATATTATAGCTGTTTTGTGTATTATTTTAGTTAAGATTGTCAATATGGTGCTTAAGCTTGCTCAATAACGTCAATCTGCCAAATGATTCATTTGAGTTAGAAGCAGCTCAAGGAAATGATTTTTCTTTCTTGATATCTTATAGACAATTCTTTCTAATCAGTTTTTTGCTATACCCTTATCATGAGATTTTTTTTAAAGGGAGCCATTATCATTAGTTCTATCACAATCTTAGGTGCAGTATGGTATAAGATGATTGGGGTTGTGATGAGCAAAAACAACAAAATCTTCTTTTTGGCTGATTGAAAATGAAAGTGACACTAAGTTGCCTAATTTGAAATCATCACAGCTCTGCTGAAACAGTTATATGCTGTAAAATGCAAAATTGTATTTCTTAGCTCGTTATCTTTGTTACCTTATTGTCATCGTGCTTTGTTTGTAAGAACTGGTTTTCAAGTGAGGATACCCAAACTCCTTTCAGATGTTTCACTAGCTTGCTTTCTATCAATTTCAGTTGTCATGTTAGCAGGGTATTTGTCTTGTTTCTTCAGGAGTCTGGATTGATTCTTTTGGTTACATAAAGTATTCTCTAAAGATGAGTTTTGGCTGTATGAATGCTTAGATACTGAACTGTGTTAGGTTAATTGGAAGATTTATTCAGGAGAGTAATTCTTTGAAGAGACTTTACTAGTATGACTAGTAATACCGTTCTAAAATTTGCATTTTTTAGTAGGTTTATCTCTTTATTCTCATTGCTCCCTGGTATACTTGGTAATTTGGTATTGAATGATTACAATAACTGTCTGTATATCTCACTGCCTGTATGAATTTATTCTCTCTATTTCTTGCACTGGACAAACTCTTTTGGCTAGTGATGCTCCTTCCTGTATATCTATGGGGATTGTGTTTTTCACTAATACATTGGTTATACATTTTATGTTATTTCCAGGAGCCATCTAAAGTCTCCATGGTCACGAAGAAAGAGAAAAAACCCCCTTTCTCCTAGGCAATGGAGAAATTTGTTTACTCCTGATGGAAAACTTCGTGACGGCGGTTCAAAACTTCTGAGGAAAGTCCGGAGTGCAGTAAGCTTTCGTCAATGATTCAATTTCAAAATTTTCACTTTGGTTTTGAATAAAGCATGTAAGAAGACATTTCCTTTATTGATATCATTCTTTGCAGGGTATTGATCCTTCTATCAGGGCAGAGGTGTGGCCATTCCTCCTGGGAGTGTAAGCACTTTACATTTTAAAATTGCTTATTAGATAGTCAATAATGGCCCAGTTAACATTTATTTTATTGCATGTTCAGAGAAATGGTAATGAAAATCAAGTTTATATTGATCTTCCCTTGAATATTTGATAGAGTTCATACTATAGGGTTTAAACATTCCATGAAATAGGGGTGAGAAGCCAAGAGAAATCGAGAAGTATAGAACCTTTCACAATTTCATTCAATAATAACCTAGATATGTTTTTATACTAGTCTATTCCTAAACTAGGATGGTAACTACTATCCTATTTATTGAAAATATAAGTATTATCATAATAAACTAGTAAATTAGAAAGATAACTACTGTCATAATAAATTGGAAAGATAAATCATAAATGCAATCTTAATAGATTAATTCTCCGGCCACCTGTCATGTGTAAGGCCCTTCGGAGCCCTGGTCTCCCTTCGGTGTCAATATCCCTTTATAACTACTATTTTACTATAGTCTATGTAAAGAGACTAAGAGAGCACTATTATGCCTATAAAACTTCATTATGCAATTCTAGAAAGGAAGACGAATATATATATATATATATTTTTTTTTTCCCCTGGCATGCTTTATTCCATCTCAACTGTTATTCTGTTTCCTGCCAAACTGGAATATATTGTGAAATTAAGCTAGTTAGCTCCTCATTCTCATATGGGAGGTTAATGATTCAAACCTTACTATAATTTTAAAATGTCTTTCTTTAAAACTGGGAGGAAAAAAAAACTTAATCATGTATGAAGATGTTTGTCCATAGCATCTTCTCATAGAAAACATGGTCAGTTTCTGTAGAGAGATACACACCATATGGATCCTGGACTAGCAAGTAGGGGGATATAGGCTTTATGACTTAGTGCATAATCCTAGCTGTTTGGTAATAATCAATATTCAATAGAATATACACTCTTCTAGGCTATGGAGGTTCTCCATGCTTGTTATCTAATTGCTTAGGCCATTCCTTTCTCATCTCTTTCTAGTAATCCTTGATCTCAATATTATAAGTGTTATATTGGTATCACAACAGTCATCCTCTGTTTGTCAGTTTTTGTTGTTGTTACCACCACCAATTTTCGGGTGGAAGAAGAATACTAATCTATAATGGCGGAAGATTAAATAGCTATCAGAATTCGTTGCCTTAAGGAAGTTGATAGAATTGCCTAAACCCTTTGATGACGCGTTAGCTACAGCACTGCACGGGTGAGAAGCATGGAGAATCTCCATAGCTGAGAAGAGTGTAAACTCTGTTGAATATTCATTAATTACCTACCAACCCTAAAAAAACTAAGCTTATCCTCTACTTGATTGTTCATGGTCCTTACTTCTTATAGTGTGTATCTCTTTATTTATTAGTGACAATATCTTAATATGAATATGATTTATATAGGGGGTCTACAAAATATTTCTGCTGTAAACATGTATATGTCTGATATAGGACATAGTCTTAAATAATGAGATTCCGTTTGCAGCACTGTATTATGGAGACTAATGAAGTTCATCCATGTTTGTTGAATGGTTAACTGAAATGAATACTCCATTTCTCTGTTTTTTACAGAGATACATTTCTAGATAGTTAGGCGCCAGTATCATTTTTTTTTTGTTAATTGGTAAACTGAAGTTTGTTTCTCTTTGACAGCTATGATTTGAACAGTTCCAAAGTAGAAAGAGACACTTTACGATCTGAGAAGAGGTGAGAGGGTTGCCAAGTCAATAATCCTTGTAAAATAATTTGGCATGTGTTAATAACAACTATCTTTGTCCTTTGGTCCTTGAATGCAGAAAGGAGTACGAAAAACATAGAAGACAGTGTCGAAGATTTCTAAAAGTTAGCAAGCAGAGATCCAAACTGAAAGAAACTTGTGGGGAGTGCAACAATAATGATGGGGCTGTTTTGTGTTTCCATGAAGGTATAAATTCTCCGGATTCAGAAGACGCAGTTAGCACTAGGGAATCTCTTTCCAGTGAAGAAGATGATAATCCAAATGACAATCTAGATTCTGGTTCAAGACGCATCTCATATCCCAATACCCCCATGGTGGACTCGGATTCATCAGTCTCTGAGGACTCCTCAGACGACATAGGATTGAGCAATACTTTCCTCTTCATGGAAAACCACGAGGAAACTGAGGATCCTTCTACTTGTACTAGTGGGGTGGATATGCAGTTGACGAAAATGGAAGATTTCTCCACCTGGCAGCGGATCATTCGTCTGGATGCAGTTCGTTTCAGCGAAGACGGGATCACATACTCTCCCGGTCAAGCCAGTGTATCTCTAGAACGGGCATCTCGGGCAGCCGAAGCGGTGGGGTTGAAGGATTACGAGAACCTAGAAGCATGTAGAATCTTCCACGCAGCGCGTCTGACTGCAATCCTGGAGGCGTACGCTGTTTACGACCCGGAGGTGGGTTATTGCCAAGGAATGAGCGATTTACTTTCCCCGATAATCGCTGTGATGAGCGAGGATCACGAGGCGTTCTGGTGCTTTGTGGGTTTCATGAGAAAAGCGAGACACAACTTTCGGTTAGACGAGGTGGGGATAAGGAGGCAGTTGAATATAGTATCGAGGATAATAAAGAGTAAAGATTCTCATCTTTATCGGCATTTGGAGAAGCTGGAGGCGGAGGATTGCTTCTTTGTGTACAGGATGGTTGTGGTGCTGTTTAGAAGGGAGTTGACGTTTGAGCAGACGGTTTGCCTTTGGGAGGTGATGTGGGCGGACCAAGCAGCGATAAGGGCGGGGATTGGGAAATCTGCATGGAGCAGGATAAGGCAGCGTGCCCCGCCAACGGAGGATCTATTGTTGTACGCGATAGCGGCTTCAGTGCTTCAGAGGAGGAAGCAGATAATAGAGAGGTATAGCAGTATGGATGAGATTGTGAAGGAGTGTAATAGTATGAGTGGGCATCTTGATGTTTGGAAGCTTCTTGGTGATGCACATGATCTAGTGGTCACACTCCATGATAAGATAGAGGAAGAGGACGAGGATATTGAGGTAGTAGAGGAGGCAGTACCACCCTGATCAAAAGACTTTTATTTTCATTATTCTCTAATTTGGTTAATAATTCTTCCTTCTCTTATATACATACATAATACATGCATAGTGTCAAATATGTTGTGCATTGTTTGTTCACCTCCTAAGGAGACCTTTAAATGTCTTGTTTCAATTACAAGTAGCCTTGCCTTGTTCAGGTTGTTGGGATGATATGTTCTTATTATTTAGTGTTGTTTTGTCAAAATTTCTATGAGAATTTAACGTGAAATCTCATATTAGTTATTTTCTCTTCCAACAGTCTGGATCAGGTTAGAGACATAGTATGTTAAGTTACAATAATTAAATTAGTTTTCAATCTAAGCTTTTCAGAGTTATTTAAAATATAAATTATGTATATATTAAATTTGTTTTAAACTTAATTGAGACATTGTAGAATAGGCTAAACCCTTCTTAATGTCTAATCAACAATTTGAAGCGCAAATCAGCGGTTATATAGATGGAGGAAACTAAAGAAATAATTCAAACTAAAGAATAAATTGACAAAACCCAAGAATCTCCTTTCTCTATAACTGAAATTTCTTTAAAATGATTACTCGATATAAAACAAAATATAATAGATTTAGATTGATGTTCGATTTTGCACTATGTTTAGTCATATCAGATTTTTGTTATTCGAATAATACTCTTAGTATTTGGTATGTAATTTGTTGCTCATACTTACCAATTATTTTGATTATCTTTTCTCGAATATCTGTCGCAGGGGCGGAGCCACGTTCTACTTTACCTGGGCTGCAGCCCAGGTAGTTTTAATTCTTTTAGTATGCTTTTGACAATAACGACGGTCGTTATTAATATTTTCCCGTCACTAAAATGTACTAGCTGATTGTTTGCTTAATAGTAGCCCGGATAGAATTTTTGAAAATAATTTAGCCCGGGTAACTTTCAAATCCTGACTCCGCCTCTATCTGTCGGTCACCTTTTTAACTGTAAATGGAATAAAGTTGTTAAATCTAGAGTTATCATTTATTCAATAATTATTATTTGAACCGATTTTCATTGGAGGACCCCTTATATTAATCCTCACATGATTGGTATCACTTGATTGGTATGACTTTCTCGATATATATATATATATATATATATATATATATATATATATCACAAAATATTTTCGATGATACTTAACAATTCACGAACAATGATAATTTTTATTGTTGTTCTTAATATTTCGTAGAAATTTTTCGCCACTTAATTGGTTTATTCGGCTTGCTATACTTTATCACTAATTTTTAAGGAGTTATTATTTGTTCTATATAATCTTATTTAATAGTTTTGATTTAATAATAAATATTTTTTTGTATTATTTGTTAATTGATTCTGTGTATGTATTTATTTTTATTTTTTTAGAGTTAAAAAATAATAATAAAAAAAAGAGACCTAACACTAACAACTTTGAAAAATATGTGAGTTTTTGAAAATTTTGTATATAAAAAAACTATTATATTGAACTACTTAATTACCACCCTTATCCTTTATAGGAATTTATAGAATTTTTTGGATGTTTAATGTTACTTGTTTAATGGCTAGAGTAAAAAACGTTTAATCTTTCACAATAGTGTAAATATAAACTTTTAACTTTTCAAGCCAAAGCGAAGAACTCAACAATATGATGAAACCCTTTCGTAGCCCCCCATATACCTAATACACACAATTTCCCTTCTTCTTCTTCTTCTTCTTCTTCACAAACCCCACCGTTCTTTGCTTCTAGAGCTTCTTCTATAATCTCCCCCATACCATAATTCTCTCTCTCTACCTTTTATCATCTGCAACAAGTCTCTTGATTTTGGATAAGAATGGGGAGTTCATCGGAGAAGTTGTTGCAAGACCTAATATTATACTCGGCAAGCGCTGCTCTTAGTGCTCTTGTATTGTTCGTAGGGCTCCGACATCTTGACCCAAACCGTGAGGCTTCTAAGAGAGCTGTTGAACACAAGAAAGAGATTGCCCGCCGCCTAGGTCGGCCTCTCATCCAGACCACCCCTTACGAGGTATTATTATTTCCCTCTTCAAAAGAAATCACCTTTTTTTTTATTCCATTTACCTTAGGTTTGTCCTATGTTTGCAAAATAAGGTTTTGAACTTGAGACTTACTCGCGATTTAACCAAAACGATGTCTTCACAAATTGTTCAACTCAATCGGGTTATCAGTTTTATGATCCGTAAGCTCGTAGTTATAGAATTGAGATTTTTCCCAACAGCCTTAGGATCAAAGAGATTAATTAACGTATTTCCTAGTTGTAGAAATAAAAAAAAAAAAGTGGGTTTGAACAAGATGCTGCATTTGATTTATATGTAAGGGATGAAAGTGATTAATATGTTTGGGTAGATGCATTTTTCCATTGAAGGTGTTATTATATTTCATATATATAACTTCTATCCTTACTGTTGATTTGTATGTCTTGATGATTAAAAACAGGATGTCATAGCTTGTGATGTTATAAACCCTGACAACATCAATGTTGAATTTGGGTCTATTGGAGGGTTGGAAACCATTAAGCAAGCACTATTTGAATTGGTGATCCTTCCATTACGAAGGCCTGAACTGTTTTCGTATGGGAAACTTCTTGGGCCACAGAAAGGGGTATTGTTATATGGACCACCTGGTACTGGGAAGACCATGCTTGCCAAAGCCATTGCAAAGGAGTCTGGTGCTGTTTTCATCAATGTGAGAATATCGAATTTAATGAGCAAATGGTTTGGAGATGCACAAAAATTAGGTATGTTGAGAGGAATAATCAAAGTTACCATTCCCTATCATCTTTTAAATTGTACTGATTTCTCATTATCTTTAGATTTAATCATCACTCATATGAGCCAGCCAATGGAAACTAACTTGGTCATCAATATAAGTTGAGGTTATTCTCTTGGGAATTTATTAAGTCATCTGCTCTAGAAGTTCTGTGGATTTTGTTTTGCTCCGTCAGAGTATATACTGTCTAGTAATGAGGCTAATACGTGGGAGAAAAATATGTATCTTTCTTAGTATTTAAAAAATTGAACTGCATAAATTCCAATATTTGGATTTGGGGTGAGCATTCCAACCCACCTTACCTGATCTTTTATGAACCGAAAACATCTGCTCCGTTGGATATAGGGTCTTGATAGAATATAAACTGAAATATTAGAGTCGGATATAGGGCTTTGAAGCCAAATAACATAACCAACCCCGATCTATTTGTTTGTTTCAGATATGAAAATAAACACGCTGAATAAAAAAATGTAGGCTTGATATTGTTCCTGAGTTGTTGTGGGTTGCTGTATTTGTTCAACAATGCAATTGGTTTTGTTCAATTAAAAGATTTTATTTTGTCTCTCATTATTGTGCATCTATTGCTACATTTATTCTTAGAAAATTAAATTGTAGACCGTTATTATTTAATACTATTTGCTAGTATTGTTACACTTGATTTCATGGGTATCTTTGCTAGTTTGTTCAATTGTAGGATTTATTTGAAATTGTTATTTTGTTGGTGTATTTGTACTTAGATTTCAGTGGATGCTATGCTAGCCTCCTCCAGAGAATAAACCCTGTGTAAAAAAGGAAAGTTCACAAGCATGTGACTTCGTGGATCTATAGGGTGTACATATCCAAAAATTGACAAACCGACCCTATATATTTATATATGTTACATTTGATCCTCTGGCTATAGGGTGTCGATAGAGTATAAACCCGTATATTAGGGCCGGATTGATATTTAGCCAAATAACCGAATGAACAAAATCTGCCATCACACCTGATTTGGATAGTCAGTTATCTGAATTTTGACTCGTGAATAACGGGATATGCTTTCAGCAGTAAAAGTGATGTCTAAATGCTTAGGGTGGTGTGTACATGACTATTGTTTTCATTATCATTATCATTGGCTGTATTACAAGATAAATGTTATACAAAATCTGGCAGTGGCTGCTGTCTTCAGTTTGGCATATAAGCTTCAGCCTGCAATCATTTTCATTGATGAGGTCGATAGTTTTTTGGGTCAGCGACGAACAACAGACCATGAAGCCTTGACAAATATGAAGACAGAATTCATGGCGTTATGGGATGGCTTCACAACAGACCGTATGTTTCTTTTATTGGATAGACAATCAGAACTTATTCCTTTTAGCATATAACTTATTTAAGAAAGCTACCCACCAAGGGTAGCTCAAATTTGGATGAGGTCTCATTTTCGAATTCACTGAAAGTATCTTTATTGAAGTGGGGTTCATGGCGGTGGGATGCTGTGCTGCCCTCTTCTATGGAAAAAAACCCATGGTCTAAAAAATAAATACTAATATAATGTTTGGTATTGATAATTTGATATTGTAGAGAATGCTCGAGTAATGGTTCTTGCAGCTACTAACCGACCATCAGAACTTGACGAAGCTATTCTCCGAAGACTCCCCCAGGCCTTTGAGATAGGGTTGCCTGATCGTAGGGAGAGGGTGGAGATCTTGAAGGTAATCTTGAAGGATGAGAGTGTCGAGGATGGAATTGACTATGACCACATATCGGGTTTATGCGAAGGCTACACTGGATCAGATCTTCTTGAACTATGTAAAAAAGCGGCTTATTTTCCTATTAGGGATTTACTCAATGATGAGAGGAGTGGGAAGACAGCTAAGGTAAGTAGTATTCATTCTCATCTTCTATTCTTTTTCTTATTACCTGTCGGCCACACAAACACATTTTTTTATTATGGATGATCTACTACTATAAATTATTCCCCTTTTGAAAACACTTATTGTTTCTGTATCTGGATTCATTTATGTATGTGAAAACTAATTTTAGTCAAGAAACAAAAACAACAAGTGCTTTCAGATGGGGCCATTATCTGAAATGGTTTTTTCTTATTGTAATGGCAGGAACCTAGAGCATTGTCACAATTAGATGTGCTGAAGGTTTTGGGTTCATCGAGAAAGACTAATGTCGCGGCAAATGAATATACTAGGTTAAACTCTCAAACGACAGCAGGATGGTCAAGGCATGGCGATTCAGACGATTATCCTGTCCAAGCTGCGATAAGCGAGCTTTCTAAGCTCGTCGTCTCTCAAATCTTGAACATCCAGGCGGATGGACAATTGGGTGCACAAGATCCTTGATTGTTTCGTTGGTTTCTACATTTTTACAAGTTAACCCTACGATCATATCATCATAATCACCTGCAATTATGCACTTTTTGTCAAAGGCTCTAGTTTGTAGTATTTGTTCATGGATGAAACCTTATATATCCCGTGGCAGTTAATTTAATGAGAAATAATCCATTATTTTAACTTTCATATATATGGTGATTAGAAAGGGTTTTACAACAACAATAATTCATGTCATATGGCAAGTGCTTCTGCTTTCTAGATACATTTTTATTTTTTAAAATGTCAATTTTTTATTTAAAAAAGAGGGAGATGCATTCAAAACGTTACAAAAAAGTAAAGAAAAAAAAATAAAACTTTTTCGCAATTTTGTTGCTAGAATTTTATTTAATTAATTTGACCTAAAAGTTTATCCTAACTAAATTGAAGGAGTCTGTTTTTTTAATAATTCATTCTTCATAGATAATGTTAGTTGTTTATGAGCATTTTTCTAAGGGACAAAATCAATTTTTAGTGTTGTGGTCCATAAAAAAATAATTCAGATAATATTATTCCTATTATTGTAACTTCATTAAAAATATTCTTCAAATGTTGATCAAATTAATTCAATTATTAAAACAAGTCAAATATCCAATATATTAATATATATATATTTTTTGGCTTTATTCAGAACAAGAGTTACTTAAATATTCACATATCGTTTAATTCATCTACCAGATCTCGATCAATTAATTCATTAATTATAAAAAAAAAAAATCACCTGTCATTAAAATTATCATTAATCATTCTAAAACTAATTTAAAAAAGTTTGTCAAAATAAAAATAAAGTTTAATTTATTTATTTAAGGTAGGTCCACCGACACAATGAAGAGCGCACCATCTTTCTGCCAGCTGTCGCATAAACTAACAGACAGAAGCATCCAATTTGCATTTCCAAAACCGCGTCCATATCGGTACTCGTCGTCGGACGGCCTCCTCCTCCTCCTCCCCTTTTCACCGGTGAATATAATAAATATAATAATATATATATATATATGAACATTTGGAGAGTGTTCATAGTCTATCTCCGACCTCGTCGTCTGTTTCAATTCTAGGAATTGAGTGTAAGAGTGTAAGAGAGATCGTGGACGACAACAATGGAGCTTTTCTTCTACTTGGTTTTCGGTTCTCTCGCGGCCGTAGTCGTCATCTTTGAGGTCAGCAAGAGCAATAAAGATCGAGCCAATACATCTCAGGCCTTCAATTCCTTCAAAAACAATTACCTCGTTGTCTATTCTCTCATGATGGGTAAGCAATCAATCAATCAAACGAGATCTATCATCTTCTTGCTTAATTAATCTCATCCTTCGTTTTCTTCTTCCTATTTCAAACCATCAATTTTGTGTTCTTTCGGATCCCTAATTTTCTCTCAAGTTTTTTTCACCCTTTACCTGGTGTGTTGTACATACATATAGCTGGAGACTGGTTGCAGGGGCCATATGTATACTTCCTCTACAGCCAGTACGGCTATGGAAAAGGGGAGATTGGACAGCTATTTATAGCAGGGTTTGGATCATCCATGTTGTTTGGTACCATTGTTGGCTCTTTAGCTGATAAACAGTAAGAGAATCATCTGAATCATCATTTAATGAATTAATCTGACAAAATATAAATGTAATAATTTATCTTTCATAAACTGAATCCAGGGGCCGAAAGAGAGCTTGTGTGACTTACTGCATAACTTACATCTTAAGCTGCATTACCAAACACTCTCCTCAATACAAGGTTCTTTTGCTGGGCCGTATTCTTGGTGGTATTGCCACTTCTTTGCTCTTTTCTGCATTCGAATCTTGGCTAGTGGCCGAACACTTTAAGGTGATTTAATGATTAATTGATTGATATGCATATTCTCTCCTGTATCTATCTAATCTAATCTAATCTAATCTAATAATATGTTGGTTCTACAGAGAGGGTTTGATCAACAATGGCTATCATTAACATTTTCAAAGGCAATTTTTCTGGGGAATGGTCTACTTGCTATTGTCTCTGGGTTGTTTGGAAACTTTTTAGTTGACGCAATGAATCTAGGGCCAGTGGCGCCTTTCGATGCTGCTGCTTGCTTTCTAGCTGTTGGGATGGCCATTATCTTATCTTCATGGAGTGAGAACTTTGGGGACCCTTCTGAGAACAAGGACTTGCTTCAACAGTTCAAGGGCGCTGCAAAGACAATAGCTTCAGGTACTGCCCTCCTTTTTCTTTCTCTCTGTTCATTCATTTATCTTGCCAATAATAATGTACTGTATTTTTTAACTTTTAATTACCATGGTTTGTGTAATTTCTTGTTATTCATAATATACTAAACTAAGCATAATAATGTGTAGATGAGAAGATTGCACTATTGGGCGCCATACAGTCCCTTTTCGAAGGGTCAATGTATACATTTGTTTTCTTGTGGACTCCAGCTTTAAGCCCAAACGATGAAGAGATTCCGCATGGCTTTATCTTTGCAACCTTCATGTTATCATCCATGTTGGGAAGCTCAATTGCATCTCACCTCATGGCCAATGCGTCCATTAGAGTCGAGAAATACATGCAGCTGGTATTCGTCATTTCCGCCGGTGCTCTCTTGCTGCCTGTTCTTACATATGTAAGTTGCTTTCTTCGCTCCTGTTTCCAGCCAGCCAATCTTTCTATGTTTTAACAAATTTGTAAATTTTTCTTTTGGAAAATAGTACTTTGTAAGTCCTTTGGCTGCCGGGGAAGGAGGCGGAGGCATCTCAATTGCAGGTTGTATCCAACTTCTTGGATTCTGTACTTTTGAAGGATGTGTAGGGATATTCTGGCCCTCCATCATGAAGATGAGGTCCCAGTATATTCCAGAGGAAGCCAGAAGTACCATAATGAATTTTTTCCGAATTCCTCTAAACTTGTTCGTGTGTATTATCCTATACAATGTCAACGCTTTCCCGATCATGATCATGTTTGGTATGTGCTCGCTCTTCCTTTTGGTGGCATCGCTCTTGCAAAGACGACTATTGGTCATTGCTGAGAAAACAAGTAAGCAAAATATACATACTTTTACCAAGTCTGTTTTTTCTTTTAACAAGTCTAATAATAATTATATATCTGTTCCTTCATTACAGAGACTGAAGAAGACTGGACTCCATTAAAAGAGAAGGTTACTGAGATGGAAGCATTGACTGTGTGAAGGATAAAAAGCCGAAAAAAACTTGAATGAGGTGAATGAAAGAAACAAAACTGTTTTGTTGCCCTACTTGTTAATGGAAGGAGAGAAGCAACAAAATCAAGAATTCTGGCTAAGCAAGATTTAGATATCTCTTTTGGCTATAAATGATACTAAATTATTCATTTTTTGTAATATTTTCCATTTAACTTCTTGTTGTTTCTTGAAGATAATACCAACTAAACTGAGTATATTTGCTCTGAATTTTTGACAAAATCTGTCTTTATTTTTAGCTGTCAGTGTAATTTCTGGGATGCATATGTAACAAAAACATAGTGTTTTAAGGCAACGGATCTCTATCACTATTATGAATTGGTAAATTATTTGTTTTAAATATGAGGACTTTCGAGAATAAGGTAAGAATGTTCCGAATTCTAAACATTCTCGCTATCTTAAAAGAAAAAAAGAGAGACAAAGACAGTATATTATGAAATAAATGAACACACTCCACAAATTATTTGATTCTATATGATCCAAAAGTCTGAACTTGAGGTTATCCTTTCCAAATAATACAAGTAAGCTCATCGTCTAACCTCGGCTGAAACCGATGAGAATGCAGAACTGACTACAGTTTCCAACTTGTTGCTCAAACATATTAGCGAATTAGTCAATGGTCTGTTGGAGCTCGCGACTAGATTACCACCCTGGATTATTTTAAGCTGCTTCACAAGAAACGCTTTCAGACTAGCTTCTGCAATATTGATCAAACTGAGAGATGCATTTGCATGCATAATCTTTGTAACAAGAAATCCCGCCAAAACCTTTTGTTCTGCCTTCACAAGCTCAGAGACAAAACACGGGAAGATAATCATTCTGAAAATAGGAATTTCGTCTTTCTCAATATTTTGGTTCTCCTCAACTTCCCCTTTCAACTTCGCTTGTTGACACTGTCGAGAGAAATATCCGACCATATAGCAAATATACGAGAAAACAGAACCATATTTAGGATTGGAGATAATCGTTGATATAATCCCAGAAGACAATGTAAGAACCAAGAACTCGTGATCTTTCCAAGTTGTTTCTTGTATGCCATCACGCTTAAGTTTTTCTTCAACCGCATCTAAACAACGGAGCGATATCGTTTCATAAGGAAATAATAGCGCAATCTTTACAGCTGCAAAACAGTTTACCTCCAGTGCAATCTTACTCAAACAGTCGGCATCGTCTTGATTAAGTAACATACCGTTAGGTTTCAATATGGATTGGTCTACTACTGTTATTATGTCTTTAAAACGGGACTGCTTGACTAATATCTTCAAGATCTCCAGCCAACAAAGGTGCAAAGGATGGAGAAGCGATTCGTTATGGTTTGATTCTTCTGGAAAGCTTTCCCATCCGTCATCATCCCAGCCAGAATCAGTCGGTTCAGTAGTATGATTTGATCCTACATCGTAATGCCCTTCCCACTCAGCCAAAATTGCTAGAAGTGTGTCAACATGAGATTCTGAAGTCACTTCACCACATAGTTTCGAGAAACAAGAAACTGCTGAATTTACTGAAGAGAGATCTTCTGCACTGATTTCTACATTTGGAGACATGGATTTAAGAAGCTGCGACGACTTTAATGCAACTAAGGTATCTGTTAAAATCCCCTGCGAGTTTGTCCGGTTTTGTGTGGTTATCTTCAAATCGACCCATCCTTCCCACGGGAGAACAGCATTGGATGATTGTGGTGGATCTGAAGCTTTTGTAATGAATTGCATAAGCTCGAGAGCGCAGACACGAGCATTGCTTGGTAACTCCAAGTTATCGGAGAACTCGGACATTTTATTCCAAATCGAATGCCTTACACTCTTCAGATTCTCTAGATTTCCCTCCATTCTACTCAAAGAGGAAAGCAATGAGTGTAGATTGTCTTGCACGTGACATCCAGCTGCCAAATCCAACAAAAGACTTTCCAGGATATCAGAATAGAGTTCAGCAAGGGTCGTGCTAGTATTATTATTATCAAACTGCGATACTGCTTCAGAATATATTTCTTCAACAACACCAAAACCACAACCGGAGAAAACCAATCCTCTGCAGAATATTACGAGTATAGAGTTGGTGAATTCACCAGTGAGGCAGCCATGGCTAACGAATCTGAAAATAGTGCCCCAGCCCTGAACCGGCGAGACCCTTCCCTCTTCAACCAGCCTAACGAAAACCTGAAGGGATGACATCAGAAATTCTACACCACAGTTCTCCTCAGGTGTCTTATAGGGCGTAGAGCTCTTTGCGTTTCCAATTACTTGGAGCCAAAACTTCAATAACGAGATAAGACAATCATTCCATATTGGATCGTTTGTTATATACCCTTCGGAGTCACTATCGGCGGCAACTACAGTGAAGAAACGCATAATCATGTCGAAATTACCAGAATACCCCATGTCCTCCAAATACTTTCTGCAATTTTCGTAGACCAGCTCGAGCTCATCAATGAAACCGTGAAGCTTCTCAGGGGTTTCAAACTGGATTTCACTTTTAGCTCTAAGCTCAAGTGTTGTTATCACATGGAGGATGTAGTGTCTGTAGACACTTTGCCATGATATAAGACCTTCTTCCTTAACTGGATCCCCATAGATACTGACAAGATTTCGAACCATTATTGTCAATGCCTCCACACTATGTTCATCTATATGAGCATATACCTCAGTGCTGAAACTCTTCATGTTCAAACCACTTAATGCAGCAATGTTTTTGAAATTCAAATTATTAATAGAGGACACCCTGTTACATTCTTGCTCCATAATTCTGTAAAAATTAGCTAAACCAAAATTCATTGAAGAATGATCTGGATGGAGCATGGGCAATAAAACCGTAACGTCGTCTACCTGCAAACAACAGTCGGAAAGAAGGCCATAAATATAGGCAAGTCGCTGCTTATTGTGTCCGTCTATGGCAGGATATACATGCAATGAGATTGTATTGATGGTTTCTGCAGAATAATCGAGAATTTTGCTCTTAAACTCTGAAATTTCAGTAGTAACATCGTCAATGGTCCAAACTTCAGAAACAAGTATGGAGCTCGTATACTGTAGTAAGACCTGATAAAATTCGAGAAAAAAAAAAAGAAGCAAATGTCAAGAAACAAAACAATAAATTAACCATCTCTTAGAGCTTCCAGAACCAATATAGATCAGCATACCTTGTTGAGGTTCAAGTCATAGGTATAAGCTAATTTCTGAAGATCCTTTGAAGTAACTTTCTTTTCCAATTTAACAGAATCAATTAAAGCGCACACAACAGTCTCAATATAATTGGTGTCCTTGGCCAAAAAGCGCGAAGCATCAACATCAGGAATCAGTTGCTCCAACACTCTAGAATGATCAGCTATACGCTTTTGCTCTTCTAATTTCTGTTTCCAATCTCTCCAAAACGATGACTGAAATCCTCCAATTTTCTCTAGCTCACCTAATTCAATGTAGGCAAGTCAGAAGAGGAAACAAAGAAAGTGGGAAAGGCAGGTTGAGACCATCCCAATGAGCAGATCTCTTCAAGTACTTGAAGAACACTATTATTCTAGAAAATATCAGCTGGAAACAAATTAAGTGTTAATGCTAAATACTGAATTTTAAGTACCCAATGAATTAAATCCTTCAACAATAAATGTTAATAAACCAAATGAAATTATCTAAATTTTAATTACTTGCTAAGTTGATTTGATAAAATATGGAACTAATGTTGGGAAAGTAGTAAAGAGTATTTTACCCTTATAATCACTTCATTCATTAATTTTCATGGGTTAAAGTTGTCTTTTAAACACTTTTACTAGATAACCGAGTTAAGTCTTTCATAGCTTACTAAATTAATCCAGTTTTATAATTTAAATATTTTAGCTTAATTTGAGTTTAATCTAACTTGATTTTAAACAACAATTATCAAATGAACTTAATTCAAATAAACACTTAATGAGTTAGATTGAGTTATTAAACACCACTTCAATCTCAAGGGCTTATGAAAGAAAAAAAGGAAATCACCTGAACTAACTGGCCTGTGCGCATCCTGGAATTTCTTCAGCAGTAGCTCCCTCCTCTGCATAGGACCCTCACACCTAACTGCTGCATTGTGTAATACACCATAAATCATCCCTACACCCATAATACTACATATTTGATCATATTCTTCTCTTGTTCTCATTTGTTGTTCTATTATTTCCACTCCACCGAAGGCATCCAAGAGATTTAAGAGAAATGAGCATCCCATAATGTCTTCTTCTTCAGTAGCTGGTGGCTCTAAGAAAGATTTAGCTAATGATGCAATCAGATCATCCTTGGGAGTGAGATTGTGTTTTGCCAACCAGGATAAGATTGTGACTAAAGCTTGTACTTTTACATTAGTGTCTTGCCTTCCTGGCTCTGAGTTGGTCAACACTTTTCCACTTTGTCCTGCTTGTGCACATAATTCAAGCAGCCACTGCAGTTGTACGGAAGCAAAAGAAAAAAAACTTGCATTTTCACTGAGGAGAGTTTCCCAATCTTGCCTTCTGTCCAAGGGAAAATCTTTGGCTACAGATGCCACCGCCTTCTCCATGTTTGTGATGCTTGATTCTTGCTCACTAAAACTCATTGTATTAGCAAGTTCAAGGTATTCTCTATGATTTAGTTGATGGTTCAGAGGACTATGAGAAGGAAAAGCTGCGGATGCACCACCAAAAGCATATCCTGGGGAATCTTTTTTACTAAGTGCCGTCAACATCTGAATTTGACCTTGAAGATCTAGATCCTTCCACGCATTCAACAGTTCACCAATTGACTCTTCATCACAATGGCTCAAAGCAAAACCAAGAAGCTGCTTTCTGGAAGTAATGTCCATGTTTTCCATATTAGGACCTCTTGCCATTGCTGCACAGAGGTCCCAGATAGGACCATGATTTTTTTTGGCAAGGATAATGCACAGATCGAAAGCCAGTTGAAGATCACCAGCAACAGCTGCTTCTCTTGCAATAGTTTCTTGAACGACTGATATATCATCTTGAGAGCTCAATCCAAGAAGTTTAGCAATCTCAATAAGTTCATCGACATTTAAATAAGCTCCTACTTGACTTGTAATAGCTAACTTTATGATTTCCATAGGATCTTTTACTTGTCTAAATTGCATTGGTAAAATGCTAACCCCAAGGTTAGGGAGTTTCACAGTTAATGCATCAATAATATCAGCCTCTGCCCTGACATTTCTGCTACTTGGTAAGAGACTCAGACATTCTTTAGCCTTCCAGATCTGAAACAAGTTTCAACATTTGTATCATACAAGAAAAAAAAAAGTAGAAACAAAAAATGAAATGTACTAAGATGTGTTCTCTCAAACATGTCTTATACAAGGGAAACAGATGAGTGAATCTAAGCATGTAATGATGATATTAAGCTTCTAGCTCTCATCACTACTCAGGGTACAGAGGCAAAATGTCAATCTTAATAATAATAATAATAATAAAATGTTTAGTCCCCAAACTATCAACATATCAGATCTTCCTCCTAATGGTTCTAGATAGGTAGCTGTTTCGGGTCTTTCTCCTAATGGTTCTAGTAACTGAAGAAGTTTGTGGTAAGATAAAAGTACAAAGATCACGCATGGGAGAGATCTAGGTCATTTACCCTTTGAGAAAAAAAATGTTTAACTAATTCAAGGAAACAGACATATTTGCACATTTCTATTTTAATACTTACTTCTGTGCAAGACAAACTTGAAGCTGAGAAAAAATATTCTCTTGCTGCTTGGATGACAATGTTTTCAGCCTTTTCTGTGGCCAAAGGAACTGAAGCAGTGCCCCTTAAATAGTTCCTAGCAAGTGAAAATTTACCAGCTTTCAACAGACCCCTGCAGAACTCCATCAACATATATTCTTGATCCAAAAAAGGAAAAGCCTTTTCCTGCAAAACTAGAAAATCACGCCACATGTTTGCCCATTCGCTATCTGAACGTCCAGGCTGCCGA
Organism: Impatiens glandulifera; assembly: GCF_907164915.1. Taxonomy (NCBI): domain Eukaryota; kingdom Viridiplantae; phylum Streptophyta; class Magnoliopsida; order Ericales; family Balsaminaceae; genus Impatiens; species Impatiens glandulifera. The sequence continues at coordinate 62,704,070 of NC_061863.1, forward strand.
CGGATAAATTTAGAAAGTATAAGGCGAAGAATCTGTTTTACACCCTTTCCATCTGAATGTTCCTCCAGAAAATAACCAATTGTCTTTGGGACCTAAAATAAATTATTACAGCATAAGAAAGACTATAAACTCAAATTGTGTTGACACAACGAAACAAACTACTAACAAAACTAGGATAGCCTTCTATCCTCATAATTCAGTACCCTGTTAGTACTGTACATTTCACATACGACACTTCTTTGAACAGGAGAAAAAAAGTGCAAAACTAGTAGAACAAAAGTGAATATGTAAAGAAGATGACATTAGTTCCCTCAAAATATCAATGTTGACAATCAGATGTGCCTGAGTAGAAAGAAAATTGATACAGCCAGTTTGGTTTCTCCCCTTTCTCTTGATTTCTACAAGAGACGTCATAAACAAAAAGAAAATGGTATCAAGGAGTGAGGATAAAATTGAATAAGTTGATTATTTATCGTTGTCCTGGTTGGGTTGGGAAAGTAACAAGGGATATCCAAAGTTCAACCAACTGAAAGGAAACAGCCCAGTAACGAATTAACTACTGTATGGCTGATTCTTTGGAATGAACAAATTAGTGGTTATGGCTCGTCATTCTACAATCAAACTGAGTAGTGACAACTTGATACAATTGTGTCTCTTTAAAAGATCTTAAGCAACACGTCACAATTTGCTGCTATAAATCAAATCCTCAATACAAACCTAGTATGCCAATCTAATGTCATTTATTCATAGAAAAAACATACAAACCTGGTAAAATGACAATAATCTTCCCGATTCAATATGGCCTTCCACCTGTTTAACTCTTTTCTTGAGTCTCCGAGTATATGTATCAGAATCTGCAATGATATTTATTAACATCAGAATTTACAGAGCAGATATCATTGCATTTACATGATCTAGAAATAAGTGAAATACACACAGTCAATTAAAGTACTGAGAATTGAATCATGCATATATTTAGTAGTTCCTGCCTCCTGGTAACTCAGTAGTTCATTCATGGATATAGTATCCTCATCAACTGCTGCATCCTTCAATTGCTAGATTGTTCTATGCTTTGTAGCAAAGTATCAGACAAGAGTGCAATAAAAATATGGCAAGATCTAGTAATGGATTGTAATGCTTCTTAGTATTGAATCCATGTATTAAGAATTTAGACTAGAAGATCTGTTCACAACAAAGCCTTCTTGTGAAGACATCCTGGCTCCATATAATTTTATAAAAGAACTGGTGAAACACAAAAGAATTGATAGTGAATAGTCACTACTGCATAAGAGTATCCGTTACATAATTGATTTTTCTAGTCTCGTCAAAGTACACTTTGCAACATACCTCGCATTTCTGGAAGCTTTGATAAAATCAAGGACATTGTAGTCCATTTATCTGCAACGGTGCACAAGTAAATGCAATGCAGAGCACAATCTACAGCTTCATTCATATCCTTGAAAAAAATATTATCCTGAAACTCTATGGAACCTTCTTCAATAACCTTTAAGCATAAATCCAATCTGTTCTCTGAAGCAGTCTCCTTCAGCCAGGTAACCAGAAATGTATCAGTCTGCACATCAGCATTGGCATGCTCTCCTGATACTGCATCTTCAGAAACTGACAATCTTGTATGACACCTGCTCTCCATAAATGGAATTGCTTTCTCACGTAACCTCCCAACCACATTTTCTTCCTTGGTCCCCGTAAGCATCATCTTGAACTTCTCATAATCTGATAGTTGTTCCCAGGCAGCAAGACTCATGGTATAACTTGCTTCATCGCTGGTAGTATCAGAATAGATAAGATGATGTAAGTAAGAGATATTCTCATAGAAGTGCTTGAGCTGAGGAATACCCTTGCTGCAAGCAATGTCTACCAAACAAAGACAGTTATCCAGTTGCCCACTTAAGCTATCCATATCACTGGCCCTACTTTTGTACCATGAAGATAGGTCATCTGTTGTTGGCCACGAAAATCCCAAGAAGTGTTTCACAATGGGTTCAGTTTTTAGCAGAGTTTTTCTTTCATGATTCTCTGGGAGTTGAGTTATATATCTTGCAACTTCTTGACATTCAACCCAATCTTTCTCTCTCAATGAAACAATTGGAGGAGGACTATTTCCAGGAAGAAGCTGCTGATACGATTGCACAGGCACTGTTTCTGGAATTGAGTCTAGGATCTCCAACATGAAAGGCATCAAGGAATAAGGATGACGTTTGAAAAGAAGATTCAAGGCTCCAATTTTCCCACTTTCTGCAAGGGTCACAGCAGCTTCTCTGATAGGCACAACACGAAATTTTCTATATTCCTGCATGGAAAATCTAACCAAGACAAAATCATTAACTTAGTGAATCGGAATAAGAAAAATTAACAAAATACATAAAAATAAATAATTGATGACATTTGCAAACTTGAATGCGTTCAGATTTTTGCTACAAGGTACTATGACAAGACAAATTGTCCCACATTCAATGCAGGATAACATTATAGAGCAAGAATTTGATAAAATGTTGATCTGGGCATTCAAATAAAAACAAATGTATAAAGTAGTGTCTTTGTGAAAGATACCGAGTTAAATGAAGTTAGAGGCCATATGACAAATGGAATCAAAATCTATCTTTTGACAGCTGTAAAATGAAATTGATTTGCTCCTGTATGTTGATGAATTGTATCTTAAGCTCTAATTTGTAAATCAACACAAATGATGCAATTGATATGTTCTTTCATGCATTATAATAGAGATGAAGCAACAATTACGTAATCTTGCTATTGCATTCAAATTAATGACATCAAATTGTTGTTTTGAAGACAAAAGCTATAATTCATGATATGTTAACTGATATGCAGTATGGATCTTCACAGGAAGTGTGTACTGGAAGAAGGCTGTATATTATACGAGTAAACAACTGCAAGATTACCTTCCCATGTTTATACCAAGAAAAGTCTCCAGCTTGTCTCTGAATTGTAAGAATTTCAGTCTGGCGAGACAAAATTCCCAAGTTTGACTATTTTCATTAATGTCTGAATCAAGATCTGCATGTTGGTTTGTTAGTTTGATTCCCATAGTAAGTAATGCCCTCATGGCATCTTCAGTTGGCCCAATTCTCTCCAAACATTCAGATAGTACAAAAGCTTGATCCTTTATCCTGGCCAGGAATGTATTTATCTCATTTAGTCCTTGTACAGAGTGCAACCATTGGGACTTCAGTACTTTGTCTTTCTCCAAACCATGGCAGTTGGCAAAATCCAGGGCAGCTTGAAACTTCTGACTGCTGATTAGCACATCAAACATTTCAGAAACAGATCTTTTTGAGAATGAAACCAAGTTCCAGTGCAGTTTATCAATATTGTGTGGACTATTATTATCTTCAATCACCCAATCTATGTCTTGCACAGTGTTCAATACCACCTTAGAAGATAAATCACTTTTTTCTTGAGATGGTATCATTTCCAAAAGAAATACATGTCCTGGGACATGCTGAACTCTTTCCAAAATAGGCATGGAGAAGACTGGATCATTATGCAACACTTTCATACCACTACAAGTACTAATCATGTTGATGCTTCCACTTCTTCTAGAAAGAACAAGCACATAATCAGACCACCAAGTAAAATCCACAATGTCAGTTAAGGATTGACCTTCCTTATCTAGTGAATCTCCTGGACCAAAGGAATCAAACTTCTCCCCACCACGATGACTTAAAGGAGAGAATCTGCCATCATCCAGCTTAAAAATAACCAAGTAACCCCTTATGTCAAGAGATGCTACAAACTTCCCTTGAGGTGAGATTAACACCTTAGGACATGATATTTTACCCACATAACCTTTTGGTTTGGAATACCACCCTTCAATTTGCATGGAGAAAATTGGTTCTAGATCAAAGTTTCTGATTCTTCTCCATAGAGAGAGACTACAAGTTCCTGCAAAGATGATACAAATTCTCAATCACTTCTAAGATCTTGAGGTTATAAACATACTGTCCAAAATAATACTAAAAAAGTGGAAGGGGAAAATATGAAATAAGCACTCAAAGCTTTGTCCCAATGTCATGTTTTTTCACTGTGCTTAAACAACATTTTTTAACACATAAACAGACGGATAATTATGTTTTTTTTATAAATAAACAACATTTTCCTCTTTAGGTAATTGTATAAAGCTTAATACTTTAGAAAAATTAGTCAAATAAAAACTTTCTTGAAATAGGCCTTGAATTTTGTACAAAATGGCCCAATTCATATTATTTTCATGAATTTAGAGGTTCTTCTGATACAATCATAAGGTGAAGATTCTATTTATTCTTCAATGTAAAGTTTTATTTTTGAAAAATATTTTTTTCATTGATTCACGTTAAACGCGAAAGCCGCATCTACAGTGGGAAAACCTAACCAATGCAGTGCAAGTCATGCATCATTTGTCATAAGTTTATCAAAGTACATAATAAATATGAAACATCAAAAGAGGGAAAGACCCGAAAAACACATAGTTAATAAGAATTGAAGAATTGCAGAAAATTCGCATTACAAGCATGCTTTTATATAACCGCGGACACAATTAGTGACTTCTACATAAAAGACTAAGCTTCTACTTTAAAAGGTATGTGCAGATAAATGGAGAATATATCAAATAAGTTAGTGAATAGAAAATTATGATTTTATTGCTTTGTTATGACAATTTATCCATAAATATAGGAACTTATCACAAAGATAAAACAAGATAAATGAGGGAAAGTCTTTCATTTTACCAGTGGCAGAGTTCATAGGGCCTCCAACTCCATCACCAATTACTACTAGCAAAGACAAGTCTGTATGATAATTGACACAGATGACATTGTCAGGGAATCCCCTCTTCGAAGATGAGGCAGATGATGCATCACGAAGTGTGGATGATGAAGAAATTGAGGAATGCAAATCCTGACTGATCTCAACTTCGTGTAATGAACCATCTGATGTAAGTACATTGAAACTGCACCTGAAATCAAATAATTAGCCACTAAAAAGAATTGTAGTAAAATATGAACTTAAAACCTTGGATATCATCAACTTTAAAAAAGTTATAAATTAACTCCCATGCTATGTACAGGTTTTGATGAGAACAAGGAAGACTTACAAGCAAGATTTCTCCATGTCAGCACCATCCATCATAATGACTCCAATTATTGGCAAAGATGGTTTCAAATGAGCCCTTGTAATTCTTGTTATTTCTTCACCATTGGCTCTGATAAAATAGAGTACACCGAGATCATCTAGAACTCCAAGAACATCATGAGATTCTGACCAGGTGCCACAGGTGAATGAGTTGCTGTTGCTACCTAATCACAAGATAGTGTCAAAGTTGTGTAGTTAGATCTCATAATGTTCTAATAATTTGATACCAACATGATACCTAAAGTGTACAAATACACGTATTGGAAAGATGACGGAATTAGATGTATATAAGATCACACATAAAACATTTGTATACTTTAGATGTAGAAACAGAGGCAACTTGCCACGTGGAATAGAGAAATGTTTGTCCATAAAAATAAAAAATAAAAACTTGTCACTGACAACAAGTGTTACATTTTAATAGGTAAAACATTTTTGCAACATTGTGCCAGAAACATCAGCCCTGATCAAGGATGAGAAATCCAGAAAGAGAGTATCCTTCTGACCCTCGAAATAGCGATAATGAGTATTTTATTCTTTAAGGAGAACTTGCAGCAAAAGGTGACAAGAACATAGAAAGACATTCAAGAGGCTGATTTTGAAGTGGAGGTCAGATAAGGTGAAAGTGTCCTTAAAGTATCCAAATCAAAAATCTGATATCTGCATTTCAAACTTATATCCTAATATAAGGTTTAGTATTTACTTTGTCCTTTTTAACGTACATCTGTATCTCATGGTTGCAAGAAACAAGATATGACATCTTACTAGTGAAAGTGCCCTGAGGCTCATGATAATCATCATTCTTGTTCAAGATTGTGATCTGGCTACCCATTGCTACAGCTACTCTTTCACCCCTTGGGGAGACAAACAAAGATACCCATTTCCTTAGCTTTTTCTTGTTCCTGTATCCACTCCATTTTTCTTTGAGCTGACCCACACCTGTGTTACATAATCTTTGTATATTTCAAGAGAAGTTTCATAAGTTTTCTATATGGTACTCAAATGAATAGCCAATATAGTATGCAAGTATGAACATACTTATCATAAACAAAAATAAATAAAATGGACCAGTATCACTATATAATACAAAATCAAAAACTTTGTCCATTATAATCATCCAAATATCCTGCAATTTTCAAACATGAATAGTTTTCCTTCACATTCTTCTGTTTCAATATTTGATTCACTGTTGCAACCAGATATGAAGCAATTCTAAAGTCATTCAATAACCAACAAGAACACTGATTTCCATGATAAGAATTTGATATAAACAGACTATTAACTAATTGGGCACGTTGATTTTAACCATATGATTTAATTAGATTAAACAAGCTGCAGTGAAGTAGAATTAGACCTGAGCGGGAAAGCAATGAGAGAAAACCCCGGTTGCCAGCTTCATTTACCTGAATTGTAAAGAATCAAGAAAAAGGGGGGAAATCGAAGTTGATCAAACTGTCTAAATAGAAAATCCAGCTAAAATGTGAATAAAGCCCGGTAATTCAAGGAGACCTGTTGAGGTCGGGGAGGGTAATTTGAAGAACATGGTCTAGACGCATGATAACGCGTCTCGTAGAAGACTTCTCCCTCGCTTTGTTCCATGTGTTGTACCAGCAGCAGTAACAAAGATCTCAGAGGCTAGAATGTCGAAAAATCGAGAAAGAAATGCAACCCGCCGCCGAAATCCTCCGGGTAGTCAAGGCGAAGCTTCGGTTACCCAACTATATAGATTGACGAGTTAACTCGCATTAGGAAACGGAAGCTCGGATCAATATCCCTGAAACATGGATTTAACTCAAAGAAGGAGATCGTAGAAGACTACTTATGAGAATCTTAATTGTATCCCTAATACACTTCCTATGGAAAGGGCTAATCAAAATATTGAAATTCCTCTTCATTCTCTTTGTACTTAGAAAGGAACGATTATACTAGTAGTGAAACCGAAGCGAATTAAAAAACGAATTTTGATAATCTAATTTTTTTTGCTTTTTAAGAATAGAAAGGAAAAATAAAAAAAAAATATATTATTTTTAAAATGAATAATTGGGTTGCTTAGAAGTTAGAAGTGTGTCACCTGTATAAAGAACCTGAATTAGAGTGACACATTTATATATTGGAACTTTTCCGTTAGATATCATAATCTACCCCCAACTTAGTCACGCGGTGTATTTGTCGTGATCACATTCGTAGTCTGGGACTTATCCGGTTATGACTCTAAAAATGATTCATGTGACATTTGTGTTCCTACGTGATTCAAAAGATGTTCTCATACGACACTTTGTTCATATCACCGGTGCGACACTTTGTTTATATCACCGGGTCGACTCTGATACCACATGTACCGCCCCGAATCCGGATAGATTGTAATGTCTAGGAAGTAACAGATATAGCTATTTTCATGAATATTTTTTTAAGCTTGGAATGCGGTGGCTATTAGTTTGTTTGTGAGTATTTATTGTCTATTGTCTTACCAATTGAGTTTTATAATATAAGATTATCTAAATATTTAAGAACAACGTCGTTCGTTAAAGATAGTACATACTTATAAAGTGTTTATTCACCAATTGTATTAAGAAAATATTTGAGTTCGAGACATTGCAGATCAATGAGCAGTGTACCCGTTAAATATATATACATATAAAATGTTTCTTCACTAATTGTACCAAGAAATATATCTGAATTCGAGACATGAGTTCGAGACATTACAGAACAAAGAGCAAGGTACCTTGTACATACATATAAAATGTTTTTTCACCTATTGTACCAATAAAATATATGAGTTCGGGACGGAACTTTGTAGAACAAAGAGAATTATATAGGCCTTTTTTTTCTTTAGGATCGACCTGCCCAAAAGCCAGGACCGGCTCTTCATATGGGTGTGGCTGTCAGATTAAATTTTGTGAGCTGTGATTTCCATATTCAACCCCACACCAAATTACTCAAACTAAATCTTAGAGTTTATGACTTAATATTAAATTTGAATTGAAAACATTTTTTCATTTAAATACATCTTAGTTTAAGATTCAGTTTTGTTTAATGGTTTATTCAGATATACAATTTAACATATATATATTTTGGAAATTTTGATTATATAAACTTAACTCTTTTGAACAGCAGGTATAATATGATGCAAGACAAATTTTTAACTAAGTTTCTACACTCAATCAATCCAACAATATACAAAATTTTATGTCCAAAACTTGTTTATTAACGTTTGAGAAACCAAAAGCAAGTGGACTCATAAAGATGAGTGGGTCAAATTAATTATTGTTTTAAGAAAATGTGATCAAGAACAAGTAAGACCCAATAAAATGAGTTATAGAAAAATTATTAAATGTGGAATTGCTTCTCAACCGTAGATAAGATAAGATATATATATATATATATATATATTTTAATATATTACAATTTTTGTAGAATAAGAAATGATAGTTGATTCAAATAATATATATAAGCATTGAAAAGAAGATCCATCACAACACTTATCTTATTACTGTTAATTTGTTTATATGTTTTGTAATAATTTATTTTTATTGAGTTTGGTATTAAGTATAAGTGTTGCACCTCATATGTCGCAACTCGACCATCTCCTTAAGCACTTTCTCATGGTGCACCTCGAACACCTTCCTATTCAACACCTCCAACAAGTCCCTGATCAACTAATATAAGTTTCATAAAAAATTATATGGTACTTAAATGAATATTAGCATATTTATCATATATAACAACAAATAAAATGGACCAATATTGCTGTATAATACAAAATCAATAACTTAGTTTTTTTTATAATCATACAAAGATACTATTCTAAAGTCATTAAAAGTCTATGATAATCTAGTTAAAACTGAATAACCAACAAGAAAACTTATTTCAAATATAGGAATTTGATATAAATAGACTATTAACTAATTGTATGAGTTGATTTTAACCAAATATGAACCCACAAGCATAGATATGTAATTGGATTAAACAAGTTGACATAAATTTGAATTAAATTGAGTGAAAAACAATAAAAGAAAACTTCTCTAACAAACTTAGTTGTATACGTGAATTATAAAGAATCAATAATAAGTGTTGTATATAACTCAAAAATCGAAGTTGATTAAACTGCCTAAATAGAAAATCCAATTAAATCATTAGTAAAGTCTAATAATTCAAGAAGACTTATTTGGGTTGTGAAATATAATTTAAAAAACATGGCCAAAATGTATGAAAAATACATCTAGCTAGCAATCAAAGCAGCATCAAAGTGTTGTATATAACTCAAATACCTTTGATATTACGTTTAATCGCTAAACTTCAACAAAATTTTGATTAACCTTTTTTTTATTGCCAAGGAATCCACAATTAATCCCTACTGTCAATGGGTGGTAAGTATGAGAACAATTTTCAAGTTAGGTTGTCCAAATGATGTACTTTTAGTTGAGTTGTAACTTTGAGAACTTTTTAAAGTTCAGTGCTATATATGATATTAAAATTATATATATATATATAGTGGCGGACCTAGAAATTTTTTCTCGGGGGGCCAAATACATAATAACGTAGCTTTTTTTTGCAATCAAATAAATGCATTTTCTAATTAAAATTTTACTTGGTAATTACATAAAAATACTAACAAACACAATTACAAAATACTAATAAGCACAATTACTAAATTATTTTTGTCCATGAGTCGGTACAAAAGAAGATAAATTTATTCTACGAGATTCCATTTGTTAAAAATATTGCAATATTGGCTCATTTTCAATTGTTGAGAAAATATCTTTCTCAATATATACAACTAAACTATCATTCATCCATTCATCTCCCATTCGATTACGCAAATCAGTCTCCACAGTTTTCATTGCAGAAAATACTCTTTCAACGGATGTAGTTGCAACTGGTAAAACTAAAGTCAACTCTATCAATCGATAAACCAATGGAAAGACTATATGTTTTTTCTGTTGCAACCAATTTCTGAGCAAAAAATCTCAAGTCTCCAATTGAAGAAAATTGAGGATCATCCCGCAAATTAAATAAGTAAGCCCGAAGTTGTTGTTTCAAAAATAAATAATCTCTGCCTGTGAAATCTTCGGAATAAAGTTTGGCAAGACGAATGAGTTTACAAATATCAAATTTGGAGAATGAATTTCTGGGATGAAGACATGATATGCAACCAAGTAATTATGTATTAACTTCTGAAAAACGATAAAAATAATATATCAAATTCTTTATTTAAATACCGAACAAAACCAATGTAAATATTTGAACTTGTTTATTAATATTAATTTATATTTTCTTATAAATTTTTGAAATTAAGAAATATAAAATAATTATATTTTTAAAATGTAATAGATAAAATTAAAGGTGGAGGCAAGGATTGATCATCTGACCTCATGTTCACCTTTCAGTTACAAAGCCAACTGGACTAAAAGTTACTTGTCAAATATATATATATAAAAACATATTATTTTAAGGTTGGGGGAGGCCCGGGCCCCCTTGTAGATCCGCCACTATATATATATATATATATATATATATATATATATATATATATATATATATATATATATATATATATATATATATATATATATATATATATATATATATATATATATATATATATATATATATATATATATATATATATATATATATATATATATATATATATATATATATATATATATATATATATATATATATATATGAGTCTTCTGAATCGATACGGTGCAATTATTTTAATAAAACATATATTCTGTTATACTAGATTTATTATCCATAATTGACTTTATATCCGAACCAATTCGATTGATTCGAATATAAGTTCCATTAGTCTTTAATTCGTATATCTATAATTTTTCAATAAAATAAATTATTATAGAATTTTTTTATGAAACTAATTTAGTGAAGTATAAGAGATGTAATGTTTTGGCTATTTATGTAAAAAAAAAATATAGTATAAAATAAAGGAGACTTAAACCACTTAATATATTTAAGCTACATGATCAACTTATTATTGCTTTAAAAATTAAACATTATTTAAAGAGAGAACAAGCTAACATTGTTTTGGAGTTACATATACTAGTATGTCAAACTGACTTTGATTAACCATTAAGATATTGATTTCAACGAATTAAAAGTTGTTTAGGGTGTAATTAGACCGTTTAGGGTGTAATTAGACCGGTTTTGAAATATTATTCGATTAAAGAAATACCAAGTTCACAAGGTTAATTTTGTCATATTTAAAACGCACTTGGTCAAGAGTAATCAAAATAATGTTACCATATAAATAACTCTACGATTTTGTTCATATAAATAATTTGACCAAAAAGAATATTAGGAATGATGTAATCACGTCAATTAATTCTTATCGATATTAGTTAACTAACACGGCTAGCTTAAACATTCTAAAAAGTCAAAAACGAGAAAGACATCATTTAATAGACCTCAATATTAATACACCCGAATTTTATTTTAACTTACACCATCAACTTAAACATTCTAAAACGTCAAAATCGAGAAAGACATCATTTAATAGACGTCAAGAGTATTACACCCCAAATTTGTTCTAACTTACACCACCAATTTAAACATTCTAAAAAATCGAAATCGAGAAACATCATTCAATAGACCTTAAGAGTATTACACAACAAATTCTAATTTTTGTCATAGTAGAGGATACTTACCGTTTAGCTAACAAAATGATATCGTATAAAAATAAAGGAGAAATTATCAAAAATGATTTACAACCTAGACACAGCCGTTCTTGTACTTTTTTCAGTAATATATTTTCTAAACATAATAAATAAAGACAACAAAAACCCTTCAATGTATGAATGGTCAAGGAAAAAACCTAAATAAATATTTGTAATTAGAGAAGAAACCAGGTTGGCAAACAAATTAAAAAAAAAAAAAAAAAAAAAAAAAAAAAAAAAACAAGCGGCCTTAAAACATGCAGCCAGCGAATCCCATTCAGGAAGGAAACCTTTCTTTTTATCAAATCCAGAATCTAGCCACGACTAGACTCATTTTGTATAGACTATCACTATATATATATTAATGTTAATTTAAAAAAGTCAATTTTCCCTTTTATATTATTTAAAAAAATGTTAATATTTGTTCAAACAAATTTTCAATTTTCTAGATATAAGATCCATGAGATTATAATATTAATAAGTTGTTTAGTGTACACTTTGTAAGTGAAACATAAATGATATTATTATGTAAGTTATAATTAAAAAAATCCAAAAAAAAATATTTTTTTAATTGATTAATTGAGTTATATAATTGAAGTGGTCATTATTTGAAAAGTTCAAATCCGGATTTTAAATTCAATGATGGAGCTGCAATGGGGGAAGAAACGAATCTTTACTGTTTCTTGACCGATGAAAAAAAAAGAATTTCTATGTCCTCTAGATTGATAAGGAGAGAAAAAAAAAGGTACATTGTAAAGTAATAATTAAATTTAATCATGTGATATCATATATATATATAGATATATAAAATAGATTATCTCGTTTAGACTTGCTTAGCTGCTAAATAAAAAGAAATAAAAGACCTATATTCTGCCATTAGCAAATCAGCTAAAAGTTGAAGATTCCATTTTCTGGCTTCATCTCTCTCGCCATTATAAGCAGATTAAGATAGAGATATCACAACCCATGATCCAATTATACAGATTTTCAGCTCCCTAGCTAACTTATGTATAATATAAATATATAGTAATTCCTTAAAAGTTATTTTTTCGAAGGAATTCATGATCATGTTCCTTGAGGAAGAGGAGGAGTGAGTAGACAGGCATGATATTGATCCGGCTTGTCTTGGCTAGCTAGATTGTGTCGGAGATGAGATGAGCCGAACCAATATCATTCTTGTATGCTTCTTTGCACTGGTTTCTTTGAACATGATGCAAAAAGAATTGTACTCATCAAGAGATGTTTCAAAATCTATCATGGGTTTTTCTTGATTTGATCTGTTTGGAGTTAAGCTGTAAGTGCTGCAATTGCTCTGTTGACTTGACCTTGATGTGGTAAAGGCAAGAAGACCTAGAAAACATTATTGTATGATACAAATCTTGCTTGTGTTTACTTTTTTTTTTACCAAAAACTATGATTGTCTCAGTATCTTCTCAACATTTTTGTGGCAGTTTATTCCAATTGTTGTTAAGATGATGACATGAAGAAGAAGAAGGAACAAGCTTGTTGACTTCTTGGGTAATTTTTTGTTTAATGAAGTTTATTAACATTTTCTGATATTATTAATGTGCTTATTGTGCTCTTTGATACTTCATACTTTCAAGTATGAAGTTGTAAGATAGTATCCTCGTTAACACATTCTAAGCTCAAAATGTATGCTCTACACTTTTATAAAGAGTCAACATTTATTGAAATTTACTGAAAATGTATGCTCTACACTTTTATAAAGAGTGAACATTTATTGAAATTTACTGATATGGGACATCATACAAATTGTAACCTTGGGGTAAAATGTAAAAATCTTCATAATTTGTATTATAATTTATGAATAATGAAAGGGAGATCGAGACGGCCAAGCGATCCCCACGTGGAAAAAATAAGGCACAGTAAAAAAAATAAAATTATCATGTAAAAATTAAAGAGAGGAAGTTAGAGAAGGAAAGTCATGTTCGGAAGTATTTTGTCCAGAATATGGCCATATTCGGGAGCCTTATGTACAAAACATGGCTATATTCGGGAGCATTTCTTCCAAAACAGGGTCATGTTCGGGAGCATTCTCTCCTAAACAATATCATGTTCGGGATAATTTTGTCGGAAAAAACAGCGTTCCGAACATAGCTTTTTTTCTCTAACTTTTTAAATGATATTTTTTTCATCGTGATTTATTTTTTCCAGGTAACTGTCAGGTGAGGGTCGCTGTGGAGTAGTTGTCCTAGTATCGATCTCTATATATTACTCCTAAGTCCTAATTTATTTGTAGACTCAATACAACTTAAATTAATTACATGTCAATTAAGCACAAAATGTTGTCACTTAGATATCATAAAATGTAACAACAAGTTGGTTGTTATTGCCTTAATATATATATATATATATATATATATATATATATATATATATATATATATATATATATATATATATATATATATGAAATTTGAAAGAAGTAATGATTTGGACTAAAAAATTTCTTTTTTTTCTTTTTTCTCACACTTTTTTTTTCTTGATTGTTACATTATTCACTTTCTCATTCTTTCTCCAAATTAAAATTAATAAAAAAAATAAATTATTTCAGATTTATAATTATGTATAATGAAATTAAAAAAAAAAAATCAATTTTTAGTAATCAATAAAATCTCATAATTCTTTAAAAGAAAAAGAAAAAAAAGTAGAGGATGATGATATTTGAACTTGGCCTCTTCGAGACTAAGGAGGAACTTGGCCTTGTTCCTGCAATGTTTAAAATAAAAATGTGTAGTTTACATTGATGACATGTCCATGACGTTGAGATAATTGAATAATTAAAATAAATTTAGTTCTTAAATTTGAAGAATTTTCTTCCTACATCAATTCAATTCGTTTAGCTCTTTATTTTTTTTTAGATAGATGTAATTAAATCCTAAACATCATTGATGCTGTTGATGATATTTGAATGTTATTAAATCCTAAACAAGTTTATCAGTTTTTTTTTAATAAAATGAAGTAATTTATGTTTATGATTATAAAGCCATTTTCAACCAAAAACACGTTCTCGAAAATGGAGTAAATATTTATTTATTTTTAAATTCAATTTTTTTTTTTGAATTTTTTTAACTTTTTTATTATTACCTATATATTTATTAACTTTATAAATTGGAATATTTCATATTTTATGAAATGTAATTTTCATTTTTATAGTATTAATTTAGTAATTTGAATGTTTTTTCAATTTTAAAAATTTATAAATTTAATAACTGTATAGATTATTGTTTTGTTCCTACATTTATGTTTTATTTTAATAAAATTATTTTTTTCTTATTTTTTTTTATCATAAAAACAAAAAGTTAAATATATATAAGAAAGGGTGTTAACCAGAACAAGCAAATTTGTGTTTGGAAGAGATCAGAGAATAATAATAAACCAATTTTGGGTTTTGGTTTAGGGATGGGTTGAATGTGGATCAAACTATTTTGGTTGACCGACCATTATTAGTATGGATTTATCGATTCAAAAAATGATCTAATACATTTATATAATAAATTAATTAAAGATGTGTTTGGGAAAGATGAAGTCTAGGGTAGCTTAGCACTAGATCCATATATGTATAAAAAATCGTCAAAACAATGGCCCAAAAGAAATCTAAAAAATGTCCAAATTTAATTTTTGAAATAAAGAAACCAATAATATAATATATATTTAAAATGAAGTGTTATATATTGAATATTGTTAATAATAATAATAATAATAATTTTGGTCAAAGAAAGAAAAAGAAAAGAAGTTATTGTTTGTTATTCATTCAAGAAAGTAAAAAGAAGTTGTTGGATTTAGAAAGGGTTTGATAATTGATACCTGGTGTTGTTATTTAAGCCGGTTTGGACGGAAACGAAATTCCAACTCTGTTTTGTTTGCAGGCAGGAAAGAAAGAAAGAAGAAGAATTGAAGGAAGAAGAAGAAGAAGACTTACCAATCACAACAACACAGTACTAGGAAGAAGAGGAAGAGGAAGAAGAAGAAGATGTACGCGATGGCTAAGGCGCCCAAGGATACAAACAAGAACACGGAATGGTGCACGTATCCAGGCGTATGGGCCACCTACATTCTCATCCTCTTCTCCACTTGGCTCGTCGTCCTCTCTCTCTCCGGCTGCTCCGCTGGCCACGCCTGGACCTTCGTCAACCTCTCTCATTTCCTAGTTAGTAATTAAAAAGATCTTCTTCTTTCTCTTTTGCATCTCATTCTCAATTCATTCTAGACTTGATTTATCATCAATTAATCATCTGTTATTCATTCATGACCACCACTTGCTTAACTATTCCTTCACTGATCACAAAGAATATCGCATCCCCTTAATTTCTCCCATTTTCAGACCTAAAAATTCCTATTCCAATTTTGCATTATAGAACACCCACCCAATCCAATCAAAGCTTTTATATACGTGTTTATCCTCTGTATCCCATACCTAGAGTGTTTCCAAAGGATAGGATTAGGATAAGAAGAAAGATGACAAATCTTGAGATTATATATAAATATATATAAATAGCACGCAAGCAAGGTGTTTGATAGAATGCCAAGAAATATAAAGTTAGTGGACTGGCTTGGCTGGCTGTTTCTTTTGTACAATATAAATATATATATATACTGTCACATCTTAAACACTGATTGTTTACAGCAAAAACAAACAGATAACTTTCAATTGGTTTCACTGGAAGAAAGGCACACCATTTGCTGATGAAGATCAGGGTATGTACAATCAGTTAACATGGTGGGAGCAAATTGATAATGGAATGCAGTGCACTTCCAGCAGAAAATTCTTCACCATTGTTCCTGTCATCTTGTGAGTCTTTGTCTGTAAATATTGATTCTTATATAGATCTCATTATTGACATATAATGGTTGGTTGCAGGTACTTCATTGCCTGTTACACAACAAATTACGAGAATCCAATGTTCATCCTCAACACAATTGCTATGGTGGTTCTAGTGGTTGCTAAGTGCCCCAATATGCATAAAGTTCGCATATTTGGCATCAATTCTGACCAATGAATTAAATTGAATTGAATCAAGATCTGTTAGCTGTTATAGATGAGTTTTAAACTGGTTCCATTAGATTTCGTTTCTCTTTTTTTTGACATTTTACGTATTGGATTGGAAGGAACACTGTAACTAAATATTCTTCTCGTATTCATCATGAACCGATGTAACTCTAGAGCAATTAAACAAACATATTAATAATAATGATCATTGTGATGATGGTGTTGTTGTTGGGGGCTGGTTAGATGATCAGTAATCTGTTTGTCTGAGTTTATATAACCATGCATGTTTTTGATTAATGAAAAATTGCATTGAAGGCCTCAGTTGTTACTGCAGAAGAATGTTTTTATGGGGACTATTGTCGGCTAAAGTGCTCGAGTTTGATTGATGAGAAAACATTAATCCTATTTCCTATAAGTTGAAGTTGAATGGAAAGTGGGTCATTTAGTCCAGTTTCTCAATGTCCAAATTCAAATAATTTCAAAGAAAATATTACTAAACTGTGAATCATCATTCCATCTAGGAAGAATCTCAGTAAATAGTTATGAAATAGCAACATAATTTGAAGGAAAAAGATATAAATAGCTTTATTGTAAAAACATATTTGTTTGGTTGTCCTACTATCAAATCTTGTAAGCGATTTTAATAACACATTGAATGTCATGTATTCAATTATCCTAATAATATTTGTTAACTTCTTTAGAAAAATAAATCTTACTTATAATAAAATTATATTTTGTGGAGATTTATTTTTCAGTGCTTGAACAAATACATGGGAGAATTCACTAAACATAAATAATAAAATAAAATGATTATTTTCTTAGAAAGTAAGGGAGAAAAGTATGCAGCTTCCTTCACGTTGACAACACTATAATATACTTTTTATATATATACTGATTTTTAATAAATGAAGTTTGCATGATTTCATTACTTACTTTTCCTTAAATGTAAGTTGTTTTAATTTATAATTAAATCTATGATTTTTAATTTTTTTATAAATTATTCTAATAAATCGAATTACTCAGTGAATTAATTATTAGATTGATATATTAAAACAATATATAGAAAAAAAAGAAAAGAATGAATAAATATAATTAGTTCAACGATTAAAAGTGTTTTTTAAAAAAAATAAATGTTCACGAGTTTAATTTTTAATATAAAAGTATTTATGAAGTAAAATCAATTTAACTCATTAGGTTAATTATAATAAAAAATTAATAAAATGTGATGCAAACTGCTGCCAAATATATGAGAGAGTATAATGAGTGTCGGCTTAGTGTCCTCAGGCCCAAAATATTTTTATAAAAAAATAAAATATCTTAATAAGGTTTGATCTTAAATCTCTTAAAATTGTTATATCAGTCAACTAACTAAATTATTTTATCTTAAATATAATATAAAATTATTAATATTTTCAATATTTTTATTTTTTCGAATAAACCGGACCTGAGTATAATGTATGATATATCTATGTGTGAATAAATAAATGATAAATCATCCATAAGTTGGAGTCATTATATGAAGTGGATACCCCATCCCCATACATAGAAGTGGCCCAAAAATGGTTTCAATTAATTACTTATATATATATATATATAATCCTTATAATAAGTTGTCAGTTTTGTTTAATAAAATATAAAAATCAATCAAATCATAAGGGGCTCCTCTCTTTTTCTCTTTCACATGCCAAACATCATCACACTACAGTGTCACCCATTTTGCCATGAATTTTTTATTTTAATTTTTAAAGTTAAAATCCTTAGTTAATAAAAAGAATTTAAAAATTGTAAATGAAGAAAGGTGAACAATTTCTTTGTTCTTTAATATTATTAATTGATATTATAAATATTAATGATGAAAAATATTTATAACGAGGAAAAATTAAATTTTAAAAGTAAATAAATAAATATAAATAAAAAAGTCTTAATCAATTTTTATATATTTTGTGCGAGCATGAAACACTGAGTTAGTAGATAAAAATGCAGCAACGATATTATCACACCATAGAATAAGAGAGTTGGTAAATTAACTTTTAATTCACTAAATAATGATTATAGTCAACATATATAGTTCTGTAGTTGCATGGACAAGTGCACGATATTCAGATTCAGTACTAGATCAAGTCACGACTTGTTTCTTTGAATTGCAATAAATAAAATTATCGCCGAGAAAAATACAATAACCCGTTGTCGATCTTTTGTCATCTGGACATCCGACCCAACCTGAATCCGAATAAGTTGTGAAGTTCAAATTTGATGTGCATCCTATGATTAAATTAAATTTTATTATTCTTTAACATTAATAATCTAAAATCAGGATGAAATGGTCAGTTAATCACAAAATGGTGAAATTAAACTAAAACATGATGTTAAGTTAGCTGTAAAATTTTGGTTTTATTATAATATATTTGTACTTAAAAGAAACAAACTTTAATTAGGTTCGATATATATTTATAACTGATCGTGATATAGTTTTATGTTTTCCATTACTTTGTGATTAGAAAATAAAATGGCCAGCTTAATTGAAAAAGGAGTGTCATTATTGTAAAAATAAAATAGAGGTGAACTGAGTTGGATGGATGTCAAACTATTAATTAGCTTCTACTAATAAAAACAAACATTCTAATAATAACTGACATATTTCAATACAAAAGGTAAAAAAGAAATGGAAAGAGGATAATGAGATTGTGAAACAACTTTAACATCATCATATTAATGATCAATTATATATATAATTTTATTTTTTAAAATATTTTATTAATAAATAATATAGTGATATATAATAATTTAATGTTAAAAATAATAAAAACTAATTTAATCCAATTAGTTAGTTATTTTCTGTATAAATTTAATAATTATAGATGAAGAGTTGGAAACATATTTTTAATATTTAAAGTGACTAAGATAGTTTCAAGTTACATTTGTGGTCTTTGTTTAGGGTTATTTCATTACCAAAAATTTAGTCAATTTCTTATCTGTTACATTATTCAATTTATTATATTTTAAATTATTATTATATATATTTACCCAAAAAAATCATCACTAATAATGTTCAGGCTGAAATCTTGTTCTGAAATCTTTGATGTTTCTTTTGTAATTATCTATTTTGTATTATTTATTTTTATTCATTTCTAATGATCGATATCAATGTATTAATTTTGGAATGATTTGATTTTTCAGTCTCTTTAGAAACACTTACAACTTTAATACAATTGAGTTTAATAGAATAAACTCATATATATATATATATATAATTTATTTATATAATTAAGATATAGAATATATCTAATTAGAGTTTTTGTTTGAATTAATCTTTTAAAACCGGCCAGAATCCTTTAGAATCGACCATGCATAAAGTGACTTTTATAATCCTTTAAACCGATAAAAGTCATTTTCTGATAGGTTCTAAAGGATTAATTGAAACAAAACTCTAACTAGATATATCCCAAATTAATTTAACAAGATATATAAGAAAATGCATTCATTCAAACCTATACTAAGAACAAATCTCTAATAATAAAAGGGTTATTTGAGTCTGACCCTGTATATTTTCTTACATTTTAAAATATTAATGCAGTCATAATATTTTCAAATAATCCACATGCATGCATCAAATTAACAAGCTCTTTAATTAATTAAGACAGAGAATCCACGAAATTAACTAGGATATACAAACCCACCCTTTAATAATAAAATTAAAAAGATAGCTGAATGAAAACCTTGAAAAAAAACCAATTTTACTCACAAGCTAGCTGTTAGTTTCCAATCCGAAAGGGGAGGATAAAGACAAAAACAAAAAAAAAAAAATAATAAAAGGTAAAACACAGTCACTCATGAGTCATTCATTCACTCACCATTATGAAAGAAAAGCAAGATCAAATAGCCAACTTTCTTTTCTTTTCCTTTCCATGGTTTAATTAACTCACCATGATCCTGTTCCTGATCCCGATCCACCCAACATCCCACTCCAATACCCACCAACGGACGGCTCTGATCCATGCAGCACTCTATTATTATTTTGATCAAATATTTGTTGATGACTTGTTGATGATGCTGCCTGCTGCAGCTTCAAGTCCTCAAGAGGAAAGAACATCTTAGCACTACCCTGATCTTGATGATGATGATCATGATCATGATCAATTCCATATCCATTAATATTCCCAAATCCATCCAAGGAAAAGTTCAGACTTGGTGGTGGTACTGGTGGCGGCTTCATAAATAATTCATGTGAATTACATGGAAATCCAGACGACGACGAGAAGATATTACCAGCTGACATCGGAGGCATGAAACATGTCATTAGCCCTTTTGGAGTCATGCCCGTTAGGTTATTAGCAGCAGCAGATGATGGATTTAGGATCAAATTGCTGTTGTAACCATATGCCAAGTTCAGATCTTGACCACCCTTTTGGGAGGAGGCAGAGGTGTTGGAATTATTATGATGATGATGATCTGATAATGGGAAGCTGCTTATTATTGGGTTCAGATCAAGAACATGTTCTTTCCTTGATGATGATGATGATGATTTCTTGTTCTTCCTAGAACCTCCTCCGACAGGAACACTCCTTAATGTCCCACCTTCAGTCCAATACCTTCTGCAAGTCTTGCAGAAATACCTTGGCTGAGATTGACTGTAATTATTGTAGTAACAAAACTTGGTATTGATTGAATTACACCTCGGACAATTCACTGCTTTCTCTTTCTGCGGCCTTGGCCTCTTTTGATCACCGCCTGCAGCCGCCTTTGATTCTTCCATCATCATCGCCCCCGTCCCCAACCCACCCTTCTTCACAACAATATTACCCTAATTAGTAAACAATATTAAAGATCAGTAAACAAATTTAAGGAATTTTAATTTGATGTAATTAATTAATTAATTAATCAATCACATGTTCAGAAGAAAAAGGACAGTAAAAAACAAAAACAAAAAAAAACCACACTCCTTCACTCAAAGATAGATCATAGGATTGATTGTGTTTTGCTAGTAGTACTACTGAAAGAGAAGAAAAAACCCATAAGACAGACAGCTGCTGCTGCTGCATGATGATGATCATGATTTAGGAAACAAACAAAAGGAGAGATGGATGATCAGAAACAAAAATAAAGAGAGCTTTCTGGTTTCATCAGAATTACAAGAGAATGATCAGTAAGTACTATATATATCTATAACTTCCCCCCCACACCCCCCTTATGAATGTTTTTTATGAGGTGATTGGGAAAAGAAAGAAATCAAAAACAAAATTAAGCATAAAATCATAGATCTATCCATCTATGGAAGACAACAACATCAATATATATTTCTCAGAAAAAAAGAAGATAAAAAAAAGTAAGCAGCTCTTATATATATATATATATATGTATGAAACCCTAATGAATTACAAGAAGAAGATGGAACAAAAGAAAGAAAGAAAGGAAAAGAAAAGTAAAGAAAAATCAAAACCAAAGCCTTGAAAACCTCAACAACTTTGAAAAACTTTAGCTATCAGAGATATGATCATGATTTCAAAGAAAGATTGGTGTTTTCTTTTTCTTTTTCTTCTCCTTTTACCTGTGTCCACTGAGATGCGTCCATCAGACCCTAGAGAGAGAGAGAGAAAGAGAAAGAGAGAAAAAGGGACTTTGGCCTTTGAGCTAGTCAGTCAGTCTTCTTCAATTAAAGCAAGAAGCACTCAACTTTGCTAAAGCATCATCTCTTCTTCTCATGTGTAAAGAGAAAAGCAACTTTATATGCTCTTGCGCTGCTGCTGGAAGTTTCATGTGCTTCTGCCTTTTTTTTGCCTTGTTTTAGTCATGTTTACCATATCATCATTATTTTCAAATAATCTTCCAACAACTTATTTAAGTAAAAACACTCCTAAAAACTTTATAATTTATATCTTTTTAAGTAATTAAATAAAATATATTTTAATATTTAATTGATAGAATTAATAAAAAATTATTTTGAAATTAAACCCTAGTGGGTGGGTGTGCATATGCATCTCTCTCTCTTAAGAGAAAGAGAGAGAGGGTTTAGTCGTCCAAGTAATTATGATGTTAGTTTTTTTGGACATAATTTTCTTAATGGAATCAATTCTTTTAATGTTTACATCAATCCATTCTCATAATATATTAACAATTTCTCATCATTTTAATTACTATACATTCTTTGTTGTTTTCGTAACGTCATCGCTATCCAATCCCAAATAATAATAATAATAAACTCACATTAATATGTCCAAACGACCAATTTAATTACTATTGTATTAATTCATATGATCTACTTTTCTTAATGATTATTACCAAAAATGAACTTTTCCATCTTAATTCTTTTTTATATTTAATACAAAACTTTTTCTAATTAATGATTAATTTGTCTAATATATAACACTTAAATAATATAATCAAATTAAAATATTAATTTTAACTGTTAACATTAATTTTATTTAAACTCGTTCAATTGTCATCCCTAACCATACTAATAGGTTAACATTAATTTTATTTAACTAATTGATATTTGAGTCAACATATAGTGGTCTCAATCTTTTGTAGTGGATTCTCTTTATATGCTAAACACTTTTTTTTTCCTATACTATAATTTGTTATTATTTATAAATTATCTAATCCTCAATTTAAAGAAACGAGTATACTTAATTTAATTAATACCAATTTTTTGTTTAACAAAATGTTCATGCATATCCTTATTCATTTTTTAACCTCTCCATTTGACTCTATTTTCTAATTTGGAATTTGGATTATTGAATAAAAAAAAATAGAGGTAATTTTAATTGATAAATTAATGAAATGATAATAAGAGAATAATGAATTATTTATGGAACAAATCTTATCTCATGGTATGAAAATATTATTATGTTAATATTCACCATCATTTATAAAGCTAAAAATATATATTGTATTCTAAATTATTAATCTTATATTAAATGAAAAATAATTGATTTAAAATAGTTAATGTAATAAAATAAAAGAAATTAAGTATAAGCATAACCGTACAAAAAAAATATTTTAAAAAAATAGTAATACAAAATAACAAAAAACCATTTCAAAATCAAGTTTATGAGTAGATATTTGATATCAAATTAATTATTAAATATGTATTTAAATCATTCATTTGAAATGTTTTAAGTAAATTAATTAAACTGATACCTTAATGAGTTTGCTTTATTTATTATTAACTAATTGAGTTTAACAATTTATATCGATATTTTGTACATTTAATTAGCTAACTAGGGTGAAAAAAATTCGATATATATTAAAAATTATAAAAATTATTTAATAATAATGATAAAACATGACATGAAAAAATAAACAAAATAAAAGACATTATTCAATAAGTGATGCAGCTCGTAAAGAATACGAACTCCGAACGACTCAATATTTTATACATTTAATTAGCTCATGACTATTAACCGAAATATAATGTTTACCTACAAATGATTTTTTTATTTTATAAATCAAACAAAATACAACTGATTATATCTGTAATTTAAGACAAATAGTGTAAAAAAAAAAACATTAATAAAAAATTAATATTACTTTAGTTGATTTTATTTGAATATACAGTACAAGAAAATTCACATCTCTTTTTTTTTCTTTCATCTCTAACGACTCTTTTTTTATATTTAAAATTTTGAAAATCTTCTAATATTATTTATATTCAGAGTTATAAGTAAAACATATAATATTTGTTATTGTGTACTTTCAATGGTTACATAATTTTTGTTTTGCCTAAA
Organism: Impatiens glandulifera; assembly: GCF_907164915.1. Classification (NCBI taxonomy): domain Eukaryota; kingdom Viridiplantae; phylum Streptophyta; class Magnoliopsida; order Ericales; family Balsaminaceae; genus Impatiens; species Impatiens glandulifera. The sequence continues at coordinate 62,728,630 of NC_061863.1, forward strand.
CATTAATTACTTTTCAATTGACGCAGTTTTTGACGTTGAATTAAAATGGTCACGGCAATGCTATTGTGGTTGCATTGGACAAAAGGATCATACCTAACTTTACCATTAATTAGTAGAGAATAAATACATTATTATAATAAATTAAAGATTAAATAATAAGTATTCAGTTGAAAGATTTACCATGTTTCCTTTATTTTTTTCTATGATATATCCTAAAATTCATAACCCAATTTTGTTAGAGTTCAATTTACTCTACCAAATATAATATAAAAATATTAAATATAAATTATATAATATAAAAAAGGATTGGAGAGGGAATTTGGAAGGAAATGACGTGACGCAATTTAATTGGTCAAAAAAATAATAAAATTTATCTCTCTTCTCATCATTTATCATTTTTCAAATTAGTGATAAGTGATACTTAATTTTTTCTCTCAAATTCTCTCCCTGTCTCTCCTCTTGTAATATATATCAATTTGTTTTTATGACTGAGAACGAATTAAATCTAATATAAACTAATTCATTCTATATAGATAAAGTGTATTGATTGACATCATCTAATTTAATATTGATTCATCCAATATAAACTAATATATTATATGATTTTTAATTTTCTTTTTTAAAATAGATTTATTTTAATATACATATTTGATTTGATTTGATTTAATTTAGTTTATTGTTTACTTTTTTTTTTTATGTTTGACAAAATGTTCAATGCATCTCCCTCTCTCATTTTACGTCTCCTTTAAAAATATATATATTTATTAATTCCAGACACCAGTTGGAGTCATCATGACAATAAGATAAGTTATATCTATCGCATTTGATGGTCGGCAAAATATTTATCATATTTTTATAATGCTAAAACTAATTACGGCTCTACTATAAATTCTTAATCTTATATTAAATAAAAATATTAATTAATACAATAAAATAAAAGAATTTCAATTAAGAAGTTAGCCTGAAACCTTAGTCATAGCATTCACTCTCATTTAAAACAAATCTAAAAAAAAATTAACAGTCTTGTCAAATATAAATTAAAGCACAAATTAATTAATTGGCCAATTTTCTTTTTGAAGTGATGGAAATAAAATTCAAATTTATTGCAAGAATTTCTCCAATTTAACTGGCTCTAAAGTAACAATCAAATAAGATTTTTTTAACTATCAGATATTGTGACATAAAAAAAATATGAGCTCTTTTTTTTTTTTTTTATAGATTCATGTCTAAATTTGATTGTTTTGTTTTAATTAAAATGGCTCAATGATTCCAAAGATGTTAATAAATAGGTCATTGGATTTGCTAAGCTAGAGATTATTTAATAATGTTTTTTTTTTTTTTTATAAATTAGATGCATGTATATAAAATTAGAAAACATCCATATGAACAAGATGACTTTGTTTTACTCGAATGATGATATAAATATCCTCCTAGTTAGCTAGACCTGAATCTTAGTATAAATAGTGCACAAAATTGCAGCCTAATTTGACCGAACTATTATAATTATATTATAAATGTATTATTCTTTTGTTTTTGTTATAACATATGATTGTTTGGACTAATTTTCTGATATACTATGAATAATATACTTTTTGTTAATGTGGTGTTCTAATCAAATCAACACATTTTATTTTATTTTTGTCTTTACAATTACAAGGACGTGAAAAAGTTATTAAAAGTAAAAATATCTTTTTTCTCTAGTTTTCTTTTTGCGGTCGCCGGAACTTCCGCCGGAGATAGAAAGTGGAGGATGACGTCACCGTACCTATTTTTACCAACCCAAATAGGCAACGTTTTCAATTTGGCCTCCGCCAAGTGTGTTTGTGTACGTGAAAGAAATTATTGCCATGCCATGGCAATAAGAGATGTTGGGTGGGTGGTGACTCGCCAATTGTTCCAATTCGGGTTATTTAAATAACCGAAGTGATATATAATGTTTTTAAGTTATAAATTATTTAAATAATCTATACCGAACAAGTATATTATTATTATAAATCATAATTTGACTTTAATCTTAAAAAGACAATCTAACTTAATATGTTTCAAGTGAAGCTTTCAACATGCTTCAAGTAACACATCTCTTAGACACCCACTCTTCAAATATATTATCATCACATGAGAAAGGTGTAAAAGAGAATTATATTTATGGAGTCCAACCTTAAATTTGTTATGAACCCATTTTACAAAAACAAAATAATAATAATTCTTTCAAAAATCTTTCATACAACAGAATTAAATATCAATACTGATGTAATAAAAACAGAATTATCCAAATTGAAGAGATAGATGAAATTAACAAATTGTTACTTCTCCAGCTTGCAAACATCTATGAATTTCTGTACAGCATTATGATATTGAGTTCCCTGCAGTAGTAGTTAAATCTCAAGAATCAGAACGTCTAAGAACTGATGGAAATAAAAAAAAAAAAAAAAATCCAGAAGTAGGAACAAATTAACTGTCTTCTGTGAAATTATAATTTACCTCCCAGTAGAGCTGATGACAGTCGAGGCACTGCCAGAACTCGAGCTTCTTGTCAAATAAGCAGCTCGGAATCACTTGAAACCCCTTTGCTGCTTCCACCGCTTCCTCCATGCTCAGTGGTTTTTGTATGAACATGCCGTTACATTTCGTGCATCTTGACATCAGCTTCTCCTCTGAAATTTTTAGTTCGAAAGTCTCAATCACCTGCAAGGATATCAATATCAGTAACCGATTTAGGCCTTTTTCGGGTGCATAGAATGATTGATCATACCTCAAGCAGCTGATCATTTTTTAGAAGGTTCTTCACTCTATATATCTGGTTATTGAGCAGATATCCGTGCCTCAATAGCTTGGCATCACGGGTTAGGAGCACTCTCTTCTCTTTCAGAGCATGGTCTATCAATTCCCTGGAGACATCAATTCAAAATAGTATATGGAATGGCGCTTCTTTAAATTCGCTCTAATCAGTAATCATTACCTGGTTTCAGGCTTTCTGGAATATGGAATGGCGGCATCTATCCCAACACATCGCAAATGTTTTGCTAAACCTTCTACCTGCAGTTTCAAGTCTCATTACCATTATTACATTCACAGTAAGCCCTACAATATAGCAATATCTTCAATGAAAACAATTGTAGACTATGACTTATCACTTAGTCCAAATGATTAAGTAATTATTATTTGAATTAAGAGAAGCAATCACAGTATATGAAGATATGAAACAGCAAAGGAGCATTACCATCACATCACATAGAAACTTTGGACGTCCATCACCACCTAAAGATGGATCCCAAGGTGAAGGACCTTGCCAGTCATCAAAAAATTCTGGTAGCTTCTCCTTGTGTACCATACCAACTGACGATTTCTTTTTGCCTCTATTTTTTGAAGTTTTAGGCTCTCTGTCACTTTCTTTTAGAAGAATCTTATCACCGTGCTTCCTAATAATCTGCAAGAGTGAGTTGTCCAAGCAAACAGTGTTTTTACCCAGTGGGGATACCACTCTAAATGCAGAAGAAATGTCATGATAGTACTCAGAGGCTGTCGTAGCTTGGATTATTTCCAAAGCTTCAGAAAATTTAGTCTTTAATATTCCACTCTCACCACTAGGCTCCTCAAGAATACTCTTCAGTCCAGGATCAGGACTGGAGGAACTGTGTCCGTTGTTATATATAGAATTTTCTGTAACAAGACACTTAAGATATCATCAGAATCTACTATCAGAAGAGAACAAGACGCAATAAGCCAATAACTGAAACAGACCAAGTTCCACAAAAGAAAATGGGTAATCAATTATATGTGAAGCAAAAAATTATAACCTAGCTTATTGGATACCATGCTGGAAAGCTTTTATACTTGCTGTAATTAGATAACAAGGTATATTTTCATTGGTTAATCTAGCTGTACAACCCTTTTAGAATAAAATTACTTAGAGAAAAAGAAGCCAAATAAGCCATCCAGTTCAAAACCTGAATATGGAGCAATGGTGGATACTACTTGTGACCTTGCTTGATTGAGGAATTATTTTCATGAGCTTCCAATATCCAATTAAATAGAGCTTGAATGACTATATGATGGGCCTATGTTAACCAAGAAGGTATATATTCTCCCATGAAAATACTAAACATATTCGACTCGAGGAATATTAGAACTTAGAAGAAAGCATTGTATACATAGACCTGGACCCAAATATAGCAACCAACTAGGGGTATGGTTGATAGCCTGAACTATCACTAAATCTAGACAAATATAGTACTTTTTAAACAAGCTGGTTTGATAACATATTTGAATAGGCCGCATAACTTATTGAGTAGAGCTGAAAATAGGTAAGAAATTAAGTTAAGTCAACTTTACTTAATATTGAACATGTAATTTGTTAAACTATACTTTGAAAAATTAAATGTGAGATGATTTACAAAACTAATTCACTTAATAATTTAGTACTTCATTTCAGATTTCAATTTTTGGCACTTAGATTAACTTTTATCAACTAGTCCATAAGTCTCCATACAATTCCTTCACCTCACGTATTCACTATTTGTTCTTATTTGAAAATAATACAGTAGTAAATAGCTTCAAATCTGAAAGGGGCAACTTGTGTTTCTAGAAGTTCATTATTCAAGCTAAATAAAAATCAAACAATCTCTAGTGTTTACTTTCTAGATACCGCCAGTTAAACATGTGTTCCATTGTACCGAATCAAGCTAAGACTAACCTTCGTTTATAACCTTATTCTGAAAGACATCAAATATTTCCAGTAAACAATGTGCATCTGCAGAAGCATATATCTTCTGTTCTTTGGTGAGTGGACGCTGTGACCAGTCACTGCATTGAAGTTCCTAACACAGCAAAAATGTAATTGAGAGATTTTCATCAGAACACTTGTCTAGCTAGCTACAGTATTAACTTCATCTGGGCAGGGAGAGTCTAAGCAGCGCATATTAGAGATAAAACCTTTGACAGAGAAATGGCCAACAATTCCTCGCAAATGGCTGCAAGACTCTTTGTTTGCTTTGATGGTTTCCTTCCAGATTGCTTTTGTTGTAGATAACTGTATATCGATGTAATATCAAGGAAAGGCTCTACCTGTTAACCAGTTTCAATAATCATGTCATGATGCTGGTGCTAACAATAAACCTTGGTTTATCAAGTTTGCAGACATTAAGTTTAAGCAAAAGAAAAGAAATGCATAATGCTAGTCAAATAGTGAATTCGATCGGTCTCAACAAGTAATAAGTAAACGAATCAATTATTCAGAAAACATCACGGTAGGTAATGGAGATTGAGTGAGAGTACCTTATCGAATCCAGCAGGATCACAGCCTTGCGAGCGAAAAGTAGACGAGAGATATACCAAATCTTGCTTGAATCTAAATCCTAATTTGAGAACATTTGGCGAGACAAAGAGGGCATTCAATAGCGCGTAGACCGAGGAAAGAGGAAGCGCCACCAGGTCAAGAAGGAAAACCGGCGAATCACCGGAGAGATAATCAGTCCTGTTGCCTGGGAGTCTACATGCAATTTGCAGGAGCGTGACGGTTGGGAATGTGGACTGGCTTTCTCGAACAGGCTTCCATTCAGCGTCGAGTCCGACAACCGAGGCGAGACTCACAGCCGATGTAAGGAGAGTGAACTCGGGCGAGTCAACAGAGGATACGAAGTGAATGCTAAGTGACGATGATGATGATGATTGTTCTTCTGTTTGCTCTTCGTTGGCCTCCATGCTGAAACTGAATGTTGATGAAGAAGAAGATCAATCGGTCGATTCGATTTTCTCTGTTTTCCGTATAATGAAAATTAGGTCTAGTTTTATATGCAAATAGACTTTAGATGCTATTTTAAATATCTCATAATGCTTTAGGTGCCATTTTGACATTCCTATATAGTTTCTAATTTTTAGCAAAACATGGCGGGAAAATAAGATGTTTACAGCGAAAGTCGAAAACCAATCGGTTCTTGCTGATGAAATCAAAAGCGGCGATGAGGAGTAGGGTTCGAGCTAAGAAGCCTCCCTCCGCCGTGCCGGAAAAAGATTTCAGCGACACCTGTTGTGAGAAATGTGACTCCGGCGAATTCGCCGACCAACTTCTATTGTGCGATAACTGCGACGGAGGATTTCATCTGTTTTGCCTCCGACCGATCCTAGTTTCCGTTCCCAAAGACTCCTGGTTCTGTCCTTCTTGCTCCCGTCAAAAGAAAGATAACTACAGTATGTTTCTTCTGTAATTTCTCCATTTCCACTTCGAGCATTTTCAATTATCAATCGCTGTCGTATTTTTACTTTTCATTTCTTTGTTCATTAACAATGACTCAAAGAATAAGAGACGCAAATGAAGAAGAAGAAGAAGAAGAAAGAAGAGTCAAATGCTCTGTTTTCTATTACAGAAAGGAAAATGCATAAAAAATGTCTCATTCTACTTAATCTGCTGCAGAGTTTCCCTTAATTCAGACCATAATCATCGACTTTTTCCGGATAAAAAGGCATTCAGAGGCAAGCCAGGAATCGGTTCAAGGTGATGTTCATTTCATCTTTAAAATTGGATAGACAGAGTTCAATAAGGTATTATTAATCGATTTTTGTTGCAGAAAACAAAAAGAAGAAAAGAAGAAGAGTAAGTAATCTGGCATTATTAAAGAAGAAGAGGAAAAAGCTTTTGGCATTCAATCCAAGTGATGATCCCGCTAGGAGACTAGAACAACTGGCCTCGCTGGCTACCGCTTTGACTTCAACCTGTGCTGAGTACAGCAACGAGCTCACTTACGTCATTGGAATGGCCCCTAAATCTGCAAATCGCTCTGCTTTGGAGTGTGGTGGAATGCAGGTAAATTTAGGGTTGATTAATGAATTTCGTTTTGAACTGAAATCTTGCATCCAAATAGTCTAGATTTCACATTCTTACAATGATTTGAGCTGAGACTACATGTTTTGAATACTAACAAAAGAGAGAATGTTAGAATTCAAGAACTATGTTCTTGATGAGGAACAGAAGAACTTGGCGAGAAAAGATAGGGTTTTGTTATTTGATTTGAAGTTTTCCCAATGCAATATGAATTTGGCTGAGAAACAGATATTAATTACATGCATGTGCAGGTATTGTCAAAAGAGGATCTTGAAACCTTAAATTTGTGCAAAAGTATGATGGAAAGAGGGGAATGTCCACCTCTAATGGTTGTTTATGACCTAAAAGAAGGGTACCAAATATGCATTAACATTGTCCTGTTTATCAATGGTTATTGAAAATTTGAATAATTTTTGTTCTGGATGATATCAGGTTTACTGTAGAAGCAGATAGATTTATTAAGGATCTAACAATAATAACCGAATATATTGGAGATGTTGATTACTTGAAGAACAGGGAAAATGACAGTGGAGATAGCATTATGACTCTGATTTCTGCTTCTTATCCATCAAGAAGCCTTGTTATTTGCCCTGATAAGAGAAGTAACATTGCTCGGTTTATCAATGGCATAAACAATCACTCAGTGTAAGCCATGTCTTTGTGGGATTGGTTTATAATGATGATGATGATGATGATGATCTGAATTATGAATGCAGGGATGCCAAGAAAAAAGTGAATGTAAAGTGTGTGAGATTTGATGTAAATGGTGAGTCGCGAGTTTTGCTGATAGCTAATAGAGATATATCGAAAGGAGAAAGACTGTATTACGACTACAATGGATACGAGAACGAGTATCCAACAGAGCATTTCGTTTGATACACACACCTCAAACTTATCATCTGCTTTCTTTTGATCAAACTTGTTTTGGTTGAAGGTATTATCCATTTATTATTACAAGCATTTTACTTTTAACTGATTTTATATATATACTTTCTTTTTAAGAGTTTGGATGGATGTGATTTCTTTTTGCTATTGTTGTAGTGAACTAAAAAAGAAAATTTATTTTATTTTCTTTTATGTTTTATTAATTCTTACTTTTTCAATCCTAATATTAAATTGTCAAAACTATTTGTGAAGTTAAATAATACAAATTGCATATAGATATTTACCAGCAACCAAACCAACAAACTATCAATCGTGTATAGGAAAAAATTGAAGAATAATGAATAATTGATTTAACCAATAAGGAATTGTAGTTGACAAGAGTGATTATATATATCAGTCATCTAACCAATGAGGGTCAATTATATAGTAGTAGTAGTTTAGTATATGATACTGGTAAAATAATTTAAATGTTTAAAGTGATTTTTATTTAAAATATAAAAGTCTATTACTATAGGACTTATATTAATTTTCTATATTAAAAGTAAAATTGATACTTAATAATATAAAAAAAATTTTAATTTTAAATAAATATATTGTCATAACGGACACTGATCATCCAAGAAACACTTAAACAAAATCTTAATTAATCCAAGAAATTACTTAAACAAATCGAGCTAGCTGAAGCTAAAATTAATAACTTGGATTAATTAGTTAGTTGAGGGTGGAAGAGAGGAAAGCAGTTGAACCACACATTCCAAATCCATTATTATAAAAAGCAAATGTACAACTAACAAACAATGCAAGATCTATATATATATGTTTTGATGGCTGAAAGTTTGTTAATTTGTTTCATTAACTAAATTAACACAAATCATCATATAAAATTATTTAATGCATGCTCATCAATTCAACATGCATGCCTATTTATTTTTTTAAAATTATTTACAAAAACTAATTCATTAAGGTATCTTAAGTGATAGAGTGAGTTTTAAGAGACTAAAAGTCACATATTTTAATCACATTAATGATCAAATTAATTTTTTAAACAAACCTTGGTTAACCAATAATTTTAATTAAAAAGTTATTCTTCATTTAGATTTGAACTTAAACCAAAAAAATACTGAATCAATTATTTTTTTTAAATACTAAAATATTATATACTTTAATTTTTCTTGCTTTCTTAAATAATTCAAGAAATGATAAAAAAAAACCTATTTTTCATTATCTGTTTCTTATATAAGTTAAATGAGGTTAGTTTCTCGTAAGGTTGGGTAATGAGTTGGATCAACACGATCCAACACAATATTAGTACAGAACGACATAATACTATATTATCACACTCGGGTCGTGGGTGGGATACGACACAAGAACGAGACAACACGATTACAACATTATTATGCGTTTATACGACCGTAACACGTTCACGAGTCGACATAGACACAACACGAGAACACATATACACACGAAACACTATAAACACAATTAGTCACCTGACATAAAGTATTCAACATTACATTAACATTTTTTTCTAAATTTATTTATATTCTCATTCAACTAATAAATTATTTAATTTTATAAATATAATATATATAATTAAAACTAAACATACTAAATAAAAATAAAATATTAACTTAAATAATATAAATTAAAATAAAATATAAATATAAAAAATATAAATTATATGAATAAAAATGTAACTCTCTTAATAATTATCTCAGATATTATATTCATTAATTAATTTATTTTAAAATTTTCAAATTATTTTATAATTTAAATTATTAGTACTACATTAAATAATAAATATATGATAATAATTTTATTTTGATAATATAATAAAATATATTTATAATTTGAAGACATGACATGAAACGCATGAAAAAGGGCATCGACATGACACAATTGGGTCGAAACTCTAGTCGGAATAACACGAAATACGAATTTAAAAACGAGTTAGCAAGACACGAATAAACTCGTGGACAAGAATTAACAAGACATGAAAGAGCCTGTGGATTATAATACTTTGAGTGGATCAAGACACGACATGACACGCATAAGATTGAGACACGACACAATACGATTGAAAGTCTAACATGACTTGCCCGAGTCGAATACGACCGTTTATGAACTAGAGGTAGTTGATTCAGATTTATATCAATTTTGGCTAAGTAAACCCCTTCAACTCTAGAATGTTTTACTAATATGATGAGCTCCTCAAAAGGTAAACGAATTGTTGTGTTTCTAGATTATGACGGGACGCTTTCATCTATCGTAAATGACCCTGATCAGGCATTTATGTCGGAGGAAGTAAGTTATATTACTAATCTTAATTTTGATAATGGTCACTTATTTACAAATAATATTGAATCATATTTTATCATATACAAATACAAATGTGTTTGGCAATGAAAGATGTTGCTAAAGAGTCCCCTACTACCATTATTAGTGGTCAATAAGGTGAGAATACATTTTTATTTAACAATAATTTTAATATAAGGTTGGAGAATCTTTAACATCTTGTCATTGTTATATGTTGTTTAGTTTAAGTGTCTAACTTTAACTTTGTTAAGTTAAATGAAATATATTATGTTGGAAGTCATGACATGAATATTATAGGTTTATAAATGAGAAACAATTTATATAGTGTGAAATAAAGTTGATCATCGTGCATAAACGGTTGTATTCGACTCGAGCAAATTGTGTTAGACTCGCAATCATATCGTGTCATGTCTCAATTTTATGTGTGTCGTGTCGTGTCTTGATCCACTCAAAATATTATGATCCACGAGATTTTTTGTGTCGTGTTAATTTGTGTCAACAAGTTTATTCGTGTTGTGCTAACTCGTGTTTAAATTTGTGTTTTGTGTTATTTCGACTAGAGTTGGTTATCATTTCGATCCAATTATGTCGTGTCGATACCCGTTTTTCATGCATGTCAGGTTAATAATTATTTCTTTATATATATATATATTAAATTATATTGTTAATAAAAATTATTAAATATAATTATTAATTTATTTATTTTAATTTAGAAAATTTAAATTAATTTAATAAGTTAAGTGTGTTAAATATATTATTTAAAAAACTAATTAATATGTTAAATATTTATTTTTCAATGAACCTGTTATATCATTGATCCCTTCTCCGTTTCAACTTTTATCTAAAAATTTAAGTATTTTAAGATTACTTAAAACTAAAGTTTACAAATTTTACCTACAACTTTAACTGTAAGAATCTTTAATTGGTTGAAAAATTGAAACGAGACACGACACAACACAATTACAAGTCTAACACGATTTGTTCGAGTCAAATATTACCGCTTATGCACGATAACAACTCTAATTTCTCAATAAAAAAACTAAATTTAAAGACCTCAAAAAACAATATATTTTTTTATTATTAAATTATTATCATCATATAACCAGCTGTAATAATGTATCATATTTAATTTAATTTAATTTAATTCCAATTCAATATGGAAACTCTTAAAGTCGAGAGGAATGATTATGGTTATACTGCCAAATTAAAAAAAAAACAAATTATATTTGAATGTTTTGAAGTAAAACAACTCAATAAAAAAATTAAATAATTTTTTTTAATAAAGAGATTATAAGTGTTTTGAAAATGTAAAAAAAATACAATAACATTAATCCGCATTTTAATTTTAATAAAATTATTTAGCTTATATATTTATTTATTCCACAAATTAATTAAATTCTCACATACTTAAATAATTAAAGTTTAATTGAGAATTTTAATTTTGAACATTAATTAATTTTGATGTCTTATTTTATGTATTCTTATTCTTAATTAACTTTATATTGAAATACTTTAATAATTTAATTTGATTTTGCACATAATAGACATGATTTAATTTACTTTGTAAGTGTGGATCAAAGAAAATAAATTAACTTATAAAGAAAAGGATGCATAATCATTAACATCATTACATATGAAATTGAAGGACAAGTAGATGGAGTTTTCAAAAAAAACTTGGGTTGTGTACTTGTGTTTACCTTTCAACCTGAATTATTTCCCATATCCCATATCCCAACTCATTACATATATATTAATTATATTATACCCTTTGATTGATCGATCTACCATTCCAATAACTAGAAGTCACTATTTGAAAAGCTAATTCAACTCAATTTCTTCTTCATTTTACCTCTAGCTAGCTAGCTAACCTTCACCCAAACACATCATCATTAATCTTAGTTTAATTAATGTCTAATATTCTTGCATTAATCTTAACCTTTCAAAATCAAATTGTAAGTAGTTGCTAGTTGTTGATCACGGGTTTGTCACTGACCTAATTCCCGAATCAAATCAATTGAGTTTTTTTTATTGTAATATTTTGTTGTCATATGATAATTTAAGTGAAAAAATATTCTTAAAATAAAAAATATCTCACATTCCATTCTCATTGAAGTTGAAGTGAGGATGACTGAACGAGAGTTGTTTTGAATTCTTCCAATATATTAATAAAATAATATGTCACAACTCACAATCACCATGAAAATGAGGGTTTAAAGAATTAGGGATAATATTTAAATATTTATAATATGGAGCTAGCTAGGTTAGCCTCATGACCTGATCCCAACTCTCTCTATATATAGTAGCCATCTTCTTCTTCCTCCCATCCAGAGGTAGAATATGATCCATCAGAAAATAGTTTGTTTTTGTATTCCTTGTAATGTTTCTTGCTCAAATGAGTATTCCAACGGCATCTAGCAATTGATCATCATCATATATATAATGTATGATTTTCATCAGGCTAGCTAGATAGCTAGATATATGCAGATTGGGAACCACATGATACACCATGCATGGATATATAATTAATGATCTGGTTGTAATATATATTATATGTGTGGTGCATGTGTCGGTGTTAATCAATCGTATATATCTATCTATCAATGAATAATCATCGTGTGTTGTGACGACGTTGAGATGCTCATTTGAACAAGTAATCTTACAAACATGGAATAAGTTTAATGATTTATCTTCTTCTTTTTCTTTCTTATTAACACTAGCATAATTAATTAATATTTGCATAGAATTATTATTATTATTATTAGTTGATATTGCATAGGCTAGGTAGTAGTACTTACTTCTAATGAATATAATTAATTAACTAATGGTGTACATGAATTATTGGAGAAGAACGTGGGTGGCCCGGTTAGTTGGTAGACTTTTAATTATTTATTATTATAAAATTGGGTTATTATATTCTTTTTGTTAAAAAAAAAACTATCTTTTATTATTTTATAGACTTTGGTCCAATTCACGATCTTACAACAAAATGAAGAGGACATGCCCTACTCATGCTAGCTATTCATCGGGTTCAAGTCGACCTCACCAACAATTTTGAGAATTTTATGTACATATTTGATTGCATTTTCTTTTAGCAAGTTTGTATAGTTCTTATTAATATTGTATTATTTCATGGTGATTATTAGAGTATATAATTAAGGAAATGATGTATATTATATAAATGAGAATAATTAAGTACAAGACAAAAATATTACAAAAACAAATAACTCAATCAAAGTGATACTAAAATACTCAAAAATAAGATAACCATGAAAGCACAATGCTCACTTATCAAGTTCACAAATAATCAATCTGTCATTCAACAGTTTAGACTTTTTATTTTTGATTAATCAAAACCACAGCAAAAAAGTTAACTGGACTAATGATTTGAACCCATAAGCACTATTTTATTTTTCAAGCCTATAAGCCACAAAAATAGATAGAAGTAATATATGATTGATTCTCAAAATAATAAATAAAGTTAAATATAACCAAATTCATTTTTGAAATAAATATCCAATAGTAAATTGATAAATTAGTTCTGCCCTGGTGCTGAAAACTCTCATTCCCATCACTCTAATGTGTCCCTTACTCCATTTCTGAATTTGTATACAAGTGTCTAGTCTTTGTCACACTTAAATTCAAAATTTATTTTATAAGGTGATTTAAATAATCAAAATAAACTTTTTAATTTACATTCTCTAACATTCAAGAACTTCTCAACTTATTTTATTTATTTCAAGATGACAAAAATAAGTGTTGGTTGAACACACCATTTTCCTTGTTAGTGCACATAAATTATCCAAGTCACACCATAATTAGATGAACCAACTAATTTAGGTATTCTATTATTTTATGATAATTTAATAAATAAGATGAAAATGTGATGTTTAGTTTATAATATATATTTTAAATAATAATAGAGATTAAAAATTTAGTATCATTGATAGTGTCGGGATTGATGTGATAACACGTAAATAGACTTGAAAAATGAATTTTTCTCGCCTATTAGATTTCAGTTCAGTCACATGTTGTCATATTATTTTCGATACCAGATTTTCGCTCTCTTATCCTTACTCGTATATAGAGTTCAATTAAATAAACTCAATCGAAGATGTAGAATTTCAAAAGATTTTATAAGACATAAAATAAAATGACAAGTTTAGAGACATAAATTGAAATTAAAAATAGTTTAAGCGTATGTTTAGGGTTTAATAAAAGAATAATATTTGGTGAATTTTCCAACCCAATAATGGCAAGCAATCAAAATAGCAGAAAAATCCAGCTTTACTTTTCAGTGTCTTCTATCTCTCTCTTTCTCTTTCTCTTTCTCTGCTAGGGTTTGAGACGCTTTTCCGTTCTTTCCAGCTGGAGAGTGTATCTTACAGTTTCTATCGCCGGTCCGGGACTCTTTAGAAGGTAATATTTGCTTCTATAATCGATTGCCTTTGCTTATCCATACTTGTTTCTTATGCTTATTTCAGAATCTCGATCTTTTTCTTTTACATTTGTGTTTATTGATCCGTGGAATTATAGTTTTCTACCTTCATCGGATCGAAATGGATATCAGTTACTGTCAATATTCTGATCCAGAATTCTTTGAAATTCCTTGTTTTTATCGCACGGTTATCTCTTTAATAGATTGACAATTTAGGATGCTGAATTTGAGGGATGTTTATTGCTTAGTTGGACAGTACCCTTGTTTCCACTGTTAGCAACTAGCCACGCTGACGTTTTAATTTGATTTGAATGCACATTTCTTATTGATGTACCTATCTTCTAAAAGTTGATATTGTTGTATACAGTATGGCAACGGAAGTAACGCAGGTTCTCTTAAATGCACAAGCGGTGGATGCAGCAGTGCGAAAGAATGCGGAAGAAACTTTGAAACAATTTCAGGAGCAAAACCTCCCGGGTTTCCTATTATCGCTTGCAGGAGAGCTTGCAAGCAATGAGAAGCCTGTTGATAGCCGCAAGTTAGCAGGACTTATCCTTAAGAATGCTTTGGATGCCAAGGAACAACATAGGAAATTGGAGTTTGTTCAAAGGTGGCTTTCTCTAGACGTGTCAGTAAAGACACAAATTAAGATGTTACTACTACAGACTCTATCCTCTCCTGCAGCTGAAGCTTGGTCAACTGCTTCACAAGTTATTGCAAAGGTAGCAGGTATTGAGTTGCCTAAAAAAATGTGGCCTGAGCTCATAGAATCTCTCTTGTCCAACATTCATCAACTCCCTGCTCATGTCAAGCAAGCTACTTTGGAAACTCTGGGGTATTTGTGTGAAGAGGTTTCATCAGGTGTTGAGCAAGATAATGTAAATAAGATACTAACGTCTGTGATTCAAGGTATGAATGCATCGGAAGTGAATGATGTAAGGCTCGCTGCAACTCGAGCACTGTACAATGCTCTCGGCTTTGCTAAGGAAAATTTTAACAATAATGTGGAACGTGATTACATCATGAGAGTTGTTTTTGAATCAACTCTATCTCCTGATATAAAGATTCGACAGGCATCATTCGAATGTTTGGTCTCCATTTCTTCAATGTACTACGAGAAATTAGCTCCTTACATCCATGACATCTACAACATCGCAGCTAAGGCAGTTAAGGAAGACGAGGAGCCTGTTGCTCTGCAAGCTATTGAAATCTGGAGCTCAATTTGTGATGAGGAATTCGATATCTTAGAAGAAATTGATGGTGATTTTGCTAGAGACTCAGATATTCAATGCTTCTATTTTGTCAAACAAGCATTGCCTGCGCTCGTTCCAATGCTGCTAGAGACTCTGCTTAAACAAGATGAAGATCAAGATCAGGATGACAGTGCATGGAATATTGCTATGGCTGGTGGTACTTGCCTAGGTTTGGTTGCAAGAACTGTGGGTGATGATATTGTCCCGCTTGTGATGCCATTTATTGAAGAAAACATTGCAAGATCTGACTGGAGGCAAAGGGAAGCAGCCACCTATGCTTTTGGTTCCATCTTGGAAGGTCCTTCACCTGACAAGTTAATGGGTATAGTAAACGTTGCTCTCAATTTCATGCTTGCTGCTTTGAAGACAGATCTAAATAGCCATGTAAGGGACACAACAGCCTGGACCCTTGGAAGGATTTTCGAGTTCCTACATGGTTCAGCCATGGAAAGAGCAGTAATTACACCGGAAAATTGCCAACAAATAGTAACCGTCCTCCTTCACAGCATGAAGGACATACCGAATGTTGCTGAGAAGGCTTGTGGTGCACTCTATTTCCTCACCCAGGGTTGTGAGGATGTGGGTCCCTCTTCTCCACTAAATGCTTATTTCCAGGAAATTGTTCAGGCTCTTCTTACGGTTACCCACAGGGAAGATGGTGGAGAATCGCGATTGCGGACTGCTGCTTACGAGACTTTGAACGAAGTGGTAAGGTGTTCAACCGACGAAACATTTCCAATGGTATTACAGCTAGTACCTGTCATTATGATGGAGCTTCACCTGACCCTTGAGAGGGAGAAGCAAGGTGAACTGCAAGGTCTTCTTTGTGGGTGCTTACAGGTTATTATTCAGAAACTAGGAGCAATGGAGGCGACAAAGAATGCCTTCATGCAGTATGCAGATCAAATCATGAATCTCTTCCTCAGGGTGTTTTCTTGTAGAAGTGCTGCTACAGTATACGAGGAAGCAATGCTTGCAATAGGTTCTCTTGTGTATGTAACAGGCTCGGACTTTGCTAAATATATGCCTGAGTTCTACAAATACTTGGAAATGGGTCTTCAGAACTTTGAGGAATATCAAGTTTGTGCTGTTACGGCTGGGGTGGTAGGAGACATATGTAGGGGATTGGAACATAGGATATTGCCATACTGTGATGCAATTATGACGCAACTCCTTAAAGATTTGTCCAGCAGTCAGTTACATCGATCGGTGAAGCCTTCCATTTTTTCATGCTTTGGTGATATAGCACTTGCTATAGGGGAGAGTTTTGATAAATATTTGATGTATGCCATGCCTATGCTTCAGAGTGCAGCAGAATTATCTTTCCGTTCATCGGGTGCAGATGATGAACTGAGCGACTACACCAATCTTCTGAGGAATGGGATATTGGAGGCGTATTCTGGGATATTGCAAGGGTTTAAAAATTCTCCCAAGTCTCATCTCCTAGCTCCTTATGCACCTCATATCCTCCTGTTTCTTGATAGTATGTATATAGAAAAAGACATGTACGTAGGTTTCTTAACTTCAGAAATAGGCAGAAATATAAAATAAAATAAATAATTAACTCTATTATTGTTTTGATATTCAGGGATGAAGTGGTGATGAAAACTGCTATTGGAGTCCTTGGAGATCTGGCTGATACTCTGGGAAATACAGCAAGTTCTTTGATTCAGAAATCTCTGGCAAGCGAGGAGTTTTTAAATGAATGTTTGTCTTCAGAGGATCATTTCATCAAAGAATCTGCTGAATGGGCCAGATTGGCTATCAATCGAGCAATTTCTGTTTGAGGATACTACTACCACATGGTGCATATTTTTTTTCCATTTGGAGTCCTGCATGCATGCATCCATCCATCCATCCATCCATCCATCTTGTTGGGTCATGATTAAACTCGGTCAGTGGAGTGAGTGAACTCCAAGTTGTCACTAACAATGCATGTGCATTACCTATCGGATTGATATCTCTCCAAGTTGCCACTAACTCTGCATGCACTGGTCGGTGTTCTGTCCCTACACCATGGGTTAACACAAAAGGGCGATCGTTGCCTTTCAAAACCTTTGATGGTTTTGTCTGTGCAATAATCAGACTGTCATTCTTCTTATTCTCCAGGTTTATGGTTGTTGTTAGTAGGTAGGGTTGATTTTGAAATGGTGTCCAGAATTTACAGATCCTAGCTAGGTTGCATGTCTTTGATAAAAAAAATATACTTTGGCATTGATGGTAGTTGTGATCTTCATTCAAGGAATAATGGTGATGGAATCATTCATTCTAGTGATCATCCTCTCACCATAGAGAGTTAGTTTTTCAAGGTCTGGACTGACTCGCTATCTGGCAAAACAAATCTGGTAGTGATTTTCTTTTAATTCCAATCTGTGTCTGTCCCATCTTTGCATACATTTTCCTTTTATAAACGGGTCTTGCATTCATTCCATTCAGTCTTTGAGGAGGGGAGTCCCAGTCTCATGCTATTTTCATGGGCATGCTGTTTCATCCATTAAATGCTCGTTTTCTTCTTTTTTGGGGGAAAGGTTTTATTATGGTTTTTTTTTTTCATTCAATCACAAGTTAGTTGAACACACTGCATTCATTCATTCATTGGTCTTTGAGGAGTTTATTTTTTCTTTTCTTTTTTTCCTCACCAACATTGTAGAAAAGTACAGAAGAATGAAGACATATTTCCTTTTCTTTTATGGTTTGGCGCTTTGTCCACATATTGTAATGGCATATTATATTCAGTATCTTGAGTCTGCTTTATCCGTTTGTTGCTTGCTTGTCGTCATCGGTTTTGATTGACTGTTTTATATATTTGTATGTTTCCTAACATCGTTATGTAATTCGATGGCTCCTTTGGTATCTCTTTGGTTGTAATTGCAATTGTTTCATGAAATAGAGAACAGATGTTTGAATTGATTTACCATCTGCATCTTGGTTCTAATAAATAGAAATGTAAAGTCCTGCTGCTGCTAAACCTATCTGATAGGTGATGTTAATTTGGTAATTGTTGTTTGAATTTATCATGTAAAAATGGAGCATTTTCTGTCCTTATCAAGTTAGGAATTTAAGTTGGAAGTGGAATCAGCCATGCCATGGACTTTTCCTTTTCAATGATATGACTGCAAGCACTGATGATTATGATGCATATACTACAAATAGTGGTTTTTCATCCATTTCCCCTATGTATCCTCTTTTATTGTATTCTCAGCATCATAATCATAGAATGCAAGAAAATCAAGACAGAGGAGAAAGGCGAAAGATGATGAACAGGAGCACAAACAAAACAACTGATGATAGGTGACTATACAATGTATGCAGTAAAACCTTATCTTCTCCTCTCACTGCCGTTGATTGTGAAATTCATATTGTCTCCACTCTTTGGTGGGTTTTGTTTGTTGTTTACACTATTGATGACTATAACAGTATTGTACTGTAGGTTTGTAGAGTATAGTGGAAAATATCAGAGAAGATAAATTAAAACATGGGATTTAGGGTTTTATACCCAGCTAGGATTCGATGGTCATGGTTTGACTAAATCTGAGTCTGACTACTGTAGAGCTCATGGACCAGAACAGCCCACGTGCAACAACTAATGATGGATGATCAGTTATGACACGTGGCCCATGAATACATTTTATTATTTTTGAAATTTCTTTAACATGTACTAAGAAGTTGTGACATAATAACCTCGTTGCCTTTCAAAACTAGTCCTTGTTCTAAGAACTTATTTGTCATTTTGTTTTGTAGGATTCAAGATCTGGCCTCCGCGACACTTTCCCCAATCGAGTCGGTCTGAAACACAAAAGGTACTTAGAAGCCAAATACAGCTCATTAGACTTCTTTTTTTTTTTTGAACCTGGATTTGTGAACCAAAAACCAACAATTTACTTTAAGAAACGGATACATGACTATTTGATATAAATCATGTGTGGGTAATAGAGAACATATACAAAATTAATCATTTTGTATAAAGGTGTACTTGGATTGCTAGCTAGCTAGCTAGCTAGCTAGGGTTATCTAATTGAGATGAGTTTTTATTTTCTTAAAGGGGCACAAACCATTTGACCTCATTAAGAAAAAGGTCATTATTTCAATTGAAGAGTAATTTGGTCCAATTTTTTAATTTCTTTTTAAAATGTTAAACTTTGTACTAAATTTAGTTTTTATCACTAATATTCCATACAAGAACATATAATAATAATATGGTAGGGGGGAAACCTAATGAGTAGTTAATTTATTTCTAATCACTTGTCTTAATGAGGAGTTAGAACAAAATTAATTAGTGCCTTAACAAGACTTCAAAAGTTTCCTCATGTCTCCCTTTGTAGTAGTGCTGTCCCAATGGCAAACCAAAGTTCAACCCTCCTCCTCAACATTGATCTCTTCTGTAGACCACTCTCCATTTCTGATTGCTCTTTACTCAAAATTTTCAAATGGTCAAGAAATCAAAGTATTAGAGCTAAAGTTGATATTAATTATTGTTTTGTTTGCTAATGTAACAAAATTTCAATTTGGACCAAGTCAATGAATTTCAATTCTCACTACCTTTTAAAATTGTTTTATCGCATATATACTCGGGTCATGATTAGAAGGAAAGTAAACAACTATTTAACCACTAAGTTTAGTTACAGATTTCATAGCTTCCAGATAGATGACAATGGTCAACTATCAAACCACTAGCATTTCCATCAATCCAGGTCTCAGACATAATTGCATGATCTGATATTGATATGCTTGAGAAAAGACTCTTACCTTTAGCTTCAACAATAATTCATTCTTTAAATCATCTCATAATCATCATCATCATCATGCATTAATTATTCTCTTCAATATATATAACATAAAATGAATAATCAAACAGGAAATAGTAAAAAAAAAAATCCTCTTCATTTGGAAGAAATTGTCTAACCTTTGTCTTTCATGATCTATCAGGAAAAACAAGCCAAAGGATAAACTGATGCCTAGGGCAAACTCTTTTATGCAAGGTTGATAAGTGTTTGAAGTCTCATACTTGAAACAACTTTATATCATCTGCCACTGTTTCTTGCTAAGTGGGGAAGGGAAGGAAGAGGACAAAAGAAAATTTAGTTGACTTTATGACCAGAAACTAAAAGTTATATAAAGCTGAAAATGATAGGATGGGTATTGGGTGGGGTGGGGGGCTGCACAATGGCACCAATTGCATGCCCTTTCCATTGAGCATAAAAAGAAAGCTTCCTTCCCTCTATAGCCTCATTCCACCCATCTTAGAAATTCTTTATATATCTCTTGAAATTTTGCTAAAGAAATAAGTATTCATCAATAATGGCTGCTTGTCTCCCAATTTTCCTCTTGCTACTTACTTACTCTTTCTCAGGTAAAGGCTAGATAAACCCTTCTCAGTTTATCTTCTTTCTTTTTTCTTCTATGAATTAAGGAGAATTAACTAGCATGACACTCCATATTCATGATCCTCCGCTTCTGGAGGAATCAAACCAATCTAGCTATTTATATTATAGATAACAAATATATTGATTTTTTTCTCATATATATCAATTAATTAGGAATATTGGCAGAGGGCTGCAGTGGAAACATGAACAACTTTCACACTATGATGAACAAGGTAGATACTACTCTGTTTAAAAAAAAAATAGGAAGATCATTCAGCATTACAATAATATATTATAATAAATATTTCTGAATTAAGAAGGGCTCTTCTTCCTCCAGGTGAATTCAAGAAAACTGATGGTGCATGATACAATAATGGATTATGATGATGCTGGGCCAAATTCTAAACATGACCCTCCTAGGAAAGGAAAACCTGCTAATGGTGGTGGTGCCAAGAATCCTTAAAAATGCTCGTCTTTCTCTCGATGATCCATTTAATAATAACAATGTATGTGTGTTTTTGATTAATTTGTTTTTGCTACCTGTGTGTGTGTGTTCTTGAGTGTTGTTGATCATCTAGCAGTTTGTCAGTGTTGTTGAGTGGTGATCAAATTAAGCTCTGTCGTTTTGGCCAAGGAATTCTAGCTATATATCTAATCAAATGAATTTGTTTTTATCGATTCACAAGCACTCATGACTCATTCAAAGCAATGTGAAGAAGATCAAATGAATAAATTAATACACTTTAACATAGTTGTAATATATTAAAACAAATTCATGGCAGAAATTAACAGACGGACCATGACATATATATAATCCAGTTAAATGATGTTTAATGTTAGCTTTTTAAACTCAAAATATATATATATATATATATATATATATATATATATAAATTACAAGGACTTGGAACTTTGATTAATTAAAGCACGCAAGTACATGATAATCTGGGGTAATATTTATAATTATTGGCCGGTCGACAAGAAAGATGAAATTAAATGGTTTTACCTTTTCAAAAATAATATAAAATTTAAGATCTTTTGAAAAAAATCAGGTTGTACGCCCCTATGCGCACGTACGGGTGCCATTATCCATCTATTCATTAATTTTTTTAAATGTTTTTGCTTATATCTATAATCTATATTTTGAATTATTGATTAATTTTTCATTAATAAATTAGTGTAATTAATGACCATCCATCCATCCATCCATGTCTTCAGTTTTATTTTTCCAGTAAATATATATGTGTGCAGTGCAATAATTGTCCGTTAATTAATTAACCTCGTTAAACGGTGCCTTAAGAACAATTATTCTCTCATTAATTAATGATGGATATAGTCATCCTTGACGACCACCTTGACATGTGTGTATTTACACAGGTTTTACCATCCATACATCCATGCATACATGGTAAAAACCATGGTATTATTATCCATGGCGCAGCTTTTAATTAATTAATTCATTCATTCATTCAGAGAAATATGAAAATGATCACATTATGATCAGATTAATTATGTTCATGTATTCATCATGCATGCATATGCATTATTATTAAGTAAGACTTCACTGAGTGCTCGTTTGACGTGGGTTTTTACTTAAAACAAAATTTAAATTATTTTAATTTCAAATTATTCATTTTATCAACTAAAATATATACTTTATTTTTATTAAATTTAAATTTTAAATATGAAAAGATATTTTAACAATTAAAAATACAAATAACTTATTATTTTATCATAAAATATTTTTTTCCGACAAAAGGCATAAAACCCTGAATAAACATTTATATGAAAAAGCTAGGGTCTAAGAGCCTTGTATATATTATGGAGGCTTTTAGTTTCACACTTAAGTGGCTTGGTATTATATGTAATTAAGTATGTACGTACGTGTGCAAATATTATTATTAACCGATCGATTCGATACAATTAATTAATTAATTAATTAATTAATTAAAGCATTAAATGATATTGAACTGTAGTGTAGTACGTACTCGTGTGTTTGATTGGGTGGGTAATTGTTCTGTAGTTAATGAATGAATGAATGAATTAAAGAGATGGATTGATCGATGTTACTAAATAACTTGTAAAGTCCCCATAATATTTATGCACTAAAACCAAGTAACTATAATTTCTATCTTCAACCCCTTTTATATTATGATCTATATATATAAACCCCTTTAGCCCATCTCTTCCATTTCCATTCTTCAATCTCTCTCAATATAATAATCAACAGCAAAACGGTCAGTCGGGTCATGAAGATGGAGGAGAACCTGCACATTAATCATCATCATCATACTGATGATCATTCTTATCAGTGGCAACACTTTGATCTTCATCAATCAGATGGGTAAGTATATATATATATATATTCATTTTTATATATGGAATCACAAATGTTTTTTTTTTTTTTTTCATTTTATGTATAGGATTAGAAAGAAGTCTAATTCCAATATTGAATGCAATAACAAAAATGTTTAGTATTTTGTAACCCCTAAGTAGTAGTTCAAGGGACAATAATCTTGTTTAAGATATCAGAATCGATTCTTAGTTGGGATCGTGATAGTTATCTAAAGTAGTAATTTGTTTGGTTAAATATGCAAAATGACTATTCTTTTACCAATCAATGTTAATGAACACAATAAATAAAATGTATTTCATGATGCAGATTGTGGGATCAACATGATCATCATCAACAACAGGAGCAGCAGCTTATTGCATGGAACAGCAACAGCTTCATGAGTAGTAATACTATTACTACTAATAATACTGATGATCATCTTCAATATCCGTATTGCTATCCAGAAGATGATCCATTTTCCTTCAACAACAACTGTTATAATTATAATTATGATCATCATGATGATCAACTACTTTCACCTTTTTTCAACAACAACATCAACTCCATTAATACCAATCATCAAATATTCACTTCCGATACCACCACCACCACCACCACTGGCCAGTTTGATACTTTCAATAATTTCCAGTATTGTCCCGACATGATTAATAATAGTTATCCAAATATTACCAATAGTACTGATCATCTCGAAAACCTTAATGAATACTACTTGTTCGATCCTCCTCCTGTGAGCGAGGTGAAGGCGCTGGAATATCCTATTTATAATTATGATCCGATTAGTACTCTTGCCGGAGGAATCAATTTTGATTTTGTTAACAATGATAATAATAATATGGGTAATGGGTATAATAATATGGCTGTTGAGAGCTCATTAATAATATCATCATCAACATCGGCAGAAGCAGTGGTAGAAGAAGAAGCAGCAACAGCAACAGCAGGAGGTGGTGGAAAGATATCATCAATATTATCATTACCATCATCATCATCATCGTCATCAAAATCTTCAGGTTTGGAATTGGAGGAGATTAAAAAGTATTTTAATATACCAATAACAAAGGCGGCGAAAGAGCTTAAGATTGGACTGACAGTTCTGAAGAAGAGGTGTCGAGAGCTTAACATAATGAGGTGGCCTCATCGCAAGCTCAAGAGCTTGACTTCTCTCATTCAAAATGTCAAGGTAACTCATTAGTAGTATATATATATATATGTCTGATTAAAAATATTAAAAATGTTTGATATTGATATATATCAGGAATTGGGGATGAGTAAGAGGGAGATAGAGATGTTAGAAGAGCACAAGAGATTGGTGGAAAAGGTGCCAGAATTAGAGTTGACCGATAGAACTAAGAGACTCAGGCAAGCTTGTTTCAAGGCCAATTACAAGAGGAGACGTTCTCTTCCCTATTCATTCCCTTCTTCATCATCATCTTCTTCTTCTTACACATAAACATAAACATCAACAACAATCACATTCTCATTTTGTACTTGTTTCTTTTTGGTGGGGTTATATTGAGTATGTATTAATTAATGGGATCTACCTAGCTAGCTAGCTAGTACTGTTATTATATATATAATACTCAAATGTTATAATTTTTGTTTTACTTACGATTATGAAGTTGCATTTATCATGGATTCGGACACTTGCTTGTTGTGTACAGTGTACGTATTTAAGAATTAGACATAGAAGATATTGGGTTAAAAAATTAGCTAAATACGACTACTTAATCTTGTTGTAATTAAGTACTAGGCAAAAAGAATGAATTAGAAATGAAAGAGAAAACGTAACTGATTTGTTTGAGGTGGTCATGAGATGTATGGAGAGTCAATGAAGGCCCATTGAAAGACTTGTTCGTATTGGGCAGCTGCGTTGTCCCAAGATACATCCTTTCTCATTCCCCGTTTCATTAATCCAGACCACGACCCCTTGTACTCTCTGTATGTTTTTATTGCCAATCTCAAAACCTCAACCATGTTTTCTCCACACAGAGGTGTAAAAGCCCACCCTGTTCCTTCCCCACCTTCTGCATATGGGTTAAAAGTTTGCACCGTGTCCTGTCATCCCCGAAACAAACAAACAAACAAACAAACATATTATTAAAAGCTAGCCTATATATTATATTATGCAATGCAGAAAATTAAACATAGTATATAAAACTAATTATATATTACTCTCAACCCTCCTGTTCCATGAACCACAGGTACTGTTCCATATCTCATTGCATACAATTGATTAAGTCCACATGGTTCAAATCTAGATGGCATCAATAATATGTCACACCTGCATCCACATCCATGCATCCATCCATGCAAATATTAATCAATACCTAATTACATTACATTTACATATTCTAATTATATTATATTACCCTGCTGTTATCCTATGAGATACAGGGACATTAAACCCCACCCATCCACAGAATTTCTCTTTATACGACGACTCTGTCATCCTCATCCAGTCTTCGTAATGTTTTTCCCCAGATCCCAGCATTACCTAAATCATTTCATTACTATATACTTTATCATCATAAAAATATTATTTAATTAATGCTACCTTACCAATTGAACATCATCTTGAAATATTTCTGGAGCTGCGTGTAAAATTATATCAATTCCTTTCTGGTAGTCTAATCTCCCAATGAAACCTATCTGAACCATTTCATTCAATATAAGCCTCTCAAGTAACATTAATAATATTATTCTATTCTATTCTATTATATATCTATCTATCCATCTAGTAGTCTTCCCATCTCACCAGTGGACAATCAGACCTAACAGGAAGCCCTAACTCCTCTTGCAAAGCAGCCTTGCATTTAGCCTACATGCACAAACAAACAAATTGATACATATACATTCTATCAAATGTTATATATATAGAAGAAGGAAGGAAACACACAAACCACAAACCAACCAACCTTCCCAGACAGATCATCTATGGAATATGTAGAGGGAAGATGTTCATCAGTGGAAGGGTCCCATTCTGCTAAGTCAATTCCATTTGTGATCCCTATAATATATATATCCATCTTAATTATATAATATCAGGATCATGTATACATTCCACATCATTTTTAAAACTCTAACTGGTTCATTCATGCATTATATTAATTTATTATATAGGTTTTTCAGTTGGAATGCAAACAAACCATTGAGGACAATCTGTCGACTTTTTAGCAATTCCTGTAGGCCATATCCACCTTCAGCTGTTGTTATCTCCCAGGAATATCCCTGTGCACATCAAACAATCATATGCTTCTTTAGAAAAGAGTAAGATATTGAACAAAAAATGAGAAGACATTCTAGAGCATGAGAGATTTTTGCATCAACCTGGCTAACTGTGAGTATTCTGTCTGCAGTCACAATTCCGCCTTTTAATACATTCACGGCTTCACCAGTGTCCAAGGCATGAGTTCTTGCCCATGTAGGAAATATCCATTCTAGAGCTCCATACCACTCTGATGGTAGTCCAAGATTTTTGAAGCATACTGCAGGCTCCACACCCTAATTAATTGCATACAGAACATTAATTAATCTTCTCATATTTTCAGATAAATAAATTCTCACTTTTTCTTTTTCATTTTCTTCCTTTTTAGATTAGGGTTTTTTTCTTGGAAAATGCATTATGCATGCTAACACAATATATATCACCCCCTATGTATAGAAGACTGTTTTAAGTAGGAATCGAACTTCATCAAAGTTCCGACTATTATTCATTTAATTACCCCTTAATTCCAAGTTTGTCTGATCTCAAAAGCATTAGTAATTCAAAGTTCCCAACTGGATCCTGATCATGTATATAAAGTATTTTTGCAACCCAAGTCATTCGAGCAACATGTTCTTAACTAATTTATTTAACTATATTTTTTTGATACCCAAGTCACTTCTAATTAACTTCCTTACCTGGTGTGCTAGATTGTGTATGACAACGATACTGCGACAATCTTTGTAAACTCCACAAGGGCGATATTTCGCAGCCAAAAGACTGAGACAAGAATATTTGTAAATTGTATAAGGAAGACATGAGTGTAACAACAAGCAACATGATCAAAAACCACCTTCAAGTGATTTAAATGGTAGTAAAAAACACAATCTCAAGTATGCATCATGGGGTGAATGAAGTGTTGGTAGGAGCAAATTAAGTAGAAGAGATCAATCAAATCTAAGACAAAGACAAAACTTACACTGGGACAAGACTTGCATGCCAATCATTTGCAAGGAACATACATTTTTCTCCATAAGTATATCCTCCCAACGGAAGCAATAAAGGAGCTTCACATGCTGCGTGACAAAGCAAGGCAAACCGGAGCTAAAACACAAGACACAACCAACTATTTAGACAAAAGAAAATCTAAGTTTGATCACCAAATTACTGATCAGTGGCTTACAATGTAAAATTTCTGCCTAATACATTACCTGGTTATCACCAAAAGCACCATATGTATCACCATATGGATTTCCTGGGCGTTGATAAGTAGAATGGTCTACAAAAACCTATATATAATAAAAATGCCAGATAAAATGATTCAATTTTCCAAGGAAATATTATAGAGCTGCATGTTTTTCATACATACATACCCAATCAACACCGGCCCTGTACTCATGAAAATATCCAACCTCCTGTACACCTCCAAAGCAAAAAACATTGGTGCGGATATTAAGATCAACTGCAGCAGAAAATTTCTTATCTGAAGGACCATCGTGCAAATATCTTGGAGACACCACCATCACACGATGCCCGCGATCAGCCAGTGCAATAGGCAATGAACCACAAACATCTCCCAATCCTCCTGTTTTGGAGTATGGTGCTGCCTCTGATGTAACGAAAACAATATTATAAGTTGCTTTCTTTTCCGAGCCATCTTCCATCTCAATATCCTTGATCAATTGCGGAATATCATGATTTGCTACTGCAGACTCATCTCCTGCAATTTAGGTTACAATTTCAGTTTGCATCACTACTCGATCATATGTAAATTATTCCGTGTAATCTTTCAAATTAATTTCCAGATATGCATACGAAGCGCATTAATTTGCGGTTACAAGGAAAATCGAACGTACCAGAATTTCTCTTCTCAGCACTCAACAACATGTGATCTTTGTTTACATTCTCCGCCTTAGAATCAGAGCTTTCAACCATAGAAGACCAATCCTTTGAGCTTGCAGCTCCGCCATCTCTTCCATCAGCGACTGATCTTATTGCCACAGTCAGAATCGCTGATTTCCACCTCCATCTTCTCCGTAGAAATATCGAAGCATCTACTTGCTTGAACAAACTCAACTTCGGAGATCGCTTGGCGAAGTTCAACAATGAGTTGCCGGATACTAATGGCGCAATAGATTGCAGAGTCTCCATTAAGATAAGGTTGCTGAAAAAGATGATAAACAACGAAGAAATTATGGTCGCGGAAGGAGAAAGAGAGAAAAATGGAGTTTTGAAGAGACGCCATGGGAGGACCTTGATGAGAGAGAGAGAACGGGAAAACAGAAAGAGAAAAATACGAGAAAGTTTGTTTACTTCTAACTAACTACTAATAATCATGTAAAATATTTAATTAATGTATTATAAAAAATAATAATTATTTAAATATAATAAAGTACATATTATTTTCTAATTGAAAACAAGTTTCTTTTCTAATTTACAACACCAGAATTATAAGAATCATAAATAACAATTGAATTATGTGTTTCTCTTTCACATGCACACACTTTAGGGGAGATTATATAAAAGATAATGTTGATTTATTAATACATGGTATAATAAATAAATTAAAAAGGATTAAGAACATATTAATTAATATTAATTAGGTGAAATTGTGACGTCTCCAACCATCAAAAGAAGGCAAAGTCCTGTCATCACTGCTTGAGTCTGGGATGTAACCGGCTGCCCATTTGGAGTGAGTCTTTGTTCCAATACTATATTTCGGACTTGGGCTCCTAGTGGTCTGGAAGGTGGTGGTCCCGGCTCCAGAACTCGACGAGTCACATCCTAAACCTAATGATCTCTTGTTCGAGGAGGAGGAGTTCCATTGAGCCTGCATCTGCATAGATGGTGGTGGTGGGCTCCTATGCTGGATCACACTCTGAGCCCGGACTTTGGCTTTTGCTGATTGTGTTGGGGCCATGTATCTTGGGATATCAATATCTAGGTGGTTCCGTTGTTCTCGGGGTTGTCTGCTTGTAGGGTATGAATTCACCTCATCCTCTTCGACCACCTCATTCTTGGGTACTTGCATTTTCGCGGTGGTCTTGTCGTCGGAGGTTGTCTCTCTTGTACATGATTGGGACGCCATCCAACTCTCCAGCCAATTCCATCCCCATTCTGACTTTTCAGTACATCCCATTGAGGATAGATGATCATAATCCTCGCTTTTGTTCCTATCTGAGTATTGATAATATTGTAATTGTTTCTCTTCTTTTTCTTTTTGGTGTTGCTGTTGTTGTTGTTGTATTGATCAGTTAGTTTAATGTTGTAATTAATCAATGATTTATACATTTGGGAAATAATTAATTAAGAACCTGGTGGCGGAAGGTGGCATAAGCAAGATCTCTTTCTCTCTTCATCAAACCATCATGTTTCTTCACGGTGCTGCCTTCTATTACTCTGTTCATACTCTGATGATGCCTTCCATCTCTATAAGAATCTGCAGTCTGATCATAATCCTTAAATGGCCTTCTCATCTGTTGTTGTTGTTGTTGTAATGCTGTTGCTGCAGCCACTGTGAGGCTTAATCTGTTGTTGTTGTTGTTGTGGGTTAGTTGTAGTCTGCTAGATCTAACCCTAGCTTGGACACGCAAGAGTGCTTGCATGCACCGCATTGTCATTTGAGCTTGTTTTCTAACGTTATGGCCCCTCACTAGAGCTTGTAGCCTAACCAATCCTTTAAGAGCACGCAAAGCCCTGCGCGCCTGCAATCAATCAATCAATCAATCAATGGGATTAATCTAAAATGATTGATATATATATATATACTTACGAGGTATCCTCTGTAATAGGATTGGATTAGAGTGGCAGCCTTTTCTTCCCTAGACGACTGACGGCCGTATCCAGCTAGACGGACGACCTTAGCGGCTGCCTGAGCTGCGGCAACAGCAGCCTGAGCCGCGGCTGCAGTGGCAATTGCAACGGCCATGGACTGATGATGATCTCTTCTTGTATGAGGAGGAGGAGGAGGTGATGAGAAGCTGCTGTCATAATTTGTAATAATATTGTCCTCCGGTGAAGTCTCGTTTGCCGCCGGAAAATGCTCGAAAGACACAACCTCCGGGGCTTGCTGTTGTTGATGATGATGTCATAATTCATAATTCATAATAATAATAATTTTATTTAATTAGAATCGTGATTGAGACGAAAGAAGGAAAGTCATGTGTTGATCATGATCGGGAATAGTTGGCAATGATAACAATCTATCAAGAACCCCCATGATCTCCACGGGGACCATCACCCTTTATTAAATAATATCATATATAATAAATTAATGTTAAATATTTAATTAATTAATTAATTAATTAAAGAGACAAAAAGAGAGTTAAATAAGTTCCAAAATTCTTTTTTAAGGCACGCATAAAGGGTAAACCATTTAAGAAAATTAATAAATAGATGATCAAATCTATATATAGACTGAACTGAGTCAACTGACCTTCTTGTCTGGAAATTCTTTGACGGCGGAGGGAGACGATCGGAAAACATTCTTAACGGAGTGAAACCAGCCGCCGCCGCCGCCGCCATTCTTCTTCTTCCTCATTGCCCCCTGGCGCCGGAGGAATTATGAATTAACGAGATCAAGTTAATAAAGGAGATGATGATGAAATTGAATCTTCATACATATATATAATATATATATATTACTTGATCGAGATTTTAGGGCTCCATATCTTGTGTTTCACCTTATTATTAAGATGATCAAAAGTATCTCTCACAAGAGAGAGAGAGAGATGAAGTAACTTGTTCTATACCGCTCATTCGCCGCAAGGATTTATTCTCCTCACGTGTATGTATCTAGCTTCAGTACTCCACCCAATATAATCTTTACACGTACGCACTCCTAATTAACAATATCATTCTTTAATTATATGGTTAGAAGAATTTTAATCTCAATTTTATCATTATGTTTGCACAATCATTATAATATTAGCACTGTATTTTCTTTTTTTTATATGGACCGTTTAAATATTATTTGCCAACAAAATAATTTGGCACATATGACACAGCAAACGGACAAAAATCTCCTTAGGTCAAATAAATGTAAATTCGAACTCGATATGATGTCTCATATGTTATGTTAGTTGGGTCAATAAAATTATATTGGTTCCAATTAAATAAATTGTGGAAGTAAAATATTTGTCAATTTCACAAATTCAACTTGTGCAAAGAATGAAGATTGATCCATTAGTAGATGTTACCGGTCTCCATGCATTACTATTTCATTAGGTTGGATATATATATTTTTGTTTATAGTATTTTTTTTGAAACGCTCAATTCCGCGTTCAATTAATTAGACGATCGAAATATATCGTCTGACGGGTTTGAACTAAAAACTTCATGAAGGCCGGGAATATATTAGATTAATTTTAAGTAAACCTAAGATAAAAACAAAATTAAGATTACATAGTTTATTTTCTATTGAATTATTAATTAATTGAAAAGAAATTATAGTACCTTTAATAATTGAAGCAAGTAAATACATATAATTCATGCAATTTCCCATTACACATTTTTACAGAGTGGGCTGAACAGCTGGGCCTAAGTCCAGTCCAAAGACAAAATTATTATCTACCAAACATTTTATTTATCTAAAAAACTAAAATAAAATAAAAGATTTGATGATTGATTAGGTTAGTAAAGGTCCAAAAATAATGAAGTATGTGAGCTAAATAATACTTTGTCTTATGCATTTGGGGAGTTCTATACAAAAAAGTGAATGCTTAACAATAAGGTTATCGGTTATTTATTGATTTTATGCTTGTCTTCTAAGTGCTCTGATGTAAATTTATATATGTATGACTTTGTTAAAATGAAGAGTTTCCTAAAAGAAGAGAAGTATATATTAAACCTCAACTTACAAATACATGCAATATCCCTTACATAATTTAGGTTGTGTCAATGTTTTTTAGAAGCCACCTAGACCAATTAACAAGTTTTAGGTCAAAATGACTAAGTATGAATATTCTTGTTTTATCATTTTTTTATAGCTTTTTATTTTGAAGTTAATATATTCTATTATTTGAATAAGGTTCTAGGATCATATTCTAACATTCAACAATATCAATGAACCTAATCCAAATCACGAATCTAACTAAAATCTAAAATCTAAAATCAAACATAATCATCAATTTTATTTGACAATGTTTTAAAACTCCAAATGACTTAAATTTTTTACAACATCAACATATCATCATCATGAGTAAGAATATCAACTTTGAACATCATCATTCATCACCAAACACAAACAAAATTCAAGACTTTAAAACTCCAATTTAGTTCTAAATTCTTCACATGGTCATAATGAACTAATTTTAGTAGCTAAGAACAACGTACAAACATCGTAAACGAATTTCAAAATAGAAAATTCATTTTTTAAATTAGGCGTTTACATTTTAAACAATTTCAAACTCTAGTAAACCTACACTGACTAGTGATGAAGTCTACCGAAGAACATGGTAAGTCTCCATTTCATCTAGCTAGTTTAAATAAAAATAAATTAATTAAAGGACTTCTTCTTGATCTCTAAGAGAATATTGAACAGTTATCTCTTCAACCTTTAAAATGACAATTTTTACATACAACTTTAATGGCAGGAAAAAAATCTTCATCCGATCGAAAAATGATATATTGATTTTCCTACACAATAAAATCATACAAAAAATAAATTAAAAAATAATATTTATTCATAATAATCATAAATATAACTTAAACAATATTACCACGGTAAGAATTATTTCTCATGGGGTAGACCTACAATGTGTCATGACTTCTCGCATAATATATTTCATCTAACTTTATTAAGTTAGACACCTGTATAATATACAAGATGTTAAAAATTATCCAATCTTATATTAAAGTTATTGTTAAATGAAAATGTACTCACTTTATGTCGACTTCTCCCACTAATAATGGCAGTCGGAAACTCTTTAGCAACTTCTCTTACGGCGAAACGCATCTGCATTTGTATATAATAAAATATGATAATATTTGCAAATAAGTTACCGTTATCAAAATTTAAATTTAGACTATATAAAATAAATATAACTTACTTCCTCTGACATAAATGCTTGGTCAGTGTCATTTACAATGGGTGAAAGCGTTTCGTCGTAATCCAGAAATACAACAATCCGTTTATCTTTTGTCGAGCTCAATATATCAGTAAAACACTCTAGAGCTGAAGGATGTTTATTGAGCAAAAAATGATATAAATCGGAATCAACTGCATCTTGTTTATGTTCCATAACGACTAATTTTTTTAGAATTAAAGGAGAACTAGCATAACACCCCACAGTCATGACTCACTGCTTAACGACGAATTGATTAAACTTTTTCATGGTTTATCCGTTCAAAATAACAACTTAATACGGAAAAAAAATATATCACTTTTTTTTGCCCTCTTTTGGGTAAAACTCCAGCCAGACCATATATATTATCTTTTATCAATGATTCAGTTATATCATTGATCCCTCCTTATTTGAGCTTTATCTGAAAATTATAATTCTCCGGCAGGTCCAGAAATGATATAGTACTATTTCCCTACAAAATAAAATAAAATTAAAACATATTTATTTTAAATAATCATAAGTATAGCTTAAGCCATTTTAATAAAGGAGCAAACATTTTCATCATTTATATATGATCTACATTTTCCATCTTAAGGATTTTCCTAGGTGAACCTATAATGTCTATGACATGGCTTCCTGCATAATAGATTTCTTTTAACCTAACAAAAATATACACCTATATAATATATATATTATAAAATTCTCTTAAAATTAATGATAGTTTATATGATAATATAAATTAATTGCTCTGTAATATATATAATATTATTATAAAAAAAAAACAAATTGATAATATTATTAGTTAATACCATCCGGCACAAGGCAAATTCGGATGTTACTGATTATAATTGTGATTGATAGTTAAAGTTTCTGTAATGAAAAATGAGAAAAGGTTTCTAATAAATAAATAAATAAAAATGAATATATATATATATATATATATATATATATATTTAATTAATTTTACCTTCTTCTCTCCAAGCTTGCTAATTGTAATAGAGAAAATGTTTTGAGAGATTTTTGAATGAAAGAGATGAAGGCGAGGGGCTAGCTATTTATATTACTTTTGGAAGGTGGGAGTGTTTTCAGATCTAAATAATAATTCAAATTTCAAAATTAACTTTAAGAATATATTCTATAGACAGGAGTAATAATTCAAAATCAACTTTAATTAAGAATATATTCTATAGACGAGGAGTAAATGATACATTAGACACTTGTATATTTCTATTTATAGTTACCCAAAATCAATCAAGGCCTTAAATAAATTCAATATTTTAATTCACAGCTCATTTTCAAATAATCAACAATGAAAATAAATTGATTCATGTTTATAGGTTGAACAATATATATTTTAAAAAGAATAATATAATAAAAAAATTAAAAAGTATAACTAATTATTATTGTTATAGATATAGAGGTTGAGATGTCTTGTTCCAATTTCAACTTTTAGAAAGATTTTCAAATATATAAAAGGAAAAGAACTACTAATTTGATAATGGTGTACGAATGAATGATAATTATGTTATGTTTTCATGAATGATAATTTTTTTATGCTTTTATTAATATCACTAGTAATTTTATAAAAATTAAATTAAACTATGTCCTTATTTGCATTTTTACCTACCCTATATGGTGGGTGAAAATCATTTAAATTTTCCAACCAAAAAACATACAAATTTAGATTTTTTAAATTATTCACAGTTTAAGATCGTTCAAATAAAACTTGAAGCTGAGTGTAATTTCATATTAGTTGATCCTTCTAAACAATTCTAGTGACATTTGGATCCTTAAATAAAGAAATGACGATGTGTTCAAACGATTTTTATCATTTTAATATTAATAAATCTTCTTTTAAAAAAAAAAGTGATAAAACAAAATACGTAAATCCGCTGTAATTTTTTATTTTCTGTGTGGTTGAAGAAGCATATTTAGGCCCCTAATTTTCTTACTTCATTTTTATTGATCCCTGTGTCTAACAAATTAGCCCATAACTTATTTTCTTTCAATTTTGTCTCTCAACTAACTTTAATAAAAGGATTTAAATTCTAAAATTCTGTTTTGATCCCTGATTTTTTTTTTGTCGCGGATCAATTTTAACCCCACTCTTAAAACGGCCCAAAATTTTATATTTGGATCACTTTCGACGCTAAACTTTATCTGATTCACTTAGTTATCTTTTTCGATATTTTTAACAATTAATTCCAATTTTAAAACTTTTAAAAACAATATTTTCATACAGTTATGATAAATCAAATAATTTAACACAATTTTTTTTTTCAAATTTGATTGATTAAACTTATTTTGTAATAAATTATTTACCTAACAAGAAATTAGAAATTTACTATATTAGCCCAAAATTAGAATGAGGTAATCTCCACCATTTTTCTGAGAAATCGTCATGCCTAGCTATAACTAACAAAAGAAAGCCTAACAAATAACATAAATAAAATAAAAATTGGCCCATCAAAGTTAACTTGGAGTCTCATAGAGTCATAGTGAGGTTATTTCTTAAAACATTTTTAATTGATTAATTTGTTTAATGTTTTAATAAAAACAATATTTTAATACCTACTTACCTTTTAACGTTTTTATTATCGATAATTTAATGTATTACAGTTGAAATTGAGTTGATGGGTCAGACCCAATTAAATAGGCCCAATTAAATAAAGTGTCAAAAGGCTTAAGTTTGTTAAGTTAATTAGGACAAGTTGTTTATATATGAGTAATTCACACGATGGTTAGAGATTTTAGAGGTGTGAGTGATATATATAAAGAACGAGGTGTAACTGAAACGTTTAATTGTGATAGTGGAATCGAGTTCGTAACAGAGCTCGACGGAGACGTAGACCATCTTTTTTGGGTCGAACTCCGATATCAAATCTTGTATTGTTCTATTGGTTTCTTGTTATTATATTTCTTAGTTCTTTGATTGATTAGGAGGGAAATTCTCTACAATTACAATAGGCTATCTAAACTAGCAAATAATTACCAATTTTTAGTTTCGAGCGGCCTCTTGTTATGTGTCTTGTTGTAAGGCATTGTAAGTTGGTATATCTCATTATTCGCAAGTTTTTGTAAATTATATTCACATTTTAAAAAGTAACTTCACTTTCGACATTATATTTATTTTTCATCTTAAATCTATTAAACTTTAATGGAACTCAACAATTGCTTACTTACAAATAAGAGCATCTTATTAGTTAAATATAAATATTTAAAAACTACTTTTAAGATAGTCCATTGATAAAAGTTAACTTAAAAAATTAAAATATCATGGATTCGATTTTATTTTAAAAAAAATTATATTATGATTTTCTTTTTTGATATGAACGAAGAAAGTGACATTTGAGTGTGTGCCAATTGAACCTACTAACCATAATGTTAGGGATTATTGGATTATTTGTTAATAATGATGGTAAAAGTGAAAATTGAGGGAAAGTCATGCATGAATTAGGTACGGTTAACCCACTAAAAACACTTAAATTAGTAAAAAAAAAATACTTTAATTTAAGGGAATAGTATTCACTTACTTATATTATCATTGTAATTAACATCGATCATTATTATCACTCCAAAGCATGACTATTTACTTAATCATCATCACTTTTTCCGGTTAACCATGAGATTCTTCTATTCTTCACTCTCTATAAAAACATGTTTTTAATAATATAATATCAGATACCCACTAAATAATTAATTGTAAGAGCCGGCCTAAAAATTTAAAATATAATAAGTTTAATTTTATTTAATAACGTTTGTTTTGAATTTAAATGGAGATATATATATCATCTTTTAATTCAAAATAATAATAATAATCTAAAATAAATAATATATATATATATATATATTTCAAATATAGTTCATAACCAAACAAGTCCCTACAAGGAGAGGTAAATTATTTAAAATTAATTAGTTACAAATGAATTTAAGTTTTTTTTTTATTCTTGAAAAAAAAACAGAGCCGTTGGATATTGATCTAGATCCTTTGACGGTGACCCACACTTGTCTCTCCTCTCTCTCTCATGTGAGGGGAAGAGAGAGAAACTGAAGAAGGCGAGGGATTTGGGGATCCAGCAGTTGGAGAAAGGAGGGGGAAGAAAAGAACCTCCTTTTTCCCTAAAAAAAAAAATCAAAATTTCTTGTTTTTTACAGGTTTCCCCGTTCGTTAATTTGTTCTTTCTTGTGAATCGATCCATCGATCGTGGATTGCTTAAATTGTCTACCTATCCGCTGCTAGATCTTTGGCCATTTTTTTCTTTTTTCTTTTGATTCTTCTTTTCTTTAGACCATTTCTCGAAAGAAAGAAAGAAAGAAAAAGAAAGAAAGAAGAAGATAAATTAACATTCGAGTGCGCATATATATCGTGTTTGAATGGACGTGGAGTGTATATCGCCTTCTAATGGCATTGAAGATGAGGAGATCCCATCTCATCATCATCACCATCATCATCAATTTTCTTCATCCAAGCCCCGCAACAACCCTGTCTCAACCACCGGCAATTCTCCGGCCACCAGCGTTCATGAATTGCTCGAGTGTCCTGTTTGCACCAATTCTATGTACCCTCCAATCCATCAGGTATGTCAGAAGAATGAATGAATGAAAGAATGAATCTTTCTTTTCTTCTTAATAATGTATAGTATTAGAATTGAAAAATGAAAATGAATTAATTGGATTTGGAATTTGAATGCAGTGTCACAATGGGCATACACTTTGTTCAACCTGTAAAGGAAAAGTGCATAACCGATGTCCAACTTGCCGGCAAGAACTGGGTGATATCCGATGCCTTGCTCTTGAGAAGGTAGCAGAAGCACTCGAACTTCCCTGTAAATACTACTCACTTGGATGTCCAGAGATATTCCCATATTACAGTAAATTGAAGCACGAAGCGGTTTGCAATTTCAGACCATATAACTGTCCATACGCCGGTTCAGAATGCTCTGTAAATGGAGACATACCTTTTCTAGTTACCCATTTGAGAGACGATCACAAAGTTGATATGCATACAGGTTGCACTTTTAATCATCGTTATGTTAAATCCAATCCTCGTGAAGTTGACAATGCAACCTGGATGCTCACAGTAAGTTTGTTCAATCAAATCTTCTGTTCTGTTCTGTTCTGTTTATTAATAATAATTTGTTTTATTAGGTATTCCATTGCTTTGGGCAATATTTCTGTTTGCATTTTGAAGCATTCCAGCTGGGAAAGGCTCCAGTTTACATGGCGTTTGTACGTTTCATGGGTGATGAAGGAGATGCACGCAACTATAGCTACAGTTTGGAGGTTGGGGCGAATGGTAGAAAGCTGACATGGGAAGGAACGCCGAGAAGTGTAAGGGACAGTCATAAGAAGGTTAGGGACAGCCATGATGGTCTCATAATCCAACGCAATATGGCGCTTTTCTTCTCCGGCGGTGACAGGAAAGAGCTCAAGCTTAGAGTTACAGGCAGAATATGGAAGGAACACCACCAAAACTCAGATAATAACATTGCTGCTTCTGCTGTTGCTGCTGCTGCTGCTCTTTCCATTCCAAACCCCACCTCCCTCCTCTCATCTACTACACAAATCTAATTAAACACACACCATTCTTTTAGTTTTCATTTCCTGCCTGCCCCCCTCCAATTATATTACAATTTGTTTTCTAACATGCCCAGATCAAGAAAATTGAAAGACCCACAAGTTTCAATTTTTTACTTTTCATTTCTAAGAATCTAACCAGCTTAGCTTAGTTAAAGATATATGGCTGAAAGAAGGTTGCAGAAAAATGAAATTGCTGCCAAAAGGAAGATCTGAGAAAGAGAATGATGATTGATTGTCAAGCTTGACTCGTCGGGGGGGGGGGGGCAGGGGCTAAGTTGAAGGGCCTATTTCAAAACTGGGCTGCCAAAATGATGATTGGACTGGACCAGAGACAGAAGAGAGACCTTGTTTATTAAGACTGCAACATAAAAAGGAAAGAGAAAACTGTCAAATTGATAGTTGATGATGAAGAAACAAGGGCTCAAAATAAGTTGATGTGTTTGTTTTTCATGAATTTGTATGGTAATGAATAGATGTAGAAGAAGGCTAAATTGGCTCTTTTAAAAGATCTCAAACTAAATAGTGTTAGAAGGTTGACAGTTGATGAAGAAAGTACTTAGAAAAATGAAGTTAGTCTTATGATTTTAATTCTGGTTAACGAATTTAGGGTTTAGACAAAATTTTAAACAAGTTAAATATGTTAACTATGACTTTTTGTTTTTTAATAATATATAATTAACTCACCATTCTCATCCGGTTAAAAGAGTAATGTCACGTCTTTAAATAGTAGATTGGGAGCATAAGAGCATCTCCAGCGCATGACCTGTGCCCGCATGGGACAGCGTGAAAAAGGGCAGGTCATTGGTTTTTTTAATTTTTTGCATTGTAGATGAAAGCAAAAAGAGGGCAGTGCCCTCTATGCCGGTCATGCCCTACTCTGACTTTTTCATCATTATATAATATAATATATTATATAATATAGAAATATTAGTTATATATTTAATTATAATATTTTTTCTTACTATTTTTAAGTAACATTATAATAACATTAAATAAATATATATTCTAAAGTTTTATTACAATATGGAATATTAGTTATATATTAAATTATAATAATATTAATTATATATTTAATTATAAAAATATTATAATATATTTTAAATTATAAAAATATTTTATATTTTATTATAATATAGAAATATTAATTATATATACTCAAATTTTCCTATAATATAGGAATATATATTATATATTCTCAAATTTATTCTTGTAATTGTTTTTAATATTATAATATATTTTAAATTATAAAAATATTTTCTATTTT
Source organism: Impatiens glandulifera (assembly GCF_907164915.1). NCBI lineage: Eukaryota > Viridiplantae > Streptophyta > Magnoliopsida > Ericales > Balsaminaceae > Impatiens > Impatiens glandulifera. The sequence goes on from NC_061863.1 coordinate 62,769,162, forward strand.
CTATTAATTATATTAATGTGTTTTAAGGGTGAAATTTTAAATTCTCCTATAAAATATATAATACAGGAATATTACTTATATATTTAATTAATAAATATATATTTTAAATAAAGTAATATATTTATTATTTAGATAAGAGGGCGGGCTGAAGCATTGGAGTGTTTTGGCCAAGTACAATGTGTGCCCACTTTCTGCTGATGTGGAATATTGATTTCACAAAATAAGAGGGCAGAGGTCTTGTGCGCTGCTGATGCTCTAATGCACCACTCGGGTTTTCTTTCATAATAAAACGTATTATTAGTATAGATGATGATATTAAATATGGGTGTTATTAATCTTTTTATAATTAGAAAATAATTAAATACGGTCTATGTCGTCTCATTCAAGAAATAATTAAATGGCCTAGCTAATTCAATATAATTAATTAATTAACCATATGTCAAAAAACTTATTTATATAGAATTTTCAACCTCCCTTTCTTTTTCACACAATCCACAAAATCTTCTCAAGGTAAACTGTATATTATGGAAGTGGAACTTAAATTAATTAATCCTCAAAAACAAGTTTATATATATTATAAAATTTGGGTTAATACCATATTTAAGAATTAAAAATAAGTTGCTTGTATAAGCGTACACATTTTTTATTAATACAATTTAATGTAGTATATATTAAATTATCACCGATTTTATTGCCCAGAGAATTAATTGTCTGCAATATTCTTTCAGATTTTGAACTTTGCCCATTCGTCTTGTATTTTAGAAGTGAGGAAGTTCTTGTTCATCTGGGTGTAGAAAACAACCGGATACTAATATGAGTTTGACGGATCCCACAGTAAATACGAATTGCAATCGGAAGTTTCCAATGAAGGAAATTGACTTTAAAGATTGCAATCAGTACTGCGATTAGACGACTTTCTGAACCATCTGATATAAGGTGTAAACGGTTTGGTAAAGTCAATTTGTTGACCGAAATTTCGGCTTGTCAAATTTTGAATAGTTGATTTGAGATTATCGGGTTGATCCATTTACAAATTTGTTAAAATAAATTACAAATATATATCATTAACAACTAATACATATTTTCATTTTCATGTAAAGAAACAAATACAATTATTATAAATAAGATCAGATAATATAACTCATAAATCACTATTATTTTTTATGGTTAATTATTTTGTTTTTTTATAGTGAACTAACAAGTTTATAAGTTATAATATTCTCTTACTATTATTATTAGTTTAAAGGTATGTTATGACTTAATAGTTATAATACATTATTTATTATTTTTGGTTTAAAGTTCGGTTTTGTTTCCACCTTATTTAAATATTATTTTTAAACATTTAGTAGGTTTGAATGATTTGAGCGGTTTCTTGGCATTGAACCAACAAACCGAATCGTTGAGATCGGTTTGGTAAAAGGAAACCGTAATAAATTCGGTTTAATATTCGGCTGGTTTGAACGATTTTAGTTCGGTTTTGAACGTTTGATCAGTTTGGTAAGAAGAAATTTATTGAATATAACAAGATCCAAATTCTCGAACTCATTAGGTTCACAATATTAATTTATCTAACCAAATCATTAAAGAAACATGGTCAATAAAATATTATCTTGATCGAGACAAAGACAAAGGCTATTAGGATGATTTTTTTTTTCTCTTAAACTACTCTCTCTTTTCTCCTTAGATATCTAAATTTAGGTATTTCCATCATTGGTAAAGATACATTTTATACTACTATCTTTAATGATTATGTTGTTCTCGAGTCTTAAATAATCTGTTAGATTGTAAATCTTCATTTGTAAGAACATTGTGTAGCCCAATATAAATGATATAGTGCGGTTTATATTCTGTTGAAATGGTTTTCTAGGCAAAGTTTTTGTGTCTTTATATTATGTTACTTGATTGGTTGATTAAATATTGATAGGTTTATAAACGTGACACTGAAATAGTAAGAATCATTTCCACATTATTATTTATGTGATTCTTTTTACTAAAAAGTGCTATCAAATAGGTAAAAATGTCATGGTATGGTAGTTTCGTTAGTCGAATTAAATATTGAAGAATATTAAATATTAGGGAGAGTTCATCTCATACTAAAGTTTCACTTTTGGTAAGACGCAAACAAGTGTTTCAATCTGAACAAGACGTTATGTGTTGACAAAATATTGATAGTTTTCATGTGGGGTATTGCTACAATTTGTTCGCTAAAATTATTCCATATAATTATTGTTGCGAGAAATTTTAGGAGAAAAAAATACATCAAAGATCTCGTTTTTGGATGGAGCGTTATTCACAGTGAAATTCTTACGAATTATATGTGCATGAAAAAATGTTGTATTATGATTAGTTGTTGTTGTATGTGTCACAAGGAGGTTGAATCGGCAACTCACTTATTTTTTATTGTCGAAGGGTGACTAGTATATTGAGTCTTTTGTGAAGTATTATTATGATTCATTGGGGGATACCCGAGTCTTTGAATAATTGTTATGAAGTTTTGATTGATGCGGCTGATATGACATACAATCATAATAATTTTTTGTGCACTATCTAGTTGGAGAGAAATCGTCGAACTTTCAATGATCGTAGTTGTCATATGCGTATCATTCATAATACCATTATTATGACGCTTTCTGAGATTCATTTCGGAAGCCAATAGAGTCCATCGGGGAGTTAATTGTTTTTCTCGAGAATTTACAAGCTCGATAACCTATTGTGTGACGTTAGTTTTTTTTATGCCATAATTTATCGTTGTGTTTGAACCTTTTTCATTATTTTTAATATAAATAGACATTTTCAAAAAAAAAAAAAAAGTAGTATCAAAACATTGTTAGTAAATCGTTTTGACATTTTTATCAACAAGTGATATATCAACATGACCAATGTTAAAACGGTTTACTAACAAGATTATTAACACTTGTGGATAAAAAGAACCACAAAATAATAATACGAAAATGATTCTTTTTTATTTTAGTGACACATTATAAATCTAGCAATATTTAATTAACTAATTAAGTAACAAAATATAAAGATACATGAACTTTAGCATGAAAAACTCTTTAATAATAAAAAATCACGGGACCTTTAGGTCGTTTAGACCCTTCACTGTATTACTTACAATGGATTACTCAATTTTTTTAGAAATTAAGATTTACAATTTAATAGATTCCCTTAATTTTCAAAAACAATATCATCAATAAAATTAGGGAGAGGAGAGAAAGTAGTTGAAAAAAAAAATTAATCTTGTTAGCCTCCGTCTTCTACTTCTTGTCTTGTTTCTTATTTCTTTGTTATATGTAGGGACGGATCTATATATGGTCAGAATTTTTTTATTTTCTTTTACGGTACAAATGTGACATTAACCTTAATTTCTTAAATTTTTTAATTTAATGCATTATTTTTTTTATCTATTTTATTAAAAAAAGATAAAACTTACCTTTTATCTACTTTCATTTTATCTATATTTTTTTCGATATTTTTTAAAATTTATCTTCATTTTTTTCAAGGTCAACCCAATTTGAAATCCTGAATCTATAGCTAGTTATATGATATATTATTAGTACAAGTTTAACCGTTTGAACATTAAAAAAAAAAAAAATTACACATCAATCTTTTTGTAAAATATTTTGTGTGGTTAATATTTTATATTTATAATTAAGAATGTTGTGATATTTATCTTAAAACTAATTTCTGATTGTAAAAGAAGAAAAATGTTATATATCCACATTTTTCTTTTAGTTTCCACCGTTTTTCATATGCTTATTTTCCTATATATACACTTTCAATTAATGTTGTTTTTTCTTTTTATCGTTTCCTCATTGGATGATTCTTTATTTTTTTAAAAGATGAGTAGTGTTGTCTATTTCCTTTATAAATAAAGTGATACGAAGTTTATCAAAAATATAATAAATGAAGTGATATGAGTTGTCAGTTGTCACTGTCTCAAAAATTAAGATAAAGGTCTTATTAATTTGTTTCTAAAAGTCTTTGAATGATGATTTTTTTAAAAATTAATATATAATATTATTGCTAACCCATTTGTTATAATATATCTGATTTTTTTATTCTAATCAAATTTCCAAATTAAGAAATCCAAAGAATCTGATATCATTGATTGTGCTTTTCTCTCTTTGATATATCTCAAGTCCGGTTTGAATACTTCCTCTAAACAAACAATAATTTGAATATGTGTGTGGGAATAATAGTTTAATTGAAAAGTTTTCTTATTTATTGACTCTCTGTTTGATTTTGTTATAGTCCTTATAATATTAGCTTCTTATTTGAATTAAATAAAAATTACTTAGATTTAAGTTGGTTTTGCATTTTTCACATTGTTGTGTTATTTTTTTTTAATTTGAATAATATTTTCAAATCTTAATGAATTCGATTATTATCCATACTATTTAATTGTATTATTGATGATTTCTCGAATATTATAATATTATCTCCTTTGAATTAATAAGAAATATTTTCTAACAAGAATAAACTAAAACCAATTTATTAAAATAACTTAAATGTCATAAATTTAAATTTCATTTAAAATATTTTAAATTGAAGTAAGAATTTCTCAAAGAGTTTTCCTAAATTATAAATTCTAAAAAACTAATTAAATTAACTTTCTGTTTGAGCAAAATTAATTTAATGTAACTTAACTAATTTTTCCTTACGTGCTTTTTGTATGCTTTTTCTTCAGTTGGTGGTTGGTCACATCTGGAAAAATAAAAAATAAAAATAAAAATTAAATGTTTATCCACAAATATTCATTACCATTACCATCCCATGTGATTATAACCCCATGATTTGATTTGATATGCAAATTGTGAACATTTTTTTCTCATATTTCTAATCCAATTTAGTTACAAAATAAATAAATAAATAAATCATTTTCAAATGAAGTCCATATATGTTTTATGAGAAATGATTAGGTGAGGGAATTTGGTGAGGGAATGACGAGGCATAATCTTATTAGCTGAAAAAATCAAATAATTTCTCTTTTTTCTCTCTTTCCTCCCACTTTTACATTTTCCAACCAATGAATGTGATGGCACGTCATTTCCTCACCAAATTCCCTCACTAAATTCCCTCACTTTATCACTCCTCATGTTTTATTGTGTCGAGTTTCTCTTAGGAGAGGAGGTAGATTTTCTTTGACATTTAATTATTTGAATACTAGTTTTAATTATAATATAGTGTCACTATATTTGATTGATCGTGTAACCACACCTAATGTACTATTTATAACTTTTAATACTAAAAAAAAGTATTAAAAGTTTCAAGTTTCTTATTAGATAATTTAACTTGAGGTGGGAGAATGTGTTAAATTTTTCTATAAAATAAAATTTAGTTTAAAAAACATACTTACTTTAATATCTTCAAGTAATTTTAGGCCTCATTGTCTTAGAGAGCTATAAAAAAAAACATAATCCATTTAGAAACTTTTAAGCCTTTTGAGTTTATTAAAAAAAATTAACAATCATCTAATATATTGTGTGATGTATTTATTCTCTTATCAATCAAGTTATTTAATTTATTAAAATATTTTCTATTTTAAAAAATAATTTATTTTATCATTATATATATTATTACATTTTAAATATTCTTATTAAATAAAAATTTTATTTTTTTTTAAACTATGACCGATAAAAAATATTTAAATAAATTAATATTTATTTAAATAAGTTACCATCATTTGCATTGAAGAAAAGAAAATATACTGTCCACTGCTTTTGAACTTTAATTAAAGTAGTGGCAGCTAGATATTGACCCTAGCTATTTGATATTAAATTTTATTGTTTTTTGAAACAAAATAAAAATTTGTCTTGATTTTATTGTGATTTTTAAATTTCTTTCTTTTTATATATATAAAAAAATTTAATTGTTTCTAAAAATAAAATAAAAAATTATCTATTTTTAATAATAAGAAAGGATAAGACTAGTTTATATACAACCGATACAAATATAGTATTGATAAAATAAAAAATACAAAACATGAAATATAAAAAAACAAAAAAAAAACATGTCATTTAATAAATGATTGAGCTTGAAAATATCAAAAAAAGAGAGATTAACTCAATTTTTTTTTTATTAAATTTACATAAAGATATTTATATAAGAATTGAAAAACAAAGGTTATATATATATATATAATTATTTATTTATTGGCCATTTTGATTTTTTTTTTTAATATCAATATGTTCATTTCACCACTCAAATCTCAAATTTAAGGTGTGTTATATTTTTGTTCGGTGCAACATCTTATTTAGTTGAATTGAATTTATTATTTTAATTTTTTTTAATTTAAATAATACTTTAAGTCGTTAATATATTGTTTGTTGTTTATGTTACTGTTTTTAATTATTATTATTTTTTTAATATTTAATCCCTTTTTACTGTAAAATATATGATTTTGTCAATTATATAGTAATTTTTTATTTTATTTTTGTAAAGAATAATTATAAATGCTCTTTCACCTTGAGACCCTAATTATTTTTATGTTGTGAGAAATAATCTGCAGACCTAATAATTATTATATGAATTATGAACTTTAAAATAAAATCAAATAACTTTCATCAATTATATAAAATATGAATCTCAACATAAATCAAATTTTAACAAGAAAATGATGACAATAACTTAAAAGAAAATGAAATAAAAGAGACTGTATTATGCGATGGACAATGCTTCAATTTAAATTATAACCTCCAATTTTTGGATAACTATGTTTTATTTGGAGAAAAAAACTACGTTTAAGTTATGATTTACAATAGCACGTCATTAAATCATTTTTTTAGTCTGATAAAAACGGAATCAGCGAGTTCAGGTGGAGGTAGAGCTTGAGTTGAATGGAAGAGTTTGTCATTCTTAGTATTTAAAACTAGAAATTGATAATCTACCTACATATAACTGGAAATAGGTAAACCTAATGGAAACAAAAAAAACCGGTGAGAATGAACTAAAAGAGTAATAAGTGAGAAATAAAAGAAATGATTTTTTATTAAAATAGGATAAAACCGCTAGGTTTACTCGGACTGTCGAATTACCGAAGTTTGACGACCGGCTCCAACCGGCGGGCCGGGTTTCAAAATTTAATTATAAAATATCACTATATTTTATATAATTTTAGTTTTTCTTAAATCTAAGTAATAAAAAAATGAAGTAGGTTAAGCATATTAGTTAAAATAAAATTTGTATCCGAAATAAATATGTTAAGAAATAATGATATTTGTTATCATTAGATCACCTTTTATTCTTATAGATATATGATATCTAGCTCATTGATCCCATTGACGAATGTCTGCATATATATAAGCTAGTTTGACTATATTATTAGAAAAGACAAGGATTTCCTATAATATAAGACATGAGATTAGGAAGGTTTGATATTTCAATCTCAAGATGGCCTCCTCCATATATATTTAGTACCATCCACGATACTCTGTTATTCTTTTTCTTTTTTTAATTAAGTTCATTAACTTCCAACATGTTTAATTTTAGTCACAAACTTATTTAAATACAAACTAGTGGACTAGTTCACAATAGTCTTTATATTTCAGATAGTTATAACATGCTAATTTTAGAATTTTCTATTAGTGTTATTTTACTCAAATTCATATTTTTCTGATAAGTAGACCTAACCGGCCACCCCTGCCCCCCCCTTATATTATTTTTTTTTATATAAAAGTGACAGGTTGTATATATTATTTAAATTGTATAACTATAAGGTCAACTTATTTAGTATAACTTTATATCTATATATAGGAACTTTTTTTTTTCTTCTAAAAAAACGTGACATTATTTTTAAATTTTTAAATTTTTTTTACATTTTATTCATTATTTATTTTTTAATTTTAAAAAAATAAATATAAAACTTACTTTTATTTATTAGTTTTATCCATAATTTTTCTTTTATATTTTCCCTAATTTTGTTTTCTTCTAGAAATCCAGTTTTTTTTTATATATATTATATAAATGACCGGTCCAATGATAATACAATCATAGACCCCTAAAAAATGTGTTCTTCCTAAAGCTCAAACCCTAATGACTAAACTAATAACGAAATAAGTTAATTATATTAAATTTTATATGAATTTAAAAAGCATTAAAAGAAATAAAAATGGAATAGGCCCACGAATATTCAACTTTGGGAGTCGGTCTATATGAAGACATTTTGAGATGGAATGAAACCGACCGGCTGACAAATTAAGTCATTCAAAGTTTTGCTCTCTCTCGTTCGTAGCTTGGAGAATCGGTCGGTCGGTCGGTCGGGTATGTCATCTCAATTCTCATGTGCTTTCTTGTTTGTTTAGTCTTTCAATTGTAATTTCAGAAAATGGGAATAACCCTTCTTTCTTTGGGCTAATTAATACATTTGAACATTAACCCATGAGCATGATATCCGTGAACAACGTATTGGAAAACTGAACAAGTTAATTGGACATGTTGTGTACTGTTTGACTGTAAAATTTACAATTGAAAAATACAAAGAATGACATTAATGAAGCAGGAATTTGATACAGAAAAACAAGCAAGCTTAATTGAATGGGTTGCCTATCATCAAAACCGATCCCACCTGTACAAGGGTATGAGGAACCCTCTGTTCTTGCTGCTGAAACACCTTGTAAGTGCACTTGTTTACTAATTTGATCAATCATATGGGTTCATTCATAATAAAACAATGTTGTGTAATAGTCACTGTCAGTGAAGTAGAAGCTTTGTATCAGTTATTCAAGAAACTAAGCAGTTCAATTATTGATGATGGACTCATCCATAAGGTCTGTTTTCTTCTCTTCTCTTCAATCCCATATATCTATACATAAAAGGGTCGATCCCATATATCTATTTTATCTCTATCTGCAGGAAGATTTACAACTTGCACTTTTTAGGAACAAAAACAAGAAGAATCTGTTTGCAGACAGGGTGGGTGTGTGATTCATTCATTTATTAGTATGTATATGTATATATTGATGTGTTTTTCCTGTAGATATTTGATCTGTTTGATGTGAAACGCAATGGAGTTATTGAATTTGGGGAATTTGTTCGTTCTTTGGGTGTGTTCCATCCTAATGCACCAGTGGAAGACAAGATTGGATGTAAGTTAGCTAGGTCCTATATGTTGAATAAATTAGCTAGTTACATATGTAGTTTGCAACAGCTTAATTATTTATAATATTACTTTCTTCAGTTGCCTTTCGATTATATGATCTAAGGCACACCGGATTCATAGAATGGGAAGAGGCAAGTTATAAATTACTTATATATAACAGTTTAATTACTTAATGGTAACTAGCTAGCTGATGATCATTGAAATGTTACAGCTGAAGGAGATGGTGTTTGCACTTCTGCATGAGTCTGAGATACTTCTTTCTGAAGATCTTGTTGAAGAGATTGTCAATAAGGTTGTTTCTCATTTCTTAATTGTCTTTAATTTGGTATAGAATTGGTTTTAATTATATATATGTATGTGGTTTGTTTGCAGACATTTAAAGAGGCAGATACAAAAGGGGATGGAAAGATTGATCCAGAAGAGTGGAAGGAATTCGTTTCAAAAAACCCATCTCTCATCAAGAACATGACTCTTCCATATCTCAAGTAATTAATTAATCAATCAATCTCCACATTTCTTTCTTTGTTTTGTTTGTTTATTAATTTACTAAGAAATTAAGGAAAAAAATTGAATTCTTTTTTTGCTGGCTGCAGGGATATCACTCTTGCATTTCCCAGTTTTGTTGTGAACTCCTCCACCGATCTTGAATTAGAATCAGATTTCTGATCAAGTGGCAAATCATGTTCTATATAGTTGTACATACAAAATTAAGGTAATGCATATCGTAAAATGTTAGACTGTCTTTGTTTTGTTTTATTTGAATGTAGAACGACCGTTATAGTCACGATCCAAAGTGAGATCCAAAGTGAAAATCGAATCGGAGTTTCATTTTTAAGGTACGAATGAGTTTGTTATAAGAAAATGGATTGTAATAAACTAATATGTATGTAAAAGTGTTGCAAAATGTTTTGATGGGTTATTAGTATAATACAAAAACATTCTTATATCTGTTATTCAATTCAAAATGCAGTATATTTTGTGTTTGGATGTGTAATTATGGTTAAAAATATATTATCATCCAAACTTATCCTATACATAGTGTCAACAAATGTTAACAATGTACACATTATATTTTATTATATCATTTCATTTCATATATATTTACCATTAGTTGATTTTCATTTTGAATATATCTGCATAGTTTATGTATTTATTTGAATATTTTGTTAAGTTATAATAATTTCTTTGAAATGAGACTATAACTATAAGGCGTTAATGTAACCTTTTCAAATAATAATGACAATAATAAATGATAATTTGTGTTGCAGATATATATAGTGTTAGGAATTTATTTAACATCTCATATTTTTGTCTCATTTATTTCCAAACAATATAAAATAAAAATAATAAAATAAAACTCTTTTGAAGCATGTCACGGGCCCCAACTGCCGACGCAAGTGTGATGGGGACCGTGGGTTGTATGTATTATATCATATTGTCGTTATTTAACTTATTATTATTATTATTTCAGTTTTATGTATTCTTTAATTTAAGAAACTTAAGTGTTCTAATATTCATAATTATTACATTTAAATTGCTAATGAGATTTTGATTTAAATATCATTGTTTGATACAGGCATAAGAAATAGTGCAAGTGGAAAAAGAATTATCTTTTGATTTAAATGAAATAGGAAGCTCAATTTTTTTAGTTATTTTTATTACAAAATATTCACATTATTTTTTTTAAAATAATAATATTTGAGAAAATATATTTAAGTCTAAATAATGAGGTGACCAAAATATGTGCATAAGTTATAAATACCTAATTTAGTATAAAAGATTATTTTCGAATTATTATAATTTTATTTTTGTCAAATATAACATTATGAAATTGGTTAAAATCATAGTTTAAAGGTTAGAGAGTTTTGTCTCTCATATTCTATTTTCATTAAAATCAATGTAAATTCATTATAATAGAATAAAGGATCATCTTTTTCGATTAGGTTGACAATTCAAGTTGAGTTTAAATTGGTGACTTTGAATTTAGGGGGTTAAACGATATTAATATAAACTTAATCAATTTAGTAATTTATTTAGTAATTAGGTCAAAGAAATTAAATTAGACATAATCTATTTATTTGTAATTGATCAGAACCCAAACCCGATCTTATTGACCCTTGACCTATCTCAACTCGAAAATAATAGGATTTAACTCAATATAATTATTATCACATTTTTCTATTTCAAATTAAAATGACATTACCTAAATGAAAAATGAAATTAAATCAAAAATCTGTTGTAAAAAACCCTACCAAATAAAATTAATGAGTAAGTATGAAATGACAAATACAAAATCTTATAAAAGAAAATTATAAGCAAGTTTGTGGGTTTACTTGGGTCATTTTAGGTCGACCCAATTTTAACATGTTTATTAATTAGTTTAAACGGGTTGACCTGATTTCGACCCGAATTCAAAAATACATCACCTTATCACCTTAACCTAATTTTTTCGTGTTCGACTTAAAAATTTGCGATTAAAATAATAAATATATAGTTTTGATCAACCAAGAAGTGGTCCACAGTTCAAGGCTTAATTGGTAGATTAGAGGTCTTCCGTCTAGCCTCTTGCCAACCCTAAACTTTTGTCGGCCGATAAAATAAATGACAGTCATAAAAAAAAAAATACATAAATGTTTCAACAAAAACATTAGTTTCAAATATGTAAGTACACATAGCAATAGATAAAATTTAAGTAAAAATGATAACAACCACCAACCAAATACACCTAATTAATTAATCAAGTTGAATGATTAAATTAACCCCTTCTTCCTTTCCTCTTCTCGTTAATACAAAATAATAGTTGTTTTTCTTAACAAATTCATGTTTCCAAAGCTTATAAAACTTATAAGGATTACATACAAACAACTTGATCATGCATGGTTTTAAACCCTAGCTATATATATATATATATATTTATTGTTTCCTTATGAATAACCCAATTATAATATTAGTTAAACCGAAAGCCCGGCCAAGAAGGCCACTCCTGTGGACGGCAACCAAGCTGATCCATATATAAACTGCCCCACCGTGAACTTGCTCGCTTCGGCAGTGGTTGTGATGACCACATAACCGGGCCACTTGACACGCCCACCCAAGGCAGAGCCTGGTCCCGTGTTGGCGTACTCTCCATAATACAACGTGTCAAGTGCAAACGTAGCGTTCCACTCAAGCCATCCCCTCGGATGAACGTGATCCCCAATGTAGGATTGCATATACACCGTCCGTGAATACAATTTCCAAGGACGCCCCAAAAACGTGGGGAAGCTTCCCTTGGAAGCCTCGAGATCCGAGGTTGCCAGGATTCTACAAGCGTGGATCGATATGCCCGTGTTCTGGTTCGGGTCCTTTCTATTCTGAGCCGTGATAGTAACCTTTTGGGAGTTCATCGGCTTTCTAGCATACAAACTACAGTTTTGAAAAACGACAGCTGCATTGCCAAATATAAAATCCACGGTGCCATAAACATCGCATTCTCTGAAGAATTGACGGTTGGAATGTACGTAAAGGGTGTCTTGATAACCGATGACACTACTTCGGTATACCACGGCATGGTCAGCACCTATGCGAAGTGCAACGGCTTGGTGTTTGCCAGGACCCGCGTAATTCTCGAATGTAATGTCACGAGCAATGAATCCCTCACCGGTGGCAGCTGTAATTAATTAATTAGGTCCAATTGAAGAATAACTAAGAAGGTGGTATTAGTCAAATTAACTAATTATTATTAAGTCACTATGAAATTAGTTAGTTGTAACGAATTGATTAGAGATGTGACAAATGAGTGTGGAAATTAAAGCATATAAATAAGTTGACTATGTCATGTACCACGATGACAAGCAAGTAATTAATTAATTAGTATTTAATTTAAAAGGAAGCAATTATATATGCAAGTTGCTGATTATAATGTGCACATGCATTATGAACTTTTCAGCAAATGCCCGAGTGAGAGTGATGGGTTAACCGTGCCCATTTCTGCAATTATTAATCATTTCACTTTTATATCTATTTTTTACTTTTCTTCTGGTGGGCATCAACAATTCAATTGGTTAATTTGTCTCATATATAATATATAATATGTATGTGACAAATTAAATGTAAAATTGTTTCTCAACAAAGAAAACATTACTTTATTAGTGAGGGTTTATTTAGTAATTAGTAATTATTAATTATTAATTATTAACTATTAATGATAAAGAAATAGAAAATTAATAATTAGGTGGAAGAGATAAGCTATAGGGAGCTGGGAGATTACCGAAAGAGGCAGTGTGAAAGGTTGTCATCTTGTCGAAAACACTGTTCCCTCCTGTAATGACAGTTTTACCCTTCCCGTCCCCAATAAACATCAAGTTTTTCTTCTTTCTCCCAACTTTCAAGTTGTTCTCTTCATACCTTTGAATATTATTGTAAAAGGGTTAATTTAGTTGTTCATCTGTCAAATATATATTATTATTATTAAATAAATAAATATATCATTAAACTCTTTTCACTCTAGTCATATATAGTATCTATCTTAATTAGTCATCATGCATGATGACTACAAAGAAAAATATTTAAAAGATTCATGATGAACAAGAAGAATTTAATTTTTTTTTTTTTTTTGAAAAGGGTTATAAATTATATATCTTTTTTATTCCATGGTATCGAGTAATTATAGAGAACAAAAATTTGGTATAATAGTGTCTTGGACTTGAAAAATGAAATATGTACCTCCCGGCCTTGACGTAAATGATTGTCCTCCGGCTGCTTGACTCCGGCGCCTTCTTGATCGCCTCCTCTATTGTCTTAACAGTCCCATTCCCGTCTTTTGACACAACTATATCAGCCTGGATTCCCGCCACCGGCGCGTCTAACAAATACCTTTCTCTCTTTCCCACCCAACTCGGAAACAACCTCTGATCATCATCACCTGATCTTGCATCTTCAAGTATCCGCCGGCGCCGGCGGTTCTGTATAGGAACTCCGGCAAAGTCATCCGACCCGATTGCAGCCGCGTATATCGCCAAACAATTCGATACCAACTCCGACAAATCCTTCAATTTCACCTCCATTTGATCCTTCACCGAACCACTAACCTCCGACAATCCATCCGTACACGTGTCCTGATTCGTCAGCGCCGAGCTAAGCCACGTCATCACGTCATGCGTCGACCCAGTCCCATCCCCTGCCACGTATGACAAAGACTTCGACAGATGGTCGACGGCGTCATCCAGGAGCTCGAGACAATCGTCGTACGCCGACCGCAGGTGCGGGTCCATGTTAACAAACCCTATACCTGAGGTAACGTACAAGGCCCGGTCGAACCGTTGGAGGGTCATGTTAACGGTAATGTGTATGAGATCTTTCTCATTAGCGGTACTAGCACCTGGGAAATCCAACAAAGATTTTACGCATAGTTCCGGGTGGAGGGTCCGACTGCAGGCCATGGTTATTGCTCGGGTGGGTTGTTTTAGCAACGATTTATATGATCCACGGGTACGGAGCCCGACCACAAAGGCGGCGGAAACAGCCGCGGCCAAAATAAGTACAATAGAGAATATGAGTAGTTTCTTGAAACTTCCCCGGGTCGGTTTGATATTACGATGATGATCAATATCGAGGGAGGAACTAGTACTGGAAGCGGGTACTAATTGATCAATATCGGGTTTGAAGACGGAGGATCCGCCACCAGCTGATTCGGTCGAATTGCCGAGCCTACCGTAGCCCATATTTTGAAAACGGGTTTACAAAGCTAGAGAGTGTGAGTGAGTGAGTAAGAATGAGAGCAATTCTTCTTCTTTATATGTGGGCGGCGGGTGGATGTTGTTGGTAACAAGTCAATGTCTATAATTAGCTAGCTGGCAATTATTTAATTTCTAATACAGTAATATGTATATATAGTTAGTCATTTACATTTTCTCTCAAAAAATAATATTTAATTAGTTTATAAATAAAAGTATCAATAATTAACATATATTTGGGGGTATGCATGTAGGTTGATTAGAATGCTTTTTGGGAATTAATTTTATAATATGTTGGGGGTCGATGGAATGGAATCATTTTAATTTCAAGTTTTATAATCTTGAAGTTCCAAAACGTCATGTCCACGTCACCCTTCTACGTGTATGAGATAATACTGTCGACTGCGACGGGAAGCACTAACGGGAGAAACTTGTCCGTCTCTTTCGTTTGGAATTATATTAATAGAGAGAATAATAATTTATTTATACACTTAATTTTTTTGTAATTACTAATATATATATATATATTTATAAAGGAAGATAAGATTGTTCACTCACTGCTTGAAATGATTTCTTTTTGGCTATATAATTAATTTGTTTGTTAGTTAATCTCAAAAGCATTGTTTAATTAAAAAAATATTTGTTTGAATTTATATGTTGGCATGACTTTACAAATAATACATAAATTTATAAGTAAAGGTAATTTTATTTATACAAATATTTAAAAAGTATTAATATATAATATAAATAAAAATTTTGATTAATAATTTAATTAATTATAATTAATTAAAAGATAAATAAAAAAAAGTTATTAGGTGCAATGAGAAAATAAAAATTGAAGTTCAGAGACATAAGTCCTATGCAAGACTTTGCGCTTTAATAAGTGTATGGTCTATAGTCCTTTTTATGTTCTATGATTAATTAATAATTTATATTATGTCATAACATAGTACTGTTTTTTAATTTAGATGATTAATGTTCTTACTACAATTATATGTTTAATTCGATCATATCCCTATAGGCATAATATCAAAATCTTATGAGGTCCAATGAGTTAGTGGCACATGTATTTAAAAGGAAAATGGTTCCCGCATTTTCGGTTCAAATGTTCAATCCTATTTATACAGAAAAATTAATAAATGAGAAGGACGACGTTTTTTGTGTGTATATAGTGTCACTTATTGATTGAATATAGACCATGCATGTACTGGTAGGATCAAATTAACCCTCGTTTCTTACTTTTATTCCCTCTTTAAATATGTAGCACTGCCTCATTGGATCTCATAAAATTAAGGTAGTGTCAAAGGTATGATCGAACTAACTCAATTATATGCACATTCGCTTAAGTAAAAAAAAAAAAAAGTTAATGTCTTCTAGACCACCAGACAAATCATTGTCCTTCTCTAGTTAATTTATCCATTATAGTCAACTTTTAATTATATCTATATCAAAAATAAAATAAAATAAATTCAAAACATCTCTTCTAAGTTGTAATGAGCGAGTAGTGTTGGTCTTCTTATCCAAAATTATAAAATAAAATAAAAATAAAATAAGAAAGTATTGTTGTTTCATCCACACAATGAAGCACATGCTCCCAACCAGCTAGCTAAATGTGTGGTCCGCGTGGATGATGTTAATTTTTACACATCACCTTTTCTCAAATATTCATTTGATAATTACCATTTTATCTTATTTTTTAATTGCTTGAAAATTACTCAAATTGCTATTTAAATAAAATCATGATTCATGCCATTGTGAAACAAAAGTTAACTTAATTGGTTAGAGTTAAATGATGGGTTAAAATTAATTTGGTATTAAAATTGAAAATAACAATTCTAATTATATTCTTTATTTAACTACTTAAAATAAAGAATTATATTAATTTATTATTTAAAATTTAAAAAGTGTTTAAATAAACAAACAATCCTTAGAGACAAAAGTAACATCTAAACAAAAGATTAAAGAAGAGAATGTTGAAAGATGAAACAAAAATGATTAGCAAGAAATTATAATTTTAATTTCCTGGGAAATTAAGAAAGGTTTTAATTAATAATAATAAATAGGCTGTTGGTCTATACCAACTTGACAGCTAATCCTCCTCCACATCAGCAATATTATTAGTCAATAATCAATAATTGGACAATTTATTTCATGTCCTTTTCACGCAAGCATCATAATATAATTTTTCTTTTTTAAAAAAAAATCTAAATGAATTAATTAATGCATCTCAATGAAAATCCAAACAAAAAAAAACAACTAAACATATGCTAACTAACTACATAATTACAGTTTAGTAATAAGTATTAGCAAAAATAAACAGTGAAATTAAGAAATATGGAAGGATGATTTATTAATTAATTAAATTAGATTAGATTAGTTGTCAAACCATATAATTGAATTGAATTGATGTTCCTTTCATGTCATAAAGGATCCACTGTTAGTGTACAAGAGATTAGAGACAATGGTTCAAATAACTCTAAAACATTGCATGTTTATTTTGATTCTATTCAATCTAATTGATTGCTACTTAATTACACCCCAAATTCTATTATGTCACCATTACCGCCATAACCACCGCAAACAATAATACCCTACATATCGTTGAATATTTTTTCTCGTAACAGTTTCTTTTTTCTAAAAAGAGTAGATATTTTCTCAGATTTGTCCTTCTCAATCTATCCATCTCTTAGGATTTTCTTAATTTCTATTAATTATTCCAGAAATTAGCTATTACTTTGAGTAATTAGTTTAGAATTCAAAATTTATAAAAGATATAATATTTGAGAGATATATATGAAGATTAATATATAATTGGACCTCGATCCGAAAAGATAAGAGTGGCCGGTTTAGGGTCATAATTAGAAGATAAGTGGGGATAGAATAGCTTGAGTCTGACCTTAGACCATCCATTGGGCACTACTAATTAAGGACACTAACCTAATTGTGGGTTAGTTTGATTCCACTTATTTGTTACTCATTTGATTAGATATATACATAATTATTATATATGGACTAGTTTTATTCTGCTTATTTTGTTAAATTTTTATTTAGATAAGATTAGAAAATAGTCGGTTTATTTTAATATATAGTTAACGTTGAGTGCGTTTAAACGCTTTACCTTATTTTCTTATTTATTCTAAATCGTCCAATTTATTCGATAAACACTTTAATATGTTTGAATTTATTTATATATTTTTTATTCGATAAATCTATTATAACATCTCTCACAGTTTAGAAGCTGAATCAAACTGACTTATATGCATGCTTATGGACAATGGGGGACCCTAGAAGACTTGTGGACTATCTACCAAGGCTAAAATTAGGCCTTGTTAGGTAAGGTAAAAATTATTTGAATAACCTAGTTATTAATTAAAATATTAAATACTATTTATAATAATTTTTATTAAATATTAATATTTTCTTTCATATCAAATAAATTATTTAAATATCTCCAAATAGTTTTTGAACACTTTAATTAGATTAGATGACCAAGAAACTGCTATATATATATATATATATCTGGTCCAATTTTATAATATAATAAACAATATAATGGGGGCATTAAATAAATAAATTTAACTACCTTCAGAAAGATACATAAAGAAAATTATAAAATGGATGGGTCCAACCAAACAAACCCTACACGTAATAATAGGTCGAGCCATTCATTAGTACCAAACCAATAATAAAGTGATATAACAACTATATATAGCCTTAGCTAGCTTAGCTAGATTGTGATTTATTTATTATTCATTTTAACATTACATTGATGTTAGCTTTTATTATCCTAATCCATGTTTTTTCTTTTCTTTAAATTAGTCTTTTGTACTGTATTAAAATAAATTAAAAGTACGACTCCTTTACACTCACATAACATCATGTGAGGTAATTTGAAAAACTATATATATATATATATATATATATATATATATATATATATATATATATATATATATATATATATATATATATTCAACCACCATAGTACACGAACGCACAGAAAAAAAAATTAAATAAGTTGGTCCAGTTTTATGAGTCATACTTGATGGCTTGTTATTAATTTTATGTTTGTCTAATATAAGTGACTCATGAATATTCCTATAAATTTGGTAAACTAGTTTGATTTTTTTTTTTCTTTTTTTTTAGATTATAAAATTAAAAAAAATTTCCTACAATTTTAAATTTAAGATAGAAATATTTTACGAATTTATAAATAATTTTAATTTTAGATATTACAAGGAAAAGAAATTTATATTTATAAATTTAATATATATATATATATTATTTATTCAAATAAATGAAATAATGTCAATAATTTTGTAAATATATATTTTTTAAAGTGTGATTTATTTATTATTATTATTAAATAAACAATATGTATATATTTTTAAACAATGAGGTATAAAAATATTTAATTATGTATATAAACATAATTAATTAGGTCATCTCCAACCCAAATATTTATTCTCAAACTCAAAATGCAGTAAACATCTCATCAAACAGTAATTCATCTCCAACCCAAAAACCCAAACTCAAACTCAAAAGAATATTCTCAGAATATTCCTTTATATAATAATTTTTAATTTTTTCAATATTATCTATATATTTATCTAAAATTACAAATTGAACCCATAACTTTACAACAACTTATTAATTATTTTTAAATTCTCATTCAATTAAAGAAAATTTTGATAAAACTAATTATAAATCAATTATTTATACAACTGCATAAAACAAATTAAACATTAGTAAATAAACACAAATTACATTTCACAAACAAAAAAAAAATACAACAAAACAAACCTTATTAAAACATACTTTCCATACATAAAATAGACGATTTATCAATTCTCGGAATTGGTGTATTCCTCCCACAAATGATCAATTAATGCATTACGAAGTTCAATGTGGGCTTCTTTATGTCTTATATTTTCATATCGAGATATGAAATCTTGAAATCGAGTGTTTTCATTTATCACCATTTCGACCTCCGACGAAAGCGTTTCCATTTCAATTTCAATAGGTGCACTGAGGTCACGTTCATTCTTAATAATCATGTTATGCAAAATTATACATGTAGTCATTATATCATGCAACACTTCTTTTCTCCAATATCGTACCGGTCCTGCTACAATGGAAATACGTGATTGAAGAACTCTGAATGCACGTTCAACGTCTTTTCTACATGCTTCCTATTTCATTGCAAAATGTTTTTTTTTCGGGCCACATGGCTCATGAATTGTTTGCATAATGGTAGACCATTTTGGATATATACTATCAACTAAATAATAACCCATATGATATTCTTTTTCTTAAATTACCTAATGAGTTGGATGAGAAATACCTTGAGTTAGATTCAAGAATAGATGACACTCTGACACGTTTATTTTTTTTATAAATATTGTTTATTATTATAAATTTATAATACTTAGAAAATATAAAATATAAATATAAATAAATTTAAATATAAGTTAATCATATAAACAAATAAAAATTATCATATGAATTAAACATATAAATAAAGTAAAATATAAATAAATTAAAATATAAATAAATAAAATATGTAAACAAATTAAAATATAAATAAGTTATATAAATTAATTAAAAACAAATTAAAAGGACTGAAATGAAAGTTTTGAAAACTTTTGAATATGTGAACAATGTCCCTGCAAATTTGGGTATTGAGGAGAGAGAATTTATAGAAAAACTCATTTTAAAGATGAGTTTGCAAGTAAGTTGGATGACTAAAACCTATTATGGAGATGAGTTTGTAGTTGGGTTGGAGATGATATTATGTATACCAACATAATAATATTCTTATTCACAATTTAAATAAAATTTTGATTTTACAAGCTTATTTCGTTTTAATTAAACTACTGAGCTTCAAAATTTTCAATAAATCAATAATTAGACTCCAAATCACGCTGGATCTAGTAGGAGGGAGTCCCAAAACAATTGGTGGGCAACCAATTCTTAAAGCCCATTATCTAAAAAAAAAGTCTAAATTATTTATGCAGCAATACCTGATTGAATTAATATAAAGAAAAAAGCTCAACAAGCTATGCCCAATTGTGTATGGATCCTTAATTCATCCATAGATTTTTTTAAAGGATTTTCAAAATTAGTCTTGGATTTATGATGATCAATAATTAGAAATGGTCTAGGCTTGAATTTAAAAAAAAAATCAATAAAAAATTATGAATAAACTAGGTGGATGAAAATGAGTTATGCTTTTCTTTTATTACAATTAGAGAAGAAAAAATTATTCACATTTTTTTTTTATTCAGGGTAAACACCTCTCATTTATATTATTTTGTATTAATTATTTTTAAATAAATAAAATTAAAGAAAAAATAATGAATTAAAATAAAAATAAATTAAAAATTAAAAAGTCATGCCACATCTTTACTGCACTTAAAATAAATAATTGTTTAATCTTATATTGAACTCAATACGGATGCAGCTTAGAGTTGTCTTCAAAATTTATTTTATTATTATTATATATAATTAAAGTAGAATTATCATCGCATCCCACCGTCACAATTTTTCATTTGTGACTTATTGTTTTTTTGAGACGACTTTTACCACCTTAAAGTGCTGTCCTAGACTTATATTGACTCTTAGCTCATTTTATTATTATTATTATTATTATTATTATTATTATTATTATTATGTGAGATTGTTTGATTAGAGAATTTGTTTGATATTAGTGTTGTCAGATTTTTTGATTTTTTTATCTAAAATTTAAATATATTTTATTTTATTAAATACTTTATATTTTAAAAGAATAAAAAAAAATATTTTATTTAATTTAAAGAGTATTTTAATCTTTAATCAACAACAAAAAAAAAAACAATCAAAATTTTAATCAAAAAGGTTTTTTAGAAAAAAAAAAAACATCATACCAATTATATAATTATTTGGATTTTAGTTGTTTTTTAAAATTTGTTTGATATGTTATTGGGGTGTTTTTGTAACCTATAATATTTATTTTCTCTTATAGCATAGCGATAACCCTAAAATCTCTAAGGTTCTGATTTCGAGTTGACCGCCAACAAGTTATGCGTCTGATAAACTTGTTTTCTAAATGTACTACTTCTCCCTAGGTAAGTTTAGTTAGCTATCATATAGATGATTTTTTCCGGCTACCAACTTACTGGCTTTTTCACCTCCTAGTCTTTCTTAAGCCGTAGTAAATGATTAAATCTGTCTGTGAGTCGTTGTGCTCCAAATGAGAAACATATTTCATCATTCTCAAAAATAAAAATTTATATATAATATTTGTTTATCTCTCAAGTATGTTTACTTTCTTTAATGTTCAAATAATATTTTATAATAAATAATTTTTCTTTTAAATAATTAAAATTTAGGTAAGAACCTAAAGAATATACATATTTCAACTTTAAAAAAAACATTAATAATAATTTTTGTCCATTGACTCTGTGCCAGTTTTTATAAATCGCATCCTATCAATTCCTTTTACTTACCTATTATTTTTTTATAATTATTTCGAGCCAATTTTAAAAAAAAAAAAATCATTTTTTTTAACTTACCTTTAACTCTAATTTTTTTTAATTGCTCTTTAACATTTTAGCTAAAAATATAAGTGAAACTTAATGAGAAGAGAACCATGTAATCCTACTTACAAAAATAAAAATGCATTCAAAATTAAAAAAAAAATCCTTAATTATAATAATACTTGATGAATTTTCAATACTAAAACCTTGTTGAAATATGAGTTCCACAAAGAAAATTAATCATGAATTTGGATAGACAGACATAAATTTTAAAGAATTGGGTCTAATTAATTAGGAACCAGAAACTTATAGAGCTTAGACTCGATCTGAATATGCGGATTCCACCATTGATGAATCCCATGAGCCGTTTTCAAGTCCGGCGAATTGCTCAAATTCACTGTCACAAATGCCGATGGAAGAAGATGCGCAGTTTCCCCATCTTCCCGCCTTCTTCTTCCTCCTCCAATCAAACTCCCTATTATCGAGTTCTGCGTCGCCAACCGTCCTATCCTTCCGGCACCGGCACCGGCTTCTTCCATCTTCACTCTATGTTCGAAATACCCAACATACTCCATACAAATCGGATCATACGAATTCACAAACAAATAAGGAATCCACTCCGACAAACACTCGAATCCCATTTCACCCTCGCCGCCGCCGCCGTGTACCGCCGCGGATACACCCGCCGTCACGAAGCTCGTTGCCAACCGTACGGCGTGGTTAAGCTTTTCGTTCTTGATCTTCCCTATTGGAGCCGAGACAAAAGGCGGATTGAACAAGTAACTCTCGATAAACCCCAAACCCTTCCTCACTATGTTTTTCCCGGCCAGAAGTCCGATTGCCGATCCTAGAGAATGACCCGTTACCCAAAAATTGGCTGCGCCGACATTCTTGATCATGTCTTGAATGGTTGCCATTGCTAGCTTGAAGCGGGGGGTATGTTGAAGTTTATCGGCGAGTAAATGTAGGTCGAGCTTTAGATCCTGCATTCTGGTGTGTTTTTTTGTGATTGTTCCACGAAAGGCAATGACATATTTTGGAGGGCTCTGGCCGGGATAATTGTGATGTGGGTTCCATAACTTGGATTCGTATATGGCACCGAAAATGGAGAGATCTGATTCGTCAAGCAGTATGTGGTTGAGCTGAAAATGGAAGAATTCCCACCAAGGGGGTGCCAGGGATTCAGGCCCAAGGCGGCTCTGTTGGCGGTCACGTTCTTGGATGTAGACTCCCTGAACTAGACTGGCTGCAACAGATCTCCGGTGAATTGGGTTTTTCCTGCAGCAGATTGAATTAGAGCAAAATATGAACAAAATCTGGTGAGGTTTTATCTTAGGGATCATACCAATCAAGAGCGGTAAGATGGACCGGTCCTGAGAGACCGAAAATCTCCCTATCTGAGGGCATTATTAGCTTGTGGAGGAGATGTTAATCCTTGATCCCTTCTTCTTATTATGAATTATGATTTGCCATTTGTATGTATGGTTGAAGCTTTGATCAAGTCAATGAAGAAGTAAGGTTTTGTGGGAAACATTTGTTTATTTCAGACCAACCGGGATGATGGATCACTGATCTACAGCCTGCCAAAAATTAATGTTTCTAAATATTTGGTTCAATAACTAATTACTTCATTGACTTGGGATCAATTAATAGTTTGAATTTGTATTATTATTGAATCATTTTTCACACTTTCGACCAAGAATAACCAGAACTCATTAACAATAACCGGACTCGTTCCTCTAGCCAGCTAGTCTTTCTCATTTTTTTTTTTATATAAGCTAAGTGGGGTTTTGACATGAAACAAGCCTGCATATGAATAGGCTTCGTGTCTTATGGTATAAAAGGTCGGAAACGAGTGTACGGTATTTAAATATAATTAATAAAAACTAGTGTAACAGGATTGCGTTTTTTTTAAAACGGTTTAGTGTTATTTCATTAAAAAAATCTCAAAAGTGGTAAATGAATGTCAAGAAAACAAAGCTAGATAGACCCTACATTTGTTGAAAACACCAACCGATTTTCAAACAATTCAATTACAGAACAACAAACAAGACTATTTAAACTTGTTTTGTAATGATTTTATAGAGGATATCCTACTTTTGACTGAGTTTTCAACTTTCTTCATTAATCGGCATTCCCCTCCATGTATGTATGAGAGCGTTACCATCATAAATAATATCATCCCAAACTTTTCCTTCTATTATCTTATTTGTGCTATGAATTTTTGTATTTTGTTCTGTCCAGATATTATAGACCAGAGCTCCAAAAAAGCATTTGAAAACATTCGTATAGAAGTTATCGCCCTTAACATTTTTCTTTACAAGCTCTATGATTTCGTTCTATGTATTTGAAAAGTTAGTGATATTAATGTTCTAAACAAAATTGATCCATATCTTGGATACAAACGCGCACTTCCCAAACAGGTGGTCAATACTTTACTCTTTTACTACGCAGATTGGGCAATTGACGTCTGGAATATTCATATACTTCTTAATTCTGAATCTTGTCATCAATCTTTTCTTGAATGTCAGCTAAAAGATGAATCGGTGTCGAGGTATAACTTTTGAAGACCATATTATTTTATGTCAATCGACCACCACCTCCTTTGTTCTAATGATCTTCCATTATTTTTCTGCTACGAACTTTCCATTCATAATAGAGCTGCATTGAATTGAATATTATTGATCATATTCAGAATTTTAACTCATTTTGGAATACTCCTCAGAATAGAGGAGCATTTTCTTTCTTGAATATCTCTAACTAAGTACAAAAGACAATTTTTCTGATTCTGACTATGATAAATTAGAATTTCTCCCGAAGAATTATGGGATTAATCTCTAGCCACGGATCATACCAGAATAATATTTTCCTTCCATTACCAATTCTAAACTTCATAATTTGATATGCCTCTCGTCTAGTTCTTAGGATTTTTTCAAAGATTATGCCATTTCATTTTTAATTTGGCATGTTCATATGCTGACTTCTCTTTTTCATGAATATCGTATGAACCCATTTGACCCACAATGAATCTGCTTTCATCTCAATGGTCCATACATGTCTAATTGTGAGCGCTCAATTTCATATGACACAATTTTTAATGTCAAACTCTCCTTCTTTATTTGGGGTACATATAGTTTCCAATTTGACTTTTTTGTCTCCTCTTCCTTGAGTATCTAAGATGAAGTCTCTCATCAACATATTCAGTTTAGCTAAGGGTGGGAAAATTTACCGATATTAAAGGTATATCGAAAATATTGTACCGCAATATATCGAAAATATCGATTTTTAAGGTATACCGAAAAAAGGTAAGGTATGATACCGATACCGAAATTATTAGTACGGTAAATGTATGAGATTTTTATAATTTTGGTATATCGAGATATACCGAAATAGTATTTATAAGTTAAAATATAATATATATATATATATATATAATATTTATAAGGAAAGAATTAAATAAATTTTATATTAAGTTAATTATAGAAATATAATTTTTGAAATATTATTCAATATATGCAATCTCTACCTTACCGATGAGATTGATTTTTTTTAAGTTAATATGGTTTTTAGGTATTAAAGGTTACCGATACCGTACCGAAATTAAGGTATACCGAAAATTAAGATAAGGTAAATGTATGAATTTTTTGTATACCAAAATTAAGGTATATCGATATAAGGTATACCAAAATCAAGGTAAGGTAAAAATATGCATTTTTTGCATACCGAAATTTTAGGTAAGGTATAAAGTATGGATAAAACATTAAGATATACCGTACCGACTCACCCCTAAATTTAGCCATGACTTTTATTAGAATGACTATTTGTTGTGCCTAGTAGCAAATAATGATGACAATTTGAAACTGCCCTGTAAAAACCGAACCAAATTGTCCCGTTTGGGGCGTTTTTTTAATTAAATATATTAAATTACTAATATATTTATTTATTAATTATATTTTATTAGAGTAATAAATTTATTTTTATACAATAATATTAAATTTCAATATATTATATTAAAAAACCTGTTTTTATAATTTTATTGTATAATTTTTTTTATAATAAATATTTTATTAACGATGCCTCGCGAGAATTCCCCGAAACTGAATGGGGCGGGGATGGTAAATGCATTCTCCACCCCGAACTGCCTATTGCCATCCTTAGTAGCCAATGATTCCCATAGTAACTCTTTTCACAAGCTCTAATCTTCATGCGTATGACAATTTTTTTTGTAGCCCAACCTAAGATAGAATTTCTAACATTTTAAATAACTAGACGAATTTATGTTGCTTGTTGTGTCTAGGCATAAAATGTTCAGAGACATACATACATATAACCAGAGTCTATCCCGAGATTTGGTCTGTCCCAGTGGGGTCCCAATCCCACGTAGAAAAAATAATGATTTTTTTTTGTTACCTTAGGTGTAATTTAAAAAAATGTTTTTGTTAAGATTTGAATCCATAACTATAAATTTCAAGTTCATCTTAAGATATAACATATTATGTATAAATAAAACAATAAATTTTAAGTAAATATTTTATATGTTTAGTAAATAGGGGGTTTACCCCAGTACTGGCCATTCCCTGCATATATCATTGTAGTGAATCGTGCACAGGCAAAAATAAAAATAAAAATTGAACACATGAGTGTGGTGTTATGCTCGGACATATACTTAGTTTTAGAGATATCTAATATTTATTAGTTTCATTGTAAGAAAAATTAAGGCGTTATATATACTAACTCGTCTTGATTTTAATTAAAGTTAACAAAATAATTATTTTCTTAAAATTGAAAATATGATTTTTTTAAGTGAAATTAGGACTTTTTAAGTTGAGAGTAAAATTTATATTGGCACACTTAAGTTTGATTACATAAAAGCCAAATAATATAGTTGAAAGACAAAAATGACAATGCAAATAAATTAATATTTAGAAGTGTATATAAGTACAAGTCACTTGTGATATTTGTTTGTACAAAGAAATTGAAGGCATGTGTAATACAAATAATAAGCACAAATTACATGTTTTATGTATATATGGTGTCCAGGGATAAAAGGTAGTGATGAGTTGATAGTATTTAAATATAAATAATTAACACAAATACCTTATATTATTGCGTGTCTTCTAGGCATAAAAGGTCTAAAAGTAGTTTACTATGTTTAAATTCAAATAATAAACATATTTTTGATATTGATGGTGTGTCGGAAAAGAAATTGATAATTAATAGCTTGTTACCATTTAGTTTGTTATGATTGAGAATATAATGACTCATTTATATAAGTCATCAAAAGTTAAGGACTACTTTACACTTTTGTCATGATCTGATTTATTAACATGACCCTACTGATGGTCAAATGATCGTTAAATTGAGGCTGTCGTTATGGGTCATTTATGTTTTTTCTGACTAAAGTTTGTCTTTAAATTATTTATTTATTTATGGGTCATTTATGATCTGACTAAAGTTTGTCTTCAAAATCATTTATTTTTTATATTTAATGAATAATGTATTATGGAAAACTCTTAATTCACTAAAATTAAATTCTACACTAAAAACATGGTTTTGTATAATTTATAAATAAGTAGCTCAAATGGTGAAATTTGACCTAAGAGATCCAAAATTATAATGGACCGGAGAGCTTAAATTTGACCTTTTTGAATTATTTACTTAAATTTGGATAAATCCTAATCCTATTAATAACTATTAATAACGAGTAAGTCCAAATAAAATTCGATCTGTCTTGAGTAATTACGTTTATGTATATTATTGTTTATATTTTATTGCAATAAATTGGTCTTCGTTATAATATTTAAAAGTGTAAAGAGTTATTTGTTCCTAGTTGGACTATTTAAATTTTGTTCTATTAATATTCCTGAGAAGTTGAGTATTTAGTTTTCTCCGGCGGCCAGTCCTTGTAAATTAGCGACTGAAAGCAAACGGTTAATAGTGGCTGAGTCTGCCGGAGAAGAAGAGAGCCTGCCGGAGAAGAGCGGAGATTAGCCTCTTAATGGAGAATAACATGCACGAAGAGAAAACGGAAGGGAGAGAAGCTCTTCTACTAGATCAGGGCTCTAAGAAGGGCGGTTTTCGAACCATTCCTTTCATCATAGGTTTGAACATACACTTCTCCATCGATTATCGTTTCGTTTCCTATTCTTTTTCTGTTTTCCAGTTTTGTGTAATGCAATTAGTATGATTTTCAGCTAACGAGACATTCGAAAAGGTTGCCAGTTTTGGACTGTCATCGAACATGATAACCTACTTGATGAATGTATACCATTTGGAGATGATTTCTAGCTCCAATATTCTCTATTGTTGGTCCGCCACTAACGGTTTATTCCCCGTAATCGGAGCGTACTTCTCCGATTCCTTTGTTGGCCGTTACCGGATGATCGCCTATGGCTGCATTCTCAGCTTCTTGGTAAGTGCTATAGATTTCTTATTGTCTGAATCTGAGTTCATTTGTATATATGTTTCGCAACTCATGATCTTGAGTTTTTCTCTCCATTGCTGCTAATAATAGGGATAGTAATTTCGAACGATCTGACTTACAAGATCTTCCAATTTTATTATTAACGACTATGATAGGGAACAGTAATTTTGTGGCTGACGACTATGATTCCACAAGCAAGGCCTACTCCATGTGTAGATTCATCCAACAACAACTCATGTATCTCCCCAACAATCTTTCAACTCATGTTTTTGTGCTCTTCGTTCTTGCTCATGTCCATTGGAGCTGGGGGTATCCGGTCGGCTTCAATGGCCTTCGGCGCAGATCAGCTCCAAGATGATGCACAGAGCTTGAACAGAACAGGTGCCATGGAGACGTACATAAACTGGTACAGTGCTACCTCTGCATTGTCAGTTGTGATTGCGATGACATTTGTTGTGTATATTCAAGATAACTTGGGCTGGAAAATTGGATTTGGAGTTCCTTTAGTGCTCATGTTCTTGGCAGCCCTTTCTTTCTTCTTGGCCTCCTCTTTGTATGTGAAATCAAAGCCGAATTCCAGCTTGATCACAGGGTTTGTTCAAGTGATGGTAGCTTCTTTCAAGAAGAGAAATCTTTTGTTTCCATCAAATGAAAATGATTTGTTGTATCACCACGATATGAATTCTGTACTAGCCGTTCCTAGTGAGAAAATAAGGTACACATTTATGATCTAATATTGTTTACATGCATCAATTGATTTGGTTCTCATTAATGATTGGTTCTTGGACGTACGTAGGTTTTTGAACAAGTCTTGTATGATTGAAGATCCAAATGAGGACCTTAGTCCAAACGGAAGTGCATCAAATCCATGGACCCTTTGCACTGTGGATCAAGTGGAAGCCTTGAAGAAACTAATCATGTTAATCCCACTTTGGTCCACAGGGATCCTACTGGCTGTAAATTTCAGCCAACCATCATTCCCAGTCTTGCAAGCCGGTTCAATGGACAGACGCATCACACGAAATTTTCAAATACCAGCCGCATCCTTCTCTATATTCATGATCATTTCCTTGGTGGCTTGGGTATTGCTATACGACCGCATTCTCATTCCAGTCGCATCTTATATTCTTGGAAGGCCTGCACGGTTGAGCCCCGTCACTAGGATGGGACTAGGGATATTCATTTCATTCTTATCCATGGTTGTGGCAGCTTACGTGGAGAGTGTGAGGCGATCTGTTGCAATAAAAGAAGGGCTTGTGGATAATCCGAAAGGTATGGTTCCAATGTCCGCGTTTTGGCTAGTGCCTCATAGCGTGTTGATGGGTGTGGCGGAGGCACTCAATATGGTGGCTCAGATGGAGCTGTATATGTGTGTGTTGCCTAAAGGTATGACTAGCATTGCGGCTAATCTTTCAGCCATTTCCATGGGTTTAGGTGGAGTATTAGCTAGCCTTATAATGAATAGCATTGATGGGATTACCAAAGGAGGAGGAAATGAGAGTTGGGTCTCTAGTAATATTAACAAAGGTCACTATGATTACTTTTATTGGGTTCTTACTGGCCTTAGTTTGGTTAATGTTTTCTATTTTATGGTTTGTAGTAGGCATTACTATGCCTCTACAAGAAATAATTGAAAGTGATAGTTTTTTCACTTAAATAGTTATGTAAGAACTGTAACATGACAAAATAAACATGTATAAATAAGTCAGCATTAATTTAGTTATAGATTTTATTAATACAAATTTTATTTTTAAAAAAGAAAAAAATTAATACATGTATGGCAGCTCTAGTGTTATGTGTCGTGTTATGGATAAGAGGTCGAGAGGCAGGCGAGATGACGGTGTTTAAATATAAATAATAAACACAAATACCTTATATTGTGTGTCTTCCTAAGCATCATAAATGGTCGAAGACTAGTTTACTATGTTTAAATACAAATAATAAACAGATTTTGATAGTGTGCATGTAAAGAAATTGATAATTACTAGCTTGTTACCATTTAGTTTATTACAATTTAGAATATAGTGACTCATTTGTATAACTGTTTTATTAACATGAGACTTCCTCTTGATGATGTTTTTTCTGACCCTAAAGTTTATCTTCAAATCATTCATTTTTTACATTTAATCAATTATTCACCCCAATAGGTTAATAGTAAAAAAAATTGGTCTACAAAATTTAAAAAAATAACGTTTTAATTTTAAGTGAAAGTCATAACTAATGATTATCGATGTTGCAATAGTTTTTTAAATTAAAAAAAAAAATCGATACTGCATCCGTGCCTCCTCAATAACTTAAAAATTGTACGAATACCACATTCCAACTAATTCATGATTCCGTTTTTACAAAACAAGTATTTCGAAATTGTGAATCAAGTAAAGTTGAAGGAAGGAATTGAAGATGATGTATAATGTATTCATCGCCCATATATATATATATATATATATATATATATATATATATATATATATATATATATATATAGTGTGCCATGGTAAATAATTAATCTAATAAATGGAAGGAGTACCAATTGTGATCTAGATTGGCTTGGAAAGAGGGTGACAACTTAAAATACAAATGAAGTTTGTCTAGATTTTAGCCACAATTCATACACAAAAGTTATAATTTATAATGTATTTGTTAATTGGTTAGAAAGTATTTTTTTTTTTTGGTTAGATCTGCAGTGAAAGTTGAAAATGAGACTTTGTTATATTAGGTAACTATTTTTATGAGTTACTTGCTAAGTTATATATAAAATTGACAATATAATAGTAAAAATAATTTTGTTTGAATTTAGTGTAAAATATGTGAAAATTTGTAGTAAAAAAAGATTAATGATGGTAAAAAACAATTATTAGTGTTTTGCAAAATGTTATTTATTTTGATTTTTTATCACTGAAAATATGAAATTGAGTTGTGCCCATGAGTTTTGTTGTACCATTTCCAGATTTTGGATCTTCAATGGGCCTAAAACTTATACAAATTGGGTCATTTGTAAACATTTGTAAGTCTTGGGGCTTTGATGCTAATGTAAAAATGGTCCAATGGGATGACACGTGGCAAGCAGTGGGTCTAAGGAGAAGTGTAGGACTATATTAATATATCATTTTCCTTTAAAAGGTAGGGGGGGACCCTACTTCATTTGATAATCTTCCTCCCAGACTCCATATTGTTGTCCTCATTCTTAATTTGGAGTTTACCTCTTTTCGTTTAGCCCCCCAACAATCATCTCTCTGTCTCCGGTTATAATGGTGGTCTGGTCTGGTCCCCAAAGTTATTCTTATTATTATTTGTGTAGTGGGTAAATTATAATGACCTGCAGATATATAGAATTGGGAATAGCAAAGTCAGTGTGTGATTATTAAAAAAATGGTTATAATTCAAAATTATAACTTAAAACATTTTAAGTTAGTGTTATATATTATTACTGTGTCCATGTTTGAACTCATCAACTACATTTTATCATTAATTGTTTTTGTTGCTCTAATTAATTACTTTTATTTATTTATTTATGGTCTCCCCACACATTTGTCACCCAAGTTTCTTGTGCTACCTAATGTAGATATACAACAGTTCTTTATATTTTAATTATGGCTTTTTTAATGACACTTTTAATAAATAAATTTATAATGAACATGAGATTTAATTTGTTGTTGTGGCAAGTAATCACCAAACTTGAACGATGTCCTAAAAGGGTCCAGTTTAAAGCATAAAGATAAATGGAAAGTTAATGCATTAATGATATAGTTTTACTAATGTATTATAGGAAGAGAATTTTGATCCTAACTGGTTTATTTTTAATATTTGACTTAAACCCGACCTGATTGACTCGATTGACCTAACTCAATTTAATTCGATATAATTAATATAATATTTTTATTTCAAATTAAAATAACATTAAAATAAAAATAAAGTTAAATCACAAATTTACATAAGAAAATCCAATGATTGAGTGAGTAAAATGGTAAACACAAAAAATTTTACAAATGAAATGATGACAGGTTGACGGATCTACTTTAGGTCATTTAAGACCAACTCGATTTTAACATGTTTATTAATTAGGTTAAATAAGTCAACCCAAACCCAAAAATATATGAACTTAACTTAATTTTTTTTTTATTTTGGCTCGGATTCGAATCGTCGACTAAGAATATGCGGGCTTATTTGATATTTATACTTATAAACCTTTTATATTACCAGTAGTTCTCTTAATATATTATTTTAAAATAAAATTAGTCATATTAATTTTTTTTATATTATTAAAAAAAATAGGTATGAGAGACAAGTGAATTTCTTGAATTATAAATTTGCTTATCTGAATTGAAGTTCAATATTATATTCAACCAAAATTTTAAGAGTCTATTCAATTGCTCTAAAAGGACTTTTTATTTTATTTTTTATTTGGTATAGTTATGAAAACTTTGTTTAAGTTGATAGATTGGATAGAATTTTATTTTATTTTTGAATTAATGACTTTATTCTCTTAGAAATCACTTGAGCTATTTTAGTCGGTTAATCTCCCCTTCTAGTCTAACGACAACAAAATGTTGATATTCTCAGCCTCCTTGAGAAGTCCTGAGTTCGAGCTCGTTAGACGAAAAATTATGCGCTTAATTAAATGGTTAAGTATGTTTACGAGTTATGTGTTCACAATTTTTTTTTACTTGAGTGGGTTATTGGATAAAATATTATTCGATTATCAATTTTATTGTTGGTTGGACGTGGTTCCAGTAGATTTTCATATTTTACAACTTATATTCCTTTTGCGGACTATTTATTTATTTATTATTATTATTATTATTATTATTATTATTAATATTAATATTATTATGTATAACACAAAATATTAAACACTTAGATGTATGATTTTATAGCTATTAACAATCCTAATTTTTCCCAAACTTATCTCAATTTACCTCTAGATGCTAAAGCTAGGAGCAAGATGTCATTGGATCCTATCCTATTATCATAAAGATGAAAAAGAAACTATACAAGTTAAAAAGTAAATACTTAACTAAATGGGGACTGGGGGAGCTTGACCAATATTAAAATTAATTGTTCTTATTTGTTTAAGATATCATTATTTTGTATTTTAAATCTGTCATAATTTAAAGAATGTTACAATGTCAAGTTGTTATGTTTATGATGTCAAAGGGTTTCCGGACATATAGTTTATAAGCTACTCTAATTAGACGAAAGTATATGATAAATTGGTCGGGGACTCGTGATGTTCCACCAAAATCTATAGAGCAACATATTTGTGTTACGAAAAAAACGTTCATAGTCCAGGTTTGTGGTTTGAGACGGTTAATTGATTGTATTTTAAGAGTATTCGATGCAACGAATATTATATAGCTCGTAAATTTCATGAACTCGTGATTATTCATAGGTACTAAAAAGGCAATGGTTGGAGAAATGTTTAATTATATACTGATAAATTTATTTTTAAATATTCCGAAATATTTCCTCACGAGAATTCATCAGAATTTAAGTTCATGTCTTTGTCATATATTAAGGTTTATATTTTAATAAAAATAAAAATATTATATATTTTTTAATGTAATGGTAACCATATTTATTATCTATAAAGCTTTTTTATATTCGTACGAAACTTATGGCCATTAATTTCTTTATTTATGTCCACGTGGTTTATTTTGTTATTTGTTTATTTTATTAAGTTTTATTATTATTTGTTTTTTATTATCTTAATTTTTATTTTTCTTCTTAAAGGAGTCTCCTTCTTTATAATAATGGACTATTTCAAAAAAAAAAAAATGTAATTGATAATGAATGTAAGATAAAATGATAAGTTATTTGAGTTTAATATTAAGCGTAATAAATTGAATCATACCAGCATATTATTAAAAAAAATCTTAAAAAAAAAACTTTTCAACCCCGATTATAGTCTATACATGTTATGAATTATCAATTAATTAATAACACATCAATACATTTATTGTAATCATTAGTGTTTAGTAGGCGGTTGATTTTTGGAAAAGAGATTTAGAAAATATTATGACCAATAAGAATATATAAAAACAAAATATATACAAAGTCTTAAAATTTCCTAGTTCAATGAAATTATAATAAATGAGTAAGTTAAAAATTTATTTAATAATTAAGAATATGAATATCTTGGCTGCAAAACCACGCGTAAACATAAACCTAGTTTGAATAAAAGAGGAGTGGGAACATTGTTCAACCAAAATATGGACTTGTTTGATATGGGGTTATTTTTTAAATAACTTCATTTTATTTCAAACTAGCTAATAAATTTTTAAACACTAAAAATATTTTGATTTATAATAAAATTGTGCCTTGATCGGATTTCGTTGAATTATTTATTATTTTTTTTTTGTTTAATTTGAGTTTTTAAAAGTTGAGTAATTGACTGGAACATATTTAAAATATATCAAAATTTAATTTTTTAAAATATAAAAGTTTTAAAATAATTAATTAATAAAATCATTCGATTATTACTAAATAGACTTAATTGATTTGAAGCGTAAATAAAATGATTATTTAAAAAATTGATTCGAAAGAAAGAAAGATGAAATAGAAATATCCCACATAAAACAATGGTGAAGATAAAGAGGTCCCGAAATAGTACTAGTCCCGTTTATTGACAAAATTCCAGCTGTTTCCCCTTCATGAATCTGTCACATCCTCCCTCGTATTATTATTATACCAGGCACCTAGCTGTATATAATATAATATTTATGCATCCTTTTTCCAATTAATTAATTAATTTCCCCTCCAAAAATTATACGATGTTCATCCAGCCCATTTCAAGCTATCTTCTTAATTTCCTCAAAACATATTAACTCACTATTAATGCATGTGTTTTGATTATGATATGCATGGTCATATTTTAAAAAAAAAAATTAAAAAGATTTATTAGAAAAATATTGAAGATAGACTATCAT
This sequence comes from Impatiens glandulifera, assembly GCF_907164915.1. NCBI lineage: Eukaryota > Viridiplantae > Streptophyta > Magnoliopsida > Ericales > Balsaminaceae > Impatiens > Impatiens glandulifera. The sequence goes on from NC_061863.1 coordinate 62,804,843, forward strand.
GCATGTTTGATGGAAGAATATTAAGAATTCAAATAACATATATCAATTAAATTATATTCTAAAGACATTAATGTAAGTTCCCTAGCTAATAAATAAAATCAATTTTTTCTAGACATATATATATATATATAAAATTAAGGAATGGGAAGGATGGTGACAAAATGAAAGTTATTTGAGATGGAATAGAAAAGTGAATAATAATAATAATAATGATGGGAATTGATTGATTTTTCCATGAGAATTGATGAATGAATCAATCAAAATAATAAGAGTCTCCATTATGAATTCATATCACTTTCTTCTCAAGTAGTATTGTGGGATCAAACGCATGCAAAAGAAGCCACGCACGCACTTACCCCCACCATTAATTAATTAATTAAACATTTTCTTCTTTTTCTTCTTCTCTCTACAATCATTGCTGCAACCCAACTGTCTTTTATGCAAAATGGGTCCTACTTTCTGCCACTTCCAAACAAAACTTTATTTATTTCTTCCTTTTCAGTTCTAATGTTATAATTACCTTACAAATTAAGCCCATAACTCTCTCTCTCTTTATATATATCATTTCAATATTGAACAGGGAAATTAATTAAGGATACATATGTTAATTTCTTGTCACAATTCTATAGGTTAGATTAGGTTGAGTTTGAGTGGTAAGATGAGACAATGAGTTGAGTGGTTTGGTAATCATTTATGCAAGTAAATGTTGGATTATTTAATAATAATTTAAAAGTTTTTTAAAATAATAATAAAAAAACATTTAACCCAAAATAAAATATATTAATATTTTGAGTAATATAATCAATTAAATAATGTTAGATTGTAATTATTTTTTTCAATCTATAACCATTGTACTGTTCAACCAGAAATTCCCTCAACCCTATCGTATTCCAGCTTCGTAGTTTTTATCGTCGGTCCAGGATTGAGTTATGGGATTTGACAACGGACTTAAAAAGCCACCTAACAAACACTTTACGTCCAATCATTCCGGATAACGTTTGCATCCTCTGTATTACCGCGACTGCTGGTAGTCTGACAAAGAGTTAGTCAATGCTTATTCTTTATATATAGTCATTGCTTCCTCTTTGGAAAATGAAGTTCATGACCCGTGGACCTTCTATACGCGGCATTGTTCCTTCAGGCTTTCGCCCAATGCCTTCCCCACTAATGCCTCTCGTAAGAGTATGGGTCGTATCTCAATCCCAATGTGGTTTATCATCCTCTCGGACCAGCTATTGATATCGCTTTGGTAAGTTGTTACCTCCGATTAAAAGAAAAACATGTCTAGGCATTACTTATTTATTGAATGTACTGCTTTTTTTTCTTTCTTTAAAAGGTAACAAACTTACCTATTTGGCAGAGATCTTACAAAGACTTTTTCACCATCAAGGCTATCTTATAAGACTTCTATACAATACCCTAGCTACTCAGAGCTTGTTTGATGTAGACTTTTTTTTAGATTTTTTTTGAAATTTTACCTGTTTTCTTTATAAATTTTAACTACATATCTATTATGTTTTTATAATTCTAACTAAAATATCCTTACTTTTTCTTTATAAAATTTAAATTTCAAATACAAAATGATATTATAGTTTGTTTAGATTAGTAGATTTTGAAATTAGAAATGACATTAGAATTCTAATTCCAATTTCATAACAATTCACAATAATTACAATTCGATTCTTAAGTTTTTTTCAAACTGTAAATTTTAATTCAAATTCAATTACTATAGTTTGAAAAATATTATAATAAAAATAATTTGAATATAAATTATTTATATTATTAAAATATTAATTTAATATAACCACTTAAGTAAATTCTATAATATATTATATATTAATTCACTAAATTAGTAAAAATATATCAATTTTGACATTTTAAAATTTTAAATTCAATATATATATATATATATATATATATATATATATATATATATATATATATATATATATATATATATATATATTCAACACGTTAAACACATTAATCATGTTGTAAATAATAAGATAATAAGATATTTTGTTTGAAAACATAAAAAAATATCGAAATTATCATTCTTAAATAAAATAAAAAGTAGATGGAGAATTATAAAATTACATTAGTTTGAATTTCATTAAAATTTTAATTTTAATTCTTAATTTTAAATTTAAATGATCTATCAAAAAATCAAAATTATGAATTGGAATTGAACTATCCAATTTAAAATTTATGATTACCAAACATATCCTTATAATAATTTAACAAATTAAAAACTCAACTAACCTATTTTTCCATTAAAAAAAATTATTTTGACAAAAAAGACATGAAATAATCCTTAGGATGTGTTTGGTAAACATATAATTGAAATTAGAAGTGGGGTGTAATTATAATTCTTAGTTTTTTTATATCATTTAAGATTAAGAATTGAAATTATAATTTTATAATTTTCAATTATACTTTTTTTTAAATCGGAATTGTAATTTTTTTTATGTTTTCAAATAAAATATCTTAGTGTTTTATCATTTATAACACGGCTACGTGTTGAGCCGATAATTTTTTATAAAAAATTAGGAGTTAAAAATTTTGAACCGAAATCTTTCTTAATTTAGAAAGTTAACACGTCGAACTAGAGTTGAACATCATGCATAAACAGTTGTATTCGATTCGGGCAAGTCGTGTTACTCTCAATCGTGTCGTGTTGTGTAATGTCTCAATCTTATGTGTGTCGTGTATTGACCCATAGGCTCTTTTGTGTCGTATTAATTTGTGTCCACAAGTTTATTCGTGTCGTGTTAACTCGTGTTTAAATTCGTGTTTCGTATTATTTCGACTACAACTGATCATCATTTCGACCCAATAGTGTCGTGTATATGTCTGTTTTCATGCGTGTCATGTCGTGTCTTGACACACATTAATTATTATTTTTTTTTATATATATATATATTAAATTATATTGTTAGTAAAAATTAAAAAATATGATTATTATTTAATTTCATTATTTTAATTTTAGAAAATTTAAATTAATTTATTAAGTTAAATGTGATAGATATGTTATTTAATTAATTAATTTGTTAAATATGTAAAATGTGTAGATATAAATTTTAACATAAAATTTTATAAATAATAATTTGAATATAAATTATTTAAAATGAGTTTTACACTTTTTAAATGATTATTCAAAAATAAAAAGAGAAAAAACAATTTATTTGAAAATTTTATTAGTATCAAAAGAGAAGTAGTAGTATAGATGACCTTACTCTCTATTGTACAGGCTCATAGAACATTCAAACTTTAGTTAACTTCAACGGAGCCACTTCAAACCAAACTAAAAAGTAAAGCAAATACTTAATTAAACTTATTAACAGAAAAAAATAATAACATAATTATAGAAAATGCATAATAATATTACTAGAAACTTAGAGGTTCATCAGTAAATATATCATAAAAAAAGATAGTCTTCAACTATCCACGATTTCATATCACAAATATAAATTGTTGCTGTATCATTCAATTGACCTCCTCCTAGATAGTAATGGCCACGATGATCATCATCCATTAATATTGAATCCTCAAAGAGTAGCATTGATGACTCTGAATTAGATCCCAAAGTAAAGAAATCGTTCATTTGTTGTTTTCAAGCTAATTTCTTTTAATTTTCTTACTCCTTTATAATCTTAATTTCTTCTTCATTTATTATATTCAACTGCCTCCATATAATTTATTTATTTTTATTCTTATTTATATTATTTAAGTTAAAATTTTATTTTAATATTTAATTTAATTTGTTTAATTTAAATTATATATATTAGAATTATAAAATTAATTATTTATTAATTAAATGAGAATATAAATAGATTTAGAGAAAATGTTAATATAAAGTTGAATAGCTTAGGTAATGTAACTAGTAATTATGTTTATGTCGTTTCGTGTGTATACTCGTGCTCGTGTCGTGTCTATATTTGTGTTGTGACCGTGTCGACTCGTGATCATGTTAAGATCGTATAAACTCATAATTGTGTCGTAGTCGTGTCGTCTCGTGCTTGTGTCGTGTCTGAGTCACGACTCGAGTGAGATAATATCATATTTCCCATCCAATTATAATTTATTTTTTTGTGAATTTTTTTTGGATTTTTCATTCCAAATTCAAGAATACGACCGATACAATTAATTGGTCTGTGCGCCTCTCTTATAACTTTTTTGTAAAGTTGTATGCTGCGTTCGGGAAGGATGAATCGCTTCTGAAAAGGAATCTATTGATTCTCTAAATAAATGTCTACAGACACTTATTTAATTTAAACCTTCTAAAACTAAAAAGAGTCGACGAACTATTCTATTCTAGTCTCCCCGGGGACCGCGGGTGACAGCACGCATAATTAGGTCTTCCTGCTCCGCCCGCAGCGCTTGCTGCCTCGTCTCCAAACCCTCTATGCGCTCTCTGGTAGCGCGAATGCGCGCTTCTTTCCTTGCAGGATCCATTGTTCTAACACTTCTCAAAAGGCAGTTTAGCACTCTACGGTGCTCTTGAATTTCATTTTGCAGTTGCCCGTGTCGTTCTGTACTAATATATTGTTGTATCGTGTTGATCTAACACATTGCCCAACTCTAGGTGGACATATAATATTCATGTCATGACTTCCCGCATAAGATTTTTTTTAACTAAATTAACATAAGATTGAGACATTACACAACACGACACGATTGAGAATAACACGACTTGCCCGAGTCGAATACAACTGTTTATGCATGATGCTCAACTCTAGTTCGACGTGTTAACTTTCTAAATTAAGAAAAATTTCGCTTCAAAATTTTTATTAAAAAAATTCAGATGTAATTTAATTTAAACCTTCTAAAACTAAAAAGAGTCTCCAGACACTTATTTAATTTAAACCTTCTAAAACTAAAAAGAGTCGACGGACTCTTCTATTCTAGTCTCCCCGGGGACCGCGGGTGACAGCACGCACAATTAGGTCTTCCTGCTCCGCCCGCAGCGCTTGCTGCCTCGTCTCCGAACCCTCTATGCGCTCTCTGGTAGCGCGAATGCGCGCTTCTTTCCTTGCAGGATCCATTGTTCTAACACTTCTCAAAAGGCAGTTTAGCACTCGACGGTGCTCTTGAATTTCATTTTGCAGTTGCCCGTGTCGTTCTGTACTAATATATTGTTGTATCGTGTTGATCTAACACATTGCCCAGCTCTAGGTGGACATATAATATTCATGTCATGACTTCCCGCATAAGATTTTTTTAACTAAATTAACATAAGATTGAGACATTACACAACACGACACGATTGAGAGTAACACGATTGAGAGTAACACGACTTTCCCGAGTTGAATACAACTGTTTATGCATGATGCTCAACTCTAGTTCGACGTGTTAACTTTCTAAATTAAGAAAAATTTCGCTTCAAAATTTTTATTAAAAAAATTCAGATGTAATTTAATTTAAACCTTCTAAAACTAAAAAGAGTCTTCAGACACTTATTTAATTTAAACCTTCTAAAACTAAAAAGAGTCGACGGACTCTTCTATTCTAGTCTCCCCGGGGACCGCGGGTGACAACACGCACAATTAGGTCTTCCTGCTCCGCCCGCAGCGCTTGCTGCCTCGTCTCCAAACCCTCTATGCGCTCTCTGGTAGCGCGAATGCGCGCTTCTTTCCTTGCAGGATCCATTGTTCTAACACTTCTCAAAAGGCAGTTTAGCACTCGACGGTGCTCTTGAATTTCATTTTGCAGTTGCCCGTGTCGTTCTGTACTAATATATTGTTGTATCGTGTTGATCTAACACATTGCCCAGCTCTAGGTGGACATATAATATTCATGTCATGACTTCCCGCATAAGATTTTTTTAACTAAATTAACATAAGATTGAGACATTACACAACACGACACGATTGAGAGTAACACGACTTGCCCGAGTCGAATACAACTGTTTATGCATGATGCTCAACTCTAGTTCGACGTGTTAACTTTCTAAATTAAGAAAAATTTCGGTTTTTTATTAAAAAAAATCAGATGTAATTTAATTTAAACCTTCTAAAACTAAAATGAGTCTCCAGACACTTATTTAATTTAAACCTTCTAAAACTAAAAAGAGTCGACGGACTCTTCTATTCTAGTCTCCCCGGGGACCGCGGGTGACAGCACGCACAATTAGGTATTCCTGCTCCGCCCGCAGCGCTTGTTGCCTCGTCTCCAAACCCTCTATGCGCTCTTTGGTAGCGCGAATGCGCGCTTCTTTCCTTGAAGGATCCATTGTTCTAACACTTCTCAAAAGGCAGTTTAGCACTCTACGGTGCTCTTGAATTTTATTTTGCAGTTGCCCGTGTCGTTCTGTACTAATATATTGTTGTATCGTGTTAATCTAACACATTGCCCAGCTCTAGGTGGACATATAATATTCATGTCATGACTTCCCGCATAAGATTTTTTTAACTAAATTAACATAAGATTGAGACATTACACAACACGACACGATTGAGAGTAACACGACTTGCCCGAGTCGAATACAACTGTTTATGCATGATGCTCAACTCTAGTTCGACGTGTTACTTTCTAAATTAAGAAAAATTTTGGTTTAAAATTTTTATTAAAAAAATTCAGATGTAATTTAATTTAAACCTTCTAAAACTAAAAAGAGTCTCCAGACACTTATTTAATTTAAACCTTCTAAAACTAAAAAGAATCGACGGACTCTTCTATTCTAGTCTCCCCGGGGACCGCGGGTGACAGCACGCACAATTAGGTCTTCCTGCTCCGCCCGCAGCGCTTGCTGCCTCGTCTCCAAACCCTCTATGCGCTCTCTGGTAGCGCGAATGCGCGCTTCTTTCCTTGCAGGATCCATTGTTCTAACACTTCTCAAAAGGCAGTTTAGCACTCTACGGTGCTCTTGAATTTCATTTTGCAGTTGCCCGTGTCGTTCTGTACTAATATATTGTTGTATCGTGTTGATCTAACACATTGCCCAGCTCTAGGTGGACATATAATATTCATGTCATGACTTCCCGCATAAGATTTTTTAAACTAAATTAACAAAGTTAGACACCTGTGCGATATATATAAATGATTATTTTTAAATAAAAATGTACTCACATTACAACGACTTCTCCCACTAGTAATGGCAGTTGAGAACTTTATAAAGTTTGTCTCACAGCGACACGCTTATGTATTTGTATATAATAAAATATGATTCAAAGTTATTTACAAATAACTGAATTATTAAAATTTAAATTTTATAAAAATAAATATAACTTACTTCCTTGGACATAAACGTCCGGTTAGGATCTTTTACGAATGAAAGCGTTATGTTATAATATAGAAATTAAAATTGTATTTCTTGCAGGCTTTAATATATCAGAAAAGCACTCTAGAGCTAATGGGTGTTAGCCTTGTTCTTGTTCGTGTTTCTTATTCAAGAATTGATTAAACTTTTTTATGGTTTATATAACAACTTCAATATGAAAATAATTAATAATAAATTAATTTGAAAGAAATTTGAGAGAAAATGTTAGAGTCCAAATTTTAAATGAAAAAATTATTATTAACACAAAAAATATAGACTGAACGTACTTAGAGTTGTGTAACGTGCATAAACGATCGTATTCGACTCAGACAAGTCGTGTTAGATTTTCAATCGTGTCGTGTCATGTCTCAATCTTATGAGTGTTGTGTTTTGACCCACTTAAAATATTTGATTAACGATTCTTTTCGTGTTGTGTTAATTCGTGTCAATGAGTTTATTCGTGTCGTGTTAACTCGTGTTTAGTGTTATTCCGACTTGAGTTTCGACCCAATCGTGTCGTGTTGATGCCCAATTTTATGCCTGTCATGTCGTGTTCTAACTCACTCGTGTTAATTATTTATTTATTTATATATATGAAATTATATTGTTAGTAAAATTTATAAAATATGACAATTAATTAATTTATTATAATTTTAAAATTTTAAATTAATTTCATAAATTATATGCGTTAAATATGTCATTTAGTAAAAAACTATGTAATATGTTAAATATATAAAATATGTAGATATAAATTTTAATATGTACTGTTTCATAAATAATAATTTAAATGTCAATTATTTAAAATATGTTTTAAAACTTATATCAATTATCCAAATAAAATTAGTTAATAATTTATAAAATTAAATAATTTATTAATGAAATGAGAATGTAAATAGATTTAGAGAGATGGTAGTTTAAAAAATTTTTTTTTTTTTTTTTTTTTTTTAAAATGTTAATATGAATGTTTTGGGAAAGAAAATGAGAAAGTTAGGTAAAATTTAATGGATTTATAAACATATTTATATATATATTATTATATAATAATTTAATGAAAAGGTGGGTAGAATTATAAAAATATATTATTATATTATAAAAATTAAATTATTATTTTATATTTATTATTTATTTTATTAATAATAATTAAAATTATAAAAGAATTTAAAATTATAAAAAAATAATTAATTAATTAATAAAAGTAAAAATTAGTAGAAGACTTATATTTCTATTCATAATTTATTTTATTTTAATCTATATTAATTAATATTTAATTTAGTATTTTAATTTAAATTATATATATTACATTTATAAAATTAAATAATTTATTAATTAAATAAGAATGTAAATAGATTTAGAGAAAATATTTAATATAAAGTTGAGTAGTTTAGGTCATTGACTAGTTGTGTTTATGTCGTTTCGTGTGTATATGTGTATTCGTGTCGTGTCCCTACTAATATTGTGTTTAGGTGAATGATTTCGGTGATTGAATGTGCTTGTCCTACTTAAGTTAAACGCTGGATCTGTTAAAATGTGAAACTAAATTATATATATTTTAATGAAAATCGAATTCTAAATAAAATTGTTGACCTTTAAACAATTGTGTCAACTACTATCTCAATAATATATATTAAAAATATTTTTATTAATTTTTTTTATTTGAAACATAATAAATAAAATTAAATTACAATTTTATAAATTTTTAATATATAAATTATATTATAATTAAATATCAATTCTAATTCCAATTACAATTAAATCATCAAATTTAATAAAAAGACTTATTATAATAATAATAATTATAATGATGGGAGAGTTGAATACACTTTCAAAGTCTTTCTCTTTCATTATTAATTGATAGCTTGTTTTTTTTGGAGGGATTCACAATGGTATACATTAACTTTATTTCATTGATTTAAAAAAATTTATATTCTTTTTAACATATACATCCAATTACAAAATACAATAAAGTTGTCATTTTTTTCTTATATAACAAATTAATTTCTCAACTAAGTTAATTATATATAAAGAAATGGAGCTAAGTCAACTATAATAATATTAAAAATAAAAGTCACGTGTTAAGCACATAAAGATTCCATATGCCTTTTCAAAGTCAACTAAGGCCTTGTTCGGATTGGGGATTTTTAAAAAACCTAGAGGGAGAAAAAAATAATGATTGGTGGTGATTTTGAGGAAGTGATGATTATTTTAGGTAAAAAGACTTAAAGGGTATTGATATATGTGAATAAACTAAAAAATAATAATTTAAAATAGAGGGTATTTTAGTATTTTGGTTAATGAAATGAGTGATGTGATTGTTGAGAAGTGATTGATTGGAAAATTGGTTTTAGTTGGATTTTTTTAAAAACCCTGGCCTAAGTTTTGCATCCAACAAGTTTCAACACTAAAAAAAAAATGCCACGTGTTGGGTAACAATTGGAGAACACCAATGCAGCTAACTAGAGAATGACAAAAAGCAGAGTAATTTCGTTTTGGGTTTATTTGAAAGTGGAAAAATTCTATTTTTATGAATGTTTTAACAATTTATAAATTATTTAAATGTTTCAGTTCTTATAGAAAGGTTAAAATTTAAATAATTAATATTTTTTTTTAAATTTGTTGTGGTCCTCCAATGGTTTTGAAAATTGTAATAAATTATATATTATTTAAAATAACATATGATACATAATTTAAAAGACAAAACATTATTTTAACCGTAGTATTAAAGTTAATCATTATTTAAATAACATCTTAATAATAAAGGTAGTTGTGCACATCAGCCTTGAATTATATGAATAATTAAATTTAATTACTCTTCAACATTTCTTATTAAAAATTAAATCATTCTTTTGTTATATATTTGTTTTCTAATTACAATTTTTTAAAGGAACTATGATGTGGACTTTGTTGATTTTGACCTTGATATTAGTTTGGGATAGATAAGCAAGGAAATTTGGAATAACTTTTTAGTAGAATAGAAATAAAGTCATTCTTTTGAAAAAAGGAATATATTTATCTCAAACAGGGCTATAAGCTCTTCATCAACAACATGTCTACCCATTTATAAGATGTGTTTTTATTGTTTTTTTAATAGATCAGCTGCCATGAATCTAGTGTTCATGATGTTTTGGACCCAGTGATTATCCAAATTGAGTTGGTGATGTAATTAGTTGTTTTTTTAAACATACAAGTTTGTATCTATTTAGTCGCGAATATCACAAACAAATTGTAAAATTCATAAAAAAAAATTGTGTAAGTTAAGGCATAATTTATTAGAAGTTATCCATATATCACTCCAAAAAAATTAAAAAAATATAACACTAATCAAAAACAAGAAAACTCATAACCGGCTAGATCAACCGTGACCAGGACCAATTTACTTTAGGGCTTAGGTTGGCTTAAGCTCACCTAAAAAATTAATATAGGAAGTGTCATGACCCCTTATTTTTAAAAATAAATCATTATTTACTTATTTATTTTTTTATAAAGAGGCATATACATGTCCACCTTTATTGCGTTTAATCCATAAATTTCTATTCATTTTATTTAATCCCAATTCAATCTATTTTAAAACCAACTCTATTTTTTTTAAACCGCCTTAACTCTAATTTTTTTATTCATCGTCTAAACATGACTTGACCAGTTTTGATATTTTGTGGCATTGATTCTTGAATAGTTTCGGCTTGAGAAGATATATATGTACCACTGCGCAAGGACCCATCTATGTAGGGGCTCGGTTGGGCTGAAGTCCGTCCCGAAAAAAAAAATTATGGTTAAAATGTGACATAATACCTTAATTATTAAAAAAAATTAATAGAATTCACTATTTTATTTATTTAATTATTAAAAAATGGTAAAACTTACCTTTAATTATCCGTTTTATATATAAAAAAAATTATTTTTTATTTTAGCCCACACCACACTACACCTGGTCCTTAATCCGTCCCTGCCACTGCGTCCTAATAAAGTCTATTCTCAGTCCTAATTACATAGTAAATGTATTTAGTTATTATTATGTAATGTGTAATAATTCCCACTGACTGTGTGCTGAATTTAGAAATATTTATATATTAATGGATGTGAAAAGGGTGGGCAATGAGCCAATAGAGAGTTCACATTCCTTTATTGGACAATTATTTTTTCTCAATAAAAAATAAAGAAAAGCAAAAGAAAGTGGGCAAACATATTTTGCTGCTTTCACATCTCATCCTCTTCAAACTCACAAATAATTCTACTTTACTTTTACTTTCTTTTCCAATCTAATTCCATCTCTGATTGTCCATATTCCTCTGGACCATGCCATATATTTAATTATCATATAGTATAGTTTCAAGAACATGCACAATATAGGTATACAAAATTAAATATTATAAATTCGATTTTTACTAAAAACGTTTTAAATTAAATTTATGAGTTTCAATTTTGTCGATTGTAATTCGTAGATATAAAATTATTTGTTAGGGTTTTCTTCGTCTGAATTTGTATTTTATTCAAGGCCTTATTTGGTTTAGGTTATTTAAATAATTCAAAACAATCAAACATTATTTCACTCTATTTTCACTCTATTCATTAACTAAAATAAACTCTATTTTAAATTATTATTTTTAATATATATATATATATATTAACACCCTTTTAATTCTTTTAATAAAAAACCATCAACCTTCAAAATTATCATCAATTAATATTATATTTCTTCTCTCCAGATAATTTAAATAACCACATTATTTTTACAACTATCTATTTCGTCAGGAATTACCGTCATAGTCTAGATTGATTGATTTTTCTAGATCATGTATGATATAGGGTTATTTTTAGTTTAAATTTAATTATTAAAATTAATTTATTTGAAATTATTTGTGTAAAAATATATTATAATATAAGTATAAGTGTGTGTTTAAAACATATAATATTTTTATATAAGTTGATTAATTGATGTGGTTAATAAATATATAGTTGAATCTAACTCAAATGTAAGATTGGTTTTAAGAAATTTGAAGTCAAAGTTCGATTCTCACTCAAAACGTCTTAAATTGAGTTAAAATGATAATTGTAAAGTCAACCTAGCATGATACCATTATTAAAAAGTAAAATTAAATAAATAGTTGATTGGATCTTTAGTTGTTTAAAATTTTTTTAAAATAATTGTATATAATTGTTTGTTTTGTCGTGTTGCCACACATTTATTTTTGTTAATTTCTTTCCTAAATATATATATATATTAAAAGTCATTCTCACATGAGCTGCTTGTCAAAGGAAACGTGACAAAAAAAAGGTCACCCTCTACAGCCAATAAAAAATGAATATTTTCATTATTTTCTAGAATATTAATCATTTTATTATTAATAAATACATTATATTAACAAGTTTTTTTTTATACCTTTTAATTATTTTAATCGATCTCAAGTCATTATTAGTTAATTATTCATTTTTTTTATTAATTACATCATAGGTATATTTTGAACAATTATATAATTACTAATAAAAATATTCTTTATCTTTATTTTAAATGATAATTTTAATAATTTAATATAAATAATTTATTGTTTCATTAAATAATATTTTGATTTCGAGATCAAATAAGTTCCTAATTAAAACAATACTATATTTTACTAGGTTATAAATTATTTGTAAGATCACTATTAGTGTTTTATTGAAATGGTTTTATGATTCTACTATAGTTATTTATTTTGAATTAATAACAAATTCAAATACTATTTAGGTGTAAATTATTTAATTTTTTTTTGCCTTATTTCTATGTTTTATTAGAAAATATCAGTTTCTCAATTAATAATAATTGATCTAGAAATTATAGTTGAAGTGTTCTTGAAACAATATTTGGTTGGACTTAAGAAAATTATGGGAAAATTATTGATAAAACGAGTAAATAAATATAGGTTTGCTATTTAAAAAAAATATAAAAATAAGAAGATAATGTCACGTTATTACAATTTTTATATATATTTTTTAGATCCGAGATGGTAAACAAACTCCCTAAGAATTCCTCTTCCTCAAATTATTTTATAAATTAATGAAGATATTTCTATGTTTGGGGCACACTATAATGACTTTGACAATTAATATACAGCATTTTTTAAAAGAGTTGTTTTTGTAATAAAAGTTATTAAAATAAAATTTGTTGTTTTATTTTATTTTATTTTAATAAGATAATGCTTTGAGTTTGTTTGATATTTGGGTTTTAGGATTTTTTAAGAATATTTACATACAACATAACCATCACTTCATTCCTTAATTACTCTTTTATTTTAAAATACTAAAATTACTCTTTAATTCATTAAAAAAATACAATATAGAGAAAAAAAAATTTTGGTATATAAACATAAAAAAAAACTTTTTTTTTTTTTAAAATTATCAAATAAGCTTTTATTTTAAAATACCCTAAAAAAAACTATTTTCTGAAATATTATGTGGTGACGAGACACAAAATGTTTGTAAGTGGGACATTATTATACTATTACTGTTGAGAGAAATCGTGGAAGTTTAATATTTTTCTTAAGATCTCATTTTTTTTTAATTGTATTATTATTAATGGTGAGATTTTGAAGGATGAACAGGTGCTCTGTTTTAAAACAATATTTTTATTAAGTAATTAGTATTATATAATAATAATAATAATAAAATAATGATGATTCTAACATGGGATACATGCATGCATGAAAAAAGTTGTAGTATGGTTAATCGTATGTGTTAAGAAGAGGTTGAATCGACAACTCACTTAATTTTGCATTGTCGAAGATGATTAGTATTTTAAGTTTTTTGTGAAGTATTAATGGATTTATTGGGTGATACCCGAGTCTTTATATAGTTGTTGGTAAATTTGGATTAATACAACTGATATGACATACCTACATATTTGTGTTACAATCCAAATTATTCTTTGGTGAACTATCTTGTTAGAGAGAAATCGTCGAATTTTCAATAATTATTGTCGTCCAATTCGTATAATTCATAATACTATTAATATTATGATGTTTTTTGAGATTCGTTCAGGAAAGCAGTAGAGTCTATCGAGGAGTTAATCATTCTTTTTGAGAATTTATGAGCTCGATAATTTATTAAGTATTTTTTTAATATTAAATTAAAAAAAAATCATTTTTAATACACATGACCATTTTAAAAATAAATAAATAATAATAATGATAAAAGAGAATTCCCTTTTGTCTCTCAGTACAATGCATAACTTTAAAAAAAAGATTATAAAAGATTATGTGTAACTTTTATACTAGTAGCACAATGCTCTACCTAATTAATTTAAGTTTTTATTGATTAAATTGAACATAAATATATAAATATATATATATATATATATATATATATATATATATATATATATATATATATATATATCAAAATTCAGATCTCCTTTTAAGATATTTTAGTAATTCATCTTACAAAAATTTTAAATAACATATTATTTTTATTAAATAATAAATATTATTTTTTTAAAAATTTACAACAAAATGTAAAATTCAAGATCAAACAAATTCTTATTATCTTTTATCTTTCTCTTTTTTAACATTGTTATTTTGAAAATGGTGATGTACAATAACCCATCTTAAATGACGGAAATCAATCTATATCTTAATATATCAAATGTTAAAGACTTGATTTATATTTATAGCCTTTTAAGTTGATGTGAACGTTAATTTCTGATAAACAAATATATTTAATATAGTTACTAAATTATTATATTATTATTTCTGCTGTCATAAAACATTATGCTCAATAGTAGGAATTTAAGTTAAATTAATAATAATAATGTTCACAAAAATAATTGAATAGACGGAATTAATAATATTATCTGAGAACATATTGGAGAATATTAGAGAAAAATAAATATGGATGCAGCACTTACGAAGGCATTTGTATTGCTGGCATGCACCCATCTTCTTTCCAAAATTGTGAAAAATAAATTGTTTTAATAATAATAATAAAAAAAATACAACAACTATTTCTCCATCGATCAGTTCATTGTATAGAAATATTCTTACAAACCAAATAAGGGAAGTTTGTTTCTATGAAGAAAATCATATAAGTAAATTATTATATATATATATAGAATTAAATCTAATTTATATGTTTAAAATCATATAGTTCTTAGTAAAAACCGAGCCTTATCTTTTATATAAAATATTTATCACTTCAAGTACCCATAGATTAAATATGTATAAAAAAATATTTGTATCTAGATCTTCTTAATGAATTTAAGATTTATATATAAATGTAGATTTGATGAATCAATTACACTCGAAATTGTATAACCTAAATAAGTCAATGTCTTATATTTTTACAATTCAAACCATTGTATTACATAACTTTGTCAAAGAGTATTTCATAAAAGATCAAAGATCACGAGTTTAATTGTCACTTAAAAACTAGCATGACACTAATGTCTCTGCTTAAACTCAAAATGCTTTTAGATGGAATTAAACTTGTAACATTTTAATCTTTTAAACCGATTCTTACCACTGAGTTACCTTGGTGGGATTAAAACACCTTAAGTTGAAGTGAATATTAATAAATATAATCAATTTAATAAATTAGAGATATAATATAAAGATAATATATCTGCAAGATATTATCACAATATGATAAATTGTGATAATATCGATATTATATTATATTAGTTTTCTTATAAGTATAATTTAATGTCTATATAAGAGACATACCCTATGTAATTCAGAGATCATCCAATACAATCTCCTTTTATATTCTTACATAGTCTCTAATATTATGTAAGAATATAGAAGAAGATTGTATTGAATGATCTCTAAATTACATAAAGTATGTCTCTCATGTAGACATTAAATTAGATTTATAAAAAAATAATATAATATAATATTGATATTATCACAATTTATCATATTGTAATAATATCTTACAGATATATTATCTTTATATTATATCTCTAATATATTAGATTGATTATATTTATAGTTGTGAGGTGATAATTTTAATTTTTTCTATTAAAATAAATAAATAAAACATGATTACGTACACTCATATCATTTCCACCTAAAAAAAATAGTCCTACATAAAAAAAATAATACTAATAGAACTCATTTAACAAGTTAGAGTTTTCACTCCTTGAATCATTTAAAACAATAAAAAATAAAAGTTATTTATGACTCAAAATTTGTAAAAAAAGAAGTTATTTACATCTCGAAATTTTGAAAGAGTAAATATGTCCTTGACGAATTTTTTGAAGGCGTATCAAAATTTGAATCTAGACAAAATTATAAAGTTATATAAAGGTTACCAAACAGAATCTATTGGTGTTCATGGTTTATTTATGTTTTGTTGGTTGGGTTGTCATTATTTTACATAGTATCCCATAGTACTTGCTTAGTACATGATGAGCAGGTTTAGTACTTTAGTATTCAATTTTTATTAAACCCCTCCAATTATTAACTTTACCCATTTAAATTATTTATTTTATTTTTATAATATTAAACTTATTTTAGTAATTTAACTTTAATATTTTTTATTTAGTAATAAGATTATTTTTCTTCTAAAAATTGAAATTATTATCTTAAATTACTAAGCATGGTAATAAACCACAATGCAAAATACAACTCAACTGTTCACCCTTCCTTTTTTTTTTTTTTTAATTTTTATGAAGAGGGATAAGGGTAAGGAATTTATGAGAAATGATGATGGAGGAATGATGTGTCTTAAGGAAAATGATAAAATATAAAGAGAGAAGAGAAATAAAATTTGTTGTTTGTTAGGCCACGTGATTCCTTCTCAAATTATCTCTCAAATTCCATTCCCTAATCATTTTTCAACTTTTATATGTCATTCTTAATTTTTATTTTTTTTTAAGTATATTAAGTCACAAATACAACCAACAAAGACGGAAATATCGAACTAACCAACTAGTCTTACTCTATACTAAAGTCCTTAAATCTGATTCTACTTAAAGCCATGCAATTAAAGGGTTCAAATGACAATAAAATTAGTAATAACCACCTAGAATGAATTTGAATAACTTTAAGTAAAATAAATCTTATTTAAGAGATTGTTTGATCTTAATTTTTTTGAATTTTTTTTATTCAGAATCCATATATCATATTTTCTTAATAATTTAATTACTCGATTAATCATTTAATTTATTAATTAAATACCAAAATACTCTTATTTTATTTTTTATAATAAAAATATATAATATATATTATACTACTAAAGAATAATTAAAAACTATAAAAACATATTTTTTCATAAATAATATTTAAAAAAAACTAAAAAAACCCTTGAATAACCAACAACAAACAAACCTTTAGACCACCCACCCTAAAAACCCAAACCCACCACCCTCGAACCCACACTCAAAACGGTGAAAATGCCATTTTCTCTCCCTAAAATACCCATATTTAAGTATTACTATTCACAAACGCATTTACTTTTCAAAACTATAAATAAGTCCTTTCATTTTGTATATATGGATAAACATTTTTTTTAGTTTGTATTTATTTTACCATCCTAATGTAAAAAGCACTATTGATATGTATTAATTATATATATTTATTTTTTTTATATAATTTTATATTTTATATTTTAATATTATATTTTATAACTTAAATTTTATAAATTATAAATTTATAATTTTAAAATGTATTATTTTGTTATATATTAATTATTAATATATAATTAATTTTATTAAATAAATGAGAAAAGATTGAGGTTAAATATGTAAAGTTGATAAATATATAGATAATATTAATAAGGTTAAAATGTTAGTGTAAAAATAAATTTCTTTAGAGTTTAGAAATAATTTTTATAATGGAGATGAATTAAGTTTTGAGTTTGAAAATGAATTTGTAAATTGAAAATGATCTTATATCTACAGTTTTTGTTGGGAATTAAAAAAAAATAATGTTTATAAATAAGTGGTTTTCGTAGGATTATAAAGATTTTCCATCTTAATTCATATTTGTTTACCTCTTTCACTTTTTTTTCAATGAATTTATAATATATATATATATATATATATATATATATATATATATATATATTTGAAATAAAAATGTATAAATGATAATTTTTTTAAAATTATATAATTTCACATATATTAATATATTCTTTTACTAATTATTAATTTTTACAAATTATATATAAGTTACATATATTAATAATTATAATTTACTTTTATATATATTATAATTTTAAATTATTTATACAATTGAAAAGCTAAGTAATAAGAAAATAATTAATAAAAAATAAATTAACAATCTAACTAATAAGAAAATAATTAAATGATATAAATTTAAATTTAATAATTAATATATATATATATATTAATTTTATTTGAATTGTGATAAAATATTAAAATATACAGAATCGATTATTAATATTAATTAAAATATTTTATAATATTAAAATTTTAAATAATTTGTAAATGTAATATTAAATTTTTGTATGAGCGGATAGGATTTTATTTGTATTAAAATATATATATATATATATATATATATATATATATATATATATTAATAAAGAAGTAAATTAGAAATGAGAAGTGAGACAAAAGAAGATTCATTTAAGGGAGTTTTTTGAAATAATAATAAATTTTTTTACTCTTTTCTCCCTCCTCACATATATTAAATGAGTTATTTTTTAATTATATATATATATAAATATATAATGATGCTTAATTTTAAAAATGTTCAAATCGAGAGTTTTGGTTAATTTGGATATATATGTGAGAGTAAATGGATACTTGAGTCGGATTCTGGGTTGACCCGCACATAAACTTAAACGGTTAAAAATAAAATTAAAAATATTATAGATATGTTTGGAACTCGCAACCTAACAAAATAAGTACAACTCTTTAACCAATTAGGCTAATAACATTTTATATTTTAAATTCAACACTAAATTTAATAAACGCGGGACGTTGTAACAATATATTTTTATTGATGTGCATCCCATCGAGATCTTTCTAGTTTAATTAATAATCATTTTTTAAACTTAAAAAAAAATATTTTTAAAATATATTATATCTAAAATATTATTTTATTATTAACAATTAAACCTGTCAGAATAAGGCCTAATACATCAAAATTAGCAGCAATGAAGATTTTTCAAATAATCTGAGGTTTATTTGAAAAAGCGTGTACCGAACAAACTCCAAGGAAGATTCTGTTTTTCTCTCTCTAAAAATACTAATGCTCTTTGCCACTCTGCTCTGAAATGTTTCTGGGCCCTTTAAAGGGTTTCCCATCCTTCATTGGAGAGATTTCTCTTGTTTCAAGTTCCTCCCTTTCTTCCCAACCCAAAGGCGAAACCACATACACATAAAAAGTGAAACAAATCTAAGTCTAGGAATGTATGCAGAAACGGGTCTAATGTTCCCTTACTTCCAGAGCTGTTCGCACGAGCTACAGCAGCTCGATGACTACTGCCGTTCTCACAAATCCAATTCCCCATCAACAGTACGGACTCTCTCCAATCTAATCTCTTTTTTCGGTTTCATTCATTTCCATTTTGTTTGATTCTCTTACTGTCATTCTCTTCACCGATCGTTTCTCATATTTAGTGTTTTTTAGGGCTTTTAGGTTTTTCATATTCTAATTGGTTTATAATCGATCACTTGTTTATCTTACGATGACTTTGAAGTCTCTGCAACAAAATAACTCTCATCATGTATAGAAGAATGTCATGATTTGTTCTTCACAGGTTAGATCTGAAAAGAATGTTACAAAAGTGCGCCTTTTACCTCTTTTTACTTACCTTCTTATTCTTGAATGGAAATGACGTCTGGGTTTCTGTTTATAGACTCTTTTTCCCCTTTTTTCTTCATTGGAGAAGACATAAGTGGCTTTGGGTATTGTTTTGGATCTCATATCTAATACTGATGTCAACTGGGTTGTTTAAGTGTTTGCTTTTTCAAACCCACTAGTAAAGAAGGGAAAAAGATAACCCAAAAGCTAATAGTCTTCAGCTTTCTATTGCCCGTTTTTTGGTGTCAAAACTGATTCTGGAAAGAGGGGAATACTCTCTTTATAAAAGTTTCTTGAATTTGGTGTTTTCCTTTCTGCACTTTCTCAGAGCATAAAGAAATTTCCAGTTTGAATCTTTGTGGGTTTGACGTACTGATTCATGTGGATTTTGATCTTCAGAGTTTAATTTTTGAGTAAAAATTGATAGGATCTTTTGGTGCAGGGGAGCTTGAAACGGACCTCAATAGTTTCAGATTATGATTTAGGAGGAGAAGGAGATTTGTTTAATGCCCCTGAACCAATTCTGGAAGAAACTGCAATGGGTCTTGATCCTGTTGCGGCTGTCATTTCAATGATGTCTTCAGGGGAAGACATACTATCCTCCAAAACTCTAAACTTAAAGGCAGCTGATATTGAGTCGATTCAGAGCGAGGTTTTCTATGAATGTGAGAAGGGTATGTTGGCGATGGAGGCTATGGAGACATCACTATCTGATATTCTCGACATCAAGATTCCAAATATTCAAGGGACTGAAGAAGTTAACTGCCAAGGATCCATTCAGAAGAGCGTTAGCTCTGACTGTTTGAGTTCAATGGAGGACTACTGGCTCCATGGTGGTAATCCAACTGGTCCAAACTTTTTCGGTTTTCCTGGTTTGGATCTTGGTGCTGTTTATGGCATGCGAAGAGCATACAGTGATGGCGATATAAAGGTACTATAGCTTTAAACAACAAATGCATGGGGTTCAGTTTAGAGTTTAGACATTTTTCAAGGTCACTTACTCTAATACTTTTTTTTATGACAGACTCTTGGTAATGTGAACAACATGAATTCCCCCCTTGGAGGACAACCGAATGTCATCTGCAACCACACAAGCGAAGAGCGCCTGCAAAAGCTTTCGAGATACAGAAACAAAAAGACAAAGAGAAACTTTGGCAGGAAAATCAAGGTACTTCTTTCATTTCAATTACACTATATTATTGTTGATATATGTATAGTATATACTAATGTTTTCTGGTACAGTACGCTTGCAGGAAGGCTCTTGCTGATAGCCAACCGAGGATTCGTGGAAGATTCGCAAAGACAGAAGAATATGAGATTCCCAAGAACTAGAAGCAATAAAATGTATGACTGAAAAAATGTTTCTGAAATGGAGGGGGTTCTAGTAAAAGTTTAGAATAGTTTTCAATAAGAATGTTCTCTATCGCCCCGAGAGTTACCTGATCATCTGTTTATTTCTGTAATAATAATCTATCCATCTCTGTAGCCCATAGTCAAGTAATGTTTTGTAAATATCTCCATGCAATAAAAAGATGTTAGTGAGTTGTTTATTAATATATATATACCCATATAGTATATGGTTTGGTTGTGATCGATCTACTTGTTGCCTGATAGTGTTTTCCCCTCATTTATTGTGTACATGCAAACTGTAGTTTCCCGTTTCCGTGAATTTCATTTATTGATATAGTATTCTTGTTACAAGTTAAGTGATCTAATAGGGAGAGCAAATCGAGACAAACTTTGAATACCAGTATGACCTGAGTTTGTATAGATATTTTGGACACAGCTATTGAAAATAGCCTTTCTCCGATCCTTACTGCCCAACATAATAGCGGACCGATAAAATCGTGGTCGCCACATATACATGAACCCGAAAAGTCGAAAACTAAGTGATAAGGGTTTTTGTCCTGTGGTATCTTCAGTGTGCAGTTGTATTTTTTGGAGACGGACTTCCATAAATACTTATTATGTAATAAATTAAATGGTCATATACTCATATATCACATATGTGTAAAGACCAAGAGCCTTCAAATCCATTTCCTTTTTGGGTCATGTTGTATTTGTTGAATGATTCTAACTAGAATCTAAAGGACAGAAAAAACATAATTATTGATATATATATATATATATATATATATATATATATATATATATATATATTTCTTATTGTAACAAATATTTTTACTATTACTTGTTTAATATTTTAAAATAAGGTAACCTTAAAAGAAAAATATGTTCAACTATGTAGTATCATAATTCATACATGTATGCACATGTATTTAAAAGAAAAATAGGGTAACCTTATTTCTCATACATGTATATTATAATTTGTTTAATATTTTAAAATAGGATAAACCTTAGAAGAAAAGTATACAACTATGTAGTATCATATTTTAAAATAGGGTAACCTGCTAGTGTTTAAAAGAATCTAGAGGCCCAGCCCATTAATAAGCCCAAAATACCATGGGCTTAAAATGTAGTAGCTTTCCAAGACATCCTATATTTAGCCACCTAAAAATGAAGCCATCTGATAAAATATTGTACATCCGATGTAAAGTTGTAAACAACTAAAAAGCTGATTTCATTTCTTTGCACAAGATTATAACCTAACTCTAAAATTGTAAATATTTGATGCATAAGACAAATTCTTTCTTCAATTCCATTTATAACATTTTAAATTTAAAATTTTTAACTTTATTTTTTTAAATAAAAAAAAACAGTTCTTGTCATATATATATATATATATATAGTTTTGACTTTGATTATCTTGGCGGCTGATTCTCTCTCATCTGTCATTTGTGCCCTGCCCTAAAAGAAAAGAAAAGAAAAGAAAAGAAAAGTTAAAACCTTTATGTTTTGAGAGGTTTGATAGAAGAGAAGTTGGAATAAAAATATAACAAAAATCTGCCATCTTTTGTTTTGTCTCACTTGGACGACGATGAACTCATATTGCCTCCTCCTCCTATTCTCGCAGCGCCGGCGCCGGCGACCGGAGAGTATACTATACCCTGTCCCATAGTGCCCTCCCTGAATATGATTAATTTGGTTTGGTACCAAAAAGGGACAAAGTCACGAAAACAATACACACACACTCTGATCCTAATTAATCACAGTACACCAAAAATGGTAACTTTTTTACATAAACTTAATTTCTTCTTCTTCCTCTCTGCATGCAACCCTTTGCTATTATGCTATTCTATGCTATTATGCTATGCTATGCTATGTTCCAAATCCCAAAATCATATTACTATTCCATTCAATTTTCCCATCTTCACCCACCACCAATGGCTGATCTGATGGCTCGGTCCAAGACCACCAACAACCTGGCTCAGGGCCCTTTCTATTACTTATCTTTCGTGGCGGAAGGGCTAATCCTCCTTCTCAAAAATGGTGTAAAAACTTTTCTTAGAAATGGGGACTGCGTTTTTCTATTAAAAATACAATCTTTCTCTCTCTTTCTCTCTCTCTCTATATATTATTTATTTATTTATTGTTATATCTTCTCCATCGACTACTCTGGGGGGTGAGCAGTTTTTAATTTAAAGAACAGGGAAGGAAGAAAGGAAGGAGGAGATATATATATACATATACTACATAAAGTCAATCGCAATCTTCCCGCTTTCTCTCTTATCCTTTGCGATTCCGGTTGAGTTTTCGGGGTTCGATTCTCGTCGGTCGTTCGGAGGTAACACTTTCTTTTTCTTTCTCGCTCGCTCGCTCGCCCGGTCGGAATTATTAGGGCTCAGGGATCGTGGAAATTAGGGGTTTGTTTGATTCATTATTGATTCGGATTGGGATTGGGATTTCGACAAGGTTTTTATTTTAGGAGAGATGATAATCAAGCGTAACTTCAAATCGGTAATGCCGACTCTCAAGCGGTGCCGAGTTGGTGACTCTGGTATTGAGGAAGATGAAGAATCTGGTAATAATAGGAAGAGACGCAAACTTAGTCAATATTATCCTCTTCATCTTCTCGGGGAAGTCGCTGCCGGTATAATTTCATTCACCGGTTATCTACCTCTCAACGGAGAAACACCTCCGTCGCGGAATGGTGTTTCGAACCGGAGAGTCCAGGAGGAGGAGAAGAAGCCTAAACTCATTAGTAGTAGTAGTGCAGTAGTGAGCTTTAGAGAGAGAAATGATACGGCAGCAGTGGAGGCTTCACGTCCTGCATTGGTCAGGACTTCGAGAGGGAGAGTTCAGGTGTTGCCGTCTAGGTTTAATGATTCGGTTATTGATAATTGGAAGAAGGAAAGGGGTAAAAGTGGTGGTGGTGGTGGTGATAAGGGTTCGAATTTGGATCCTGAGTTTACTCCCAACAAAGAGAAATTCAACTTGAAGAACCCTAAGATCCGAGGACATGTTGTTAGTAAGGAACGTACCGGGGAGGACAGAGTGCCCTACCAATGTCCAAAAGTCCCACACTTTACTGAGGAAGGAGAAGACAAGGCGTTTTCATGGTCGAAGAACTTCAGTTACAGGAAAGATCTGCATTTTACTTCCCGTAGTTCACTTAATCCATGCCGGAAGCAATCGATTAAGACAGAGAGTTTACCCCATGGAGAATTCGAAAACCCTAGAGAATTGACTTATACCGATGGATCACTACAGGACACAGAGAGGAAAAAAGGGTTTTATGGGCCTGAGGATTTTGTTTCGGGAGATATAGTTTGGGCAATGTCCGGGAAGAATTATCCTGCTTGGCCAGCTGTTGTTCTTGATCCACAAACAGAAGCTCCACATCAGGTCTTAACCTTCCAGGTTGTTAAGGCAGCATGTGTGATGTTTTTCGGCTATTCGGGAAATGGAACACAACGGGTAAATAATCAATCACTCTTGCAATCTTTTTATTTATAGCCCCGTTATTTCAACTAAGAAGAAAGAATTCATATGAACAGGATTATGCTTGGGTCAAACGTGGAATGGTATTTCCATTCCTTGATTATGTAGACAGGTACTTTGGATATTGCGGATTTATTTGGGCGGCGCTTGTCTTCCTTTGTATGTTCTGAACGTAACACATTTGTTTATATAGATTCCAGGGACAGACTGACTTGAATGATAGCAAGCCCAGTGATTTACGGTCTGCAATTGACGAGGCCTTTTTGGCCGAACAAGGCTTTAATGAGATGTTGATGGTGGAGATTAATGCAGCTGCTGGAAATTTGGACTATCTAAATTCTCTACGAGATAGGGTTCAGGAAGATAGTGCTTCAGATCAGGATAATGAATCTGAAACTCAGAAGCAGGTGATCAGGCTTGTCTCTCTGTTCTTCACTCTCATTCTCTCTCTCTCCCCATCTCCTTTTGGCGCAAATGGCGATATTTTGGTTACATAAATAACTGAAAATCTCGAGCATATCTTTGTGGTCTTATTGGTGAGATGCTGTGCTAAAAAACATGGTTTTAAAAAAGAAAGTAGTTTTTTACCAGATAAATGCTTTTCATTTAATGGTTTGAAAATGACCATTGATTTCGCTCAGGACAGTTACGTAACTCTTTGTTCGCAAATTGCTCAATACTTACTTTTATGCAAGGAATGTTATCCTTTTAGCTCCAGTGCTCATTCTTGCAATTATTTTGTCTCAACATTTTATTCCTAAAGAAAAATCTTTCTGCAGACAACTAAGAAATGTGACAGCTGCGGATCAAGTCTTTTCGATAAATATCCTTGTAAATCGAAGGATTTAACTCCAGGAGGCCGACTGTGCGAGTCCTGTGCAAGGGTTAGGGTTTTTGCCTTACTTTCACTTCTAAATGTTAGTTTCATCATACAAATTAGTTATGTGATGTTTACGTTTACATTTCTTTGCAGTTGAAAAAATTAAAGCATTCTTGTAGTGTATGTAAGAAGATCCGGCATAATTCGGACAGTAGTAGCTGGGTAAGTTATTAGTCTCAGGTGTAGCTGTATTAGTTACTATATATAGCTCTATTTTGTGCAGTTTCCTGTTCTCTTTTGTTTTACGAGAATCTGTGTGATAAGAATATAAGTTCTCATGACTTAGGTACGATGCCATGGTTGTAAAGGTTGGTTACATGTTGCATGTGATAAAATTCATAGCAGCTTTCTGAAGGTATAAAATCATAATTATCTACCGCTTTGATTTGAGCATTTTTCTCTAACTCTGTAAGTATGATTTATGACAATTAACCTTATTTTCTAGGATCATGTTTCCTCGGATTACAATTGCCCGGAGTGCAGGGCAAGGTCCAATTTTGAGTTGTCAGACTCAGATTTGCAGTCTAAAGTCAAGTGAGAATTTTTTTATCTAAGGCTTGTAGCTTCTTCGCATATTTATACTGAAGTTTACATGTCAGATTTCTTTATACCTTCTATATAAGACAAAAAATATATTTGCAGAAACAATAAGAACACACTTCCTGACAATGTTACTGTTGTATGCTCTGGTGTGGAAGGCACATATTTTCCAAGTCTTCACTTGTAAGTATCTATAACCTGTTTACTAGATGCTGCAATTTTCCATAATAGGGACAAAGTGATTTAACTTTTCCCCATTTTTCCAGGTGTCCTTTTTTTTAACAGTAAGATTGGAGTTTATTTGTTTAACTTTCACTCGCAGTTACAAAATTTGAATTATACAATTTACCCATTTAAACCAATGCTCACTCTTCTACTGATAGTTGGAATGATTTCCATAATATTATCAGCCCTCGTAATACTTTGAATGATTTCCATAATATTATGAGCCCTTGTAATACTTGAAATGAATTCCATAATATATAATGAATCTTTGCCCACTTTCCTATTTTCTGGACAGCAGTAATGGCCAGGGCTGCCAATCCGGATGTTCCTTACTAAAGATCTGGTGTTTCTTATTTTATTTATTTCTCTTTGACTAATTTTACGTTTTCCTTGTCATGGTAGGGTGGTGTGTAATTGTGGGTTATGTGGCTCAGAAAAACAGAGCCTTAGCGAATGGGAGCGACATACAGGCTCCAAAGCCAAAAATTGGAAGACTAGCGTGCGAGTTAAAGGTTCCATGCTAGCACTGGAGCAATGGGTTCGTATCTATCGTTTCCTCCATTATATTCCTTGGCCAAGTTATCAACGTGTATCCACTTTTGTTATTACATTGCTTTGTACATATGAGCTGTTTGTATATTACCAGAATCTTGTCCCCCAATTTCTTTTTATTTCTCTACTATATCTCTTTTTAATTACCTTTCTGTTTATTCCATTGCAATCCATGACAGAATATTTTGACGCATTTATGTGATTAGTCCCAGAACAATATGTAGCATATATGTCACCTTTTTTCTTTTTCAATACACAGATGCTACAAATCGCAGAGTTTCATTCACGTAGTATTGTTTCAGCAAAAACTAAGAAACGACCTTCATCAAAGCTCCTAAAGCATAAGCTTCTATCATTTTTACAAGGTATGCTTAGCACTTAACAATTGAGGACTATCATTATTTGATTAAAAAATGTTAAAGTAACTTTGTTTTATTCTCCTATACTTTTGGACAGAGAAATACGAGCCTGTTTACGCAAAGTGGACAACAGAACGATGTGCTGTCTGTAGATGGGTTGAAGATTGGGAGTACAACAAAATTATTATATGCATAAGGTTGGCTTTTGTTTTCACATTCTTTTCATACAATGTGAAAGAAAGACATACCATTATCTTGATATATCATAGTCGTATATAATGGTTCAAAGTCACTGGTAGATTCCTTACCATTTAACCACATTGTTTTTTCAACTATGATTAGTTGCTCTTAGCCTTGTTGCTTATCTTGGGAAGATTGCTTGTGAGGAAATTTTTAATTTTAGTACATGGTTTGGATTTACCAATGTTTCTGTCTAACATTTAGTTGTGCACCTAGTGTACTGAATTAACCTTAACAAGTGTTATCATCTGGTCATTAACCTTTTGTAAAGATTGTTAAGAGGAGTTAGCTAATTGGATTTAATCACGTCAATGGATGCATCATAAAAAAACACTCAAAAGATATTATTACTTCTTGTCAGATGCCAAATAGCTGTACACCAAGAATGTTATGGTGCAAGGAATGTGAAAGATTTCACTTCATGGGTTTGCCGAGCTTGTGAGACACCAGATATGAAGCGCGAGTGTTGCCTCTGTCCTGTGAAAGGTAGAAACTCCTTATAATGAAATTACATTATAGATTTAAAATTTTGGTGTTCTTTAATTTATTTCATGATCTCTGAAGCATATGCTACTAAGAATTTATTTTGAAATTGTCTAAAGGATAGATAATGTGCTTCACATATTGAATAATTTTTTAAAGAAAATTACGTCATTTTTTCTCAAAAGCAGTGCCTTTGCTTTGAACCCCAGAATTTAGTGTAGTTGCTTAAAACCAACTCTCAATTGAGACTTGCTTACAATAATAGTCGTATAGTACCTTGTATGTAGGGTTTTATAAATAATGAAAAAACTTCATCTGTTATGGGTTAGTTGATGATGTTAAGTCCACTATGAACTTTCTTTGATTATCTGTTGACCTCTGGATTTGAATAGAAAGAACATGACTTTTATCTTGAGAGCTGGTACCTAGAAGTTATGGCATTTTTTCTTCTTTTAGGAGGTGCTATGAAACCTACTGATGTCGGAGAATTATGGGTTCATGTTACTTGTGCTTGGTTTCGACCTGAAGTTGCTTTTTCCAATGATGAAAAGATGGAACCTGCAGTTGGAATTTTAAGAATTCCATCAAGTTTCTTTGTAAAGGTAATCATGAGTTGAAAGATTCTGCTATTATCCTTATTTTATTTCTGCTTTAGTTGCTTCTAATTGCATCAATTATTTGTTAACCTCCAAGGAAGGTGATTTAATAGTAAACATGGGCAAAATTGATAAATATGACTTCTAAATGTAACTCTCAAATCCATACCATCATCAGATATATGTTTTTCATTATATATATATATATAGATAGATAGATATAAATAATAGTAATCAATACATTTTCTTTCACTCAAATGCTTTTCCTTTTTTTTCCTTAACTGAATTTTGTAGAACCGTAGGGATAGTAGATCATAGTTGTAGTAGTTATGAATGATATGATCATGTTCTACACTAAGACAGACATTGGACTTGATTTAGCTGAATGGAGAAGTAAAATTGACCAAATGAAATTATGGCTGCTAAGCATATTGCTTCTACCCCAACAACAGAAGACCCAAATTAATTCGTAAAAGAGGCTGGTTGAGTTGAGACTAGGGAATATAGCTACTGAAAATATAATGAATCCATTTATGTTTCTTCTTATTTAGGAGTATTTGGCGATCATTTTTTATATCATCTTAGTTGGGTTTGGGAATATAAACAAATATTTTTCATATTTTGCTTCAGATCTGCGTTGTTTGTAAACAAATTCATGGTTCCTGCACACAGTGCTGTAAGTGTTCCACCCATTTCCATGCCATGTGTGCATCAAGAGCTGGATATCGTATGGAGGTAAGTCATTTGAGCAGAATAAGACCATTCAAATGCCCAGGGACCTAGAATGATTAATTTCAACTTGATCTTCATGTTTTAACTTTTGTAGAAGGATGAATAACGTAAACATGATAGTTCTTTTTTTGAAGGAGAAAAGGAGAGAAACATGCAAAGATAATTTTTTATATTGACAATATTTTTCTAGGTTATTGCTTTGTTTGCTCGTAATTCTTGGCTATTGCTTTGATGTCGAAGTCTTGCCCTCTTGTAAAAGTAGATGTTAATACTATCCATGGACCACATGTATTGTTTTTTCTGTAAATGGACCATGTATTTGGTGTTAGGGTTCTTTTTGATTGTTTCTATCCTGGTTCAATCCTGGTTTGTTCATTTTTAAAAGATTTTACTAAAATGGAGAATGTTCTGTGTTATGAAGATTTGATTGTTACTTTTTTCATGGGTGGATACGAGATTGAGAAATCACTTTATGGAGATTTCTATCTTGGTATTCCCATAAATCAAAATTGGATCTATACTTTCCGCTTTCATCATCTTCTTATTTTTCTTAAATTTGATAATTGTTGTTAATTTGCAGCTGCACTGCTTTGAGAAAAATGGAAAGCAAATCACTAAAATGGTTTCATATTGCGCCTATCACAGGTAAAAGGACTTTCCTAATGTTTGCTTAAAAGTACGGGTTTGCAAAGTTTGAACCTTCAAGAAAAGGATAAACATGCATATGATTATTTAGTCATGTGATCAATCAAATCGTCAACTAAATTACCTTTTATTTTTTTTATAACATTTTAAAATGTTAAAACACAAAAAAAGAGTTTGTCCTATGTTGGGTTATTTAAGATTTTTATTGGGTTTTTGAAAAATAAAAAATGATGTTAAAGTAGGTTATTTGGGCTTTTAATTGGTTACCTATAATATCCTTTTGTAAAATTTAAATTTTATAAAAATAAAGTAAAAGTATTTTAGTATTTTGGTTGATGAATTAACTGATTAGATGTTTGAAAATATATAAAATGTGATATGAACACAACATCAAACGAGCTTGGATGTTTTAGTCATTTAACTCTAATAATCCATTTATTCATCAAACGATTTTTTCCCCCTTAAAAGTGGCTCATTTTAAGGAAAAAAACTACATAAAACAAGCTCTTAGTTACACAGTTTTGTTCTTGTTCATAATCATGCCTTCTTTCAATAATCCCCATCCTCCCTTTTCTTCTTATAGGGCACCAAACCCAGACAATGTTCTAATTGTACAGACTCCTCTAGGGGTTTTCTCCACCAAAAATCTGCTCCAAGAGCAGAAACGCACAGGTTCAAGGTTGATTGCCAATAGGTTGAAACTTCAAGAGGCTCCTTCAACTGTGGAGACTACTGAGATTGATCCATTTTCTGCAGCGAGATGTCGAATTTTTAGAAGAACCAATAATAAGGTATTGCTTTCAGGTTCTTCATCTGAAAGTGTTTGCCGAATGACTGGGTTCTGATTATTTTAGAATTATTAAACTGTAATAATCATGAGACCTTGATAGAATTTTGTGAATCTTATGGGGCATTAGGAGATGCTCAATATGTAATTAGTTTGACTATGATGTTCTTCACCACATTACATTAGCGTTTGATTGGTTCTGTTTAAGATTTGAGGTTCCATTTATATAATATATTTTTTTTCCTTTTTAATTATTGCTAGAGGACAGAAGAAGTGGGGGCCATTATTCACTGGATAAGGAGACCTTGTCATCATTCATTGAATGTGATGCTGAGACTGAACAGTTTTAGAGTAAATAATTTATTATTCCCTCTTCTTCATTTCGTTTTCAGTATATGTATCAATCAATATATATATATATAGCTGATGGTATATACTGTTTGTGTCAGAAAATTGAAGAACCAAAAGCTTTTACCACTTTCAGAGAACGGCTGCATCACTTGCAAGTAATTTCTTCCACCTCTTGTAAAACATAATTTCATTTTATATATAGTAGTAATTGAAGCATCAAATTATATCAGCATCTGCAATTTATGCATGGGTGATCATTGCATGCATCTCCATTAACTTCATTTCATATATTAAACATGTAATTATTATTAATTTTTGTCTGTTGTGTACCATTTGGGGAATTCAGAAAACTGAAAATGATCGAGTATGCTTTGGGAGGTCAGGAATCCACAGATGGGGTCTATTTGCACGTAGGAACATTCAAGAAGGAGAAATGGTACGTAATTATGGTAAATCCATGTATCTTATCATATACTGATCTTGGGGAATGTATGTAAATGTTGTTGTAGGTTCTTGAATATCGTGGTGAACAGGTTAGACGCAGTGTTGCAGATCTGAGGGAAGGAATGTACCGTAGACAAGGAAAAGATTGCTATGTAAGTAATTATTATTTGATTTGTAAAAAATGAGAATTGTGTATGTAAGAGGTTGGAAAAACATGCAGCTATTCAAGATAAGTGAAGAAGTTGTGGTGGATGCTACAGACAAAGGGAATATTGCTCGTTTGATCAACCATTCAGTAAGAGATTATCATTCATCCATCCATTCATCCCGAATATATTATGATGATGTTTGATTGTTTGTTTGTTGGCAGTGCATGCCCAACTGCTATGCTAGAATTATGAGTGTGGGTCAAGATGAGAGCAGGATTGTGCTGATTGCCAAGACTAATGTGTCTGCTGGGGATGAATTGACGTACACTTTCTTCTTCTTTCTTTTGATTCTTCTTCTTTGATTGACATATATCTTCTTATTTCTGGATCTTTAATTACACGATGTTTTGTTTTGTTTTGTTTGCAGGTATGACTACTTATTTGATCCGGATGAGTGTGATGAATTTAAAGTGCCTTGTTTGTGTAAAGCTCCAACATGCAGGAAGTTCATGAACTAGAAGAAAAAGAGAAGAAACCAAAATAGAAAAAAAAGAAACAAACAAACAAACAAACAAACAAACCACCACCATTATTTATTTCTCTCCCCAAGGAGCTCTAACCACCACTCAACCTTAATACGGAAACCCCCTTCTTCTTCTTCTTCTTCTCTCACCCTTGGCCAGATTGGTTTTTTGTAATTTTGTTTTTTTATACTAAAAGATATCTGTCCTTTTTGGTTGTTGGAAGCATCATCATTCTTGTGTAAATTAGTAGTAGTCTTTTATGTTATTTTACTTGCTTTGACTCTCAGTTTCTCTTCAGCAAGAGATATATATAGAAAGAATTCTTCATACTTTTAAGGATTTGTGTTTGAACTAATTTTTATATAATCTTCCTTGTTTTATTTAAAATGAGTTTGTCAAGGATAATCAAGATCCAGGAAACCTTTTCTTTCTTGCTCATTTAAGCACTTGTAGAAGATTGGGATCTCCAAGGGGGGTGGGGGATTAGTATGGAAAAAAACATGAAGAAGAGTAGTATAGCTTGCCTTGGAATGGAGAGCATTCATGGAGATTTCTACCTCTGTAGCTGGTTCCACTTTCATCATTACCCTCTCCCAATTCGACCAGGCCAGGTCACCATGAGTATCCAAGAAGATTGAAAATGTACTTCCCTCGGATTATGTTAGTCTTCAACAAAAGGTAAAAAGCAAAACTAAGCTATAAATATCCCTTAATGTAAGTATTAGGTTACAGATACCCAGTGGGGAGATCCCCCTCCCCTCAGGCTCTCTCTACCAGTGGGCAGATATTTTCAGCCCCTTAAATAAAGTACATATGATTTTTAGCTTGAAAAACATACGCGACCGCCATCGCGGCGAATTAGGATTTCGTCTTAATTCGTCGCGTCCACGGGTTTTATCGTAACATAGGGGAGGTGATCATTTCTGCAAGTTTTATTAGGCGTGGTTCATTTCCCCAAATAATGACCTAATAATTTCATCAAATTTCCCCGTTGTTATAACCAAGGAAATAATCAGAAAAAAGCCACATTGCTTCTATGATTTAGAGGGAAATTTGAGGAAATGACCCCAAAATAAGGCCTAATAGCCGATGGTGCGGGCCCAAGATTTTTATAGCGCTGGTGACCCCCAAACATTTTTCTGCCGAAAATATCCCCGTTGCGTCACGCACCCTCCCGTTGCGTGACGCACCTGAGGGCATTGTGAAAAGTCCACAATGCCCTTACTATATAAGGAAAAAAATATCAGTTTTTTTCATTCTTTCTTTCTTCTTCTCTTTCTTCACTTCCCTTCTCCTCCTTCTCTCTAAAAAACCCAACCACCGACCGACGAAGACGACGGCTGAATCCTCTCTTCCTTCACCATGTCTCTTTCTGCTGCTACAGGTATTCTTCTCCTTCTTCATTTATCTCTTGGATTGCTTTGGTTGTTAGGCTGTAGTGATTAGGGAATGAGCAGGTGGAATGCCACCGTCGCGGCGGAAACCGGGTGCGTAACGCAGTTGCGTCACGTAGTTGCGTAACGCAGTTGCGTCACGTAGTTGCGTTACGCAGATGCGTAACGCACCCCAGACCATTTATAACTATTACTTGCATTTCATTGTTACGGTGTCTCTCGATTGATACTATAATTTTTTCAATTGCAGCTGAAGTATTTGCTGACGTATTTGTTGTGTACAATGGAGAGTGGCAAATTGCAGCCAATGGTACCAGGTCTTTCTCTGCACAATCATGCAAAACCATGGATATACCTCAATGTACTACATTTGCTCAATTAGTTGATACAATCTATGAGACGATTAACGTGCAAAAGTCTACATATGATTTAGTGATTAAAGTCATGTATGATCCTTCTGCAAAACTTCCTCCTGTTGTTATTGAGGGAGATAAAGATGTGGGCATGTATTTATCACGGTTGATATCGGGTCGAAGTTCGTCGTCTTCGTCACCACTTTGTGTCTCATTAGTAGAGAAGTACCCAAGTCAAGATACTACACTACCAATCATTACTCAAAAAAGTATACCCGGCGTTGTTTCTCGAGTTGTTTCTCAACAGATTTTATTTGAAAGTGATAATGAAGGAGGAGGAGAAGAAGATGAACGGGCTCATCATGAACTGATTAATCATGAACGCGTTATTGACTTTAATTATGAACGGGTTAGTGATTTCCAAGCTACTACTAGTCCTGCATCAGCAGTTGCACGCACGCCGCACCGGTCAATACCTACACCAATGGGTACACCATCTAGTGCAAGAGCAATGGGTACACCATCTAGTGCAAGAGCGTCAATGGGTACACCATCTAGTGCAAGAGCGTCAATGGGTACACCATCTAGTGCAAGAGCGTCAATGGGTACACCATCTAGTGCAAGAGCGTCAATGGGTACACCATCTAGTGCAAGAGCGTCAATGGGTACACCATCTAGTGCAAGAGCGTCAATGGGTACACCATCGACAGACCCTACAGACGTATCACCGACAGACCCTTCATTTGCATTGGCGTTAACTAGTGAAACCGTATTGGAAGTCGGTACGTTATTTGATACTAAAAAAGAACTTCAACTGACGCTATATAAATATGCGATGACTTATCATTTTGAATTCAAAGTGAAAAAGTCTCGAAAACATCTTTGGTATGTGAAATGTATGGATGAGACATGCAAGTGGAGCTTACGTGCTGTGAAAGGTAAGTTTTCCGAGATGTTTGAGATTCGGAAATTCAATCGACAACACTCATGCTCAGTTTTGTCGAGGCCGGAAAAAAAAATGCAAACACCGGCATGGGTTATTGGGCAGTGCATGAAGGGTAAGTACATGGACCATCACCATAACCACTTGCCTAAAAAAATAATTGAAGACATGCAGTCAGATTATGGGATGTTTTTGACTTATAATAAGGCTTGGAGGGCAAGGGAAACGGCTTTAACGGCGGTGCGAGGAACGGTAGAGGATTCCTATGGAAAATTGCCTTCATACCTATACATGTTGGAGAAGAATAATCCGGGTACCATAACAGATATTCAGACAGACGAGCACGGGCACTTCAAATATATGTTCATGTCTCTAGGCCTCTCAATTAGGGGTTTCAAAGCCTTCTGTCGTCCCGTATTGTGTGTTGATGCAAGTTTTCTCAAGCACAAGGTGGGAGGTCAACTATTGGTGGCTGTTGCATTGGATGCCAATGAGCAACTGTATCCTGTTGCATTTGGCGTTGTTGATTCAGAGAATAATAACTCGTGGACTTATTTCATGCAAAAACTTAGAGAAGCAATTGGATTAGTTGATGATCTCGTCTTCGTATCCGATAGACACCCAAGTATAGCCAATGCCTTGTGTGCTGTTTTTCCAGAAGCAGACCACGGTGCGTGCACATATCACATAAAGATGAATATTAATGCCAAATTCAAAACTGATAATTGTCATGTCGAGTTTGATTTGGCTTCTCGTGCGTACACTATCCCCCAATTTAATCGGTTTTTTGACAAGATCAGGGTTAAAGATCATAGGATTGCTGCCTATTTGGAAGAGATTGGGTTTCAAAGATGGAGTAGAGCATATTTCCCCGGTAAACGATACAATCAACTCACAAGCAATTATGCAGAGAGTTTGAATAGTCAGTGCAGAGAAGCCAGAAAGTATCCAATTTCAGCAATGCTTGAGTTTTTAAGAACAACATTACAAGGGTGGTTTAATGATAGAAGAGAAAAAGCGTCCAACCACCAAGAATTTTTATCTCCAACGTATGAAAAGTTATTATGTGATGGTTTTGAGAAAGCAAGATTCTATACCGTATCATCCCTTAACCGATTTGAGTTGTATGTGCATGATAATGAGGCACATTATAAAGTCAATTTGAAGGACAATGACTGCACTTGTAGGGTATTTGAAGTCTCCGGTCTTCCTTGTACACATGCACTGGCTGTTGCCCGTCACAGGAATGTGGTTCCTTACGACTTATGCTCAAGGTATTTAATCGTTTTGAACTTATTTATTTAACCTATTTTTAATCGTTTTATTTTCCTTCTCATAGGTATTATACAACTGTATCTTGGTTGAATGCATATGCGGAGACATGTTATCCGGTTGGTGATGAAGAGAATTGGGATCTTCCCGATATTATCAAACAACGCGTGTGTCTAAAACCACCTGTGAAGGTTAAGAAAGGTCGGCCACAAACTAAACGTAGGACATCCCAAGGTGAGGTCTGTAAGGTCCCGAGACGATGCAGTTCATGTGCAGGTCTAGGACATAATAGAGCAACATGCAAAGCAGTGATGCCTGCACCGTCTACCGCAAGAGCAAGAGCATCATCTCAGCAGCATGAGCCCTCATCATCTCAGCAGCATGTGCCCTCATCATCTCAGCAGAATGAGCCATCATCATCTCAACTGTACGAGCCCTCATCTCAGCTCTACGAGCCATCAACTCAATCTTACGAGCCATTAGCTTAGAATGAACTTGTTAGTGTTGTGTTGTGGTGTTAATGTTGTTTTTGTAGACTTATTACCAAATGTCTTGTGTGGAGGTGTTAATGTTGTTTTTGCATCAAGGATTCAAGATTCAAGGATTCAGTAAAGTGTATTGTATTGTTAATGGTGTTAATGTTGTTTTCTGGTATTTTCTGGTGTTTTTATAGTTTTCTGGTGAATGTAATACAGGGACAGGGTTTTTCTACCAAGTGTTTTTCTAGACGCAGCTGCTTGACGCAGCTGCTTGACGAAACTGCTTGACGCAGCTGCTTGACGAAACTGCTTGACGAAACATGGTTTACATTAGTGCAGAACCTATTACATTAGACATGATTTATATAACTGTGTACTTCAGGCATTTAATTAATTACAATAACATATATATCATAAACAACATTTTATATCATTAAATCAACCATATTACAAAGGTTTGAGATTAACATTAATAACCCCAAATTTGATATCAGTACAGTACAAAAGTTTCATAAATAACCTATGGATCTACAATACCATGAAATAACCTCACTGCCCACTTTTCTCTCCAAGCTTTCATCTCATTTGAGGTCACTTCTGATATAACCTCACGCGCCATTGCTGTAGACGGACAACACAATGTACCCAGTGGACGTCTTTGATGTTCAAAGGAATATATATATCATCGCATACTTTCCAACTATTCCTATAGTTGCTGTCATCGCCCAAGAAGTATTCGAAAAAGTTTTCAATGTCAAACTCAATACGACTTTTGTTAAACGCAGCGTACTCAGCAGTGAACCTGGTGTGGAGCCAACAATCTCCAATAAAGAAGTTCTTCTTATATGTCTTTGGATATACCCAAGCTCTTCTTCTCAGAATGAAGCAACCTGCATCGATTTCCTACACAAGAGAAACACATTTAAAATACAATCTGCAAATCTAAAATTATTGTAACATAAATATTACTTACATTATCAGTCAGCCAGGTGAACCTTTTTAGCATTCTGCGAAATAATGCCTTATCACCTAATATAGTATGGAGCTCAATTTTGTTGTTGTCAGTGTTTGGATCTTTAAGCCATGTTTGCAATTGATGAAGAAGTTGATCGTCATATTTTAGAAGTGGATTGACGGTGATAGGATCTTTCAACTTGGGCTGTTTCAGATTGGGGTCGGTGAAATCTGGATCATTCTTCGGCCTCCTATTCCTTCGCGTGACCAATATGACTTTCTTAGGAAGAGGAGGAGGAGTATTCACCATTTCCAGTTCATCTTCGTCATTTTCGTCTTTCTTCTTCCCAACCTTCTTCTTAAAAGTCTTTTGAATCGGTTTTCTCTTCACTTCTTCTTTCTTCTCCACTTCTTCTTCAATCTCCCCTTCTTCTTTCTTCTCCCCTTCTTCTTTCTTCTCCACTTCTTCTTTCTTCTCCCCTTCTTCTTCAATCTCCCCTTCTTCTTTCTTCTCCCCTTCTTCAACAACGACCTCTTTCTCGACAACGGCCTCTTTCTCGACAACAGCCTCAACATTCTCTATCGGTTGAACAGCCTCAACATCCTCTTTCTCCCCTGGTAATTCAACATTGTCTTGCTCCAATTCAACATTATTAACCTTCTCATTCTCCTTTTGCTCCTCTTCTTCATCGAGAATGTCATTCAGACCAATGGCATTCTCATCTTCTTCGTCACGAATGTCAATCTGCTTTTCTTCCTCTTCTTCAACACGAATATGATTCTGCTTTTCTTCCTCTTCATTGTCACGATTGTCATTCAGACCGATGTCATTCTCCTTCTGCTACAAAAGTGAAAAGAATTTAAATTAAGGATGCGTCAAGCAGCTGCGTCAAGCAGCTGCGTCAAGCAGCTGCGCTGCGTCAAGCAGCTGCGTCAAGCAAGCAGCTGCGTCAAGCAAGCAGCTGCGTCAAGCAGCCGCGTCAAATACATAAAGTAGTAAAAAACAGAAAGCTCTAACAGAATTACCTGGTTGGTGACATGGCTGGCGAACTGGTTGCTTAAACTGAGAATCATCTTTTCAAACCTCGTAAAGTAGTTTTGTTGATTCAATTTGATGTCTCTTATGTCTCTCTTGATTTCTTCGACATCTTTCTTTATCTCTTCGACATCCTTCTTTATCACTTCGGCATCCTTTATCTGAACATGAGATGCCGGTGCAGGTTCACGTGGAGGTGATGATGGAGGTGTTGAAGTTGCGGATGGGGGAGTCATGTTACGCAGGCTACGACGCTTGATGGCTGCTTTGCTGGGGGGGATATATCATCATATTCAACATTCCTCTTCCTCTTGGAAGGTTGGACAGTAGTAGGTTCTTCATCAACATCTTCATCATCATCATCTTCAGCAACATCTTCATCAGCCTTTCTCTTTTTTCCCCCATCAGTAACTCCCTCAAACAAATCATCGTATGAATTGTTAATGTGTTCAAAATCCTCCCCACTGTACAAACTCGTCTCCTCGGAGGACTCTTGCATCTTAGAAAACACAGCGCTGTTAAAGGCAGATTGCATCTCCTGAAATGTATTCTTCCTTTTCGATTGATACAACAGTATCCTTGGGCGAAAAGGGCCATCAACGTCTTTCCTTGTGGCGAATTTAGGGACCAAGTTTTGAATGATCTCATAGCTCCACACTTGTAGTGCTAGTACAAACCCATACACGTTATAAGCAAAGGAATTAGTAACTCCACTCCCTTTCCTGGACATATATACGGACCTATGGTGTTTCATGTCCTGGTCAAGACCCCTCATGGTGAATCTAAAGGACACCTTCCCCCATGGAAATCGGAGGAAGTCTTCAACATCTTCAACCATATGGATGATTTTGAGATTTAAAAGCCGTTTTGGGTCATATGAGAAGAGGTACTGGTTAATCAAGCAGATCAACCCGATCTTCCATGCGTCTTCCTTATCGGTGCATTTCATGAATATAGATTCCAAATCCATCATTCGAATTGACGTATTCCTTTTGAAATATTTTATCAGCAAGGGTGGACAACCTCGGCATTCATCTTTGTATTCAGGCAATCTGTCGAAGTTGAGGCCTGTAATCAATGCGTACTCTTTCAGACCAAAAGTATATTCCTCCCCATTAAAGTTGAAAATCATCCTATTCAAATTGGCCTTCACCTTCCGAACCAGCAACTGATGTAAAATGGTCCCTGAGAACAACAAGTCTGGGACTCCTCTCAATAAATACTGAAATTGAGAATTTAGAGCCCTCTCCATAAGACCCAGCGCTTCAAACCTATCAGATACTTTTTTCAAGGCTAGGACAGATTTCAATGAAATCCTACCAGGAAAATCATGAACCGTGAAGTCTACCATCTACAAAAGGGAAAAGAAAAACAACAATGTTTGTGAAAACATTTCACAACAAATATAAACAAACGAGAAGAAAAGCAACCGTCAAAATAGCTAGAAACAACTGTCAGATGCGTCAAGCAGCTGCTTGACGCAACCCAACCCATAAACCGTGCATGAACCATTTGAAATCAAGAAGCATCCTACCCTAATTCCTAACATAAAACATGCATGAACCGTTTGAAAGCAGGAAGCAACCTACCCTAAAACCCTAACATAAAACATGCATGAACTTTTTGAAAGAAAGAAGCAACCCTAAAAACATAACATAAAACATGCATGAAGCATTTGCAAGCATGTAGCAACCCTAAACCATAACATAAACCATGAATGAACCATTTGCAAACAAGAAGCAACCAACCCTAAAACCTAACATGAACATAAACAAACATAACTAAAACTAACCTCAAGAAGTCAATGAATGAACGAGAAGATGAAGACGAAGAAGAGCGGGAAGAGACGTCGAGGCAGGTGCGTCGTCGAGGCAGGTGCGTCGTCGGGTGCGAGAGAGAGAGAGAGAGCATGAATAGTGGTCGAGGCTTATTTGGGTTTTTATATAAAATAAAAATAAATGTGACGCATCGTCTCCTACTTGACGCATCCGAGTTGACGCATCGGAGTTGACGCATCCGAGTTGACGCATCGGAGTTGACGCATCCGAGTTGACGCATCCGAGTTGACGCATCCTACTTGACGCATCCGAGTTGACGCATCCGACTTGACGCATCCGAGTTGACGCATCCATCTTGACGCATCCATCTTGACGCATCCGAGTTGACGCATCCATCTTGACGCATCCATCTTGACGCATCCATCTTGACGCATCCATCTTGACGCATCCATCTTGACGCATCCTACCAAACAAACAATCTGCATTCAACGAATCAGTAAAGGAATCAGCGAATCAATGAGGAACAAACAAACACGAAACAAACAATAACGAAATAAACACAAAATATAGTGGAATGGCCGAATGAAATGTCAATTTGTTCGAAATCCTCAGCGCTGTGCAAACTCGTCTCCATTGGATGTTCTTCGAAGCTATAGGCCGTTGAATATGGTGCCATGGTCGACGGTGCCTCTTCGATTCGTTCTTCATCGCTGAGAAAGAAGAGAAAATCTTCTCCGCCACCATTAGGGTTTCACGGCGGAGAAGACGGGAAGAAAGGGGCTGGATGAGAGAGAAACTGAAACGAAAATGAAAAAAAATTAAGCCTTTATAGGGTTCAGGGTGCGTGACGCATGGGTAAAATGGTCATTAAAAAATTTGGGGGTCACCAGCGCTATAAAAATTAGTGGGCCGCACCATCGGCTATTTGGCCCTATTTTGGGGTAATTTCCTCAAATTTCCCGATTTAGAGCTCATTTGATCCTCGGTTTTTATTCAAAACTCAAGTATCACTTCATACATTTTATTATTACCTTTTTATCTATAAAATATCAAAATTGTCATTTATTTAATTATTTTCCTATTCATTCAAGATATGGGGATAAAAAATTGGGGATATTTTTGTCCTTCAACAAAAAAAAATTCAAACTAGGATTTTTAAGGAAAAAATTGTAAAAACCAAAGTTCAAACGAGATCATAGTACATTGCGAATTAGTTGTAGCCTTGTAGGCACGAGGCGATATTCTGCCATAGTTGATCTTTCAATTAGTTGATATTGGCCTTCGTTAAAGGCCCGTTTAATTTTTATGGGCCTTCATTTTAAGCCTGTTTATTTTCTTTTGGGGCTTTCTTTTGGGCCCCTTTTATTTTCTTGGGACTTCGTTTTCAGGCTTATTCTGATAACTACTGACATTGCTGAGAGCATTTGTACTTGACATACAACTTTGAAAAGAATATTGGGAAAAGACATTGAAAATCTGAAACAAGGCCGGAATATATAATTTACTTGTCCTAATCTATTAAAAAAAAACTTTAAAATTCAATAACATAAATCTTGAATTGATCAATCAAACATAGACTATGTTATACCGTAAAACAAATCTTGGAAAAAGATTAATATTAATTTACCTTTGCGGATGCTGGAAGTGGGGGAGGAAAAGTCTGTACATGATGCTACATGTGAGGAACAAGAGTCCGTCTGTCCGGGAT
This sequence comes from Impatiens glandulifera, assembly GCF_907164915.1. Classification (NCBI taxonomy): domain Eukaryota; kingdom Viridiplantae; phylum Streptophyta; class Magnoliopsida; order Ericales; family Balsaminaceae; genus Impatiens; species Impatiens glandulifera. The sequence goes on from NC_061863.1 coordinate 62,847,104, forward strand.
GCTGTTAATATATTTAACTTTGCGGATGCCGAAAGACAGAAGAGTCAATGACTGAAAATAGAAAAGGAAGAAAGAAGAGTTGGGCCGGCTTGAAATGAGAAATAAATTTAGGGTTTAACAAGGCTTTTTACACGGGACTAAGAAAACTTATTTTCGTTGAGTTTATCATTTTTAAATATAACTGCCAAGCAATTTATTTTTAGACGTCCATATTTTATTATTATTATTCAGAAAGGAAGATACAAATACCTTCCCTGTCAAACCAGAACAAGAGGGCTTAACAAGGCTTTTTATTTAAGCAAATAATGGACAAGATATATTTAATAGTAATGGGGTAGCAGCTTAACACAAGAAAGCATAACATTAAAGTTATTGTCTATCAATAAGCCCGCAAAGCACCTTAACTCATTAATTTGCCCCTTTACAAAAATTTAATTGTTCAATAAAGCTTTTACTAGTACAAATTTTAACCCTAGGGATATGAGTAATAAAAAAAAAACTTACTTGGGTTGGGGAAGGGTAGGTTGACATGTCAACAACAAATGATAAAAAACAATTATGCAAAATGAAATTTCAATCAGGAAACAGTAATTTTTATGAGTGATGGGGTGGGGTGGGTGGGGGAGCAAGTTATTAAGTTTAAATAAGTCCCTGGCGTTGCAAATCAGCATAGGTCTTTTTGTTATAGATGTTCCCTTCCCTGTCTTCGTATTCTTCTTCAAGGTCTGGACGCCACTTGTCCACACCTTGTTTCTCTTGTATTTTCTCCCACAGATGCCTTGCCTCCTACACATCCAGCATTTTTTGTTAGTTATTTGCAACATTTATATAATAAAATCCCATAACAAATATACCTCTATCGATGTGATTTCGTTGAAATTCTTGGTGTTTGGAATGCCAAGACACCTCATTCCGTGTTGATGGCGCCATTCCTTGAAGTGCCTCTCATAAGCCCTGCGCCCCCAATAACTATGGTTGCCACATATCTCGCATTTAAACTCCTGATTAATCGTTATTTATTATAATCAGACACACCAAAAATCAATACCACCAATATGCAAAAGAATCAATCTGGTTACCTGACCAAGACCATGAAGCTTGTATAACCAATAAGGAATTGGCTTCCCATCCCAACCCATTGGTAGCTTAAGGGGATTATATATCTGCTGCTCTTCATCATCACTCTCAATCTCAGCATGCTCTTCTTCCTATTATCATAGATATCATCTCCATCTTAATATTTAATACAACTACAATTATATCTCCCCATTACAAATACAGAAAGAGAGTCGTTAGTTTGTTACCTCCTCACGTTCAGCTTCCATTTCCTCAAAAGTCAAGGCTTGTTTCTTCACAATATTCTCTTTTGTCCCTACAATAGTCTGTTGCAGGTAATCAATCAATCAATCAAACTTATTAAGCATTCAAGGATGACAATACAGTAATAAGCATGCTATGAAAAATCAAGGAAAGAATAACATAAAATACTAACATCATCCAACAGATCACAGAGTTTTATCACTTTGGCTTCCAGTAGAGCAACTTCTTTAGCATATTCATCCTGATGAAGAACTGTTGAAGAGCCATTCCGTTCTGATGCATGTGAACCTTTGGCAAAATGCTTTTTGTCCAGCTTCTCAAGAGGTGTATGCTGTATTAAAAGGGAAATACTCATAACATTCAATTATTAATGCCAGAAATACCAAAAATTCTGAAAGCATTACCACACTATGAGCTGTTTTGAGATAACAACTTTTTCATGTTGATCATGTTTGCCAAAAATCACAATGATATATAGAAAAATTTGTTTCATAATTAAAAAATAATATAATCATGATCTAGAAACAAAATTATCTCTTTAAGGTCACATTTAAACAAATCTAATTATGATCCTTTTTAGTTTACATGGGTATTTCCATCCAATAAATTTTCAAGGATATTGTTTCTTAAAACTCGTCCAAAATACTAGGATTCACGTCAAATTGGAAAGAGAGAATACTAAACAAAAAGCAACTTATCACAATTGAAGAACTTCAATATGTTTATTATATCCTTTCACCATTCCTGAGTTTTCATTGAACAATTTCTGATTACATATAAAAGCAAATTAATACATAACTATAAAAGCGAATGTGGTCCAAAGCATTACATGCAACAACAGGCAGCATATTGGATTTTAAAAGTGCCAAAAACAGTGAACGATCATAAGATACCTAAGACCACACAGGGCTAACTACTAAATTATCTGGATTTTTCAATCCATAAACCACTTTCCCACTAACATGCCCAAATCAAAAGGTTAGTTTGCATCCAAACAAAAACAAACCCAAGGCATACAGAATAACCACGGTTCCTTTACTTACCATGCCTTCTCTATCTTATGATTTTACAGATATCGATATCAAGGATACATATCAGATTGCCTCATTTTTACCATCAGAGAAAGAAAAAAATTGTTTACGAAACAGATGTCAAGAAGAAAATAATTACCTTTGTGAGGAAAAGCCTCTTTGCTCGTTGCTGTACAGTACCCCCTGTTTTCAGCCCTAACGCAGCCAATGCCTAACAATAAAATACCAGAGGAATTAATGATGATTGGCATACAGTATCAATTATCAGTCAAAACATCTTAATTATGTTAATTATTATAAAATATGTAATTTTTCAATTTTATCTTCTAATTGTAGTAAATATTTAGTGGGATTAGACAAATGTTGGAGGTTCGAATTTGAAATTCTTGCCAATTCAATGTGCTTGATGATTGAGTTGGTCGATGAATAACATTCAATCAACAATGTTACAGACGGCTTGGGATAGCAATTGTTTGTATTATTAGAAGTCACCTTCGCGATAACATTATTAATACAAACTTGTAAGAAAAAATTATCCCTAGACTAGTGTAAAAGAACTTGGACTTCTATTCATGAATATGATGTTATCCAAGTAGTTTTGATTAATAAGAATTTATCATCCTTAAACAATTTCTATATCCTACTCCTCTCCTATCATGATATCTCACTCAGATCAATTTTGTCACAACAATGATAGTCCGTCAAAATTACAACAGATCAGCAGGCAAGTTTTTCATTAACGCTATCATCATTTTGCACCCAGAATCTAAACACTGAAAGCTCAGCCAAATAAAAAGCACTCATGTTTACCCTCCCATATAGATGCAATAACTATGAATGCTTTTCAGAATATAAGCCAGAGTGAGAAGGGATCACATAAGATATGATGGCATATACCTCCTTTAACCTGTCTTGCCCTATTTCTAACAACTCTTCAACGGAACTGTAATAATCAAGATCAAGTGCAGTAAGCTCAGCTGGAACATTTCCATTTTCTTGACCCTCCTCTTCCCATCCTTCAACCTTTCCATGGTTCCATTGCTCCTCAAATTCACTTGTAACCTGCAGCAAAGACAGAAAAATTACAATATCTTAAACATTAAGAAAATAATGCAAACAAGTAATTAAGGTATTTCCGATAACATTATAGAAAGGCCAGCAAAAGAGTCACTTAGTTCAATTAACATCAAATAAACACCCAATATGGTCTTACAGGTGTTTATACATTTATGGTTTTAGTGATATATATGCTCATTTACCACTTTGTTTTTTATTCTCAGGCCCAATCGTGTTGAGGATAAGGTCTTCATGTCATTAAACTTCCAGCCCTAATTGCTATATAACGCAGAAATGTTCTACAAAGATTACATTTATAACAAATAGACAGAATACTAAATACCCCTAACTGAACCCCTGCACCAAAATATAAAGAAATATAAATAAAATTTTGAAGAACTATTTGAAGATGGAAAACAAAAACAGCCACATTAAACAATATACTCACAACTTTGCTGTTTAAGAAAAAACACGAAAGGAGGGAGAGAAATAATAAAAACTTTTAAAAAGATACCTTCGAGAATATTCTATCAAGATCTTGCAATGGCTCTGTCCTCACAAAGAAATATACAAGGTACTCAAGTAACTTCTGCAAATACTCCTTGTACTGCCTACACAAAAAGGGTAACACTACAGATGAATATGCAAAATACAAACCATAGAAAGAACATAGACTAACAACTTGCATAATGTGTACTGTAGCTGCAGATAGCCTATGCAAACTCAGTAACATATAAACATTTCATGAGCTTTTCTCAAAAATAAAAATAAAATCGTGAGATTTTTCTCGGAAAAAAAAAATCATGAGCTAATAGAACAAAAAGCACATTTTCAAGCATGCTAGGATCACTAGACTGACAAAACATATTTTAAGTTTATTTTACAGAATATATCAAGATTTTGAGAGAACAATTACAACATGGAAAGTCAAAGAAAGAATCACCTAACATGCTTCTTTGAAGAGCTGATGACTGACATATCAAGAAAGAGGTAGCATAGTTGTTGAGACATGATTATACATGGGGTCAAATGTTCCCCTGGAGAAATTTGTTATTATTTAGGAAAACGGATCTATCATTTTGGAAAATCCTTTAAATACTTTATATTTCACAAGATCAAAACAAAAGTCAGATTTTAGTACTGAATCATTCATTGTATTCACTTCATCTAAAAATCCATTGCTACAAACACAGTGTTGGTTCATAACGCATTTCACAAATCTAAATGTATGCCTAACTGCCATGATCTAACACGACATCAATTCATGTGGTCCACATCAATCAGAGCCCACAAAAGTAATGATTCTTTCAGAAGCAAAGATAAGTATGTGCCTTAGTATAGGTTTGTTTTTGACAGCTATAATATGTCCAACTATCATATAGATTCATGTGTTTCATATAAATCAGAGGCCAAAAAAAGTTATGATTCCTACATGTAGCTAGGATCGTATGGTGATCATCCTTGGACGTGGAAGCAGGCAGAGGAGGGTATTGCGACTAATATTGGAGAAGAAATTAGAACCAAACTGTAATGGCTATAGGAAAGTAGTCTAAAGTAACTTTAACTTGCAAATTGTAAGCATGTGTAATAGAGAGAGAGAGAGAGAGAGAGATTACTGTGTACGCTTCTGTTTGCGAGGAATTTTATGTGGCCGTGAAAAAATGTCAAGGTATGCAGCATACTCAATTGGCTCTCCAAATTTCGAGTTAATGTACTCGTTGTACAATTCATGCATATCCAGATATCTTCCAAATGCTTCCTGGAAATGGAAACAACATACTGGTAAATTGAACAATACATAGTCTCAAAGAATATATAATGAAACAAGCACAATAAGTACGAAATTCAACAGAATTGAAATGTTATGTGAAATGTGCAGGAGGAGTGACACAACTAGCCCCACCTCTCCAGTAAATTCAATATGCGGCTCCTCCTTAAGTAATGCCTCATGCTCCTCATTGATATCAACAACAAGTGCACCTGGATGCCGTCTATGATAATCCCGAATCTGCATACATCAATGAGGAATAATCTCAAAAACATACAATAGTGTGTGCCAACCTAATTAGCATAAATCAACAGAGGAAAATGTAAAAATGAAGCGCAACATAGATAGATATGGAACCTCCTTCAATCTATCGTAAAAAGCGCTGAAGATGTTGGTTCCTGTGGCAGTTTGACCTCCAAGAGCGCCAATCTCGTCTTTTCTGGAACTATCTTTGTCTTCATAAATCTCAACCTGAAATGAATCATCTAATTGAGGTTCTAATACTTTATATAATACTTGAAGCACAATTTCCAAAGAGAGTAGGGAGCGGATACTGACAAGTTTGAGAGTAGTCTCGCTGATTTGATCGATCATGTTGCGGACGCGAAGGCTTTGATAGAGTCGGTCCTTGCTGGTCGCCGGATCAGTCTGGAGGTGCTGCACGACGAGTCGCTCGAGCCGCTCGACCTCTTCATGACCGGAGCGAGTAAGCTCGAGTAGAGTCGAAGACATTATTTTCTTCTGATTACCTTCCCACTCCTGCTTCTGCTCTTGTCGACTTCAGTGTACACTAGGGTTCCTCTCTCGGCTGAGAGGGAAATGACTAATGAGATTATGAGAATGGAGGGGAAATAAATGAGGAAACAACAAGTTAACTCACAAAATATATATATATATTATATTTTCATTCCCAAAAAAAACATTAATATATATTTTCGAAAAATTCATATTAACTTGCTCCATTCAAATGATAAAAAACATATTCATATTATATTTTAATTATTAAAAAAAAAAAATCAATCACGTCTTATAAGTAAAAATCTTTTTATTTTGTCAAATTTAAAATTTATTTAAAATAAACAGTTTATTTGTCCCACCAAATTAATCCGGTAGGATAGATTTTCACCTCAAATTATCCCGTTATGGACGGTTTTTCCCGATTTTTACGATGTTATTTTTGTCTCCTTCATCCCAATTTCACTTTGCTTATGTAAGGAAGAATATAAACACAATTAAATATATAACATCAATAATATATTTATTTATTCTTTTTAATTTATAAGAAATTTAAATTTTAATATTAAAAATTATGTTTATATAATTTCATTAAAGATATTTTATTTTATTTTTAAAATATGATATAACAGTGTTCTGCGGGGCAGGTATTCTCCGAAATCGAACGGGAGGGAGATAGTAGTAAAAATAAATTTCCGAAATAAAATGGGACAGGATGATAAACGCATAATCCATATCAATCCACTTTATTCAATTCGATGCATTTTGAATAGAAACAAAATGACCTTCTATTTAATTAAAAAAATAAATTTATTTATAGACTTAATTTAATCTAAATAAATATATATTTAAAATAGTTGTGATTTATTTTTATTTTAAAAGAAGGAAAAATAGATTTTCTGATAGGCAGCTGGCACCCTCGCCTTTTCATTTTCTGCTCAATAATTCATTTATAGAGAAACATGTCCTAATCCAGGGGAGAGACTGGGGATACTTGGTTTGATCGTAAGAAATCTCAAAATCTACCCAGCAAATGTGGAACTTTAGTACGTCTTTGTCAGGTGGAGATGAAGAATTGCAAGACGGGTTCTTGGATCAATCCGAAGGTGTTGGCTCTCTTTCTCATACGCAGGTAATCCTCTCGTTATGTTTGTTTTTAGTATCTGCTTGGATTCAAACACACACCAAAATCATTGACTAATCATCGTCTTCTTCCAAACCAGAGAATCTATGGATTTGCTGCTTGTTTACTTGCCGGCGTGGTCATGATGTTTCTGGTGAGACCCAAAATTTGCTTACTTTTTTTTGTTCAATATATACACTCTAGTTAGTGGGTACATAGACACTGTTTTCCTATAACAATGGATCATTGCAGTTGATCTAATTCGAAGTAAACGGAACAAGAATGTACAATATGCATCAAAGTGGAGTTATTCTTGTTCTAGTCTGTTTGATTTCAGCAACTTTGTGATTCCAAAATGCTATGGCATTTGCTTATTTTCTAGCTCAAGTGAACATTATGATACCAATTAGGATTAGGGCTTCCAAGGGATAATTACAAACAAAGTCTTAGATTAGATGCTCACAAACAAACCAATGACGGTTAATATGAATGTCACATCAATCGTGAAAAAACAATATTGGTTTAGTACATGTCATAAATTAAGCAAACAAAGGAAAAACATGAGAAATGACCTGAGTATCCGTCTCAACACTCCCCTGATACATAATTCCTCCCCGAAAAGGAGAACCCTAATGTTCCAAACACCCCTACGTATCATTGCAATCATCTACTTCTCATGTAGGTCAATACTCTACCAAATGCTCAATGCATCAATTGATGTTCTCATAATTGCTCAAGTCCACTTGAAGGCTTATTCCCTCAACAATGGTGGCGTTGTCACAATCTCTTCCAAATCTGGTCTCTTCCGTCGTAGTTAACACCACTATGTAATCTCTGCTTCTCTTTATTAAGTTTTGAATGTTCAGTGATGAAGTTCAACAAAATAATCAAAAGAAGGTGGCTTATGTAGAAATTATAACTAGTTGGTCATTGCTCAATGGGCCTCTTCCTCTTCTTAAGAATGTTGTCCATGGATTTTTCAGTTATCAAGTGAGCAAGTATTTGTATTTCATTTGAGTTGTTTACTTTCTAAGTTCTTCAATCATCAATATTGTTGTTATACTTCATTCTTCACAAAAATATGATACTGGTAAAAGTCCTGGCATCATTATATAGGACTTGTAAAGTTGTGCTAAATTATGAAAATAATGCTTATGCAAATTTTGGCATAAAAACTAGATCTTTTACAAATATGTGAATTAAAAGACCCTCATTTTCTCTTTATGTACTATGCCAACATATAAGGTTCCTTTGTCCCACACATTTAAATTTACTCCCTCTTAGGCTTTGATGAACTTAAGTTCTTGTCTTGATATAAAAGATGATTTTTACTTTTGTGATACACTAAAGCCATTTTTCTCCATGGGTTCAACTGTTAAATTTACAGTGGAATATGTATGATTCTGATCATATCCAGAACCTATGAAGCTTAATAATGCATTATCTACACAAAAGTTCCTCCCAAGTGCCTTCTTGACATATTTTCCCCACCTTGTGGTCTTTGCAGTCATTGATTGTGTTTGTCAAACCTATCAAGTTTGCTGTACTATTCACCTTTGGGAACATTTTTGCTGTTGGGAGGTAACTGCTGAGCTAATTGACTAAAGCTGTGATTCATTAATGTTACATTATTTTTACCAAAATAAGTCTGCCTCACAACTTAGAACAGCAGCTAGTGAAATTTGAGACTTAAAATGAATAAATAAATAAATAATTGTGAGGAAGACACGTCTTTAAGCGAGCATGTTATATGTTGAATATTTTGTCTTTGTAACAATGAACTTGCTCCATGTATGGCAGCACAGCATTCGTTATCGGGCCAATGGTACAAATTAAAATGATGCTTGATCCTGTGCGCATTTATGCAACTGCTGTTTATGTTGGCTGTGCTGTTGTGGCACTCATTTGTGCTCTTTGGGTAAGCCCATGATCTTAAACTGCTCATTGCTATAATAATAATGATGTCTCATGATGATCATTTGAGTTATCAGATAGATGTTAAGCTTGTGATGGATCAATTCAAATTTCCAACAAATATTGATAGAAATTCAAAATTTTAACCTTGGGTAGTTGTCAAGAGGCTTTGGATTCCCATTGAAAGCATCATATTGAAGATCATGGAAGTTGGTTGGCCCAGACCTAGTTACAAAATAATAACAATATTAACTAAATAAGGAATTTAAAGTTTTAGATTACTAAGCACATTTAGGCACTCTTGGTTGAAACAGCAAGTTCATTTAAGGCTATGAGCCAATTGGGGTCCTGCATATTTTTATCTGTAAGACTGTAACCTATTTGTTGTTGGTTTCGTTAATCTTGTAGATCCATAGCAAAATTTTGACTTTACTGGCTATTATATGCGAGATCTGTGCCCTTGTTTGGTAAGAAGAACTTTCAATAAAGAATATTTATTGACTATTGACGTGTTGCGTAAAAATTCAGTGATTGCACATTTTTTAACCATTCAGGCTTGTCTGACTTACAAAATTATAATTTACAGGTATAGTTTGAGCTACATACCGTTTGCTCGAAGAATGGTTTCCAACTTGACAGTTCGTTTATTTGACACTGAGATCTAAGCAAATTCCCCAGATTGAAGAAATTTCCAGGCACATAAGTTTGATTGAGAGTAGGCTTCTTTTGTTCTTCGGTTTCCAGATTATGCTATTTTTTTGTGAATGTGTGTTCTATTTAAATGTACTATTATTATATATATGAGAAGAAAATTAACACGGTTCTTTGTTTCATCTGTTTCGTATGAACACCTTCCCAAACGCTAGGAAATGTGTGTACGATCATCGTGTGGTTTCCACTTGGCTTCTTATTTATTGCAATATTAGTGATATCACCCTAAATATCTCAAAAGAAATGTCACATAAAAAATTTTCAGTTTTATAAAAGTGAATTATGGATCAAGATTACAGTGCCAATTTTGGTTAAAAAAAGTCGCATTGTTCTTAAACAGAAATGTAATGTCATTATACGATGGACTAACTAAGCTTTTTATTTCTACTCTTCTTCTATGAATTTAGGTTAACAAACAACTTCTGGTCATCTTAAACAATTGCCAGGAATTCACGTGCTTAGTGCTATCTACCACTATAAAATTTTCAAATCTGACCTTCTTATAGTTCCATGGAGAATTACCTTTGACATTAACTAAGCAAAATTGGGGTGGTGGTTAGGTTAAAGTCAAGAAAAGGTGGGTAAAAAGCACTAAAATTTCAACAACAAAATAGTTGGTATAAAAGTTTGTTCAATTTAACTAGCATCTTCATTATAATGTCTTAAAAAGATTATTCAAACCTTACTCTCTTTAGACTTTGAGTTTAACTTAATTAGTTTATTTGAAAATATGTTATTTTTGTAATTAGTTGAGTTTTTATGTTAAAATTTTATGATTTTAGAGAAGGCTAACTAGTGTAATTTAGATAAACTCTTAAATTAGTTAAATTTTTATAATTTTAAATTTATAATCATAAAGTTTTACGAGTTTATAAATAGTTTTTGATTTTACGATTATTTAAATAAATTTATACCCAAGTGAATATATAACAAATGAGTATCAAAATTTTTAAAATATTTAAGTTGGTGGTTAGATTGTTTATTTTATAAGAAAGATCAACCTTTGTAACATGTTATTGGGTTGGTGAAGGTGTATCACATGAACATTATTATTATTATACCACACAAATCACTATTACTAGTCTTAGTCTACCACCTTTCTATTAACTAATAATATTATATCGAATTAAGACTTAAATGTGGATCCTCTCAAGCTGGCTTACCAAGCCAAATTGGACTTTGTTATTAGTGTGATTGGGCATAAAATATCAAATTAATTCCATGAAAATGCAATGTACCATCTTCAATTTAATTTATAATTATGATCAATGTCATTATCACTATGAGTAGGTGACATATATTTGACTGTTTAATTCATCATCACACACACACACACACACACATATATATATATATATATATATATATATATATATATATATATATATATATATATATATATATATATATATATATATATATATAATTTTTTAGTTTGATTTTGAATAATTTTTTTTTTTTTTTAAATTATAATTTTTTTAAATTATTTCTTTATCACATTATTATTATTATTTTAAAAATCAAATTACTTAATATATATAAAATAATAATAATTTATCTTAAATGAATTTTAAATAATTTTTTTTAAAGTATCCTGAAACATCTTAAAAGATTATTTAAAATATTTTATTTTTTAAAGTAATAATATACAAGGTTATAGTTATTTAAATAATTTGTGAATTATTTAAAAAATTATGATTACAGTGATTTTGTGAAAGTGAGATTTTTTTTAATAAAAAAAATATTAATATATATAGTGATGTGATAAATGAGAAATAATTAAAAAAAATTTATTAAATTGTAATTATTTAAATAATTCCAATTTAACTTGTTTTTTTTTTATTATCTTTATTATTTTATATTTATAATTATTTATCACCATCTTTTATATACAATTTTGCTTGTAAATAAATAAATTATAAGGATAGCGTAAATTAGAAAATCTTACTTAAAAAACATTATGAATTGGATAGCGTACTTAAAAATATTGTGAATTAAATAATCCTCCTTAGTCCTTACCATTGAGATGGTGCTGATTCTTTTTAAAAATAATATATATAAATATATAATAAAGGGAACTCAATTAAGAAATGGTCTTAGACAAATCTTATCTCAAAGATTCTCATAATTGTTTTTTTAAGGAATATTCTCATATCTAAGTATTTAAATATCTGATAATCTATTTAAGTTTTTTTTAATATATATTAATAAAATAATTTATTCATTTTTTAAAATTTTTTTTTTTAATTAAATAATTGAGTGATATAATAAATTAAAAATTGAATAAAATAATATTTAATTATAATTATTTTTAAAAATTAATATAAAAAGGCTTGTTATAAGAGTTTTAATTAACTATTGTAAGAATATTATTTACACCATTGAATCATCAGGGTTGTTCAATGTTGGATATTTAGGGGTTTCATTATTAGATTAAAAAAATAGATTATTTGAATTTTTAATTTATTAAATTATTATAATATTTATTTATTTAAATTTTAATTTTTATAAAAACTAAATAAATATATTTTTTGTTTAATATATTAAATAATTTAAAATTTATATAATTTTGAATAAAATCCTCAAATAACCCAGTTAAAACGAATTCTAAGAAGTTCAATGACATTTTGACATGAAATAATGAAATAATATAAATTGAAGCCCCAAGTAAAGTAATGATCCAATGGCTGAGAATGAGACACATCATCAAGGGTTAGGATAAAATTGGAATCACATCACTCACATAGATGTCGAGGTTGTCTCCAACTCAATACCCAACTATACCAATGAAAATTCATCACCTCTCTTTATTTTACATTATTTTTATGATTATTTCATTTTATCATATTTCGTTTAAGTAGTGACAAGATTTATTTAGTTTTCAATATTTTGTCATAATTTTCTATTATGTGTCGCCTCTCATTATTATTTGAGGAAATATTTGAAAGTGATTAATTAAACACACTATTAATAAAGTTAGGTCAAGCTTAATTTTAATTTAATGATTTTTCTTTTTGAAACATTGTCATATTTATAGAGACATGTGTAATCGACTTATAACATATGGTAACTAAATTCAATCACAAAAAATAAATATAAATTATACTTAAAGCTCGTTATTTCCTTCTAAACTCCTAAAATTGATAATTTGATTTAAATTGTAAAAATTTAGTTTAATAAATATTAGTTATATTATTATTATATATAATTATAAATTTAATATAAAAATAATAAAAAAATTCTTAAAAAAGTCATAGTTAAAAAATTTATTAGAAAATTTTATTTAATTGAGTATAATAAGTGGTACAAAATTATTTACAAATATAAATTTATTTTATTTATATAAAATTAAAATAATTTATAAACTCATAAAATCGTAAAATTTTAACTAACTTATAAATTTATTTAAATTAAACTGGATAATCACTTCTATTATAAGCACATGTTAAGAAAATAGTTTCTTTGGAACTACCCAAACTTCTTCCTCTTTTATAGACTATGGGCAAATGACTTTTTATCTTATTGACAATCTTAGAAGATGATTCATTTTAGTGTTTTCTTGGTTTTTAAAGGCAATTGTCATTTTTTTTATTATTGAAATTTGCTTTTTAATTTACTTCTTGTTGCTTTTATAAAAGTGTTGCCTATAAAAGGGTTTGGTGAGTATATATATAAATAGTTGGAATATTGTAGGAATCTTCCCTTGTCACAACTACCCAAAAAATTCAATGTAAGTTGGCAATTAGTTCACCACTCATTAATCATGATTCTAGTTTGGTGGCATGACTATTTGGTCATCACTCATGATACTACCACACCAGATACTTTGAAGGGTGTGTCTGAATGCAACGATATTAATTCCTAGTTCAGATAGTATCTTTATAAGTTATAACCTAACTTGTAATTTGATGTAAGTCATATTTTGGTTCGTTGAGTTTGAACGGTTCTTTTTAATTCATAAAAAATAAAAATAAATGCAAAATTTGAATATATTATGAAAAATTCATATCATTACATACATATAAGTTTATTCTAATATAATAATAAAAAATAATAGTCCAATTGCTATTGAGGTTTCAACTTGGTTGTTTTATAGACTCGAATTTTGAATTGTTCATATGAGACTCGATCAAACTTTTAGTCACTCAAGTTTTTTTTTTCAAATGAATAAATTTTTTGTTATATTATTTAACATATTATTTTTATTTTTCTAATTAATTTGTTATGTTTTTCCTAAATCTAATTAGTCGGAATTAGTTTTAGTGATTAAAAAATGTGTAATCTAATAAAAAAAATTGAAAGAATTTGAATAGTGATAGATATTTTTGTTTTATTTTCCAAAAAGTTTTATAACGATGTAGTTTTGTGCAGGTTATTTAGACATATTTTATTTAAATGAACTATTTTTTTTTTAGACATACTCGTTCAAAACTATCGTATATGATTTGAATGTTTTAAAAAATAATAAGAATTGTTATTTTATTTTTACAAATATAATAAATTAATTTAAAAAATAAAAATATGGGCTTTATTCGTTTTTTAAAAAGTCTCAAATGCATGACTATAACTTTGATAGTCAAGATTCCTATCAAAAATTTAAAATTCGTACCTTATTTAGTTAAAAAAAAATGACAAACATTCATTGATTCTAAATAATTTAAATTTTATAAAAAAAACTACTTACGATTTTAGTTTAATTATTTAAAAAACAATTATTTATTCAAGTAAGGAAATAATTATAATTAATTTTGTATCTATGACTTTTTATAGTCATTTATTTATTATTAATGTCTTTTTAGACTAATTTTATACTTAATTGAATATATAAATTAATAATTATTATTAACTTATTTTTTTATGATTTAAAATAAAGTTTTAATTTTTTGAATTTATAATTAGCTCAAAATTTGAAGCATTCTCAACTTTAATTTATAATTGACAAACCAATTTTATAGAAACTTCAGGTTTTTTAATTGTTATAACCTTTCTAATGGCTTGAAAGTGACATCTACAAGTGGAACAGTAATGGCGGCCATGAGGATTGCAGTGCACTAATATAATTAATATAGTAAATTTATATTATTTTTAACAAATAAAAATAAAAATAAAATAGTTTAATTGATTAAATATTATGTTAACCCATATTTTGGGTGAGGTGTTATCTTGTTTCTGCTATTAATTTTGATTTTTCTGATTATTGGTGGCTACAGCCTAGCTAAGCTTATCCTAGGACCTATCCGACCCTGATCATTTCCAATATATATATATATATATATATATATATATATATATATATATATATATATATATATATATATATATATATATATATTAAATAAAATTAGTTAGGTTAAAGTTGGGGGTTGTATTAATAATTTTTAAGAGGATGTATTTGATTATCTATGATAAAATATGAAAAGATTGAAACAAGACAATTTGACCAAGGATAGAACAAATTACATTTAATAATCAAACCGTAAATCATAGTGACCAAGTTTAATTAACCAAGGAATCCGAGCCTTGATCATGTGAAGCATGACTAACCAAAACCACATGATAAGCAATAAAAAAATTCAACCCCTCAGCAACAATATTATGATCATCACGATTCGTTTTATATCATATTATTTCTATTGCACATAATTATTTATAATGTGTAGAGTATTTAGTTTTGTTCTTAATTTTGCGCCCATTATTAAATGAATTATTCATAATTAAATAAGGTTAACCCCAACTCCCAACATAACAATTAACATCTGAAAACGAAATAAACACTATTAATGGCTATTAATGGTTGAGATATGATTTTTTATTTTATTCAAATAGTATTCGCAGTTGGCTCTTAGTCGCCTAGTATAACCAGCGACTTCTTGGCCTTTAGGAGCAGCAAAGAGTAAGTCAATTAGACATTCAAACTCATATTGCGGGGCTCAATTTATTTATTTTTTAAAAATAATTTTTTTTTTTTTATTATTTTATATCCAATTTTGCCTTGGTTTTTACGTACTTTAAAGTGAAACAATAAATAAATATATTCATATTGTTCTCATTTTGAAACTTAATTTTAAAAAAAACTCAAATAAAATTGTTTTTTCAATCGTTCAGTTCTTAACAATCACATCATTTATTTTATTAATCAAAATACTAAAATATTTTTTATTTTCAATTATTATTTTTTATTTTATTTATATATATCAATACCATTTAAGTTTTTTTACCAAAAAATAATCATCACCTCCTTAAAATCATCAACAATCATTATTAATTTTTCCTTTTAGAATTTTTAAGAAATTACAATCCAAAACAGGCTTAAGTATATTTCATGTTAAGTTAATAAAATATAATAATGGTGTATTATTAATAAAAATAAAATAGTCTATATTGTGCACAATTTTTTTTTGTTGTTCGTTGGATTGGATAGGATAGGCTAAGCTAGACTAGGCTAGGTGGCCATTAAGTTAATTATATTTTTTATTTATTTTTTTTGTAAGTTAATAGTTTTGTATATAATGTTTTCAATGTTAAAATTTTAAATCTTGCATCAAACTACCTAATTATGCCACAAGATTATTTAATTTAAATTTAAGTAGCTTGTAAACAAACAAAAGTAGTACAATGTGAGAGCTCACAACACAATTTATTTTTATCTTTCCAAAGTACATAATTACCAACAAAGTTGTCATTTCATGTTGTCAAAATTTTCAAATAATGTGAACATGTATAGCCCCCTCAATGCATCTAGTATAAGTAATGCACAAGTTAGGTTTATGTATCCTTCTTATGTACATTCTCAACTAAAGTCGGGCTATGTACTCTTTTGAATTTTTTGTTTAGTTATCTTTTGTTTTAATATACAAATATCATATTAAAAGCTTATTTCGAGCTAAGCAACAAACATTTTCAACAGAGTTATAAAAAAAAAAAACTTGTCTAAATTTTGACTTTAAAAAAAATGTGTAACATGATAGTTGTAACTCCATATCTCACCATTCTCTCAAGTTAAGTATAAGGGGTCTTATGAGATTTGTCATTTCACATATTTTCTATGAACATAACAGAAATAAAGTTATAATAGTGGTTAGAAACAAAATAATTGTTTATAATTTGTTTTGCAAGAAAAATAAAATCTATAATTTATTTTTATCGTGTTTAATTACAACTTGAGTAAAATAATATTGTCTCATTCCGTATGAATATTATCGTGTTGAATAGTTGCACATGTCTAGTATTGCCACCACCATATATTATTATTAATTTA
Organism: Impatiens glandulifera; assembly: GCF_907164915.1. Taxonomy (NCBI): domain Eukaryota; kingdom Viridiplantae; phylum Streptophyta; class Magnoliopsida; order Ericales; family Balsaminaceae; genus Impatiens; species Impatiens glandulifera. The sequence goes on from NC_061863.1 coordinate 62,864,020, forward strand.
AGTCTACTTGTTTGTTTATATAACATAACTAGGTTACACAAATAAGTTTTTTGGTAAGACATATATAATAAGTAAATAATCACAATATATATATATATTATTATGAGACAGAAGACAGTAATATATATTTATAAATGAGGATCAGCCTTCTGTCAGCTTTATGGTGACAATTTGTTGTTTGTTCGCCGCCGCGTTTTAATTAATTAAATATATAGAGATTAATATATAGTAAATGACAATTACTATTAATGATGAGTGTACTCTATGCATTCCAATTTCCAATTAATACTTATTAATTCACTGCTTTAATATTTTCTAATTAAATAGCTAGCTCTAGCCTCTAGGATTACTCAACCGTTATCACAATTCACAATGTCATTCAACCAGACACCATATCCGACTATTTAATTATGTACAAATTCAAATTCTAGTTGTTTGTACTTATTCTAACTTTTTAAACTGTAAAATAGTTAATTAAATTAAATCAGTATTAGTAAATAATTATTTTTAATAAAGTTTTTTATTAAATAAATTAAACAATAATTAAAAGAAGTAAAATCTTTTAAATGAACAAATAAATACATTATTTTAATTTGCTCTATAATGATTTGATTTTTGTTTTTTCAGAACATGTAACCCAAATTGAATGCCATAAAAATTCACCTTTTTACAAATACCAAACCTAACCAACTTATTCATGTGCATGTTTTATTTTCCTATCTAAAAGACATTTTTAACCAAATAATTAATAAAAATTAGTTAAAAACATAAATGAACAAGCATTTCTTAAATTTTGAAAACTAACTAGACACGCATTAATAATCTTATTTCAACTTGAGACATTGGAACTAAATTTATAATTTTTGATCTCTTAGTCAAGATTTTTTTTTAGTTATATATATATATATATATATATATATATATATAACTGATAAATTCAATTTAAAACTAGGAATTGTGATGAATGTATTGGCAAGTTAACCCAAATTTTGGGCACCACTATTTTAGATTAGGTATTGACCTGAACCTTATAACAGGTAATTTTAAGTATTTAATTTTTGGTTGTGAAAGACACGTGAAACTGAAATTACTTAAGAGCATTTATCCACATGCAATTAACAATAATCTTGATCAAACATAACTATATTAGGAAAAGTTCATCTAAATTTAAACAACAAAAATTACTTTTATAGGAAGCCTTTAGTTTTACAAAAATGAGAGAGATATTTCCAGTCAAAGTTACATTTTTATATTATACTAGAGCGGGACATTAAGCATAATCAGTCGTGTTCGACTTGGGTGTGTTGTGCCGTGTCGAAACTCATTATCATGTGTGTCATATCGTGCATTGAACCGCTCTAATATCACGATTTACGAGTTTATTCGTGTTGTGCTAACTTGTGCTTAAATTCATGTTTCGTATTATGCTAATTAAAGTTTACCCATGTTATGTAATACATCTAGGCTATTTGACTACATGTATACATGCAGATACTCGTATTCATGTTGTATTTGTGTCGTGTTGATTCGTGATAATTATGTCGTCTTGTATTTGTGTCGTATACAAACCACATCTGAGTGAAATAATATTGTATAGTTTTGTTTAATATCAATATTGGTTTAACATTGCTTCTAGTGTTGGGCCACTCCATTGACCAACTCTATACAATTTGATATTTTGTTTGTCTTAATGTATTAAATAAACATGGAACAAAATAGACTGAGCTTCCAAGAAACATATAATAGAAAATTAGGAATTACTTACTTCTTATACACTTCATTTTCTATTAATTAAATTAATTCTTCGATGACAACATAAATAATAACTAATTAACAGATTTCTTAAGTTGGACTTTGGAAGATTAAAGTTGGAGCCTTAGATTCGGATCCGCCTACAATTTATTTACTAGATTTAAAATAGCAGTAAAAAATTCAATAAGACAGTTTATAGATTTATTTGTTTAATTAGAATAATTTCTTTAATTATCACCTATATTTTAATTTATAATTCTTATTTAAATTACCATAGTTTTAGCTTTGTAAAAAAGGAAAATATAGCCATGTTTATTTAGGACCTTCAAGAAAAAAATCTATATATTGAATATATTATTTAGAATACTGAATATTAAATATATATTTATTAGAATAGATAAATATAATTAGTTTGTTTTGAAGCTTACATTAATATACAAAAGTAACTTTTTAATACTTATTTGAAATGTTAAATTTTTATTTTTAAATAATGGTCATTTTCAACAAACACAACTTTCAACTATAAAATTAAATTTGATTACAACATCACACATTTTCAATTGACAAAATGCATGACAAAGGATTTTTAACAATGTTTGATTTTTAAATATTAAATTGTGAATAATTGTAATAATAGAAAATAAATATAAAATGTGGGCAAGTCGGTTGATAAAAGTTGAACTTAAACAAAATAAAGAAAATGAAGTGTTCGTATTAACTTTTAAAATGATTTGGTTTGGTTGAATTATAATAAATTGTTTTAATTAGAAGGCTAATAATTAAGGAAAACAAGTTTATTTTTTTAAAAAAAAAATTATAATCTTCACCTAAGCAACGGACTTGTTTGATGATTTTTTTTTTACAGGATTTTACATCCAAACATTATTTCGTCCATCATTTTAACAATTTAATCAATTATTTTATATATTTAAATATTAAAATTACTCTTTATTTAATTTTATAAAATTAATTTATATTTAAAACTAAATTTTCAAAATTTCTATCCCACAAAGTTTTTTAGGACAAAATCCAGAAGAAAAAAAACCAATAAACAAATATCAAACCAGCTCTTGGTGTTGGATTTTTATTATTAATAAAAAAAATTAAGTTGAAATTAAATTAAAAACAAATTGTTTATCTAATAATGAATTATCTTTATGGAATGTTGATTGATGAAAAAGAATTCTACTGTCATTATATTAGTTGTCAAAAGGCTAATTCAGTATTTTAATATTCTTGGTTAACTATTATGAGATATTTAATTATATGAGATTTGGATTATACCTAAATAATTTAACATATTAAAAAAACGATTAATTAGATATTTAGATGATATTTCTTTAGAGGTAGTATGATTTTGGTTTTTCAATTTATATTTTTAGGTTTAATTTTTTTTTATCAAATTATTTAATTTTGTTAATTAAAATACCACACTACTCTTACTTTATTCTTATTGATTTTAAATATATTAAAAACATTTTAATAATTAATCCTATAAAATCCCAAATAAATTATTTTTTTTAATCAAATATATATATTTTAAATTCAATAGAAAAACCCAAGATCAAACAAGTCCCAAGAATAAGTGCAGTCGACATTGACTTTTCTCATATAGTAATTATATTTATTTAACAGTTTTTTATATTTTCTTTATATAATATTTTGAAAAGTCGTGAAACTCTATTATAACAAATGTTAGGCCTGACTTGGTTATTTAAAAACATTTTCTAATTGCTTATTTAAGATCAAATAACTATCATCTAGCTATTGAATTATATATATATATATATATAAATAATTTTAGAAGTTAAAAAAATAGAGTATCTCAAAGTTAACTACTTACACTTACGTTGTTGTTTCAAGTAAAAATTAAATTCGTAATTAATTTTGGGTTTTAAATTTATGTCATCGAATTATTTTAAATAATTAATTAAAATATTAAAATAATTTTTAAATTTAATTAATTATTATATATACAAGAATGACTTAATCATTCCATGTGACCTACTATTACAGTTTCAATTGTGTGGAGAGTATTTTATACCAAAATAAAAGGTTGAAATTTTTTAAAAATTTATATGTTTTTCCTAATTTGGTTGATGACCGTTCTTTGTGAATTTATTTATTCACAAAGCTGGTTAATTGGATAATAAAGTAAACTAACACATAAGAATATTCATTGATTCATGGTCAAAGATTCAAATTTAGTTGACTTATTATTTATTGTTCTTAGTATCTCCATTATTGATTCCTCTTAAAGGCCTGTCAATAATTGAATTCTATATGACACGTTGGCTCCACTAAGCTCATGTTTGAAATACAATTTAATGATAGTTGATTAGGTTATTTTATAAGAATAAATTGTGATTAATTATAAATATATTAAGAATGGTTTGGCTTGGGTTATTTAAATAATTCAATAAAAAATATCAAAGAATTTTTTTCTTCATAAATCACTTTACTCATTAACTAAAATACTATTTATTTTAAATTATTATTTTTATTTTATCATTATATATTAATATTTTTTATTAAAAAAAATCATATCAAACAATTTATCATCAATGGAATAGACATAAATTAAATGACCCCAATTTTATTTCTCTAACTAGTTTCACTTTAATGATTGTACTTAAATGGTATTAATATAAATTAAAAATGGAGAGTATTTTAATTAATGATTTGAGTGAATTAATGGATGAAATTTTATAATTCAAACGATGTTTGATTTTATTTGGGTTTTTTACAAAAACTCAAACCGAATCAGGTTTTATTTTTACAACTTTTATTTTTTTAAATATGCTTGTAAATTTGATAATATTCAACTTATCTAAATTATTAATACTGGATTTATTTATTACGTTAATTTATCCTTCTTCTTTGTTCTAAATTAATAAATTTATTCTCTAAACTCAACCGGATCGATCAAGGGGGATGCATTTGTTAATTTTAACAATAAACTAACTATATACCATACGTTTCTATACTATTTAAAATAAAATAAAATATAAAAGTACTCTTATAGGTCTCTATCATTATTATAGGTCTCTATCATTATTCAGCTTTAGGATCCGGACCTTGACGCTCTTTGAATTTATTTATAGACAATAATTTATTTTCTAAAACTATTGTAATTATTTAACACCATTAGGATTATTCTTACTTGTAAACCAAAGAAAACTATATATCCCAAACCAATATAGTAAAATAACACATATTTCTATGTTTTTATGGCTTAATTTTGAATTATTATTTTTTTGCAGTAATCAATCTCTTATGTTAAGAAAATTATTATTAAAAAAACAATTCATACATCGGTTAATAATTGCAATAATATTTTGAGTATGATAAGGTTTTAAAAAAGATAAATCATTTTATTATTATTATATCATTTTGTGGATTTCCCAACATTACAGATCAAATATTGAAAAGATAGACATGTCGGCAGGGTAAGATACGATTCTAACCGTCCACATATTCAAATCTAGTTATTTGTTTTCACATTTTTTTTTTCTCATACAAGTATCTCAAATTTAGAACGGTTTCCAAAGTAACCTTATTTGGCGTTCACTTTCCCAAACTAACCTAGTTTGTTCATTCATTCCCAAACTAACTTAGTTTACTATTCAAACTCAGTTTTATTTATTTTTTTATTTATTTTTTTATATTTTAAATTATTATTTTTATAAATTAAATTATTTATATTTTGATATATAATTTAAATATAATTATTTTTTTTATAAATTTAATTATTTGTATTTTAATATATATATATATATATTTACATTTCAATTATTATTTATACAGTGTAATAAATATTAAATAATTATAATAAATAATTGTTGGATACTAATAAATTTAAAATATTTTAACCATAACAATATAATAATTAAATATTCGCGTTTTTAAATTTATCAATAATTTATTAAATATAATAAAAAGATTACCATATTTCTAGGGTTAAAATATTAATTAAAAATGTTATTATATTTAATAAATAATTGATAAATTTAAAAACCTTTTTATGAATATATAATTATTATATTATTATAGTTAAAATATTTTAAATTTATTAGTATTTATCAATTATTTATTAGAATGTTAAAGGAAATATTTATTATATATATAAATAATAATTAAAATGTAAATATATATATATATATATATTAAAATATAAATAATCAAATTTATAAAAAATAATTAAATTTAAATTATATATCAAAATATAAATAATTAAATTTATAAAAATAATAATTAAAAATATATATCAAAATATAAATAATTTAATTTATAAAAATAATAATTTAAATTATATATTAAAATATAAATAATTTAGTTTTATATATAATGAATTTTAAATATAAAAAGAATAAATAAATAAATAAATAAAACTTAGTTGGGAATGAATAAACAAACTAGGTTAGTTTGGGAAAGTGAACGTCAAACAAGGTTACTTTGGGAAACTGTATCCCTCAAATTTACCCCTATAAATGATATGTACACAAAAATAATTATTCACATTTGTTACAAGATAATAATTCTGTAGTTAAAATAATAAATATAATATAATAAAAATTTTAAAAATCAATTATACTAAAATATAGTTCATCAACTATTGTCCTTTATTTATTTTATTCATACTAATATCATATTTGAATAATTTTAGTGCATTTATTAATTAATTAAGCTTGATTAAATTCATTTTTAACATGTATTTAAAATGGCTAGATATGTTTTGAGTTCTATTTCAACCCAAACTTTTTACAATTTTAATTTTTAATTACTAAATTGCATTTTCATATCATTTTTAGCATTAATAGAATAATTTTATTTCGCAATAATTCTATATTTATTACAAGTTAACGTTTCATCAACAAATTTTGGCTTGAGCAAGAGGCCGTTATCGGCTAACATTATCCCCTCCATATGTAAAATTTCCACAGCCATACATTGTCTTTACACACCTATAAGGTCGATCTTAATGCATCGAATTCATTAGCTTCAAAATATATTATAAGGACAACAAATGTACGATAAAATGACACTAACCAATACATGTAAGATTAAATAAACTTTATTTGACTAATCAATTAATAATGTTTGTGATGTTCTTCTATCTTCTATGGATATGTTCAATAGTTCATCTTCATCTCCAATTCTAGTCATGATCTTTATTTGCATTGGACTTTATCTTATTAGAATTCATTAAATTAAAATAAAATATATTCCATCCACGTCCCCCTACACAATCCACTTATGACTATTATAAGAAATTCGTGAATGTGCATTTCCACTTGCATGACAGGAATAAAAACATGTTGCTTCAAAATGGGAATGGCAGATTAACTTATTAAGTAATTATATCATCTAAAACTTTTATTTTGTTCCTAAAGAAATAGAATATGTTCCGTCAAGATAACATTATATATATTTATTATTATTATAATACATCATCTCATATGTTTACAAAAAAAATATTATGTTTTTGGTAGATGAAGCTAAGAGATGTATTTGGTTCTTCTTACTTAGCATGCTATTTGTTATGCTTAATCAAAAACTATTTACTAAATAAAATTGGTAATCATTTTAAAAGAATATAATAATAAGAATAGATTAATAAAATTTAAGTGTAAACCTAATTATAATAATATGACGAAATTAAAGATTTAATTTTCATCAAAAGAAATGTATTAAGTTGAAATGAGAAGGACTCGACTTTTGGTGTTATTTTTTTTTAATCAGAATAAATTTTATTTTAAGAATTAAATTAAATATCTTTATCTTTGATATATTATTATTTAAATATCAACCTTAATTTTAAGATATTTTTAGTGATAATACTACTTATAATATTAGACCATCTTAGATTAAAAATAAAATAAAATAAAGTTATTATTTTTAATGAGAATAAAATACGTGACATCTATATCATAAAAAATAATCTTATTATTATATATAATAATAAATAAAAAAAAAAAAGGAAGAGGCGAGAAGTTTAACTTGATAAAGACGATGCAGTGAGAGATTCGAGGCAAATGCCAACTTTTGAAGTTGTCCTTGAAAGATGACAAACAAATTTAGGTGGAACACTTCAAACCACATCTTTTACTAATTAATATATATATTAGACTTTATTAATTGGAATTAGATTCTAAATATTTTGTTTCATTTAAATATCAAAAGTAATTAGAATTAAATAGTCGGTGGCGAAGATAATCAGCATATTATAAGTTATATACTCTTGAATATATGCTTCTTATCACTTTAATATATATATAATCAAGTTAATTGTTGATAAGATTTTTCAAAAGATTTTGAATTAATTTTTTGTATTTTCTTTATCTAGTCATTATTCATAAAATAAATTATATATTTTTATAAAAATATATATTTATATGAAAATAATAATAAATGTTCTAAATGTAAGCACATATTAGTACAATTTATTCCTATATATTATTATGACTTCCACTAAGATACAACAAGAATACATGTGAATTTCAGACTTGATTAATGCTAGGATTTTGATAAGCAATACTGGTTTTTTTTTTTTTTTAATTTATATATATATATACTTTTAAGATTAAATTGAATTTTGAAAAAAAAACTTAGACGTGGTTTGGTTTTGAGTTATTTCAATAACTCAAATTCAAAAAACATAATTTCATTATCTAATTCATTAACCAAAACATTTTTTTATTTTATCAATAAATATTAATCTCATTTTATATTTTTATTAAAAAATCCTATAAATCTTAAAATCACTGTCTATTATTATTTTTAAATAATCCAAGTTATTGAAATAAATCTTTTACAACCTTATTTGTTTTATGTTTTAAGCTTCCAATAAATATTTTATTTATTGTGCTAGATTTTTCATATTATATAGACCAAATTAAATTATTACTATTAATATTTTAACAGTTAAATTATTTATAAAAAAACAATGAAATGTTTACTTCAATTATAAACAATTAAAGCTACTTTTCTCTCTGCTAATATATATATGATGAGCTTAGGCAGTTCTAAGACCATCTCCAATCGAAAATCACATTTTCAAACTCATTTTTGTGTAAATGTCACATCAAACAGTAAATCTTCTCCAGCCGAAAAATCAATTCTCAAACTCAAAAGAATATTTTTATAATATTCTTCATTACATTAACTTTTATAACTTTTTAATATCACTCATATATTTTACAATATTATAAATTACACCACAATATTTTAATATCACCAAATTATTTTAAATTTGATTATTAATAAATTATTAAAAATTCAAAAATTACAATACACAAACTAAATAAAAAGTTATTTTTCACTATTATGATTTTGTCGAACATTATTATAATATTTGAACATTATTATATTTTTTTGAATATTATTATAATTTTTTTAACATTATTATAATTTTTTAAAATATTATTATAAATTTATGTTATACAAAAAAAATATTATATAAATGAGTTAAATTATATAAAATATTAAAATAATAAATTATGTAAATAAGTTTAATGTATAAAATGGACATAAATTAAGTCTAAGGGTTAAATTTAAAAAACAGAAAAAAAAAATTGAGTTTATGAATAGTGCAATCGCATATATACGTTTGTGGGAAAGGGAAAATGAGGAAACCCATTTTAGATTTGGGTATCGGTATCAATTGGAGTGAAAAGGGGTTTTGGATATAGGTTTAGTGTTACGTTGAAGTTGCTCTAAGTTATTTATTTGACTATCTTTGTATTTATTCATTGGATAAAACTTGCTTTAATAAAAGTACAAGATGAATAGTTTTTTTTTTCTAACTAAATGGATAACTAGTTACTCATGTTAATAAAAGTACAAGATGAATAGTTTTTTTTTCTAACTAAATGGATAACTAGTTACTCATGTTAATAAAAGTACAAGATGAATAGTTTTTTTTTTCTAACTAAATGGATAACTAGTTACTCATGTTAATAGAAGTACAAGATGAATAGTTTTTTTTTCTAACTAAATGGATGACTAGTTACTCATGTTAATAAAATATAGTAGACAAGGAGGAACAAAGTTAATTTATTATTTTTTCTATATCATATATATATATATATATATATTAACTATTTAATTAATTAATTCATTAATTAAAATATTTATTCTTTATTTTTTATTTTAAATAAAAAAACTATTATAATTATTCAACTCATTACAAATTAAATCTTAAAAAACCTACTTTTACATCATTTTTTTTAAAAAAGCAATAAAAAATCAAAATAAAACATCAAACAAGTAGAATATAAGGAAGATGTGTAAATAAACATTATTATAAATTAAATTCAATATCTTGTTAATAGCCTTTTTGGATCCACGTGAATAATATGGAATGGTGCATGATTCTCTTCACATGGACAACTTGACCATATTATGATCATGTGAATTCAAGGGTCAATTTTGTTTTCTTATAAATTATATATATATATATTATAAAGTGGGTCATATTACTCTATTTATTCATGACTATATTATATTAAAAAATAAATATATACATTTTTTTATATATAAAATGGGTCGTCTATTACTCTATTTACTCGATCATGACTCTCTCTTAATTTTGGAAAGACTAGTATAGTTAGTTGGAAGCTTGTTGATTTGAAAATAAATGGATTAAGAATGCAAAATGATCTCAAATTAGGTAGAATGATTATCCATAAAATAATTAAGATTATTCTAATAATAAATTACGATAATAAAAACATAAAAATATAAAGATGAAGTCAACAAAAAATAAAAATAAAATAAAACATAGAATCTCTACACAAACACAAATATCCGCGTCCCTTCATAAACTATTAATTAAGAACAATAACTAACATTAAGAGATAAAAGATGACATTTAAATCTTGAAATTAATTGATAATTCAGTGGTAGCTTACATACTTCACTACATATGTCATTCTTGTTGTCAGATATGCTAATTGTCAACTATAGCCTACATACATTGAATCATTAACATGGGCAATACATATCCGTTTATACATTCATTATCCCGGATTATCTACTTTAACGAAGAAATTAACTATTACTTTATATATTATTAACCCATTAAATTTAAGTGGTATTTAAGAGATCAATAATCACGAGATCGATTAACACTTAAAAGCGAAAGTCATTCATGACTACGGGTCATGTTAGCTTCTATCGTTATAAAAAATCCATAAAAGGTTTAAAATTATGATATTACTATAACACAGTCGTGTTAGTTTAGATTTGTATCATAAAAATCAATTTATTCTTATTAATAAAGTATGTGTTTTAAAACATTTGGATACATAAATGTTTAATAAATAATAATTTATTTGACCCTATGCATGGCACCCTATAGTATTTTTACATGACTTAATATATATATATATATATATATATATATATATATATATGGTATTTTTGTAATTATAAAAATATTTAATATTAAAATTAATAAAAATAATATATCTCAATAAGTTAATCATTATTTTTTTTTAATAAATTTGCTATTATTAGTTGTTTTATTATAACCTTGATTGTGTAGGTTAATAAGTCAATTCAAATTTGAAGAGAAAATATATTTTAATTTAATTTAGACTATGCATATGTATAAATTTCACCACACTTTAAAAGTACACATCTTTAGGGTATATTTGTATTTAAATATAAATATACATAATTATAATTATAATTATAATTATAATGTAAATGATAATCAACAAATCTCAACTCTTAGCAACTAAAATACTTTTTATTTATAGATTTATATTCTAATGTATTTTAACACTGTTATAATATAAAATAAGATATTTGTAATATATTATCACAATATAATAAATTGTGATAATATTAATATTATATCGGTAAAATATTATGAAAATATGATAAATTATGGTAATATCAATATTATTTCAATACAATTTCTATTTTATTTTAATATAGTATCAAAGTCAAAGTTTTGTTATTAAATTACAAAATTTAGTTTTTTTTCCCTCATCGACGATTACTTTAGCCATTGATGGAGGGCACTAATAATGCTTTATTAATTATTATATTGATATTATATAATATATAATATCTTACCGATATAATATTGATATTATCACAATTTATCATATTGTGATAATATATTACAAATATCTTATTTTATATTATAACATCCCTCCTCAAACTCAAGATGAAAAATGTTTGAACAACTTAAGGTTGAAGACGATCGAGATGTTGAAATGTTGATAATGTATTTTTTAAACTTTAAAAATTCGTGAGCTTCATTAATTCAGTTATAGGATGTCAATGTGTTGACTGATAAATCAGCGAAGAGGTCGAATCTCATGAGCATTAAATGCTGGGATAAAACAACAACTAAATGAACTCTAAAATTATCCTTGAGTCTCAAGTAGGGGTGAGCAAATGGGTAAAACCAATCTGTTTTGTCCGATCCATATTAAATCCAAACTAAGTTTATCCAATCCGTAATCCAAACTATATTACTAATTAATACGGATCAGATACGGATTGGATTGAAAATGATTTGGATAATCCAAACTAAAAAATATTTACATATACCAGCTTAAAATTAGTCAACAATTTATTTTTATTTTTTTTTTTTAAAAAAAAATTATTTTTTTTAAAATTCGAATTTTTTATTATTATTAAATTTGAATCTGAAAAAATAATAATAATAAAAAAAATAAAAATAAAAATAAATATAGTTGTTCACTTTGATGATAAGTACAATATATATTATATTAAGATGAAATTTAATTTAAAATATATTTTTATTTAATAGTTTGGATAATCCTAATCCAATCCGATTTAGTTCAATCCGAACTCAATTCGATCCGATCTCAATCTAATCTGAATTAATATTTAGGATTCGGATTGGATTGGATTTCGAATTAAACCACCTAATGCTCACCCCTAGTCTCAAAATTCATCCAATGTTGTGGATGTTTGTGTGTTGCATAAAATAAAAATCAGCGAAGATGTCGAATCTCATGGGAATAAAATGTTTGGTTGAAATAACAACTAAAATCAAAACTCGGAAAATATAATTGACAAAGAAAGTAAGTCAACTGAATTATTTAAAATAAAAATATATTATTAAAAGATATATGTATTTTTTAAATTTCTATAATATTCTAAATATAAAGAGTAATTATTAATTAAAAAAGTATTTATTAATGAACTTAAAAATCGGTCTAAGGTGTGAAAGAGCGGATCCATCGATAATAACAACAACGTATATTACCAGGCGCTTACCGCGGAGGATCGGAACCGAGGCTTATAAGCGGTTTGGTGTGGAACCCACGGCTGGCTAGGACGGCTGTCACAAGCCGCATAGGGCATAGGGGCATAGATGTACACGTGGCAGAGTAAATAGAGTTCTTAGCTGTCACGTCATTAACAACAATCGTCTGTCTTTGGGTTAATACATTTTTGGTGGTCCCCACCTCCATCCCTACCCAACTTCTCTTTTCTCTCTCTATAAAATCCAGTTCACCCTTCCCTCCCTCCCTCCCTGAGTTTTGCCAAAGAAGAACGGTGGAGCTGCTGCCTGCCCTCTCTCTCTCTCTCTCTTGTTCGGTTATTGCGGCGGCCTTCTGCTTATTCTCTTCTCAAGACTCATAAATACACTTTTTCATTTTTCCATATCCTTTTCTCTCGATCGTTTCTTCGTTTTCAAGCAACGGATAAGGACGTGTTTTCACCAGCTGGAAGGAGAATTTCACGACTAATAGTTTCATTTCCCGTTTCCTTCACACTTTTCTGACTGGAACTGAACATTTGGTTGGTAGGATTATAGATCTGGAAGTGATTAACTTCAAAATTCTGTTTACAGTGTCTGTAAACTCGAAGGAACAAAAACAGAGTTATCGACAATGTCGTCGATGACTTCGAATCCTCTCGTTCAAACGGGAAATAACTGTGTTATTCATTCTCCATCTGTGAATGGGAGATCAATCGCTAATCCTCAACTCAGCGTCGTGCATCTCAGACGAGCTGATGCGGCTAGAGCGGTTCGTGGCGGTGTTTGTGCTAATCGGTCGAATGTTTTTGAAAAGAGATTCTACGGAAATCGAGTACATCTATGGAAGTCTGACGGTCCTGGAAGGGATCCGAAGCTGAAAGTGGTGGTGCGATCTGCATTGTCACAGGTGCCGGAGAAACCGCTCGGTTTATATGATCCATCATTTGATAAGGATTCTTGTGGAGTTGGATTTGTAGCTGAATTATCCGGAGATAACACCCGTAAAACTGTACGTATTATGCCTTTCAACAAAAAAAATTATTGATTCTTCCTTTTTAAAATATCTGTAAACGTGAATCGACATTTTTGTATGTGTTGTTTATATTGAAGGTGACGGATGCTATTGAGATGTTAGTAAGGATGTCTCACAGAGGAGCCTGTGGTTGTGAGACGAATACTGGTGATGGAGCTGGTATCCTTGTTGGTCTCCCTCACGATTTCTACCAAGGGGTATAAAACAAATGATTGAAACAATGATTGTCTAGTTGATGACAATGGATATGAACTTGATTTTGTTGGGCTACTTGTCTGGGGCCCTTGTTTGTGTTATAGGTTGCAAAAGATGTGGGGTTTGAGCTACCACCACTTGGCCAGTATGCTGTGGGGATGTTCTTCTTGCCTACCTCTGAAAACAGGAGGGAACAAAGCAAAATTGTATTCACAAAGGTATTTTGTAGTGTTTCATTATGACCATGTGTATATATATATATATGATTTACTTGTGTGAGCTGATTGTTTTGTGTTATAAATGAAGGTTGCGGAGTCACTTGGGCATACTGTTCTTGGCTGGCGACTTGTTCCAACTGATAACTCAGGCTTGGGAAAGTCTGCTTTGCAGACAGAGCCAGTTATTGAGCAAGTGTTTCTCACACCTACCTCTAGGTCGAAAGCTGATTTCGAGCAACAGGTATACTCGTGAACCAAATTATACTGAGACACACCCATCCAGACAACAGTTTATACTCATTTCTTTTTATTCTGATAGTTGTATATATTGAGGAGAGTTTCTATGGTTGCTATTCGGGCTGCGTTAAACCTCCAACATGGAGGAACAAAAGACTTCTACATATGTTCCCTTTCCTCAAGGTTCCTCTTCTAAAAATGAAACTGTAATTTGAAATATTACTTGTGACTATCAGTCTCGGATATTGATAAAAACACTTTTCTACGTGTTGGGTTTATAGGACCGTGGTCTACAAGGGTCAGTTGAAGCCCAACCAATTGAAGGAATATTATTATGCAGATCTTGGCAACGACAAGTTTAGGAGCTACATGGCCCTGGTATATGATTCCTTTTCGTTTCTCTTATAATTCAAACCAAACAGTTTCATGTACTTTATTTGATTTAAATAATCCGAATTTTCTGGTAAAAAGTATTGTCAATGATTGGGTTATTTAGGTTAAATGATTAAAATATGTAGTAGTGTTTTGGCTGATTTGAATAACCATTTACCCACCCATAGTAGCACCAATATTAACTGAGGATAGGGTTTGGACTTGAGAGTTTGAGATCTCAGGTTTTCTTTCTTTCTATAAGTTCAACTTTTCACTAGAAAGAAAACGAAAGAAGCGTGTAAAGAATTACAGATTGAAGGGAAAAGAGAAACAAAAACAAAAAGAACTTAAGGAGAAAAAAGGCACAAAAGAAGGCTAAATGTCATGGCTATGGTATTCAGCTAATTTTTGGTTATCTTTTCTCTTTTAATTATTTATTTTTTATTTTATGGCATAGATACATTCAAGATTCTCAACAAACACTTTTCCTAGCTGGGATCGAGCTCAACCTATGCGTGTCCTGGGACATAATGGAGAAATTAACACTCTCAGGGGAAATGTAAACTGGTAATAACCTCAAGAATTGTATATATGCATGGTTCTTGTATCTTTCTTAGTTATTTATTTCTAGAGCTGGTTAAAATTGGCTGGAGTGTACCTTCTCTTTTTAAGGATGAGAGCTCGGGAAGGTCTTCTTAAGTGCAAGGAGCTTGGCTTATCAAAAGATGAGATGAAGAAGCTCCTACCGATTGTAGATGTTAGCTCCTCTGACTCAGGTATAATTTTTCTGTTAAACTTCTTCCGCCCTTTGCTTGGTTTATAAACTTGTTTATTAATATTTTCACAAGTGCCTGCATTTTTATCATGGAGGATGAAAAACATATAAGCTAGTTTATGTGCATGATTGAAGTTTAGGGTGCATTTATTAAAATTGTAAATTAAGTGTACCAAATTGTAAGTGCTGAATTAATTGAAGTGTGAAAAATAAATGCTCAATAAACCATACTCGATGATATGTAAGTTGATTTGATAAAATGTCGAATTAATGTCGAGATATTTTACCCTCATATTAACATTATTTTATTAATTTACTTTGTTACCGAGTTAAGTCATCCTCCATAGGTTACTGAATTAAGCCAAATTTTATACCTTAACTTTAGCTGAATCTAAATAATACAGTTATCAAATGAATTTAATTCAAATAAGCACTTAATTATTTAGATTAAGTAATAAGCTGGTTTACGAACCATTGTCTTATTTTTTTTTAAAAAATGTCAACTTTTATTAAAAGGAACGTAAGATGCGTTCAAACGTTACAAAAGAGAAGTAAAAAACAAAACAATAAATAAGAAAACAACCATTGCCTTATATTTGTGTTGCTTAATGTTTGTGTCCCTACCCTCTCATTAATTCAGGAGCTTTTGATGGAGTTCTTGAGCTATTGGTTCGAGCTGGTAGAAGTCTCCCAGAAGCCATGATGATGATGATCCCTGAAGCCTGGCAAAATGACAAAAACATGGATCCTGAAAGAAAGGCTCTGTACAAGTACTTTTCAGCTCTTATGGAACCTTGGGATGGACCTGCTCTAATATCATGTATGTTGTTATAAAAGTGGTTTATATGCATGTTGATGATCAAGAACACGGTTATAATTTACTAACCAGAAACAACTATGCAGTTACTGATGGACGTTATCTTGGAGCTACACTAGATAGAAACGGACTGCGTCCTGGTCGCTTTTATGTTACTCACAGCGGACGAGTCATCATGGCAAGCGAAGTTGGAGTTGTGGACATTCCACCAGAAGACGTGGCAAGGAAAGGAAGACTGAATCCTGGAATGATGCTTCTAGTGGACTTTGAGAAGCATGTTGTTGTAGATGATGACGCTTTGAAGCATCAGTATTCTCTAGCCAGACCATATGGTGAATGGATCAACAGACAAAGGATTGAGCTGCATGATATACTCCAATCAGTCAAGGAATCTGACAAGATTCCACCACCCATAGGTGGAGTCAAACTAGTAAGTACTATTTTGTTCTTAATTTCCTCCCATGTCCATCTTCCTGTCTGTGTATATGGAAGTTACAACATTCACTTGAATACGACTTAGGCATCAGAAGAGGATGACAGCATGAAAAACATGGGCATGCATGGCATATTGGGTCCATTGAAGGCTTTTGGGTAATTTACCTTCTTTATGGCTTTTTTGACATTGATCTACTCACTTCTGCAATCTTTTTACTAGGGATAATCCTAGAGAAAGTCTCACCCAAAGTAGTTTAAATGGTAGGCCTCTTGAACTAAGAGGCTGAGGTCTCATGTTCAATCCCATTGAAAGCACCTTGAGGGGGGAAAAGGTGGGATGATGTGCTTGTCCGCTCCATGAAAATAATCCTGGTAAAAAAAAGATAATAATAATAAATCCTAATGCAAGTAACATATGCAGTTACACCATTGAATCCCTGGAAATGCTGCTTCTTCCAATGGCAAAAGATGGAGTTGAGGCCCTTGGGTCAATGGGGAATGATGCACCCTTAGCCGTGATGTCAAATAGGGAGAAACTCACATTTGAGTATTTTAAGCAGATGTTTGCACAGGTTACAAATCCTCCTATTGATCCTATTCGTGAGAAGATTGTGACCTCCATGGAGTGCATGATTGGTCCAGAAGGTGATCTTACAGAGACTACTGAAGAGCAATGTCATCGTCTTTCTCTCAAGGGTCCTCTGCTATCGGTCGAAGAAATGGAGGCAATCAAGAAAATGAATTATAGAGGCTGGCGGAGTAAAGTTCTTGATATAACATATTCCAAAGAACGTGGGAGGAAGGGATTGGAGGAGACACTGGATAGGATCTGTTCTGAAGCTCTTGAAGCAATTAATGAGGGTTACACATTGTTGGTGCTGTCTGACAGAGGTAATATAAGAATATATTTTATTTTTCTTATCATGCTATTTTCATATTGATGGGGATTTAAACTCTGTTTTATTTCTCTACTTCTAGAAACCAAACAGACTTAAAATGAGAATACACACGAGTAATCATTTTTAAATTATAACACGTTACCTGTTTAATAATACACTCACAGCATTCTCCTCAAAGCGCGTTGCTGTAAGCTCCCTCATGGCTGTTGGAGCAGTCCATCATCATCTAGTCAAGAAACTTGCAAGGACTCGGATAGGTTTGATTGTTGAGTCTGCTGAGCCCCGAGAAGTACACCATTTTTGTACACTGGTTGGGTTTGGTGCAGATGCTATCTGTCCTTATTTGAGTACAGAGGCTATTTGGAGATTACAGGTTGATGGAAAAATACCAGCCAAGCCAAATGGTGAGTTCCACTCAAAAGATGAACTGGTAAAGAAATACTTTAAAGCAAGCAACTATGGAATGATGAAGGTTCTTGCCAAAATGGGCATATCAACTTTGGCTTCTTATAAAGGCGCTCAAATTTTTGAAGCCGTCGGCCTCTCCTCAGAAGTAATGGATAGGTGCTTTACTGGAACTCCAAGCAGAGTTGAGGGGGCAACATTTGAAGTGCTTGCTAATGATGCACTTGAGTTGCATAACCAGGCCTTTCCTTCGCGGGTTTCTCCACCAGGAAGTGCGGAAGATGTTGCTCTGCCAAATCCTGGAGATTATCACTGGAGAAAAGATGGTGAGATACATCTGAATGACCCATTTGCTATAGCTAAGTTGCAGGAGGCTACCAGAGGAAACAGTGTGGAAGCCTATAAAGAATACTCCAAGCGCATACATGAGCTCAACAAGGCCTGCAATTTACGTGGGCTTCTGAAATTCAAAGAGACAGACAAGATGATCCCACTGGAAGAAGTTGAACCAGCCAGTGAGATTGTCAAGCGGTTTTGCACTGGAGCCATGAGCTATGGATCAATATCCCTTGAGGCGCACACTACCCTCGCCATTGCTATGAACAAGATTGGTGGGAAGTCGAATACAGGTATATCTATATATTATTATTTTTCTTCCTAAAAATAGTGAGGAAGGCTCAAATACAGGTATATATATGTATCTTGCATGATATTATAAGTAAATAGTTCAGATGTGGTTTGTGAACACCTTTCTCAACAGTTATCTTTTGGAAGCTTGGATGACATTTCTTTAATGCACATCTTATGATGTTCTTTAAAAACTATTAGCTGAACACATATTTTATTCCGTTTTCAATCAGACCTTGTTTGATCAAGTTATTTCGAATAGCTAATTGGTTATTTCCTTTATGTAGATTATTGAAATTAGGTTATTTGGGTAAAAGTACAATAAGGGTATAAATATATAATGATTTTTTCTTTCTTTCTTTCTTTCTTAAAAACATTTGAGAGATTTTAGTATTTGGTTATGATGTGATTGATGAGTAGATTGATGGTCAGTTATTTATAATTGATCACCCACATCAAACAAGGCCTTAAGTTATGTTATTTTACATAGACCTTGTACTGGTTTGAATTGATCAAGTGCAGTTGCATTCTTGAAACCAGGCCTGTTTTTTCACTAGAATATTATTATAGACTTTCTTTTCTCCTGTTACCTCTTTACACAGGTGAGGGAGGCGAGCAACCATCACGCATGGAACCTCTACCAAATGGTTTGAGGAATCCAAAAAGGAGTTCAATTAAGCAAGTCGCAAGTGGGAGATTTGGAGTATCAAGTTACTACCTTACAAATGCAGATGAAATACAGATAAAAATGGCTCAGGTACATAAACAGTTTACATTTGGGCTTTTGACAATATACCAAGATTTAGAACTGTGCAAAAATATTTCACATCATGTATTACAACCAGCCCCTGAATTCCTCTTGGAGCAGAGGGTTCCCCTTGTTTATAAATTTATGTTCATGGACAGATGATGCCGTTGCTGCAAAGCACCTGTGGGTGTCTTTGCATCTTTAACTGAATACCTTGCTTTGAAATTTGGTGAGGTTAAAATTCCAAGCCAACAAGCTTTTCCATTGTCATCGATCTATTATTTATTATGAACTATCATGCCATGCAGGGAGCCAAGCCTGGAGAGGGTGGCGAACTACCTGGTCACAAAGTTGTAGGGGATATTGCAGTTACTAGGAACTCTACTGCTGGAGTGGGATTAATCAGTCCACCACCTCATCATGATATCTATTCCATTGAGGATCTTGCTCAATTAATACATGATCTCAAAGTAAGAAAATCTAGTAATTTTTTATGTGTGTCCAAAGGGAGTAGATAATCTAACATCATCCTACCACATGTACAGAATGCAAATCCAGATGCTCGAATTAGTGTGAAGTTGGTATCAGAAGCTGGGGTTGGAGTAATTGCTAGTGGCGTTGTTAAGGGGCATGCAGATCATGTGTTGATATCTGGTCATGATGGAGGTACAGGAGCTTCTCGCTGGACTGGTATCAAGAGTGCAGGTCTTCCATGGGAACTTGGTCTTGCAGAAACTCACCAAACTCTAGTTGCTAATGACTTACGTGGACGGATGGTTCTCCAAACGGATGGCCAACTGAAAACAGGAAGAGATGTGGCTATTGCAGCACTTCTAGGGGCAGAGGAGTTTGGTTTCAGCACTGCTCCTCTCATAACCCTTGGATGCATTATGATGCGAAAGTGCCATAAGAACACCTGTCCGGTTGGCATTGCTACCCAGGATCCTGTTCTTCGTGAAAAATTTGCTGGAGAACCTGAGCATGTGATAAATTTCTTCTTCATGCTTGCGGAAGAACTACGAGAGATCATGTCTCAGCTTGGATTTCGAAATCTTAGAGAAATGGTTGGTCGTTCAGATATGCTCGAGATGGACAAAGAACTAGTTATGAACAACGAGAAGCTTAAGAATATTGATCTCTCTCTACTGCTCAGGCCTGCTGCTGACATCCGACCAGAAGCTGCACAATATTGCATACAGAAACAAGATCATGGCTTGGACATGGCTTTGGATAACAAACTAATCTCTCTCTCAGGACCCGCTTTGGAAAAAAGTCTTCCTGTTTATATTGAAACGCCGATATGCAATGTGAATCGTGCTGTTGGAACAATGCTTAGCCACGAAGTGACAAAGCGCCACCACATGGCTGGGCTTCCTCCAGATACCATCCATATTAAACTCAATGGGAGTGCAGGACAGAGCCTTGGAGCTTTTCTTTGCCCTGGCATCACTCTAGAGCTTGAGGGTGACAGCAACGACTATGTTGGTAAAGGATTGTCTGGGGGAAAGATTATTGTTTATCCTCCGGAAGGAAGCCAGTTTGATCCAAAGGAAAACATTATTATTGGTAATGTTGCTCTTTATGGAGCAACAAGTGGTGAAGCTTATTTCAATGGTATGGCAGCAGAAAGGTTTTGTGTCCGCAATTCTGGGTCAAAGGCAGTTGTGGAAGGTGTTGGAGATCACGGATGTGAGTATATGACTGGTGGGATTGCTGTCGTACTGGGGAAAACTGGGAGGAATTTCGCGGCTGGTATGAGTGGCGGCATTGCTTATGTTCTTGATTTGGATGGTAAGTTCAACTCCAAATGTAATCAAGAACAAGTAGATCTTGATAAGGTTGAGGACCAGGAGGATATCATGACACTGAAGATGATGATACAGCAACATCAACGCCACACAAACAGCCAGCTTGCTAAAGAAGTGCTTGCTAATTTTGAGAATCTCTTACCCAGCTTCATTAAGGTGTTCCCTAAGGAGTATAAAAAAGTGATGCTTGCAAAGAAAAAAGAGGTAATTGCCAAAGAGGCAGCCGCTAAGTCTACCAAAGAAGCTGAAAACCTGGAAGAGGCTGAATTGCAGGAGAAAGATGCTTTTGAAGAGCTTAAGAAGATGGTTGCAGTTTCCTCGAGTGTGGAAGACAGTCAGGTATTATAGGATTTTTAGGTCCTGTTCCCAGATTATTTCTTGGAGTAAAGTTATTTAATTAGTTAGATACTCACCATAATGTTCCAAAGCTTTAAAGAAAAAGGTGGTTTAACCCATCCAGACTAGTTTTAGTTCAAGCAGTAACAGTCTTGAACTAAGAGCCTCTTCCAGGAAAAAAAATCTTGGGTCTATAAAAAAGGTGGTTTCTTGTTTGACAAATATTTTCTCTTGTATCAGCAGGAAATTGAGAAGGCTGAATCTCCAAAGAGGCCAAGCCGTGTTTCTGATGCTGTAAAACACAGAGGGTTCATTGCTTATGAGCGTGAGAGCATATCATACAGGGACCCAAATGCTCGGGTAAATGATTGGAAGGAGGTAATGATAGAAACAAAGCCAGGCCCACTTCTAAAGACACAGTCTGCCCGTTGCATGGACTGTGGGACTCCCTTCTGCCATCAGGTGAGAAAAAGATTATACAGTCGCTGCTTTCTTATTTCATTCACTTTCCTCCCGTTCTTTTATTATTTATTAATTGTATGTTTTGTTCTTTCAGGAGCATTCTGGGTGTCCACTTGGGAATAAAATACCTGAATTCAATGAGTTGGTTCACCAAAATAGATGGCGTGAAGCATTAGATAGACTTCTGGAAACGAACAACTTCCCAGAGTTCACCGGTCGGGTATGTCCTGCTCCTTGTGAGGGTTCATGCGTTCTGGGTATCATTGAGAATCCTGTATCAATCAAGAGCATTGAATGCTCCATCATAGATAAAGCGTTTGAGGAGGGTTGGATGGTCCCAAGGCCTCCACTCAAGAGAACAGGGTATGTGTCTTTTCCTTCCAGAACAGGGTTGTATTTTTTACCCATATCGGTGATAATTAGAATGAGCCTTGCTGTGCCTCTGCAGGAAAAAAGTTGCTATCATTGGGAGCGGACCTTCTGGGCTGGCTGCTGCTGACCAGTTGAATAAAATGGGTCATGTTGTGACAGTATATGAACGTTCTGATCGAATTGGTGGTTTAATGACGTATGGAGTCCCAAACATGAAGACCGACAAAATTGAGATAGTACAGAGACGTGTTAACCTTATGGCTCAGGAAGGCATCAATTTTGTGGTTAACGCGAATATTGGAAAAGATCCGGCATACTCTGTAGATCAGATTCGCAAGGAGAATGACGCTATTGTTCTAGCAGTTGGTGCTACAAAACCAAGGTATGTTATAATGTTATGAACATGAGTGGGTATCATCCTTTGAATATGCAAATTTTATAACAAAGGCAAAAAAATAAAAAAAAATAAAAATTCAGGGACCTTCCTGTGCCTGGACGTGATCTGAAAGGGGTTCATTATGCTATGGAATTTCTTCATGCAAATACAAAAAGTCTACTTGATAGCAATCTAAAGGATGGTAAATACATATCTGCCAAGGGGAAGAAAGTAGTAGTAATTGGTGGAGGAGACACTGGGACAGATTGCATAGGGACGTCCATCAGACATGGGTGTAGTAGCATTGTGAATTTGGAGCTTCTTTCTAAACCTCCTCAGACAAGAGCCCCTGGCAATCCCTGGCCACAGGTTAGTTGGTTTGTTTGTCTGTGCATTACTTTTATTTTCTCTTTATATTATTATACATTTTGAAGGAGAGATGAATGAAATGTGATCATGAATGTCCAGTTGTCCACCCACCCAGTTTGATGATTTGATTTTGATTTGCAGTGGCCAAGAATATTCCGTGTAGATTATGGGCACCAGGAAGCTTCTGTTAAATTTGGTAAAGACCCAAGAACATACCAGGTGTTGACGAAGCGGTTTGTGGCAGATGAGGAGGGGAAGGTTAAGGGAGTTGAGATTGTACATGTGAATTGGGAGAAGGATGATAGTGGGAGGTTTCAATTCAAAGAAATTGAAGGGTCAGTGGAAATGATAGAGGCAGACCTAGTCTTTTTAGCCATGGGATTCCTAGGCCCTGAGTCGGTTAGTGATCTCTTTATTACTCTACTCTACTTGTTGAGTTTGTTGTTTCTAATAAAGTAGAATGGTTGTCCCTTTTTAAATATTGAACATGGATGGTTTGATTTGTTCAGTCATTGGCGGAGAAGCTGGGGGTAGAACAAGATAACAGGTCAAACATCAAGGCAGAATATGGTAATGGCGAGGGTGGGTTCTCGACCAGTGTGGAAGGGGTGTTTGCAGCTGGAGATTGCAGGCGTGGACAATCTTTAGTAGTTTGGGCCATTTCTGAAGGCAGACAAGCTGCTAGCCGAGTCGACAAATATCTCATGAAAGAAGAAAACAAGCAAACTGGAGCTACAAGTGGTGGGAGACAAGACAAGATGACCCCGTCAAACAGCATCAGCAAGGTAGCAGGAAAGAAACAGTAATAATAATTAGTCAGTTTATATATATATTATAGAGAAGGAAAGAAGGAAGGAGTTCTGCCCCATGGATGATGATGATGATGATAATATCGCGTTTTCTGTATCCTCTCTTTGTTTATATATAAGCAAAAAAAACATTATTATTATTATTATTAGTACTATTAAGTTTGTTAAGTAGTCTGTGGTTTGGAGCCAGTCTTGCTCCAGTGGAAAAGAATAAATAATATTATTATGTACAGCACCTTTGTTTTGTTGTCTTTGGTTTACTGATATTCCATTTCAAATGCAATTTCAAGTATGAATTATTATTGATAGTTATTTGTTTGTTCTTCTTAATCACTACTTAGTTTGATGTGGGTTCTGTTAATATAGGAATCAATTGTTGAGATCTATAAGAGCCTCCCTCATCTCTAGTTTGTTGTTGATGTTGGTATATACTTTTTTTTCACTATTTATGGTCATTTACTAAGGGAGGGAGGGTTGTTAAGCTCCAACATCTAATGCAAATAATGTTTTTGATATTTGGAAGAAATTGTGTCAACTTCATTGCATCTCATATCTAAGGGATTTCATGTGGAGTTTGGTGTTGCAAGATTTATTTATTTTTGTCTACAAAAGAAGATTATTGATTATAATTATTCAATTAATATGAAATGATTGAGCATGTTGACTTAATTATCCTTGGACCAAACAAATTTTATATTTTGTTATGTTTCAAGTTGTTACTTCTGTTTTTGTGTGTGCTCTTAGAAAGTGTTCTTTGGCCTTGCAACTTATTGGCCACCTCTAATTTTTTTAAATATGTCATTTGAGCTTTGATCCTAGCTATATCAAAACTTATTAACAAAATAATTAATCAACTTAACTAAATCATATTTATTAGTTTTAATGTTAAAATATTACAATACCTCTGGTTATTCTTAAAATAATATATATAAAAAAAAAGTTACAAAGGAATGTTACTTTTATGTGTTATTTTTCTAATGTTTTGTAAAAATTATATTAAAATTTTGTTTGAATGTAATAAGTTAAACCTTTGTGATGGAAGTTAGTAGGAATCAAACTCTTTCTCTTTTAAGTTATTTAGTCCTAATTTTATTTGGTTATCCAACAGTACTAGATTCAATTTTATAGTATTTTAATATGTTGGTCAACTAATATAAACAATTTATTTCTTAAATAAAAATAAAATCAAAAACAAGAATTTATTTTGATAGGATGGAAGACCCTAAAATGTTTATATATATATATATATATATATATATATATATATATATATATAAAAGAAATGATATTATCAACGGAAATTCCACGAAAGCTAAGCCACGAATCACGTGGGTGGGATTGAGTAAAAAAAAATTAATTAAATTGAAATTTTCCATTTTCCTCCAAAATTAAAACTCTATTCTTTCTCTATTTTTGTTTCATTCACTCTCTTTCTCTTTTGTTTCATTTTTTCTAAACCCACAGGCGATTCTCTTCTTTCATTTTCATCTACTTCTCTTCCGATCAATCGAAATGGTAAGACTTCCCGTTTATGAAACGTTTCATTTTTCTCCAAAACCAAAACCCTCACGACATCTCTCTCTTTATCTTTCGTTTCATTTTCCCAAAACCCAACCCATTGTCGATCTTACTGAAACGTTTCATCGACTTATTTTCTTCCGATCAATCGAAATGGTAAGTCTTTTTTCTTTCCTTCGTTTATCTTCCGTTCGAAATGATTGTCATATCAATATTTATGTTTAACGTTTATGCTTTAGCTGCTGAATCGATTTAGATTAGGGTTATAAAAGATTTGGATATCAATATTCTATTTTAGCTGCTGAATCGATTTGGATTAGGGTTGTAAAAAAGAGTCCCGAAACTATTATTTTTTGTCCCGAAACCAGCATTTCTGGTCCCGAAACTACTATTTTTAATCCTGGAACCAGCATTTTGGGGTGATTTCGGGCCCCAAAATGGTTTCTATAAGAACTTTTATGGTTGTTTCATTTCTTTGCAGTTAACTGTCATTTCCCCGACGTAGACAGTGAAAAATAACAATGATCTATTGGAGAGGTCTGAAAAATAGATTACATTTGAGTTGTGTTGTTGATTTATTGTAAAGAACAAATATATATATATATATATATATATATATATATATATATATATATATATATATATATATATAATTTTTGCTCAAAGAATTTCAGTAAACTTGATTTGATTGTCTATTCATTGCTTTTTTTTCTATACAAAATCTATAATACAAATGAATTAATAATGAATCATATGAACAAAAATGTCATTGCTGGTTATAGAGATCATAAGAAGTTCATTAATTGAGAGTAAAGAAAAAAATGACCTTTATGAAAAAGAATGTGATATTAAGAAGCGTCAACGCGTACTCCCCTGAAAACACGTTAATTTAGCTTCAATACACATTAATTGAAAACTCATCAGTTTTTTTATAAAGACTTGTTTGATGTAGGATTATTTAGAATTGTTTTAAAAAAAATATATTTGTTTGATTTATGCTATGTAAAAACATTTTTTTTAATATTTTTTAATCTGAAACATTATAATGAATATATATACTAGAAAATCAAAAATAATTGAAAACAATGTTGTTATACTATAAATTTACATAATTAAAAACTTTATTTACAATGTTACAATTTGTCATTTATAGCACATTTAAAATACAATCTATTATACATTTCGAGAGATCTCAAATAATCTCATTTCTTCATTAACCTGATCAATAAGAAGATCTGGATTTTCATACATGATCTACAAATTAAGTTAACATTACAATAAGATTATTGGTTTAAAAAAGAAATAAAATAG
Organism: Impatiens glandulifera; assembly: GCF_907164915.1. Classification (NCBI taxonomy): domain Eukaryota; kingdom Viridiplantae; phylum Streptophyta; class Magnoliopsida; order Ericales; family Balsaminaceae; genus Impatiens; species Impatiens glandulifera. The sequence goes on from NC_061863.1 coordinate 62,891,148, forward strand.
CCATAAAAGATCGTATAAAAACCATTTCGGAGTCTGAAATAACAATTTTAGGGTCCGAAATAAGCATTTTGGGCCCGAAATCACCATAAAATGGTGATTTTAGAACAAAAAATGACATTGAAATGCTGGTTTCGGGACCAGAAATGCCTGTTTCGGGAACAGAAATGTCTGTTTCAGGACCAGAAATGCCTATTTCGGGACCAGAAATATCTATTTCAGGACTAGAAATGTCTGTTTCGATACCAGAAATGCCTGTTTCGAAACCAAAAATGCTGGTTTCGAAACCAGAAAAGCTGGTTTCGGGACCAGAAATGCCTGTTTCAGGACCAGAAATATCTGTTTCGGGACTAGAAATGCCTATTTCGGGACCAGAAATGCTGGTTTCGGAACCAGAAAAGCTGGTTTCGGGACCAGAAATGCCTGTTTCAGGACCAAAAATACCTGTTTAAGGACCAGAAATGCCTGTTTCAGGACCAGAAATACCTATTTCGGGACCAGAAATATCTATTTCGGGACTAGAAATGCCTGTTTCGGGACCAGAAATGCCTGTTTCGGGACTAGAAATGCCTGTTTCGGGACCAGAAATGCCTGTTTCGGGACTAGAAATGCTGATTTCGGAACCAGAAAAACTAGTTTCGGAACCAAAAATGCCTGTTTCAGGACCAAAAATATCTGTTTAAGGACCAGAGATGCCTGTTTCGGGATTAGAAATGCCTGTTTCGAAACTAGAAATGCCTGTTTCAGGACCAGAAATGCCTGTTTTGGAACTAGAAATGGCTGTTTCGGGACTAGAAATGCCTGTTTCGGAACTAGAAATGCCTGTTTCAGGACCAGAAATGCCTGTTTTGGAACCAGAAATGGCTGTTTCGGGACCAGAAATGCTGGTTTCGGGACTAGAAATTATGGTTTTTGGACCATAAATGTCTGTTTCGGGACCTTAAATGCTTGTTTCAGGATCAGAAATGTCTGTTTCAAGACCAGAAATGCTGGTTTTGGGATAAGAAATGCTGGTTTCGGGACTAGAAATGCCTGTTTCGGGATCAAAAATACTAGTTTCGGGACCAAAAATGTCAGTTTCGGGACCAAAAATGCCGGTTTCGGGACCAAAAATGCCGGTTTCAGGACCAGAAATGCTTGTTTCAGGACCATAAATGCCTGTTTCGGGACTAAAAATGCTGATTTCGGGACCAGAAATGGCTATTTTTTACAACCCTAATTGAAATTGTTTCTGCAACTAAATCCAAAATGCAGTTAAACCCTAATCGCTAAATTCTAAATCATAAACCAATCATCTTAACCATAATTCCATGAACTAAACCATCAATGCTAAATAGATTGAATTATAAAAAGATGAATACATGGTGTTTTTACCTTGGAGTTGGTGTTGTTTTGCTAGATGATGAACTTGCACCTGCACCTGCACCAGCCTAAAGACAAGAAGAAGTATGAAACGGAAGATAAACGGAAGAAGACTTACCATTTCGATCGATCGAAAGTGAAGTAGATAAAAATGAAAGAAAAGAATCGTCGGTGGGTTTAAGGGAAATGAAACGAAAGAGAAAGAGAGAGAAAGAGGGTTTTGGTTTTGGGGGAAATAAAACGTTTCAATTTATTTTATTTTTACTGTCTCTCTTCTACCCACGTGGCCTTGCCACGTAGGATTCGTGGCCTTGCTTTCGCTAATATTTCGTTGAATTTATCATTCCTATATATATATATGCAAAACAAAAACAAATGTAATAATCTATGTTGGTCTGAACATTTGGTCTGTCGGAGGTAGTTGTTAGAGTTGTATCTTGTATGTAGTTTTATTTTTTAATGACATTTATTAATTAATAAATAATACTACAATTATAATTGTGAGTAAACGGAACTTCACTTTAATTTTATAATATAGGGTCCGCTTTTGTACATAGTACTAATTACGGGTACAAGTGTAAGGAGGCATAAGTTATACAAGGGTATTAAGATGTATAAATTATATAGGTTATATGTGTTTGGTTGAATTTATAAAAAAAGTATAAATTGTATATATTTTATAATTTTGTGTTTGATTTGTTATATAAAAAAAAAATAATAGAAAGATAAAAGACTATTTTACCCTTATATTTATAAAAATTATTTTAATTACTATTTTAATATTTATTTTATTTAATTTTTATTATTAATTATATTTAAATTAATAAAATAATATTTAACTTAGTAAAGTAATATATATATATATATATATATATATATTATTTTAACGAATTCATACAAATCAAATTTGATTATTATAAATATAAAAATATGATCATAATTCTTAATCGACAGTCAACCATAAGTTCCTCCATTTACATTGTTATTGACTTTTTCTGTAGTTCTTCCTACAGAAATAAAATAAAAAATTTAAAGAGAGATAAAATAAAAAAAAATGAAATAATTTAATGAGAAAAGAAATTTATATACAAGATTAAATAAGGAAATAAATAATTAGTAAGGTTTATACCTATCAAAATCAGTTACAATTTTATACTGAATTTAAGGTATAATTTATACCACATATAATACTGTAAATAAAAAATTATGTAACCAAACAACAATTTAAATTTACTATAAATATTATTATCCTATATCTATATTATTATATTTATATGCATACGCAGGCTAAGATTATGATGAGGTATTGAAGCAGTAGTAACACTTTTACTTCTTTCTTTGACTATTATTACCTATTATTTATTACTCTTCAATAATAACTTTAATTTTTTTTTAAATTTAAATTTCAGTTTTCTTGAATTTTTATTAATTATTGATAATTTTCATCCGAACCAAATAAATGTTAAAAAAACGTGATACATCATAATATAGTAAAAATCCATTAAGATATAATAGTGGGACCCGACCTAAAGTCTACCACCAAAAAGTAAAGAGAAAATCATAGAAAAGCTACAACTCATCATCATCCTAAAAAATATTCTCTCAACACACAATTAGCAGCACTCGTCACAATCAAAATTAATGGATCTTCAAATTTCACAAATCGCCATCATTCTCTTTTCTCTACTCCTCATTCTCACCGCCGCCTCCGCCGCCGCCGCCGCCATAAACCTCTGTCCCGCCACCTCTTGCCGCCACCGCGACCCAACTATCCGTTTCCCTTTCCGACTAAATAGCGGCGACGGCGACGGCGACACCACACAACCCAAATCATGTGGCTACCCAGGATTCGATCTATCATGCGACAACAAATCAAACCAAACAATCATTAACATCGGAGGATTATTATTCACCGTAAAAGCAGTAGATTACGCCACCCAACAACTATGGATCAACGACCCTGACAATTGTCTCCCCAACCGTCTTCTTTCTCTTAACCTTTCTGACTCTGCATTTCGAGGAGTTTATCCTCAAGATTTCACCTTGTTTAATTGTTCATTAAACTTAGACTTGGCTAAATTTCAGCTTAATCCTGTCGGATGTCTTAGTGGTCCTAATTACTCTGTTTTTGCTACCTCCTCTGATAAAGCCGTTCAGTTCTTCCTATCTAAAAGTTGCACCTTTATGGCGTCCGTTCAGGTGCCGGTTCAGTGGCCCTACTATGAACAGGTTGTAACGTCAGATCTTAGTGATGACATCCGGCTTACATGGCTGGAACCACGCTGCCGCCGGTGTGAAACTCGCCGTGGTCGATGTGGACTTCAAACCAATTTTAGCCTTGAAGTTGGATGCTCTCAGCAAGGTCAACATGGTAATTTCATTCTCTTTCCTCGTAATGCAATAATGCTTCCCAAATTTATTTTTATTTTACTTCAATAACAAATCAAATTACATCATTTTATTAAAAAAAATTATATATATTTTTTAAATATAAGAAAAAAAAAGATTTTTTTTTTTTAAAAGTGATTTTGTCACTTGAATTATACATTATGGCTCTTAAAATATAAAAAGTTAGTGTTGACGGATTAAAAAATTAACAAATTTATGATCAATTTAAATTCTTAATTTTTTGACAGATGGGTTTCAAAAAAAAAAAAACCCTCAAAGTATGAAACAGTACAGTAGACACACAAAAACATTAAAAGACAAACAAATAAATGCTCATGTAATTATGGATGGAGTGGTCAATGATATTATATATATATATTTGAAAATTAATGTTTTCGGACTAAAGAGTGATTAAGTCAAAGTGGGCATGCAGTTGAAAACTTTAAATGCTTATAAGTTGTATAAATGATTACATTGATTTAATAATAATAATAGGACTTTTGTATCTTAATTGGCACATTTAAAATATATTAATTAATAAAACTATATATATAGGTAAGAGATAAGATTAATTAGGATGGCCTCACTGACCCCCATTTTATATTTATTATTATTATTAATATTATTTTTATTATTATTATTATTTCTTGACCAAATTCCTGACTCTTGACTATATATATATAAGTGCGCTTAAACCTTCTTCCACTACTTTTTAAACCTTCACTATTGATTGGATATCAACCTACTACAGTCTATACAATTATATATTTTAACTGTTTTGTTATAGTATTTAATTTATATATAATCCTAAAATATAAATATTTATCAAGAACTACAGTAATCTATAAAAATAATTACTCTGTTATTAATTAGGAGACTTACTAATAGACTTATTAGTTATTACCTAGAAAATTTTCACTATGGTTTTCATTATGACTTATAAAATAATTTATATCAAACCATCTAAAAATAATAATCTTATAATAAACACACAAATATAATCTCTTTAACTTTGAAAATTTTCAGTTATATCATATATAACTATATATGTTATAGATTGCTATAAAATATCACTTTGTAAATAAGGTCACAAAGTTGATATTTTCAAATAATTTTACTTATTCTCATGTGATTTAAAATTATCCCGACTACAAATTTTGTGCTTTTGTTATAGGGCTACCAAGGACGGCTCGATATGCCATAACTGTGGGAGCAGGATTACCAGCCATGTTATGCGTAATTGGAATGTTATGTTTCGTATGTGGCAAGCTCAAGTCCCGCGGAAGTACAAGTCAAAATCCCCGCCCTCGATATGAATTCAATTCGAGTGTGGCTCCACAGCCCACGCTTGTAATAGGCCTCGATGGTCCTACCATAGAATCTTTCCCAAAACTTGTGTTGGGCGAGAGCAGGCGTCTGCCCAAGCCCAATGATAATATCTGCCCAATATGTTTGTCGGAGTACCACCCCAAAGAGACTCTCCGGACCCTGCCCGATTGCACTCATTGCTTCCACGCCGACTGTGTTGACGAATGGCTTCGCCTTAATGCCTCGTGTCCTGTCTGTAGGAGCTCTCATGAGCGCCATTTGTATTCGTGAATTATCAACAATTATTAGAGATAATTAAGAGTGTAACAATATATTTTAAATTTGAAGTGATGTTTACTTTGATCTAACCTTAAATAAATCTCATTTTTTATCTAGCGCAATAAGATGTGGATATTTTGAGTTCCCTGAAGTTCAATTCGGAGTTCGAGTCTACCGGTCAACAAGTTATGTATATAATTAAATGTGTTTATGCCTATGTGTGTTTAATCTGTAGGGATTATTCGCATACCACCGAAAAAGTGGAACCCAATGTTCTTAAAAAAAAAAATTAATAATTAAGAAACTTAATATTTTATGCTAGTTAGTTATGCTTCATCAAATCTATCAAGAATAATGTAACTTTGTATTAAAAAAATTAATTATTTAAGTAAAAAACAACAACAACTAAATCATGAAAATAATTTAAGCAATATATTTTAGGAACCAATTTAATTTTAATTTATGAAATAACAAAATTTGGATTTAAAATCTATAAAGAATAAGTTTAGGGTCAAAATTAATGTAAAGTAGTGATGGATGTAAACAGACTTCAAAAGGATCAATTTGACAACATATTAAAAGTTCAGAGTCCAAAACATTTTTTGTTTAAAATTAAAAGAAAAAGAAAAAGCAAATTAGGGCATATTTCTTATATATGTTTCGGCCTGCTATCTTCTTCTTCAAAATTTACAACCTTAGCCCTTTTGAAAGGAATTTTGTAACTAATTTCAAAAGCTATCAAGATTTATTATTAAATAATTGAGTTTAACAATTTATATTGAAATTTTATACATTTAAAAGTAACAATATTATTGTAGACATTTTAAAATCTATAACTATTGTGATGTTTTTTTTTGTTTTAAACAAACTATTTATATCTTTAATTTAAACAAAAAAATTGTGCATATTAACAAACATATTGTTTTTTTATTGATCTTAATAGTATAAAAGATTCAAAGCTTCTCTTTTATTTCTTTCATCTCTGACTATTTTCATATCTAAAAATTTGACAATCATTTAATGTTCTTTATATTTAGTACTAACTAAAACATAATATGTATTGTTGTGTTTTCAATGCATAATTTTTTTAACTCAAGCAATACTATCATTTGCTTCAAACATTCTCACATTTTGAATATAGTCTTGTTTGCCTTAAACATTAGTTTATTTTTTAATTGGCGCAAATTTGATGTAATCATTGTTGTTGAATTAAGAGATGATTTAATAGTAAGATCGTCGAATTTGAAAAAGTTTTATCTTTTCGCATAATTAGTACATCAATTAGGAATTATGTACGGTAATCTTATAGTTTATGTCTGTTAATATGGCAATGACTAAAATACATCATATAAAATAAAAATAAATATTCAATCAGATAAACACAATTTGTTTTTATTATTGCAAAGTCAAACTTAATTCAATTTGATAGATTTTAATTTGGAATGATTCAATTCACACCATCTTATTTAATATTGATTCAAGGTAAAGGATTTTAAGTAGTAACAACCATTATTTATTTTTTTATTTTTTTGTCTATTGAGCATTCTAAAGAAGTTATTGTTGTGGTCTCTGTTATCAAATTCCTGATTTTGCTTTCTCTCCCAATCGTTGCAGTAAGAATCCAATCCAATTGGAAGCTCAATTGGATCATGTTTGATCTGCTTTTGTTTGTAATAGCAAATTCTTATTTGATTAGTATTAGATGATACACTAAAGACTTATTTTCGAGTTAATTTGTTGTCGGTCTAACCTAGACCGGTAAATGAGTTAAGTTAATTTAATATGTTTGTTGATGTAAGGTTATTAATTGATTATTAATTAAGTTAGTCAAATATAATAAATATAAAATTTAATAATTTTAAATAATATTATATATAATTATTATTAAAATAACTTAACTCATGTAGTTGAATTAATAATTCATCTCAAATTAGTCTATGGTGATGTAAATATATTTGTGAGTAATTATATTTTGATTGAATTAAAGTACAACACGACAATACAAATGAAAATAAATTTCGCATCAATTGAAAATCTTAATTGAATTATCTGAAACAATCAAGACTATATAAATATATGATATTCAGTTATAAGTTTGTTTTAACTTGTTTGATTTTTTTCAAAATACATTTATTGATTTATTTTTTTAAAATTTTATTTTTTCATCTTTTATTTGTGTTTCATTACAAATGAGTTCAATCAAAGTCTCTAAGCATTTTAATCAAATTTAATGTTTGATATATTCAATATTCTAAAGTTTTAGAAGAGTGGAATCAGAAAACTTTATTCAACCATCTTTTAGGAATATAAATATATTTTTAAAAGTGTAAATTATATATATATATATATATATATATATATATATAATAAATTTATTTCTCTTTCCTATGTCTATTTTTTCAAGAAAATAATGAAAAATAGTCATTGTCTCGATCTCTAGCTGTCTTTCACGGGAATATAAAGGAGATGTCACAATCTAGCTTTTATTTATTTTTTTGGTTAGTCAGCATTTTTCTTTCAATTTTTTTTTTGTTACACTAAGTTTGTTTTTTGTTATATGAAAAATAACTTATGAAGTCCGTCCATGGCTTCTATACACCAGTATTTATAATGTTGATTAAGAGGAGATGCATGAGGTATAAATGGTAATAAAATTTACAAAGTGGATTTTTTTCTAATTTGATTAAACAAGACTTATTTGGAAAAACCACATAAAATCCAAATAACCCAGAATTTATCAAACAAACTAGTTTTTAAAATTTTAAACAAATAGCATACCTAATTATTAGCAAGTATTTAATTATTAAGATTATAGAAAAATATCACAACTAATTTATTTGACGACTCTAACTTTGTCGTGTTGTGCCGACTCGTGTTTGTGTCGTGTCTAACTCACAACTCGAATTAGATAGTATCGTGTTGTGTCATTCCGTACAAATATCGTATTGAATCATGTTGATCAAACTCAGTGTCTAGGTCTAAACGAACCCATGATTGATCAGCGACTCGGGAAGGATGTTGTGTCCTCATCCATCTATTTTTTATTTTGTAAATGATATAGATTAAATTAAAATATTTAAAAATGCTAAATTAAAATTATTAATCTTATTAAAAAGTAAATTAAAAATTATAATTTCAAAATATTTTATTACTTTTTATTTTATAATAAAATAATTAAGTTAAAATGTTAAATATACGGTTTAAACTATTTTCTATTAAATATTACTTTTCACTTAACTTGTTATAATTTATTTTTGGCATAGATAAATATGACACATTTTTTCAATTTATATATTTACACTTTATAGTTTGAAGTGAAAGTTTGTTTTGTTAAAGGTAGTTTGATTTTGGTTTTTTTTAATTAAAAATATATATATTAATATATTCTAATTATTTAAATAATCAATTAAAATATTAAAATAATTTTACTTTATTTTATTTTATTTAAATTTTAAATAGAAAAAATATTTCAATAATTTATCCTAAACAAATCTAAAATAATAATTTTTTTATTAAACTAAGGGTTTTTTCTACAAAATAATAATAAAAATTTAAAACCATAGATCAAACAAGCTTTATTGTGTCACTTTAAAGTTTAAAGGTCTTATGTGAAAGAAACTTGAAGTATAAAGTTAGATTATCAATAAAAAAAAACATTTTAATTGAAATATTTGGGTCATTTGTATAGAAATATGGTCCAACTCTATATTGAAAAGATTAAATAGGGCAAAGTAACAGAAAAAGGAAAAATAAAATGTTATTACAACAAAATGAAGACGACTTAATATTCTTAGGTTGTGTTTGTTAGAAGTTACTACACTTTTAGGATAGAATAATTATTCTAATAGTAAAATTGTAAAGATGTTTGGTTGGAATTATTTTGTATCTAAAGTAAAATCATGATATAATTAATACCTTGAAAAGGGTATAAATTTGTAACACTCTATACATGTTATAAGGAGGTATTAAATTCTTAATTTATTTTTACTATTTATTTATCTTATTTTTTTAATATTAACATTCATTTGTGTATTTAATTTTCATTAAAGTTTAATTATTAAGTTTTTATTATTTTTAATTTTAGTATATAATATATATTTTTATTAAATAAAATTAGTTTCAAATTTTTTATTAATTACAAATTTAAATAATTTAAAATTTTATTTATTTTTACAAAGAAAGTTAATGTTTATTTTATAATTAGTAATATAAAAATAATATTATTATTATTATTAATTATAATTATCTCTTTAACTCGTTAGTTCAATAATTTTAAAAAATATATTATTTTTTATATTTTAAATAAAATTATTAAATAATACTAATTATTTATTTTTATATATTATTATTAATTTAAATAATAGCGTAAGTATATTATTATTTATTTATTTGATATAATATTTAAATTAATTAAAATAAATTTTAAATAATATTAAAATATCAATAAAATTAATTTAAAATAATATTAAAAAAATAATTAACAAAGATAAAAATAAGTTAAAAAAATAAATTATTATTATGTTATTCTTATACTTAAATTTTATACTATTTACCAAACAAAAAAATTATAAATTTATATTATTTATATAATGTCTTATACTTTCAACCAAATAATAATAATATATACAAATTATACTATTTTATATCTCCATACAATTTATACCCTTTATAATTTTTACCTAATATAGTTGTACCTAGTAACAAACACAGTCTTATTGAATAAAAACATCCTTCACAATTGAATTTTATGTTTAATCCTTGGTCTCTTATTCTTCTATAACATGAAGTTGGTTATAGAAAGGACTGCTGACAGTAGTAGTCCCATAATTTGTTGAGGCAAAAGGATTAGGAGGCATTGTCAAGGAGGTTCCATCTCCCTCCAACATTTGCACTGCTACTTTCATCGATGGCCTATCGTTTGGACACCATTGAATGCACCAAAGCCCGACAATGGCTAGTTTCCTAATGATAACACCATCCCCATCTTCCACCACTTGGATTCTCAGTTCTTCCCCACCACCATCCAGTTGGTTGTAAATCCATTCCGGATAACATATTTGGTTCGCATCATCCATGTTTTTCTTGCCTCCAACCATTCCCAGCAACAACATTCCAAAACTGTATACATCCGATTTGTAAGAGACACTCCCAAAGTTTCTAGAGAAAACTTCAGGAGCAATGTATCCAATTGTGCCTCTGGCAGTGGTCATGGACACTGCGCTCTGATCTTTCGAGCAAAGCTTTGCTTGTCCGAAATCAGATACCTTTGGGATCAAGTTAAGATCGAGAAGAATGTTGTGAGGTTTGATGTCGAAGTGAAGGATCCTCTGTTCGCATCCTTGGTGAAGGTATTCAATTCCTTTGGCAATGCCCAGAGCTATACTCTCCAGCTTCTCCCATCCAAGGGATGATTTTTCCTTATCGGACGAGATGTACTTCTCAAGGGAGTCGTTTGGTAAGAAGTCATAGACCAGAGCTCTTCGGAATCCATCTGCACAATACCCCACCAATCTTACGATGTTAACGTGGTGGATTTTACCCATGATTCCAACTTCATTGATGAAGTCTTCTCCGTTTCCTTGCCAACTGTTTAGCATCTTAATAGCAACATGAACATCATTCGATAACGTTCCTTTGTAGACAATTCCATAGGCTCCTTGTCCCAATCTATTATCAAAATTATGAGTAATTTTCTTTATATCAGCATAAGAGTACCTTGCAGGTCTAAGAGCTCTGTAATCTTGAAGAAATTTCTCAATCTTTGCTTCATCGTCTTTCCTTTGTTTCCATACATAACATAAAGAAGCCACAGCGACCGAGAGAAGAAATAACCCAACAATGATAAGCGCGATCCATATGAGAAATGAAGAATGGTTTCATCATCCTCATGAACATTAATTGTAAAGATGAAACTAATGGAGTTTACCTGTTTTGCGGTTTGGTAGTTCTATATGGCCATAGCATTCGGTCTGATTTCCCAAACTGTTATTTACGAATCGACAGTATTTACGTTGCGAATCACAATCTCCGCATATTAGAGGAGGCCAATCAAGTGTAAGATCATAGTTCTTGAAAAGTACATCATTAGATGGGAGTCCTGAAACGTTATACATCTTCGTGCAAGACAAAATTGGGACTAAATCAATGCTCCAATCCGAGCCCATGGCGTAGTACATTCTTCTTCGACCAAGGTCGGGGTCATCCAAGCAGGTTTTAAAGCGGTCAAGCTCTAGATCTCCTGAACCTGAACTCGAAGGGCAACTGAATATGGTCAGGTTAATATCGCGAGAACTTCCACTGAAATCGAACTGGGAGGAAGATAGGTTAAGATATCGTATTCGCGCCAAGCAACCGCCCTGTTCTTGAACATGTATAAACTTTCCGGTATAATTGATCTGCTTGATGTAAAATTGAACAGAATCAGGAAGCGAAAGGATTGGCTCGTTGAAGTCGGAACAGGATAGGTCGAAACCTGGATAGCCACAGTGTTGGGGTTGTCGATCCTTTAAACGAAATGGAAATCGAACAATTGGTCCACCCTTGCGGCATTGAACAGGTCTGCAATCATCATCATCATCTCGTCCAACGGATGGTTGTAAGGACGAGAATACAACCGCAGCAAGGAAGAAGATCAGTAATATTCTTTCATGGTTAAACTCCATTACATTCAACGAATCAGCTCCCAGTTCTTCCTCCTGTTAATCTATTATCGAGAAGCTTCACATGAACATTGAAGCCCTAGCTAGTAGAAAAGAGGAATTGGCAATAATTGAACGATTAGGTCAACCAGTGGCTTCAACAATGGAGGCTGCCGCTTTCTCTGATCTACAGTACTCGAAATTAGTCAACTTAGGCTACCAAACGAATTAACTGTATAGTATTATAATATTGTGCACTTTCTGATCTCATCTCTTTCCCCATTAATACAGCGGCGATTACGACGGAAGAGCGCAAACCGCCATGTTTGAAGGCAGAAGCATCCTTCTTCTCTATCTTCTACTCTCCGTACTAAAATGCCATGCCAGTTCCTCCTGCGGAGATATTCAGAACATCGATTTCCCCTTCCGATTACAAGATGAAGTCCGCAGTAAGAACTGTCTACTTGACGACACTTTCTCTCTTACCTGCCACAGTAATCGAACATACCTCTCCTTATACTCAGGTAAATACCTCGTTAGATCCATCAATTACTTGGATCGATCCATCCGTCTTTCCGATGTCGGCGTAGATAGCACCGTTTGCTCATCTCTCCCATTCAACTCTCTAAACCGCCAGAATTTCACCTGGGACGATCCTTACTCATATTACCCTTCCAACTTCTCATCTCCAACTACAACCGTAGTATTCTTGAGCTGCGAATTCCCTGTCAAATCTCCATCCTATATAGACGTTTTTGCTTCTTGCAACAATCGATCTTCTTCTTCCTCCTCCTCGAAACCTATCAGATATCTCTACGCTCTGCTGGGGAATATAGTGTTTCGGGACATTGCAGATTCTTGTAAGGTGGAAACTGTGTCTCTTATCTCTGATTCGATATTGGACCCTGCTCGTGAAGCTGGTAACGTCTCCTTCCAAGATATACACAAAGGTTTGGCCTTTGGTTTTGACATCTTTTGGCAATTTCTCTACTGCAAAGATTGTGAGAATAGGGCTTCTTGCTTGGGTTATGCTCAAAATGCGTCTAACCACTGCTCTCAACTTGGGGATTGCATAATTAGACTGAAAAAGTCTGCCTTTGGTGCGTAAAACTTCTTTAGATTTGCTTGTAAATGATCCCGAAATCTTTATCTATTGATGAAACAATGTGCAGAAAAATTTCAGTCATGGATCTTGAACAACACAGTCTCAACAGTTATTGCAAGTACGTTCGTATTGATTGTTCAATTCCATTAAATCTTATCTTTGCTTTGCTTTGCTCTGTTCTAATGGGTGATTCTTTGTTTATCCATCCATGCAGATTATGTGATTCTTTTTGTGATAATCATAGGTAAAGAAAGACTTCATTTCATGATTAAACATAGACAGATGATATAATTTCTTATAGTTTAAATTCTTGTGAATATGGCACATGCAGTTGTATGGTTCCTTCTAAGAATTTTCTGCATGCCATGCGTCTTTGGCTTTTTGATTTACAAATTCAAGAGGAGGCATTTGTCGACATTCGACAGCATCGAAGGTTTTCTTAGGAGTCAAAACAATTTAGTACCGATTAGGTACTCGTACAACGATATCAGGAAAATGACTAAAGGATTTCAACATAAGTTAGGTCAAGGTGGATATGGATCTGTCTACAAAGGAACTCTCCGAAGTGGAAGTCTGGTGGCAGTAAAGATCTTGAACAAAGCCAAATCCGATGGACAAGAATTCATCAATGAAGTCTCTACTATAGGAAGGATTCATCATGTCAATGTGGTTCAGCTGATTGGGTACTCAGCTGAGAGGTCCCAACGTGCTCTGGTTTATGACTTCATGCCCAAAGGATCTCTTGAGAAGTACATATTCTCTAAAGAAGAAGATAAGACGGTTTCATTAACTTCAGATCAAATTTTCATGATCGCTCTGGGAGTGGCTCGAGGAATAGAGTATCTTCATCGAGGTTGTGATATGCAAATATTGCATTTCGACATCAAGCCCCATAACATTCTTCTAGACGAGGATTTCACTCCAAAGGTTTCTGATTTCGGGCTTGCGAAACTTTATAAAACAGAAGACAGTATTGTGGCCTTAACTGCGGTTAGAGGAACAATGGGGTATATGGCCCCGGAGCTATTTTATAAAAATATAGGCGGAGTTTCGTATAAAGCAGATGTTTATAGTTTTGGGATGTTGTTGATGGAAATGGCTGGGAGGAGGAGGAATTGGAATTCGTCTGTGGACCATTCGAGCCAAGTGTTCTTTCCTTGTTGGGTTTTTGATCAATTTAATGAAGGGAAAAATGTGGAAATAGAGGATTTGAGTGAGGAGGAAGGGGAGATTGTGCATAAGATGATGTTGGTGGCTTTATGGTGCATTCAAATGAAGCCTTGTGATAGGCCTTCTATGCATAATGTGGTGGAGATGCTTGAAGGAGATATAAAGGTTATCAAGATGCCTCCCAAACCATTCTTCACAATGGCTAACGAAAACGAGGGAATAGCAGCAGCAGCAAGTGAGTCTTTCGGGTGCTGGTGTGGACGCTATGACCATGGATCTGAGTCCTCGTTGAACACATATAAAAGGATCGATTGGACTTACATTTTTTGTAAGACTAATAATTTGTACTCTTTATTGGCAAGTGGATTAAGTAAGCTTTCCTTTCCCATATGATTTGATATGAAGCTGGAATCAAACTTACACTTATTGTCAATTTGTCACACCTTAATTAGTTTTGAAGCTATATGCTCTATTTGTTGATCTATATGTGATTCTTTTTTTACTTTCATTTTTTTAAAGTGGCCAAGTTTGTATTAATAAATAGTTGTAAAAAACAAATTTCAATATTTGATTGGTCTATTTGAAAAGTTGGAGTTGAGATTGAACAAAAAAAAAAAAAATATTAATTTAAATAAAATAATGTTAAGAAATTTTTTATAATTATATATATTAACAAATTTAATAAATAATTTTTAAATCGACTAAATTTATGTTATTTGCTTTATTGAAATTTGTATAATTTAAATAATGTTTTTTTTTTAATTGAAAAAAACTAGAATGACATCACATCGTTATGACTCCCACTTAAACTTAAAACACTTTAAGATTGAGTAAAACTTCGTGACATTTTGTTCTCTTAAGTCGACTTTTATCACTGAACTACCCTGGTGAGATTAATATTTAAATAATGTTGTTTGGTACGAGGATATGAAAAATTGTATTATTAGTAAAAAGTTTTAAAAAATATATTTTTTGAAAAAGTAAATTAAACATATATTATGGTGTGTCTTAAACCTAAATATGAAATATATTATATATTTTTAAACAACTGTTTCAGCTGTTATTGTTTTATTGTTTGGTGGTAATTGAATGGTATTGTTGTGTGGATTGTTTGAATTTAGTAAATATTTAAAATTGAAAGATTTGTATTGAATATTGAATAGGTTTTTGGGTTTGTTG
This sequence comes from Impatiens glandulifera, assembly GCF_907164915.1. Classification (NCBI taxonomy): domain Eukaryota; kingdom Viridiplantae; phylum Streptophyta; class Magnoliopsida; order Ericales; family Balsaminaceae; genus Impatiens; species Impatiens glandulifera. The sequence continues at coordinate 62,906,574 of NC_061863.1, forward strand.
AATTTAAAATAATAATGTGTTTTTATTTAATAAAAATAAACTGAGAAAGGAAACATCTACGAAAGTGTGAGTTGTAATCTCCCTCCCCCCATTCCTTCTTACTAAACTAAAGCGGCGTGAAATGCCAGATAACCGCTTGTTGTTGGAAAGCGGGAAAATGGGTCCCACTTGGAAAACAATATCTCCCGCCAAACTCAAATCATTATTAATTCTTACCCCCTTTCTTTCTTAGACACGTGTTCTTTATGTCCGCCCACGTATCCTCATCTAGGCTCGATTTCCTGTGTGGACCGCCGTATTACTCAACGCGTGTCGGATATCCCTCAATTCCCATTTTCATATTTCAACGGCTCAGATTTCATCACTCTTTTTCATCATAAATCAACTTCTTCTTCTTCTCCTTCCTTTTCTTTCTTTCTTTCTTTCTTTCTTCCTTTATTTCAATCTTTCAATAATCAATCTCTAGCGAATTCGAATTCTTACTGTAATGAATGAATGTTCTATTCATAACGCATTATCAGTTGCGGACGATGATAAATCTTCAAGGAAGAGACGATTGGAGAAGGATCAGATGATGCTCTTGGACAAACAACAGGAACAAGATCATGATTGCGACGAGAATACAGTAGCGGTAATCTCACCAACTAGAGGCACGTTCCTGACACATGGATTCGTATCCGTGATTGGACGGAGAAGAGAAATGGAAGATGCTGTGGCGATAGAGCTAGGATTTCTGACGATTGATAATTCGAGAGATTACGACTTTTTCGGTGTCTACGACGGCCACGGAGGATCGCGCGTTGCAAACAGTTGCCAGGGACGTCTCCACCATTTACTAGTGGAGGAGTGCAAGACGACAACGTCGTCGTCTTCGTCGACGTGTTTCGGCGAGGAGATTTGGTCGAGGATTATGATAAAGTGTTTTCTGAAGATGGATGAGGAAGTGAACAGCATCAAAGCGACTAGTTCTAGTCCTGTCACCATAGGGTCCACGGCTGTGGTTGCAGTAGTGGGAGAGGACGAGGTTGTTGTCGCCAATTGTGGCGACTCCAGAGCTGTCCTGTCTAGAGGAGGGATCCCACTTTCCATATCAAATGATCACAAGGTTATAATTAAGTTTGTCAAATTCATGATTCAAAAAATTGAACTTAGTTAATTGATCTTGTTAATAACTTCTGCTGCTGCTGGTGCAGCCAGACAGACCTGATGAATTGGAGAGGATTGAAAGCGCTGGTGGTAAGGTTATAGATTGGGACGGGCATCGAGTGTTGGGAGTACTTGCTACTTCACGATCCATAGGTACGTATATATAGCTAGGTTTGAATTGAATTGAATTCATTGATTGAATATTTAAAAGGGTAAAATGAATGAAATGATGAGACAGGAGATGAATATCTTCAACCTTATGTGATACCTGAGCCAGAGGTAATGATAACTAAAAGAACGAATGCGGATGAGTTTTTGATTCTGGCAACGGACGGTCTGTGGGATGTTGTGAGTAATGAAATGGCGTGCTTGGCGGTGAAGAGAATACTTGAAGGGAGATCATTGAAGAAGAAGAAGAAGATGATGATCAGATCATCATCTGATCATGTAGTAGTAATGCAGGAGGAGAATGTGGAGAAGAAAAAGTATGGGCGAGCTCAAGTAGCGGCTGGTTTGCTTGTTGAATTGGCTAAATCTCGTGGCAGCAAAGATAATATCACTGTTGTTGTTGTGGATCTTAACAAAGCTCGCAAGAAATGCAAAGTCGGACTCGTCATTTCATAATGATGATGATGTTGATGATGTACTAGTTTTGATAATCATCCATTACTTTTGGTTTCTAATCAAATATGTAATCTAATGGTGCTACTATATAGAGAGAGTGAGTGGTTAACTAGTCTTATTTAAATAAATTTTTAATCTCACAACATTTTCAATTTTCCTTACTTTTATAACTAAGTACCCTAAAACCATCTTAAATGCGCTAATGGGTGACCACTTTAAAATATTTGGATTGAAATTATCCTATCGCGAAGGCAGGATTGTCTCGTGATGAAAATGTCTATAAAAAATTTGCGCAAAATCATTTCGCGATGGCACCATTGAAGTTATGCAACGATCCCGCGAAAAGGTAATTTCGTCGTAATGTTTTTTTTAGCGCAAGACGATCCCAAAAGGGTAATTTCGTCATAATGTTTTTTTCAGTGCGAGACGATCCCGCGAAAGGATAATTTCGTCATAGAGATCGCGAACTATTGAAGTTATGCAATTATATAATGTCAGAATGTTTTTTGAGACGATCCGCGAAAGTGTAATTTCGTCAGAGGAATCGCGAAAAAGATAATTTCTTCGTAATATTTTGAAAGAGTCCAAGGCATTTTTAGGGTCATCTCATCAAATTTTCCTTTTTATATAATTTATTAATTTTAAATCAAAATTTCTTGAAATACGGAGGAGGGTTTTCAACTTCCAGTTATGATGCAAATTTTAGTACTTCGACTTCTTCATTTCACCATTATTTTTCTTCAAAGGGCTTGGGTTCTCCTTTGGACTTGGGCCTAGCACATTTGTAATAATTGAAAAAAAAAACAAGATTAATTCCAACCTATTATTAATTTTTATTGTTTTATTTTATTTATTTACTTTTCCAACAAAAATTAATATGATTTTACTTAATTATCAAGTAATTTTAATAATTAATTCAATTTTTAATTGACATTTTTAAAAAATTAATTATTAAATATTAGTTAGAGCTCCTATAAAAATATTTTTTAAATAAACTTATTGGATCAAAATTTTAAAATTAATGTCTAAATGTTATTATTTAATTAAATGAACATATATAATATAATTCATAATGATTCAATATTAATTTTGTTAAATTTGGAAAACTTTAAAAGATTAATGTAAATCAAATTTTAACTAAGTGGTCTTGAGAGTTTATTTTAAAAATTATAATGATGTTATTGTGTTATAATTTAAAAAAATGTTAATATTATACTAAATTTTATGCATTTTATACTAATTTAAAAAATGTTAATATTTTTATTTCTTCAAGATATTTGATTGCATTACACATTTTTTAAACATTCAAATCATTTTAAAATGGTAAATCTCAAAACAATATTTAATTTTAAAAAATGCATAACAAATTAGTTAGAAAAAAATTGATTTCGAGCTTTTTGTTTATTTTAAGACAAAACTTTAAATGATTAAAGTTAAGTAGATTTGATTTATAAAGTCAAAATTTAAAATTTAAGTATTAAATATCTTTTTATTTGTTTTTTAATAATTCAAATGATTTACTTTGTAAATAATATATATATATATTTGTGCATAAATAGTCTTTATTCCTAAATTATATAAATTAATTTGAGTAGTACAATATGATTCACGTGTAAAGATTATTTGCATCTTTATTCTAATATCTATAAATTATTTTTAGTAGTACACATGATTAACGTGTAAAGATTATATGCATCTTTATTCCTAATTTATATAAATCACTTTTAGTAGTGCAACATGATTAACCTGTAAAGATGATATGCATCTTTATTCCTAATTTATATAAATTATTTTAGGTAATAGATATAATGTTTTTTTTATACATTTAAATATATTTAAATATGTTTTAAATTTCTTCCCCATATATAAATTTGTTTAAAATTATTCATTGTATTTTTGTTTGAAATTGTTCTGTGTATATTTATTTTTATTTGAAATAATTAAACTTTAAAAAAAATATATATATATATATAACCTAACTTCATGTATAAACATTTTTTATTTTATGATTAAAATTTGAAACCTCTTATTAATTAATTTAAAATCATTAATCCTTTAAGATTTTAACTTTGTTTGATTAACACTTATTTTGTCTTCAAATCAAATTATATTTATTTTCATTAAGAGACCGCCTTTTGATGTAAATAATATCTAGTTCACCGATTCAAACCTATTACGAGTTTTACATTATAATATCATATTTTATATTTCGTAATATTTATTATATTATTTACCTTTTAATTATATGATTATCGAAAATTTTATTTCCTTTAACATCAATAATTTTTATATTTTAAAGATGATTTTAAAGAGATAACACAAACGAATAATTTAAATTATTGTAAATATAGATATGTTTGAAGTTAAATTTATACTCAAATTATTTTTAACTGGGCAATTCAAGTGGAAAGAATATATATAATATATTTTTCTTCCTAATTTATATTATTTATATCTATCTATATATAGAAAAAAGTAGGCCATATTCTCAGGTAGCTTTGCCGCTTTATTTATGCTCTGGTAGCCGTCGTCGTCGGAGGGGAAGGCCGGAGGGATAGAGATCAAGAGTGAAGAAAGAGAGCAGGAAGAAGATTGTGACCAGTAAACTCTGCCGGCTTCAGTTCTTTTGATCACTTCACTTTACTTCTCTTCTGTTCGCCACGCACAATTTACTCAATTAACCAGCCACAGGCAAGCTCCTCTTCTATTACGTATTCTATTCTCTCTTTCCTCTGTGCCACCGCTCACCTTCCATTACAGTCTTTGTCATGTTTTTTCCTCTCGATCGAACCCATTGATAGTTGCATGTCTCTCTCTTCGTTCAGGATTTACCCTCAGTTCATTGTCTCTTAAACCCTAGTACTGGGTTCTTCTGATTGCTTCCATATAAGTTGTCTTTCTCTTACACTAGTGCTGCCATCTTTTGTTTTACTTGAGATTTCAAAAACAACTACTAGTTTAAAAAAATAATAACTTTATAATCCACCCTTCTTTATGCTGAAGAAGAAGAAACTACACTATGACTTTTACAATTGAATATTAATTACAAGGGTTTAGGGTTTAAAAATCAATTTATTGACTGCTCATTATCTATCTATCTAATTTAGGGGAGAAAATTCCAGTGTGTATGTTTGGCTGTTTGCCCTAGTTCTTTATTGAAGCATTCTAAGACTGTTCTCCTTCAGTTATTTCTTTATGGAGGGGGAAGGCACAGGAATGAAGAAGATTATGGATGAGAAATCGAGTAATCACAGGGATGCTTCTGATAGTGTTAATATCCCTTCATGTTGCTTGAAAGCTAGGTCCTCTGCCCCTGAGCTTGAAGCCAAATGCCATTCCACAGTTGTTTCTGGATGGTTCTCAGAACCTTATTCCCCCTCAGGTGCTTTTAATTTATTATTCTCACTAAGAACACCTTCACTACAGTTTCATATTGTGCTAGCCTCCTCCAAGAATAAATCATTAGTTTTGGAAAAAATTGAATGTTTATTATTTGTTGTTTTAATAGGTGAAGGTCAAAAGCATGTATATTTCAATAATCCAATGTGGCCAGGTGTGTTTTAATACAAGTTGTGGATCATCTTTCTCTTCATGGTTTGATCTGGTATATCATAATAGTCTATCTCCTTTAATGGATTTGTAGGAGAAGCACATTCACTTAAAGTGGAGAAGATTTTGTTCAAGGAGAAATCTCAGTACCAAGAAATTATGGTTTTTGAGGTTGACCATAATAATAATATTTTTTATACCAAGTTTGTTCACGTTTATGATTTTTTGCTGATGTAAATCCCATCTTATGCAGTCTTCAACATATGGGAAAGTGCTTGTTCTGGATGGCATTGTTCAGTTAGCAGAGAAAGATGAGTGTGCATATCAGGAGATGATAGTTCATCTTCCCCTTTGCTCCATTGAATCTCCTAAAACCGTAATATCAAGAATTAGTAGCTTTTATTAGTTGTTTTCACTTCTATGTTGTTATTTAACAAGCAATATTTGTTGCAGGTGTTGGTTGTAGGAGGTGGCGATGGTGGTGTTCTTAGGGAAATTTCTCGCCATAACTCAGTAAAACTAATTGATATATGTGAAATTGATAAGATGGTTATTGATGTAAGTGGCTTATTGTGTTCCGAAAAGTAGTTGTATGATGATTATGGTTATATTAAGGTTTAAATTCTACATATAGGTTAGTAGGAAGTTCTTCCCTGAGTTGGCTATTGGTTTTGAGGATCCTCGCGTTCGACTCCATGTTTGCGACGGTGCGAATAAGATCATTCATTATTATTCTGTCCTTGTTTATCTATATCTGAATTGTTAACTTTTGTGATCACGATAGCTGTCGAATTCTTACGTCGTGTACCTGAAGGGAAGTACGACGCGATCATTGTTGATTCCTCGGACCCTGTAGGTATGTCTTTTGTTTTAATTTTACACTCCTTTTCCTCTTTTTTTTATAATGTTTTCCTTATTGGAACCTTTTATGACCATAGGTCCTGCTCAAGAACTTGTGGAGAGACCATTTTTCGAGACAACAGCGAGAGCATTAAGACCTGGCGGAGTTTTCTGTAGCATGACAGAAAGTATGTGGCTTCACACACATTTAATTCAGGATATGGTTTCTATTTGCCGCGAAACATTCAAGGGTTCTCTTCATTATGCTTGGGCAAATGTTCCAACATATCCAAGGCATGTCACTTGTTAAGAAATTTAAAGTTCCTGAAATCGCCTCTCTATTGTATTGTATTGTTTATTTATTGATTGCTTTGAGGGGTTATTTGATTCAATACAGCGGTGTTATTGGTTTCCTTTTATGCTCGACTGAGGGCGGGGGTGCAGCTGTGGATTTTCTTAGGCCTATCAATCCCATTGAGAAGATAGAGGGAGCTCTGGAACAGAGAAGAGAATTGATGTTCTACAACTCCCAGGTAATTAATTTTGTTTGTTGTAAAAATCAAAAACCCTGTTTGATATGGGGTTGTTTGAATAACAGTTGGTCGATAATTTGCAACTGAGTTTTCGTTTACTTTGACAGATTCACAAAGCCGCGTTTGCCTTACCTTCGTTTTTGAAGAGGGAGGTTCCTGCACTCCAATAACAGTCTGATGGGGGAATCTCCAAAGAGGAGAGTAACACATTATTATTATTATGATGATGATATTTATATATATATAGAAGCAAACTGTCCAATTCTGAAAAACAATTCTAAACTGTTTTGCAACATTGCCTTGATCACATATTATATTATGCTTAATATGAAGGTACAAGTATGTATCCCTCCTATTGGATTATATATATCTGGATTTTTGTTTGGGAATCCTTTGTGTTTAATGGCATTAGGTGACATCTCTATTTAAAAACTATATTGACTTTATTTAGTACTAGTTGCTAAACAAGTAGCAAACTAAAGATAAATATATGAAATTGTACTGTTCCAAAATTCAACAATGAAAGTTAATAAGTTTAAACATTAATCATTGCAGATTTTTGTAACATTTTTTTATAAATAGTAAATAATAACAACTCGTTATTCTAACAATAATATAATTTAAATTATGACCGCTATTAAAATTATTTATTACTATCTAAAGATAATTCCTCAAAATAAAAGGTTTAATATAGATAAAATCATATAAATCAATAGGTAACATTAGACAAATAGGGACAGTATAAATTTGAATTACACAGTGATAATTATTCTCCAAATTAATAACACAGACCATGGAGTGGTTTGATTCAACCATAATCAGGATGCCCTAGTCCATAAGTTCAACTAGGCGGCCGCATAGGACACCCTTCCATAGTGCACCCAAAATTAAAATATTAAAATTAAATAACACTAACAATGTTTGATCGCTAGTTTATTTAATAAATATTAACTCTAGATAATTTATTTCATCTATTTTGTTGCTATGGACGGACACAGATTCGAAAAATTATCACCAACACTATTAGAGGGTATGAGCATTGAAAGATCCACTAACAATTGCTAATATTATCTGGACTATAAAATCGATTCAATGCCAAACCAAACAAAACGCAATATTAACTCAAATCTGATTTGAGTAATAAAAATAAAAACAATGTTAAAAAACTATTAAAAGAATCCATAAAATTTGACCTCTCAACTTTTTTATAATTTATTTTTCTAGAGAAAAATTAAATATTATTAGAATATTTTCCTCAAACATTAAACGATGCATTCAAAATATAGATTTATGTTAGGTTATATTTTACATCTAAGAGAGAAAATGCAAATTTTATGAAAAATATTAGAGGCTAATATGAATAATTTTTTTATAAATATTTAATCTCTTAGGCCTAATTCGATTTACTCTAACATTATTTCACTTCTTTTTCATTCATTACATTACTCAATTTATTAATTAAAATATTCTCTATTTAATTTTTATTTTATATATATATTAATATATTATTTAAATCTTGAAACAAAAATAATTATCATTTATTTAAAATCATTCACTATCGTTATTTTTACATTCTTTAAGTGATACAAACAACCCTATTCCAAACAAACATAATATATCATGTTTCTTGATATTTAGTAAAATAAAAAAATTAAATAGACAATTTTAAAACTCATGATTTAAAAAAGAAAATCTAAAAAAAATAATCTTCTCATCGTAACGTTGAAAGACAACTGTTTGGATCTAATTTGCCCCGACAAGATCACTCTGTCTTCAGCACCTTTCTACTGAGCGAGAAGAAAACCAATCATGCTTCTCCACGTCACGTCTAATCATGTACCAAATTAACAATTGTCCATTTTACCCTACAGCTCATTTGATTTTGGGTTCTTTTATAACTTATAGTTTTTTTAAAAACAAATTTAAATTACTTTGTTAATTAGAAAAAAATGAGTTATTTAAGATAAATGTAATTTTTATATAAAATTAATTGCATGAAGAGTGCCACGTTGCTGTTTTTTTTTTATTTTTTTTATTTTATTTATTTATTCGGTGGTATAGTATAATATAGTAGAGTAGGGAAGGCACCTGCCTGCCTGGTTTATCTCTCTACCCCAAAATCAATCAAAGGAAGAAACTTTAGCCGAATCCATCATCATCATTTTGGTAATGAAAATTTCTTTACTATACTGGTTCATTATCTGATTATTTTTTCTCTCTAGGGTTTGCACTACTTTTTTCTCTCAGTAAGGAAAAACAATTCCTTTTTATCTATCACGGGTTATTCGAGATCATTCCTTCTTCTTTCTTCTTTTTCGCGTCCCATATTCGGATCTTCTCCCATCTCATTCATTGACAGTTATATTTGATCCGATTTCTTCTCTCCTCAACCCTGTATGTTTCCAGCTCTGATCTGTAGTAATTATTAGATCAATACTATTTTCTTTATCTAATCAGCTGGAATTTGTCAGAGGAGAGATCGTTATGGATCTAAATCCGAAGCTTCTCAAGTGGGTTTGATTGAAGTAAGATTCTTTGGGTACTTGTTATCTTTGTTGAATTAGTTTCCCTATTATTTTACTTTTTCATGTTTTGGGGTTAATTTGAAAGAGGTGAAAAATGAAATATATCTTGGAAGAACATGCATTTTGATCTGCGAAATGATTTGTTTGTTTTTAGGTTGGAATTGGAGCAACTAAGGCGACCCAACAACAACTTAGATGTTATGCAATGTATATTTAAGGTCTGTGATTCTTCAAACACGACGGATTGGAAGGTTCACAGAAGGTAGGTCTGTGCTTACAAACAATATTAGGAAAAGTTTGTGCATAAATTGGAGACAAAACTATATATCCTCCTATTGTGCATTCTCCAAAACTTTGAGGATGATGGTAGATACTGGTGCAAATGCTGGAGGACGACCCATGGTTGATATCCTTCAAGATAAAGAAGACCATGGTGGATTTGCTAGTGGAGGCTGGAAAAGGTGTGATATGAGATGTTATTTTTATTATTAATTCCACAGATTTCCAATGTTTTGTCATCATATGTTTGGTTCTTTTGTTGTTGACTGTTAAGTGGAACTTACTTTATGTAATTGTTTCAAATCGACAGTGAAGATGGGAAACTGAGCTGTGGATATTCAAGTTACCGTGGAAAGCGAGTAACTATGGAGGATTTCTTTGATGTCAAAAGAACAAAGATTGATGGCCAAATAGTCTCCATATTCGGGATTTTTGATGGTTTGATTGCTATATCTCTGACTGACTGACTGACTGTTTATAGAAGCAATGATTCTGCCTTTTCTCTTTCTTAAGTGTTCGATATATGTGTTCATTGTTCTGTAACCGTATTATGATAAATTTCCGATAATGTTCTCTCTTATTGCAGGTCATGGTGGATCTCGAGCTGCTGAATTTCTTAAGGAACATCTTTTTGAGAATCTAATGAAGCATCCACATTTTTTGACAGAGACCAAGTTGGCCATAAGTAAGTCAATCTTAAAATTCAACCACTAGAAGATGACAATTATTCTATTTTCAACTAAGAAGTTATTACATTTGTTTTTGGGTGTGCTTGCAGGTGAGACTTATCAGCAAACAGATAAAGATTTTCTGGAATCTGAGAAGGATACTTATAGGGATGACGGCTCTACAGCATCAACAGCTGTTTTGGTTGGAAACCATTTATATGTCGCTAACGTTGGAGATTCACGGACTGTGATATCAAAGGCTGGGAAAGGTAATTTTACCTAGTTTTGTAATCTGTGATTTCTCAATCAAAAGATATTATTGTGATTGAGAACAAGATTTGGATAAAATAAATATATTAATTCACTTTCTTTTGTTACTTTCAAATTGAAGATACGTGAAACATTGGATGAATGTTGTACGCATCCTTGAAAAGGAACAAACTAGCTATTATTTTGGAAATAGAGACTAATTAGTTAGAACTTGATATTGAATGGCACCGTGGGTTTTTTCTTTCTTATTCGTTAGCAAGTTCCCGAGAGTGCTAAATAATTAGATTTGAACAACTGTAAGAGTGTTTTTGTTGGCAACTCTAAGACTGAAACAGATAAATTTTCTTAAATGCAACTAATTAATGAGAGATGATGAAAATCACAATCAAATTTGTAGGCCTTTCAAGATTTTTTAATTGATATAATATATATAGACATATAAACTATGAAAGAAGAGTCGAGGTGTTTTTTGAAATAATGATATTATCTAATTTACTTTAGTTAGACAAGATTAATATAACATTTAATATCACCTATATTGATAGTATTATCAAATTATAATTTAAATGAAATTGGTACTTCACGTTATGTAAACGATAAGATAGAATTAGAGATTAAGGTGAGACAAAGAAAATAGAAGATGCAAGGCCAATACTGAACTTCATTAATTTTCAATCATAGTTTGCACAAGATAATTCTCTATTTATACTAGGCATAAATCAAGAAGACGCAAGATATCCCTAACAACTTGTATTTCCTATTTGTAAACTAGTTAAGTATTCAATGACCTCTTAGATATATTCTAGTGGTCAACGTGCTGCATTGCTTGAGATACAAGTAGGTTGCGTGAGATACAAGTAGGTAGTTATATTATTAAAAGTGAGAAAAAGGAAGATTAAGTGGCTTCATGGCATACCATATTGAATGAGTTTCATGATTGTTGGTTGACAGCGATTCCTCTATCCGATGATCACAAACCTAATCGAAGTGATGAACGCAAAAGGATTGAAAATGCTGGAGGTATTGTAATGTGGGCAGGTGAGACTACTATACTTGTATACACTTTCTCCTTTTGTGTACGGTTCTGAGGACAATCACTTTTCTTTGATAATTGATTGACCTGGGGTGTATCCGTTTATAGTTTGAGAATTTCTTATTTTTCTCCAGGAACTTGGAGGGTAGGTGGTGTCTTGGCGATGTCACGTGCTTTTGGCAACAGAATGTTAAAGCAATTTGTTGTGGCTGAGCCTGAGATCCAGGTAAAGACAAACCTAATGAGAAGAAGAGAGTTGATTGCTTGACGCACATTCTCATAATATATTTTTTTCGACTTCCTTCTTAAGGTTTGTCTAAAATTTAGGTTTGGGGGTTTAATGATGGAAACGCAATCCAATTTTGCGTGTCCTTTGTTTTTTTTTCTTTCTAAAAATAATGTGTACGTCCTTTCTTATTTCACTTGCAACACTATTTTCTTCCTCGTTTCTCTTTCTTTCCTCTATCGAATTTTCAAATGACTGCTTGATCGTAAATCATATATCTTTTCATAATCAATAAACATTGGTGGGAAAAACTCTCACAGATTCAGTCAATCTATATATATATTACATGATTGCTTAATTCAGTTGTTCCTTATATAATCTAAAAGGAAATTTAGAGATTTTTTATAGGAAGATTTTAGCTGTTGTTTTCCTAGGTAAATGGTTAAAGGCTGAAACATTAGGATGCATGAAACTTACAATATACTTATAAGAGATTTCTGTCTTTTGTTGTTTCTTGTTTTGCTTTGAGCTTTGACAGTTGTTTTTGGCTTTACTTAAACAATTTTTTATGCAACGACCCTTTTCAAAAACAAACAAAATGTGATATGAATGGGTCTCTCTGAGTTTGAGTTTATTGTTCTTACCCTATTTTCTTTATCTCACAATAATCTGCCAGGACTTGGAGATTGATGAAGCATTTGAATTGCTAGTACTAGCAAGTGATGGTCTATGGGATGTGGTACCCAATGAGGTGAGCTTCCCCATTAGCCGTTCTCTTTCTCATTCATTGATTGCAACATAGTTAGTTGTAACACCATATGAAGAAAATACGTTATTAGTTTTTTTTGACATTCTGTTGGTTGGATCTTCCGTGTTCAAGTTGAAGTTCTAAAACATTAATGTAGTGGCTGATAAGCAGTTAGAATTGATTTTGGTCAAATAAAAAGGAGATATCTTTTACATGGGTTAGTTTCTGATGGTTGAATTTTATGTTTAGGATGCTGTATCGATCGCAATGACAGAAGAAGAACCTGAGGTAGCAGCAAGGAAGCTAGTAGATACTGCTTATTCTCGAGGCAGTGCAGACAATATCACATGCATTGTTGTAAGGTTTCATCATGAGAAGCTGCCTCAACAGCCTACAACAAAAACTGAACCCGAAGAAGAGAAAACTGCAACAAAAACTGAACCCGAAGAAGAGAAGACTGCAACAAAAACTGAACACGAAGAAGAGAAAAAAGTCGAAATTTAATGTCATCGCCCAGTGCATTTGGTGCTGTAACAGTGCCGTTTTCTAATTCACATTTTTCGCACCAAATTTTGCACTTATATAATACATATTTCAGTAAAGACAACTGTGTCTAGTCATTATGAAGTAAGTCATATCAGGACAAGGCCATGTAATTCATTCTGGTGATGTTATTTTCCTTCCATTTTTCTTCATTATTTATGAGTTTGTCAAACATTATTACTATTATTAAATTAAATATTAAAATATTTCTTAATCCCCCAAATGTAGAATTTAGAAAGAAGCCTCGTAATAGTGACATCTTGTTATATTATAAATTGAAATGCCCCCAATTAAACACAAGCTTTTTAACATTAAAAATAAACATCATGAGTAACTCTCTCTTATTGATTTTTTTTGGTGGTCTTTCAAATTCTTTGCAATTTAAGCATTGATGGTTTTTTTTTTTTTTCCTTTCTTACCAGCAGAGAGTTTAATTGCAAAATGTGGAAAAGGACGGGCCAAATTTAATTATTGATTTCTTCTTCGCAAAAATCGATCACCTTCGGAACCTCCTCATCGTCCCTGTCTAAAACCAAACTTGTAGCCGTGTCGTCATGATCTATACGCCTATTAGATCGCCGAGTTCTTCCTCTAGGTATAAAAACTGTCTTAGCTAGGCTTACATAAAAACAAAGTTAATGTGAACATATACAAAACACTAGCAAATTAAGGGTTATGCTTCACTCTTGTGTATATGTATAGCATAGCATTACTCTGGTACGAAAATCATGATACAATAAAAATAATTTTAAATTAAGCTATGCCAATTATGCTCGAGGAAGGGACGTCAAATGGGATAGTAGTAACTAGGGTTCTGACCCGGATTGTTTGGTACGCAATATTTTGAATGCGTAGCCAAGTTTTTGAGTAATGTTTTTTATTTGACTTTTTAATGTCATAATTTGTTATGTATTATAATGTGATGTTTGTTGATCAGATATTTAACATATTGACAAATAATGTTAATTTATAATTTGATTGGTTAAATAGTTACTTTAAAAAAAAAGGATAAAATTAAACTCTAATCGATTTGTCCTTTCATAAGTATTTAATCTTTTGTTTTGTTTGAAAAAAAAAGATTGTAGTTTCAAACTTTCACTTAGTAGCTCAAATTAATAAATGTATTTCTCAAATCTTTATTTATGCAACAAATGCTAATTAATATTTGTTTTTTTGAAGATTTTGCTGGCAGGTGATTTGGTTATTAAAACCTTTTTTTTAATGTTATTTAATCTGTACATAGTGGTCAATTATTGGTTAGAATTATTTTGAATATTAATTGTCATAACATCGTAGCTATGATGTTTTGAACTTTAATAACAAAAATCGATAATCCCTTTAAAAAAATGTAAATCGACAGCCTAAACTTTTGAACAATCATTTATTTAGATAAACAAAGTGTTAATTATTAAATAAAATATATTTTCAAATGGTCCTATGGTCTAGCGGTTAGGACATTGGACTCTGAATCCAGTAACCCGAGTTCAATTCTCGGTAGGACCTATATTTTTTTCTGTGTATTTATGTTTACTTTTCTGAAATTTGTATTGTATCCATCATGAAAAACTCTATCTGCTTAAGATTCTAATTGTTATGGAATTTAGTTGTTTTTATTTGCATTTGGATACAGAAGCAGAACTGTCAGTAGCTTGATGTTAGAACATCTTTGTGCTTGGTTGGTTAATCTTCTAATTCTTAGTTGCTGCTTAAATTTGTAATGATACAGGTTATTGAAAGTCGTATCCGGCTGCTTAACAGGCTTGGAGAGGAAGAGAGAGCTTCTTGGGAAGTCTGAATTAGTTTTGGTTATTGAATATCTCAATGTATCCAAAAACAATGCTATACATATAGACTGAAAATGGCATTGTTTAATCTGACTGGCCTGAAATGATATAATCTAATGTCCCTATTAGGAGGAATTCATGCCAAGCAGAACATAATATCCAAACCTAATCATTGCTTTTAAACAGACTAAAGTAATTAGCATACTAAGGGCTTACAGGCTATTGGTTTGACTAATAGCCTGTAGGAACAAGTTAGAAAATGAGATGCTGATTGGAAGTTTAATATGGTAGTGGAAGCCTTGTTGTATGGAAGTAGCTTTAGGTTCTCCATAAACTTTTAATGAAGATGGTCCTTTCCCCCATCCCTTCCCTCATTGCATACATTAAACTTTCTACTACGTGTGAGAAGGGATATTTTTCTTCTAGTAGTCTTCTGTAAACAGATTACTTAATAGATAAGTTGTTCATGAGACCGTCTTTTCTTTGTGAAATCTTTCAGTTTTTACTCTGTTTTCCCATGGACAAATTAGTAGTGTTGTTTACATTCTTATAACTTTTGTCTGATAAAGCTCAGAATGTTGCTACTATGTTATTGTTACTCTAATGAAGTTTGAAGCATAGTGTATTAGATGTGGATGGTTTTTTTTATTGATGGCAAATAAATATTAGTTTCTTACTATATATGATTCTTATTGTCTCTCTTATTTATTAGTAACCCATTAATTCTCAATACACTTCTTCTGAAGAAATTCATGTATAAATAAGCCTAGCAATTTAAACAATAAATTCTAAATTAGCTAAAATGTGAGTAATATGTATGCTAGAACAAATTGCAGAACACCCTTCTTTCTGCAGGGGATAGTAACTTCTTAGAAAGCCAATATCTTCTAATAAAGGCATTACATCTCTATTGGAACTGTCTTATGTCCTTCCATATCATTTTCAATGTTCTTTCAAGCCTTTTTATTGAATAATGTTGAGATTATGTGTGATGTAGCAGCCTATTTGAGATTTATACTGAAATCTATAACTTAGCATTGATGTTGAACTCCAATATTTGGATTAGCATATAGTTTAAGTCTCAGGATTGTGTATTCACCAGTTATCACGCCTTAGGTCTCCCAATTCACTTCACTTGTATGCAATGTTCTGTTTTATGTCATTTGCCTCTCGGTTTGTCAATAAGATGGCATGAAAAACAAAAGCTTATGGGATGGATGAGATTCGAAAATTTGACCCACTATCCAGATTCCAGAGGACAGCATAACATATAAGTACCTTATTCTTTACTGTTTTTGTGTCTAAAAGTGTAAATATTGAATGTAAATATATTTTAAATTTGGATCAAGTCTAAGTAGTAACATACAGCGTTTGAAGTCCAACGGTTAGGATAATTGCCTTCCAAGCAATAGACCCGGGTTCGACTCCCGGCAGACGCATTCTTTTTTTGCTAATCTTCCTCTAAATAATTCCTAACAACTTGTATTTTCTATTTTGTAAGCTAGCAGAGCATAACTCTATCGGATGATCAGATTTATGTCTTTTGTTGTTTTGCTTTGAGCTTTGACAGTTGTTTTTTTCGACCCTTAAAAAAAGAAGTTACATGGATGGTCTCTCTGAGTTTGAGTTTGTTGTTCTTACCCTATTTTCTTTATCTCACAATAATCAGCCAGGACTTGGAGATTGATGAAGCAATTGAATTGCTAGTACTAGCAAGTGATGGTCTGTGGGATGTGGTACCCAATGAGGTGAGCCTCCTTATTCATTGATTGCATATGAAGAAAATATCATATTAGTTTTTGTGTCATTCTCTTGGTTGGATTTTCTGTGTTCAAGTTTAAGTTCGAATATTGCTGATAAGCGGTTAGAATTGATTTTGGTAAAATAAAAAGGAGATATTTTTTACATGGGTTTGTTATGAATTATGATGGTTGAATTTTATGTTTAGGATGATGTATAGATAGATCCCAATGACAGCAGCAAGGAAGCTAACAGATACTGCTTATTATTCTCGAGGCAGTGCAGACAATATCATCTGCATTGTTGTCAGGTTTCAATCATATTTATAAAAATAAAGTAGATTGCAAAAAAGGTTGTCCTTGTGTGTTTCTGTAACTTAAAAGTTGAACTTTAGTCATGGGTGCTTTATCACCTCTGCCCACTGCATATATCAATGGGCTTTAGATATCTATTCACTTGGCTGCTTACCATTGCTTTGGCAACAGTATACTGTGCTTCTATTTTGGGAAATTCTATGTGTATTCATTATAGATGTACTTAAAAATGTCTCATAAAATCTCATCCTTTCCGGAGACATTTATTTATCTTGTTTCTTTTTCATAAGTAAAATATTTTTAAGAACCAAGGTGGTTCATTGACTTCTATTCGTGACCACAGTGGTTCTAAATTTTAGAAAACTAAGGACTTATTTTATGTCATAACTCATGAATATGAAAGGTGCCATCTAGGTATGTTGTGGTAGTTTAGAATATGGCAGATTGACTGATTCATACTCTGTTCTTTGATAATTATTTAAGTATTGCCTATGGCTTAGAAACAAGTACAACAATGAAGAACAATTTAAGATTTTATGGGTAAATCACAAATAATAGCTTTCTCTGTACCTATTTGATGCAGAAGAAAAGTACATCTAAAGAACAGACTGGAAAATTGGCCTCAAAAAAGAAACACAAAAATGGTGCCATCTAGGCATGTTAGCTCAATGTATATTGAACATTGACATGGTTCTTTCATCATAGAATACCTAGTATATTAAACATTGACATGGTTCTTTCATCTTAGAATACCTAGTATATTGAACATTTTCATCTTAGAATACCTAGTATATTGAACATTGACATGGTTCTTTCATCTTAGAACATCTGTAATACTAGCAAACAAAGTGTCATTAATGAACAGGTCTTGCTTACAGGGTTCATGTTTTTGTCCAACCAATTCTTACCAGTATTGTTGATAGGTAATGACTATCCCTCTCCATTTTGTGTGCATCAATATACTGCAGTTAAAGCTAATATCTTAAGGAAGCTAATATCAATGACTAGAACAAAGGAATATGTTCTGCAAACTCCTGATATAGACAAGTAGCTTAGAAGGAACTAGGCCATAATTCTTGAAAGTAGTATATAAGATACAACCTATAAATACACTGAGAGTGCTTGAGAGATGCTTCATCATGTACCGCAGAAATCTACAGGTTCTTATTTTATGTTTGATTCCTTGTATTTGATATTTTGCAATGATATCTATATAATGAGTTTCCTTGATCCAAATAAATATTCTTGGAAGAAAATTTGCACTTCTTTCAGATCATCTGTCATACATTGAATTGATGCATCCATAACACCGACACATAATTAAGCGCCAATAACCTATAGACTTGAAATTTTTGGCGCCGTTAAAATATATATTTTGTTGTGGTGTAATCTGAGTTTTTGGAAAAGGGGAGAAGGAATGAAAACTAAATTTGGAAAATAAATTTACCAATGAAATCTTACATATCAGAAGGTGGAGGAAATGTAAATAATCCTAAAATGGGGCTTATCCCAAAAAGTGGGGAATTGAAATAGCACAATTCTTGGAAATTGAACAAACTAGGAAATAGTTATTTTGAAAATTTTATAAATAGTAAAAAAACTAATGAATCAAAACCAGCTATTAGATTTGTTACAAAATAAAATGTGATATAATTCAATCACTTGATAACAAATGAAAAAACAAAATTGCTGGGAGAGTTTCTTATTAAACTGCATTAAGGAAAGTATACGATTTAGCTACATTTCTTCTTTTACCCTTCATCTTCAAAGACTAGGACTATCCTAGTCGCAGCATTCAACCTTCTTCTGCGTGATCAAAAGAAAAAAAAAAGAAGATAACTCAGTGTACAGTGTAAACAAAAAACATTACAAATAAAATGCGTTAATTTTATGTAGATTGATTAATGGTAGCAAAACCTATCCATGAATCAAGATAGATTTCCTGTGCAACAAACAAATCAAACTTCAAGGCAAGGAAAATAATAGTTTACAAAAACAAACAAATCAAACTTATATATGAGCTCAACTCAACTATTATATATCACAAGGAAAATAACAGTACAATAACAAAGCCACTTTGCCACCATATCACTACTTGTGAAATAGTACATATTTGTAAATAGGGCCTGGCTCAAGGATTAGCCAATCAAAATATAGCTAAAAAATATATCTATTTTTGAGCCAACCTACAAAAATTTGACCAAAAAATCACACTTTTCAAGCCAAACTAAAAGAAGTTATGAATGTCAAGCACTTTTGTTTGAATTTTGATGTGAGGATGAACTTAGCTGAAATGCCGCATCCAAATAAGTAAGTTGTCTATTAAACAAAAAAAAGGAAGAATGAAAACCAACAAAGCTAGCAAGTTCTCATATTGGTAATAATGGAAAGTTACTGTAATCCTGTCTGTAGTTTCAATGATTACTATTTGGAAGAAGAAGGATTTGAAAAGTTTTAGGCTAAGGAATAGTACTTTTGAATCAACTAATGAATATATGAACCCAAGCCCTCTAGCATACTACAACTTGACAGTAAAGGATCAAACTAAAATACTCTTACCATTTCACCATCGATCACATCTCTCTCTGCTGCATCATTCAGGATAAGGCGAGACTAGGCTTTCGATATAAGTGTATGCTTTAAGGCAATTGTGGTATTCTTGAAAGTAATCTCGAATGTTGGTAGGCCTAACCGTTTGGTCGTCCATATTATACAACATCAAACGCGATCCTATCACCAAAAGCACTTCAGTTTTCGTAAAAGAAATACACAAGGGCACGGAATACGGGAAAACATCTGGCTGGTGTAAATACGGTATTGTGAACAGCTTAGACCAAGACTCTTCTTTTCCATACTCCTTCATCACCCATATATCAGCATGTCTATAATCAATGTTACATAGAAGACAGAGGTTGTCACATAAAACTCCTAGCTTTGAATTCGAAGCACCATCCCCATAATAGGGTTGCGAGAATTCAGAATAAGTTTCTTTCGACAAATCGAAACAGACAATAGGTCTCAGAATACTCCAAGAATGGTTTAACTCCATTTCCCCACTTCCAGCCCAATGAAGTGATCCACTCACAAACGTGCCCGGACCATCCGTGGGATTGCCTTCAGGGAATTTTTCAAGCTTCCTCCATAAATCACTCTTGAACCCATAAATCTTTACTTCAGTCTTGAAAGGGCCTTCTGCAGTTTTTTCATATTTAGTAACAATAACCTTATAATTGGAACTGGCTTCATCATAGCCAAACCCATATACAATGTGTACACCTGAACGCTTTTTAAAACCACAATTGGTCAGTTTGTTCGATTTCCTGGTAGATGGGTTCCATAAAAAGACAGAATCTTTGTCTACAACTATACAAACCAATCCATTCACTGAACCAACTATCAAAACAGAGCGTCGCGGGTGCTTCAATGGATAACAGTGGTCATGTATAATAGGAGTTTCTTCATGCAAAACAGTAGAAAGTGAACATGATTTCACCTCAAAACGACGACGACAAGCGGAGTTCATAATAATCCTATGGTGTGCATAACCCTCGTCTTGGGCGGAAGCTCTCAGATGCTTCTCGATGAATATGGGATCAGATATCAAATTGCGCCAGGATCTGCTGACGCACCTAAATTTGACGAGGATTTTGACGGGAAGTATGCTTAGGATTTGTGTAATAATGTCTGTTGGCAGGTAAGGAAGGACTTGGACGGAATCGCAATCGGCGACGGTGGAACTTTGTTGAATAGTCTTGAGTCGCTTCCTCTCTCTATCCACAGTAGGATCACTCTTGATGTCCATTGATTCAGAGGTTTTGGAGGAAGACAAAGCACAGGGCTTTAGCTGGATATTGATCAGTTAGCCAGATTGTTTCATTTAGGGTTTTCTGATTTGACAGTGAATTCAGCCTGAATTGCGAAGAATGAAGTATTCTTTAAATAAAGGAATCAATTCAACCTAATTTACCTTACCTGACGAAGAAGACGATGTACGTGGCCTCCTGTGCTGCGTTCGGTCTGAAGGGAATCGGACGGTCCAGTTGACGCCGCGTGTTGATGATATTGAAAATAATATTTGTTTTTTTTAATAACTTTAATGTTTTAATTCGGATTTAGACAATTTTTTATACAATATTTTTAAAAGATGTATTTTAAAATAATATTTAATTAAATGGACAGTCTCTTTAAAGTTTTTATTAAAATATAGCAAAATACATTTTAAATCTTTTTTTATTGGAAAAAATAAATGTCTACATACATATTTATTAAAATATTATTAAAGTATTGAATTATTACCATTATTTTTTAGTGAATTGAGGAATAATATTCAAGATGATTTCCTTCTTAAAGTGGAAATATTGATTAATAAAATCCAATATTTAACAAAATATTAGCTTATTTATGTTTAGAATGTTACTATTTTACTATAAATCATCAATTTACAATTATAAATTTATAATACTAGATGGTACTATAACATCAACAACTGTTTTTGGTTGAAAACCATTTATACATACTAATGTTAGAGAATAACAGTGAATTAAAATACTACTTTTTATCTAGTTTGATAATTTATGATAGTTCAAAGAAAATATATTATCGATTTAAATTTGGTTTGGGTTTGGATTGAAGTTTTTTTTTTAATATTTTTATTTAAAATGTAATTATTTATAATGATTTTGAGAAAGTTAATATATAATAATAAAATAAAAATATTTTAATTAATAAATTAAGTAATATAATAATAAAAAGATGATTGATATAATATTTTTTTAAATTGAATTATTTAAATAACTAAAACGCCTTTAAATTGATAACAACGAAATATATTAATTCAATTTTCCTATTGTTACTTTTTTTTAATATATTTTAACACACTTAATTGAATTAAAATACTTGAAATAAATTTGATAAATATTCTCACTGAACAAAAATAATTAGTTAGAATATCAATTTATATAATAAGTAAATTTTCCTTAAAATATATTTGAGCAACTTTTAAGTCCTTCAGACTTATTGTGTTCAATTTGAATCTCATACTTTCAACTTATAACATGTGTAATTAAATTTTTACAGATTTAACAATAATATTAAATAATCTTTTGCTTATCACAAAAGGTCAAAATCTCCAAATTTGATAATTCTACATTTTCTAATAAATGTTTGTTTAAATCTTCAAAATACACATAGTTAAAAAAATACTTGAAGTCAAAGACTTTAAAGATTTCACTTGTCTACAATGTCGACACATTGCATTCACGGTTTTTTTTTTGATGCTGATGTTCACATGGTACTTGAGAGTAGGGTGTTCAATATTTGGTCTGAACCGAATATCCGACCGAATTCGAATTCACCGAATTCGAATTTCATTTTCGGTTTTCAAATCGAATTTCAAACCAATTCGAATTCAAATACGGTTTTCGAATTGATTTTCGAGTTTGAGTTTCAACTCGAAACCAAACCAAAAACCGAATTCATTTTTTATTATTTATTTTTTCATTTTTTGTTATTTATTTTTCCAAACTTAGTTTAATAAAAAGTTCAAAATAATCAAATTATAATAAAATAAAAAGAAAACAAAAGCATCAGTGGTCTAGTGATAGAATAATACATTGCCACGGTATAGACCTGAGTTCGATTCCTGGCTGGTTCAATTTATTTTGAGTTATGCTAGTTCCAAAAATTAAAAAAATGAATTCGGTTTGAATTCGGTTCGGTTTAATTAAAATTTATTCGAATTCGGTTCGGTTTTCGAATTGGCTAAAAAAAATAAAAATTCGAATAAACCGAACCGAGAAACTCGAATAACTCGAAAACTGAACCGATTAACACCCCTACTTGAGAGACAATTGAGGGATTCACTAGACTATGGATATATTATTTTGTAAATGATGTAATATTAAATATTACGCGCTTATTTAGGAGTTTCATGTATGTAAATATCTTTTATTTTCTTTTTTTTGTGTCGAGTCTGTATTTATTTTTGTGTCATAAATACGAGTACTGAATCAATATTATTTTAAATTATTTATATTAAAATATGACAAGTATTTAATATTTTACAGGATTTCTAAATTTTACTGAAATTAAAATTTATAATATTAAATACAAATAATAATCAAATATTAAATAAAATTAATATTGAACCAAAGATTCGTTGGGCCAGTCCTTCCCAAACTTGTCCCTTGTCCTTTTTTTTATATATTTATTTTAATACTTATTTTCAAAAATAATAATATTAAAATTAATAATATAGCACATTTTGGATACAGAAAGATTTGTTATTTTATTTTCTCGAAACACAAATTTTGTTTTTATGCAATGATCAAACAACAAAATGTGATGGTGAATTCTCTCCTATGTTGTTATTTCTTACCCTCTTTCTTTTATCTCAAAATAATGGATTATTTTATTTTGATAAAATTTGTTTTTTGTTTTTTTTCAAATAACCCCTTGTTTGATAGATTGGTAGAAAATAAAAAATAAATATATATTACAATTAATAATATTTTTTTAAATGAAATAATTTAATTTATATTAAATTAAATTTTAAAATATAATAAAATAAATATTAAAAAAATTATAGATATGTCAATATTAATTTTTATTAATACATAAATAAAAATTAAAATAAATACTAATATTATAAATCACTACTATTATAATTTAAATATTATATAAGATAATATAGTATATTATAATTTTATTTATATTATGTATATATTTTTATTTAATATAATTAATATAAATTTTTTACATAAAATAAATTTTATAAGGTAATAATAAAAAATCAAACAAGTTTATTATAATATTTATTTAGAATAATTGTTTAAAGTTAGTTTATATCAAAAAATTAATTTTTTTTATAAATATTTAATTTAAATGAGATATATTTATAAATTAATTAATATTTTTTTATTTAAATATATTTAACTTTATTTTCTAATATAATTATTTATTTAAACTATTTAAAATTTAAATGTTATATTAGATAATATATTAGGTTATAATTTTATTTTTATTTTGAATTTATTTTTATTTAATATAATTTTTTAAAATGAAATAGGTTATTAATTTATTTTATATGAAAATAATTTATAATGTAATCAAATAAATACAATATATATATATATAATAATATTATTTTTTAATAATATAAAATAAAATATTTAAGGAAAGAGTTATTTTGATATTTTAATTAAGAAACTGATTGATTTGATTTCGGCCTTAGTTTATTTCAATGACCCAAAGATCAAACATGATCAAGCATTTGAATTGCTAATAGCATATAATTTGGGTGGTGTTTGTTATGTTATCATTTTTATTTTTTGGGTTATTATTATTGTTACTGATTTAAATTAAATATGAAAATCTTAAGCCCAAATGAGAAATTTAGAGAGAAACTTCATAATTGTGACAATTAAATATCCCCAATTAGACAAAAAAAAAAAAAAAAAAACAATTTATTAAGGTTTTAACATTCAATGATTAAAAAACCTTATTACTATCCTTCTAAATTTTATAAATCACTTTCATTGCACTAGGATTCCAAGTCAGATGGTCCAATTATAATTTGTAGCAATTAGTTGAAAAAACATTTTGATAGTAACATCATAAAAAATAATTTTAATTAACCCTTCATTGAAATTGAAAGGGACTCAACCATTTATTAAGATATGAATGTTTTAGGTATTTTTTCTCATCCCCAAATTTAGACCATTAATCGATCTCAAATTGTGAGATTATTTGGTAACTTCATAATAAAAAGGAGATTTATTACTATAATTATATTTAGAGAGAAAAAGTTGGAGAAACAAAAATTTAAATTAATGTCATTAAGAACCATGGTAAAAACTAATCATGATTAAGTTGGTAAAGGTGTAAGAGTTTATTATAATTACCCATTCATGCCCTTAATTTGTTTGCCATTGTGCAATGTGCATTAAAAGTTTGTTTTATTTTACATTTTTAATTTCAATGGGTTCATATAATAAATGTTAATACTCCTTATATAACTACTCATTTTCCTTTAGAATTTGTTGGTATATTGAAAAGAAAATATATTTTTTTGATTAATTAACCTTATATAATATGGAATATACATTAAATTGATAAAAAAAATAGACAGTAAAATTAATTCTCCAAATGTAATTGTAAATATCAAAAACAAAGAACGAAAAATATCAGTCAATAGTGAAGTCACCCGCCGCCTTATTATGGCGGCACGAACTTTTTCCGCAACTACTATTTAAAGATATTGGCGCGATATTTTTATAATACGAATAAATAGAATTTAAATCCCAAACAAAATTATAATATCCAATTTTATCACAAATACTTAAAATGTAAAATAAAATCACAAACATTCTACCATAATATTAACAAAAATGTCAAACTAATAATTAAAACAAATATATATATCTTATATGCACTATTATATATACAAATAATGTTGTGATACTATAGAATCAATATAATAGTAAAAGTCTTGTTATTAACATATATTGAAAAAATATAAATCTTAAGCATAAAGATTCTTAACAAAATATTTTATATTTGATTTTAAAAGGGAATGTGCTACAAACTAGTTGAGTGATATGTTTGATTATGTAATGTAAAGAATTTAATACCCTAAATAACCATTATATTTTGAGAATTATTTAGTTGATAGAAGAAATTGGCAAATAATCATTTCTTAGCCCCTAAAAAATAAAACCATGATATATTTATCTATAAATACACGCTTCTAACACGCTTATTCTTCTTCTTCTTACTTAAGATTCATAGACTCATTTTCTCCCTTTCTCTCTCTATCTCTCTCACACACACACATACAGAACGCAGACACATATAGTTCTATCGCCTCATCAGCTCGTCCGGATCGGCGATTGGAGTTTCTACAGGCAGGAAATCTAAACGCTCACCGCCGTAAGTTCTCATCTCTATCTCGTGATTCCATATCGCTGTCGTTTCTTTTCTGTCTATACGTTTATGCATCAGTTGATTGATTGATTCGATATACATGCAAAATCATAAGAGTTTGATGGTTAGATTCGAGCTTATAACTTATGTGATCTAGATTTGAATCGTGACTAAATCGTGAGTTCTGTTCTTTGTTCTTTAAGAACAACGAATCGGTTCTCTTCTCTATTTAACTAAATGATTTCTCTTCTTTTGCTGCTGTTGGACTAGATATCATGTCCGAAACATGTTCAAAATTCAATGGTCGATTTTTGTCGGCAGATAATTTCGCCCCTTTCTTATTCCTCGACCTATATAATATTTCTGACATGTTTTTTAAAAAAAATAAAATATTTTTGACATTTCGGTGACTACCGCCTCCTTTTTGTTTGTTCATTGAGATGGATTTTAGGGTACATGTACAACTTTTCCCCCAAATATATAGTCTGCTTTGAACTATGTAGAATTATAGAAATATGATTATTTAAAATTATGAAACCCTAACCTCCATGGCCTCTAGGCATTGTTTTGATCTTGGGTTGTCTCAAAATCATATAATATTGGGGTATAATTTATTAAAATAAATTAATATTTGAGTTAAGTATTTAGTTTTTAAATAGATAATATTTAAATATATAAGTTATTTAAAAATAAACCTTATCTAGGTCCACATAATAAATAAATAAAAGTGTAAGCAAACCGCACCGCCAAGCTAATTTCGGTTGCAGGTGCATATCCTTATTTTTGGTTACAAGACAAAATGAAGGCAGAATCTCTTAACTGGCGGTTCCTTTTTCAGTTTATTTTATAGGATGTTTATTTATTTTAATATGTTTTTGAGGTCTTATAATCAGACACGTGTATATGTAGGGCTAACTTTGACCTTAGACCTGTCAGAGGCCCACAAAACAACAGCAACCGCCTAAACAACTTTAAATTTTAGTTGTTTTTTGATCTACGGCTGTAAACCCAAGTGCGGCTGTTCCTTGTATCATCTATCATGTGCTGTTTTTTTTCTTCTTCTGAAAATGAAAATTATTTAACTATTTACCAGTACTATACTAATTGTTAGTGTTAAATTAATTATAACCAAAATTATCTCCACATTTGTTTTCCTTCAAATTCGTTTAATAATATTTCTTGTTTTCAGATTGAAACTGTTGGATGATTAGATCACACATAGCAAGGTTAACTAAGATCATGAGATTTGAGAGACCAATTGCCGACTTAGAAGACATCGAATCAATTACGAAATCAAAGCATGACACAATTGGACTTCAAAAAGATGGTAATGATAAAACTGTCAAGGAGAAGGATTCTAGCTGTTACACTTCTTGGCTGAATGAACACCCTTCTGCCCTAAGCTGCTTTCAAGCTATGTTGAGCACAACCAAAGGGAGACGAATTGTCGTGTTTTTGGATTATGATGGAACCCTATCACCGATTGTAAATGACCCTGATCTTGCTTTTATGTCGGAACCGGTAAGTTTATATTTATTTATACAGTATGAAATTTTGCTGATTATCACATAATTTCTAATAATACTAATGTCTTATTCTATTCTATACAAATGCAGATGCGTTTGGCAGTACGTGAAGTTGCTAATCGATTTCCAACTGCTATTATAAGTGGTAGAAGCCGGCACAAGGTGAGCACATATTCAGAAACAAAAATTCTATACAAGTTTGAAAAATCTTTAACATTTTGTCATTTATATATGGTATAGGTGTCTAATTTTGTGAAGTTAGACGAGGTTTATTACGCTGGTAGCCATGGTATGGACATTATAGGTCCACCTCGACAATTGAACAAATACGATGGAAAGTATCAATCTCAAATCACTGACGGAAAGGTTTGCTTCTATATTGGGATTGCTTGTGCTATACATGTGTTCATTCGGAATAAAAGTGATTTTAAAGTTTTTATTGTCTTAATATGTAGGGGAATCAATATATTGTTTTTCAACCTGCACAAGAGTTTCTTCCAGTAATTAAAGAGGTATGTGATGCATACTCTTGGTTGGATTATTAATATTGTATAACTCAAAGGGATCTTGAAATTTTCATAAAAAAAATAGATTAAAACTATGAGACTACAAAGAAATTCTTGGAGACTAATATTATGCATGTGCTTATCATATTATTTTTAAATACTGATCAACCATCCTTATCTAGAATTTTCTTATTTCCTATTATTACCTAAAAAACAGTTATAAACAAGAATTTTGTTTGTAAGGAAGATTAAAATTCAATTAAAATTTCAGATATTAGCTGAAATGGAGAAGGTGACAAGTGATATAAAAGGTTCCATGATAGAAGACAATGGATTTTGTATCTCTGTCCATTATCGTCATGTCCACCAACAGGTAAAAATCATTTTGTTTTTGCAAGTATGAAATTGTTTAAACTAAAATTTGGTATTGAATATTAAAGGATTATGACACCTTACAAGAAAGAGTGCAATTGGTATTGAGGAATTGGCCAGAGTTTCATATAACTGAGGGCAAGAAAGTGATGGAGATTCGGCCATCAATAAAGTGGGATAAGGGTGATGCCCTGAAATATTTACTGGAAACATTTAGCAACATGTCTAATTATGACGAAGATGTAATCCCTATATACTTGGGAGATGACAGAACTGACGAAGATGCTTTCAAGGTAACTAATAATATACCATGTCTAGTTAAATTAAAAATAGTTAGTTAATACATGGTGCTCTTCTTTGACCACAGGTTTTGAGAAGTATGGGAATCGGATATCCCATTATCGTGAGTTCAGAGCCAAGAGAGACATTGGCATTATATTCTCTTAGAGATCCCAAAGAAGTATTATATTTTCTGACAAGTCTCGCGAAATGGAAGGATCCGACTCGTTCTCCTGTCAAAGTGCAACTTATCTGAACTGGGAAGCATGCCCAGTGACAACAGCAACTAGACAATGTCTCTAAAGTTTTTGGATAGTTTTAGGGAAACAAGATCGAGTTCACCTAAGCAAAGGTTTTACTATTTTCTTGGGTGAACCGTCTTAACTTTATATATTATTATATCCTGAGGTTTTATGGTGCATTTTTAATCGCCATGATCTCATGATCCTTGAGGGCATGCTTAGAACACATGCAAAGTTGCTTATTATTAGTATTCATCCATTTTTGAAAATGGATACAAGGATTATCATATTCTAGTTTGTGACATTTTATCATTTCTATATTTTATAATTTTGGTAATGAACACTATGAACTTTTAGTGGTTAGTTTGTTTTCTAAAATTGTATCTTGATAGTTATATTAGATAGGATGTGATCAATCTTAATCTTTATTAACAGATATTGCCTTTTCTTGTTTTTCTAAAACCATATGTCAATTTTGTTATTGGTGACTTACATTGAACCAAATAGTCCTAGCCAAAGTGAAGTGTAAAAAAGTATGTGAATCTGATTTAATCTCAAAGTAATAGAAGAATTTGCATGTTGATAGAATTGGGATAGTTCCTAAGAGAACTCTCCATTTTGTAGATATGGATTCTCATTTTTCATGAGTTTTTGATATAATGATTTTTGGGTGCAGTTAGTTATGGCTGCGTTTGAGATTTCCTTGTAAACAAAGTATGGATTCTCGTTTTAGTGATTATGATAAAGTTTTGACCAACAATGAATTCTTTATAGAGTTATTTAAAGAAAATTTATATTTTACTTAAATACGAGATAATGGATGTCTTGGAACATTTTCATTGTTTCTATAAAATAAAATTTTAAATTATATTTTGTTATTGTATTAACAAAAAGTCTATGAGGTTTGGTAAACAGTTATTTTGAAATGTACTAATTGTAATCTACAAAATATATTAACAAGGAAAAGACATCAACTGAAATTTTTACATATATTACTCAAAAGAACCGACATAAGTTTAATTGATTGAAATTGAGACAATTTTGTCCTTATTGGGTTTAAATAACAAGTTTTAAATAAACCAAGATTTTACCATCACTGCAATTTTATAGAGACGCAAAAGAGAAAGCCTATTGGTATGAGGATGCTTCTGTAACTAGATAACCAGCACCGAAACTATCTTTTGTCATTCCTATGGTTCAGTTCTAGCTTATCGCCATAAACAAATTAGAAAGTCTTATGTGGATCCAGTGACGACTAGATCAACACGTTATTTCTTCAAGAAATGCCTCAATCGAGATAATGTTACCAACAAATGTGACTTTGTCAATTTGTCAAGTGATTATCTAAATGTGCATTTATTAAGTTTGACACTAAAAAGTTGACAGTTGATTAAATAGTTTGCAAAGAAATGAATATGGGAGAAAAATATTTATTGGATTCAATTTTGCTTTATCAATAACCAAATTGTATGTTATCATCAAGAAAACCCAAAGAGCTTCTTTGGTTATTCTAGATATGTTAGAAGAGGAAACAATTTATCTCTTATGTTTGTTACAATTAAGGAAGCGTTGTCTAAATTGATGTATATATATATATATATATATGTATAGTGAGGATGATTTTTTTCTAAGTGTTGTATGACGTTACTAGTATATTTTCGTAACGAAATATTAATTCCCCACATTAATTTGGGTAAGTCTAATAAGAAAATGATCACACTATATCTATTTTTTTGTTTGAGTTTCGTGATTTTGAGGATTTTCCCATTCATGCACCTATCTCTAATTCTTATAGCAAGGTGCATAAATTCTATTGTCACATAAATGGAAAAGAAGTAGTTAAAAATAGGATGATTGACCATTATTAGCCGTCTCCATAAGCATCTAATGTAATTATTTTATATTCTAAAATGACTTAATATAGTATATACTGTTCTTCTAAGTTTTTACTTTATCCATTTAATTTGGTGATGAAAAAAGATATAAAGAAAGCCGAAAACAGTACTACTTATTCTATAAAGCTCTTCTCTTAAACATAGTGCTACATGTATTATGTTGAGAATAATTTATTAATTAATTAGATGTTCAGGACTCAGAATATGCAGGATATGGTTCTTCTCCAAAAATCTAATAGTCTAATTAGACATATTTGTGTTATAGAAGGAATTTCATTCTCAATCTAGGTTTCTGGTTTACAATTCGTCGATTAGATTTTGTGAGGATGAAGGCATCTCAAAAGCAAGTCCAGCGAACCCACAGGCTAGGACAGACTCGTCCATCTATAGCCCAGATAAAAAATTAAAAAATAAAGGATTATTATTAAATTTTGTACATTTTCTTTTCCTCTCCATTTTACTGTTACCGTTAAGGAAAAAGTTTGAAATTTTTTTTAAAAAAATGACCTACCCATATCTTACATATGGTTTGGTTGGATGTTGAGGGTGTGGTCCTAATCGTGTTTCCTTAATTAGGTTCCAACAACAATAAAATGCCAAAAAACAACTTGCTGACATGAGTTTAATGGATGCTATTTGAATTTACTTGGACCACTTACTGACAATTAGCTATACATCAATGTGACATACATGTTTCATAGTCTCTTACATTATGATAGCCCATTAACTCTAATTTCTGGTGTTTTTCGTTTTAGAGACTAATTAAAAACATAGAGGGAACTCAATAGGATCATTTAATTTGGACTATTGCAAATAAGGTTGTAATTACATTAGTGTGGTAAATGGTAATTGACCAAACAAATTAATGTCCTATACATTTTTCTCCGCTGGTGTCGGGGTTCTTCCTTCAATTAAGGTGTTTTTTATCTCCGCCCGAGTTCTTACTTCAATTAAGGTGTTTTTCATTCGTAACAAAGTATATATTATATTTGAAAAAGATTGCAACTACATGATTAATCATCGTGTTTATGATATAATTAATCAGTTATAATTATTATATGCTAATTTCATATGTTTGACATGATATTGATCAATCTATGCCTGGCTAATTATAAAAAGGTCAAAACATTAGAATTCCATATATATATTTAGAACCATAATTAATTAGTAATAACAATTGATGATAGCTATTAACTAATTAATTAATTAAGCTGATACATGAAATGAAATGCATAATACATTAATATTCTTAATTAGCACAAGAAACTAATTTAAATGTTAGGTTTGAAGTAAATGCATGCAGGTATGATATTAATTAAAGCAGTACTCAAGGATTTGGTTGATTCATAATTAGCAGAATGTTTGCTGAACTTGTTGAGCAAGTTCCTCTGCGCTAAGCTGGCATTCTATTCCAATCTGAAGTACCAAAAACAAAACATTAAAACATGAAAACATTAATATTTGAGAGAATGATCATATGTATGCATGTACAATTAGGAATATATATGTTGAATTAAATAGGTACCTTGATTGTGAAAGAATTAAGCATGGTATGATCAACAGTGCTGATATTAACATGTAAGATCTGTAGGGCTAACTTCTCCAAGGCCGAAATAATCTTGAATGCTTGTCCTGGTATCCTTAACGAAGCCGTTTTCAACAAGAGATTATTCTCCCCGGAGAATTTCACCTCCACATCCGCCATGGCCGACTTTGAGCTTGCGGCTAGCTCGTTAACACATACGGTACTACTGCCCACCACTAAATTAACGTTGGGCAACGAACCTGAAGAAGACGACGGTGAATGTATTGATGGAGGTTCGAGTGCAGCTGGTGACGGTGGCTTGAGTTTGTATGGAGTAATTGTGGGCTGAGGGGTTTTTGGGCTCATGGGTAGGATAACTCTTGGACTTAAAGGAGGCTTGTTTCTTGGACTAGGGCTGAGGACTTGGTTGTAAATTACTTTGCGCTGCTTCTTTGCCTCTAGGGATTGAAGGATTAGTTGAAGTTCATTAATGTAATCTATCACTCCTCCTATGATGGATGCTTGATCTCCCTGTCGAGTCATAACAAACACAAAAAACAATAAAAAAAAATTGCATACCTTTTTAATCGTAAGTAGCTAGCTAGGTAGTATATACTTACCCTTTTGACGTAAAAGGAAGGCATGAGAGAACGAAGAAGGGATAGATTCTGGTTCATCTGCTTTCGCCTATTCCTCTCCACGGTTATATGAGCAATATTATTACTCTTAATTATTTGTTGTTGTTGGTCATCTAACATGATTAACTCACGATCGCTGCTTGTTTCTAGTTCAACACTGGTCACTTTCCGCCTCTTTGTTGCCATACCTTGAGCAGCTTGGATCTGAATATCATGATCAACCGCCACCACCTCTTTGACTTCTGCTCCTAACCCTAGATTAGGAGGAATTAGTAGTTCCTGATCCTCTAGGTTGTAGTGAAGAATATTATTGCTGTTGGTTTCTCCAAAATCAGAGTCATGATCATCCATATTGAAAAAGTCATCAATCCACAAATTGTCATCACAACTACTCATTATTATCACCTACTCAATGTAGAAAAGAATCACAGAAAAAGTGACTAAAAAGACAAAAAGAAGTACAAAAGTTGTAGTCGTGGGTTTCTACTTTCTTGATTCGTTTCGATCTTTCTTATAATAATCGAAATGGAACTGGATTTGCATTGTTGTCTTAATTTACTGCCAAAAAGCTGAGCTAGGCTGAGGGTAGAGTGAGCTAGTTTCAATGGAAGCTCAAGACATATGAAGAGAGAGAGAGGGTTTCATAAATTCATGAATGCAGATAATAAATAAAGACACGGTTTTAGGTTTTTGAGGTTTATAGACATGGGGCTAACAGTATTGATGTACTGTTGTTGTACCTGTAGAATATACATGCATGTCCTTTTTCTTTTTTCTTTTTTAATTTCATAAAAAATTTCATTAATTAATAATACAGACAAATTCACATGTATTATATATGAAATAAAATTAGAATGCATGTCATCATGCATGTCCCTCTTCTCATTTTGTATTTAATTAATTTTTAACCACAATCTTCAAGTGGGAGATCATGATTCAAGAGTGTGACCACTTTCAAATTTCTTAATATATCCCAGCAGCTCCATTTAGCTAGATATATATGCAAGTAAATACTAAGATTGTTGAACTTCATTATCTATTAAGATTTATTTTAAAATATCCTTTATGTTAATCAAGGTGTATATATATCTCCTTTAACTTAATAACATGTTGTTTAGTCAATACATCAAGATGGTTTCAATAAGAACTAGACATGAGTTAAAACAAATATCATTTTTTCAATATTGTATTCTTCAAGACTAATGCAATTGACCCATTTAGATGCATACATAGGTAATTTTACTATATATTCAATCATGTGGTACCAAGGGATGAATTAAGTCACAATTATTAGTATTAATTTTATTTGTTTGGTTTGTATTTAATGGGTTTAAGTTCTGAAAAACTTGACTAGTAAGCACTCTAATTTCTTTTAATATAGAAAATTACTACGATTCCCCTAGTCATGACTTTTATTTCAAATTAAGACGTTTTAAGTGTATTTTATAATTATTATTACACGAGAAAGACGTGCAAATATTAAATACACGAGTCTAGCTAGATAGCAAGATTTTGCTTTAAAGTAAGGAAACTAAACAGAAGTTACTACTGTAGGTATATTGATATCTTTGATTGGGGAAGTGAATCAATTAGAAACATATATAGACCAAGTGGTCACACAGTGGAGGTTCAAATTAATAATGGATTCAGTACATATATATATGACTTATAATTAAATTAGTGAATTTAATGCAATGCCAATCGAGCAGCCTCCTCCTGACAAAAATATTATGGGGTCCCCCTTCATTTCATATTGAATCAATTGGGTCCCCTAAACCTTCATTTCTGATCGATGGTTCTAGAGCCAAACTAAAGACCCGGCCCTCCATTGTCGAGGCTAGACCTTGCCCATCATGATTTGTCGACTAATTAATCAAATATATACTCATGATTATGTACCATATGTCGGAATAGTCACACTTTTAATTACTAGAACCTTGTAGGCTGTAGCTAGTAATTTTTTTTCTAAACTAAATAATATTGATACTAGCTAGCTAGCTTTTCAAAAATAAATAAAACTTGGTTAAGATATAACAAAACATGCAAATACAAGTGTGAGAACTAAAATCAAAACAACAAAAAAATCCCAAAAGTAGAGATAATATTGTGAGAGATCTAATTATAATTAATAAAATTTAAAATAATATTTTATGGACAGACTTAAATTAATATTTGATATGCATGTTACATGTCCCTAAAGTTTGGATATCTAATTAATATCCAATTCAAATTCAAATTCAAAATTTGGAGATAGAAATTTAATTAAGGAGATGACAAGTGTACATCATCATGAATAATTTAATGATATATATATATATATATATATGGACATATATTTAGCAAAAAGAGATAATAGGATAATTTAATGTATTAATAATGGAGAAAAAGAATGAGAATAATCAACTATATATTCAAGGATGACTTTTAATCATCCTTAGAAAGCATGGCTGGCTGTATCAGAAAACTGCAAACGGATTGATTGATTCTCATGCATCGATCAATTGCTTTCATTTATTATTATTATTGAATATAGTTGTTTATATGTTCATGAATAATGTATATATAATTAAAGACTTTTGACTTGAAACTCATTAATGTATATATTGTTTATGTTGTTTTGCCGGATCTAAATTAGAGCTTAAGTTGTTTCAGTCCATCAAGAAAAATTAAAATTATAAAAATATTAAGTACATTATTCTCTAATTATTTATTTTATTTATTTATTTTGTTAATTATTGATTAATAATGAACTTGTAGAGAGCATCACAGTTTTGATTAATTGAACCATGTATATATTTTCTTCCATCTAAATAAAATAACAAAATTAGTTCATTAGTAATTTTTTAAAATTAACAATAATGAGTAAGATAGTAAACATTTAGAAGGGGTGCAACTAAATTTGAACAAACAAATGCTATTAAATTTGTTATATATAGAACTGATATTCAGTGGTTATATCGAAATCCATTGTTAATTGTTGAAAGTGTGGATAGAGACGGTGAGTTTTGGGTTGAGTCATTGGACCCCTATCACGCTTTTCTTCTAGTGACCATTTGACTTGAAAGAAACTGTAAAACGTTCAGTGATCGTTATCGACCGATGCGTTTAATTCATAATTCTATTATTATGACAATCAGGAAGGTTTTATTGGGTAAATCAGTTGAGGCAGTTGGGGAACTCGTTGATCTTCTTGAAGATCTCAATGCTCGTTAAAATTTGTTTTTTTGTTTGATCATTGGTGAACTATTTTGTGATGTGTTTTTTTAATATTTTTCTTTCAATTTTTGTAATATTTTTGTCGTTAAGCTTAAACGATTCTAATTTATATTATCTTACATTGACGATTTAAAAAAAAAAAAATATTAATATATACATGATTAGAAGAAAAAAAATTCAAAACATTATTTCATATTAATAAATACACTAATAAGATAATTAAAAAACTAGTTTTTAAATAAATTAAAATTTTTTTTGTCAGGAGTTAGGGAGGGGTTCCATAACGGGTTCAATATATTCAAATAAGAAATAAGAATAAGAACTGTTTTATAAATGGTATTTGAGAGTTTATAATGAATTTTGTTTAAAAAAACTTATTTGATAAAAAATTAATAAGTTATTTGAAATTTTAACGGGTTGAATTATTATAATGTTATTTTTATTTAAAATTTATAAAAATAAAATATTAATTTTTAATATTTTAGTGGAGTGAAGTGATTTTATATATATATATATATATATATATATATATATATATATATATATATATATATATATATATATATATATATATATATATATATATATATATATATATATATATACGATGATGATTGAGTTTTTGAATTAAGAAAATTCAAATCAAACAAGCTTTATATATATATATATATATATATATATATATATATATATATATATATATATATATATATATATATACGATGATGATTGAGTTTTTGAATTAAGAAAATTCAAATCAAACAAGCTTTTAAGAATATATTGAATTACAAATAAAATATTATTTGATAAAAAAAGAAGGAAAAAAAAATTAAGTTATTTGAATTTGTTAAATTATTATAATATTTTTTATTTAAAGGTTAAATTTTATAAAAATTATAATTAAATAATTTTAAAAAATTATAAAAGTTTTAAAATTTTCAACAAAAATTCAAAAAAACTTAACCATAATAATAATTATTATTTAAAAGTGGGAGTGGGGAAGGTTAGATTTGAAATTGACGAAAATACATACATTTAAGTGCTCCACCTCAAGGATATACAGTATAGCAATATCCGATTTTAATATAGTTATTTATCTCTAACTTTGTTTTCTATTTTATCTCATATTTAATGTTTATCCTGGATAATATGGGTATTCAATAATATTATAAGGTTTTCTTTTTTAATATTGTCTTTGTCAACATTAAATAAAAAAAAAAACACTAAATTTAGAATTAGAGAGAAAAAAGAAATACTAAATTTACAATTAGAGAGAAAAGACTTAATATGAACTATTTTGATGTATTAATGAGATAAGAGCTTATTAAGAACAAATATCTATTCCCAAATTCGAAGTCGATAAGTATTTTGTTTTACTCTCTATTCCGATCCCGAAATGACTTGAATTACCCATTTCATATACGTCCCGGAAAACATGTACGTACAGGTATTCGTGTACCATTGCCGTCTCTATAAAGTTTAATTTGTAAATATTATTTAATGTTCAAGAATGAATTGATGCTTTAAATTTTATTACGTCTAGCCTTTCTCATCCATCACTTTTCACATTAATTAATTTACCCTCCCACTATCTCTCTCTCACACACAAAAAAGAATAGCTAGTTAGAGATTCAAATTAATCTTCCCGTAAATCAATATTAATTACTCTTATTATTACTTAACTTTAGTTTTTAGGTTAGAATTTGTAAAGAGAAGGTAAGTAGCTAGTGTAAAAAAAAAAAAAAAACTGTTGCCAGGGTCACTCAAGTGACAAGTGAGATTAATTCTACACTTATGATGTTCTTTCAATTTTACTAATCTAAAATCAGTTGAGCACTTAAAAATATATATTTTTCCTTTTTAAATTGGTTGATAATAATAATTATAATAATAATAATTATTATTATTAAAATGCATACACCTGTTTTGATACAAATTATTTATTGTATATGAGAAATAAATAAATAAATAAATAAATAAATAAATAAAAGGAGGAAACATTTAATATTTGGAAACTTCATTGATTTTCCACATTTTGAAGGTATATATCATTTATAGCATCCACGGAAATGTACGAGTTTTTCTTTATTTCAAATCATTCCTATAATACCCCTACACTTTTTTCTCTAAATAAAAATAATGTTATTTTTTCAATTACTCATCAATAAAATAGTACAATTTTTCTTCTTTAATTACTTTTTAACCGTTCTAAAATATATATATAATAACTTTTCTTATAGTCTAATAACAATAATAAAAGGTGAATACTAACGCTAAGATTTTGAGTTTGAACATGTCAGACAATAAATTCTACGTCCGTTTAAGTGTTTGTAGGCTACATATTTATTTCGTTGTCCCATTTTATATATATATATATATATATATAAACTAAGAATTTGTTTTATTTTGAGTTTCTTTCTTTCTTTTTTAAAAAAATACAAATATTATATCTTATTTATTTTCAACTTTTAATTTACTAAAATATTTTAATAATCATAACAAAATAAACATCACCTCCCTCTCAAGAGGGTAATAGGACACTTCGGAGCAGGAAATGCATTTATCATTCTCGCTCTATTTTATTTCAAGATTTTTTTTATTTATTCGGTTTTAAGTAATCTCAGCAGAGTACCGTTTAAACCACATCCTTTAAGTATATATATATAAACAAAATTTTAATATAATATATTAAAAAAAATATTATTATAAAAAAAATATTTTTTTTATAAAATATAATAAATATATTGATAATTTTATATATTTAATTGTGTTTATAGGGTTTGGGACAGAACTTGGGTGTGATCGAACCCTATCCCCGGTCAACTACCGGTCAAACCGGAGAAAAATCGCCCTAAACAGGACAATTCAGTTCGGTGACCACGGGACGGTTTCAAATTGTCATCCTTACCTCCCTTACATTCACCAAAATACTAAAATACTCTCTATTTTAAATTATTGTTTTTATTTTATCATTATATTAATAAATTTTAATTAAATAAGGTTATAACATAACCTTATAAACTAAAATAATCTAGTCATAGTGAGGGAGGATAAGAGTACCTCCCAGGCCTATTGTGGGCCCATATTCATCTAGCAACCCAGTCTAACTGGGCTTTATAAACTAGTTATAAATGGTTGAAATAAAATCATATGGATTCATTAGTTTAAAGCTAATAAATTTTGATATATGTATTAAGAAATAGCTTTTAAAGTAAATTGAATGAAAAATTATTTCCCAATGAAATGAAAATGAAAAACAAACTTGGGTTAAGATAAAATAAAATAAAATAAAGGAGAGCATTAAAATCTTGTGCGAGAGGTGCATGAGAAACTACTGAAAATGTATTTAAGAGAGGGTAGGGAGGATGGGGACCCTTGATAAGAGCATCACATTCAGAGCCTTTGGTCTAGGCATTTTCATGTCATCAATGAAGGATCTTTTCAAGAATTCAGCTTTCAGTTTTGTTTTTATGTCTTCTATTCACCATCATCAATTTCACCACCACCACCAACACTCCTTTCATGCATGGCCCATCATCCCAATTCCCACCCACATTAATTAATCAATCAACCAATAACCAAATATCAAATGTCAAAAATATTACTATAATTAACTCCCTCCACCATTTGCGCCTCCTCAAAATGTGTGCCATCATCACTTCTTCGCAGACGACATCTCAACTCAACCAATTCTTCGAGATGTACAGCCCATAATTTAATGTCAACGGTTACAAACACCATTACTCCCTCAAATACTCCAATAACGACCCGGCAATGTGGAGAGATCCAGTAAATACTACAATGTGAAACCCATCATCTTTCAATCTTCTTTTCTCCATTATTAACTTATTCACTGTCCCAATAGATTCCTCCAAACAACTCTGGGCAGTGATTATTACCTCACTGTCTCCTCCATGTGGATCTTCTTCATCTAATTGAACACCAATCCCCAGATCTCTCGATGCTTTAATCCACGATTGTTTCAGGATCGCAGCCTTGGTCATACGAGACTTATCTCCAGCTATGTCCACTTCAGTCAATACAACCGCTTCCAATCTCTTGCTGCCTGAACAAACATATATAATTCAATTCAATTCAATTCATTATCAAATAAGAAACTCCCCCTCCCCCCAGCAAGATAACATGAAATGCCCTGTCAATAGTAAAATTACCAGAAAGCAGTTGTTTAGCAAAGCCCAGATGGTCTTTGTCGCTCGCCATTGCGACCACAAGTATCAACCTTGCAGTTGAAAACGCTGTTCTTAATGTGTCCATCAATGCCTTTGCAGAATCCTCCGTATGGGCTGGAAATTGTAACATAAAATCATTTATAAAAAAATATAGTCTTAAACATCTAAAATTGATGTAAGGTTATTTGAGATTAATTCAAAATAACCCAATTAACCATAATCTACTTATCAATCACATCAATCAAAATACCCTCTATTCTTTTTACCTCTAATGTATTTTTACTCAAATAATTTCATTTTCAATAACAAACATCAAGCAATGTTATTTGCAAATAAATACTTGCTTATTCAAATAAACCTGGATCAAACAAGGCCTTAGAAAGAGAGACACTTCAAACTAGATTTTGGCATCAAACCTCCATCAAGCAATATGGTAAGTCCAGGCATTCCAAGTTGTGCAGCCTCCTTTGAGGATAAAAATTGGCTTCTCCCGAGCAAATAAGTACTTTCTAAGCCAACACGAATAGAATCATCTGAAATTCTCCACCCTGGACAAAATATAGGGATTGTTCAAAGTCAAAAGTTGCCTAAGGAATACAAACTTGTGCAATCTTATTCAAAACTCCTTAAAAACAATTTTTGACATGCTATGAATGATCATTTAACATTCATGTAGTCGTGGAATTTGATATTCACAATTAAATTATATACTAACAAGTGCCAAATTGTTGTATCCTTCTTTATTTTATTTTTTGCTAAACCCAGTATTGTAAATTAAGACTGCTGAAAAACAGAGGTACATGCAGAAGAGAAGTAAAAGGAGATGTTACAAAGTATCAATATCCCCAAAACACAAATATTGACGTAATCATTTACAAAGTTCATGGGCAGGTGAAACAAACTTATTAGGAAAAATGACAAGAGTAAAAAAGAGCAAAATGGTTGCTTGAATACACAACATCACATCCTATTGTAATTTCTTTACCAAAATAACTAGAAAGATAAATATAATCGATTTGCTATAATTATGTGTTTGAGTCAGAATTAGTATTGAATCTGGTTTCCATACCTTGCTTCTCCCTAAGGCAAAGGGCTACACAGGTAGCAGTTGCAGCATTTTGAAGTTGGTGAGTTCCAAGCATGAATAGTTTCACATCCACTAGCTCTATCAACTGCATAGTTTCACTTAGTTTGGAGGTTCACATGACATTTAATTTCTATTGACAAAATAATCTCAAATAAGAGGCCATTTCTATAGGCAACTCAAGAATTTGGTGCATGTAAAGGCAAGAAAATGGCAATCGAAAAAAAATATTGCGTACCAGATTATTATCTTTTTCTGCTTGAATGACTATGTCACACAACTGGTAGGGTTTTCCTGATAATCTGCTAAAGCTTTTCACACAACTTCTATTTTCTGTACCAGATACATGAACCACCGGCGAGGACATCAATGAGGCTTTATCATGAAAAATACATTCAATATGAGGAGGAAAAGGCCCACCAAGCACCACCTGAAATTATTACAATAATCACAATTAGGCCACCCATCAACAAAAGATGAACAGCAATGACGACAACTACAACAGTTAAGCAGTCAAGAACAACTCATCGCAGTAACAATTCTTGTGAATGGAAAACTATTGTGTTAGTACTCAATTTATCAGGCAGGTAATAAATCAACCATATATATTTATCTAATTGTATAAGAATAATCTAAGAAGGCCATGACCAAGAATCATGATTATCAAATCAAAATACATATATTTTTGGAATGACCAGGGTGTCAGGGCCAAATTATGTGCACCTTCACTAATCCTTGTTGGAAGTTATCACAACATCCCACCGTGACCCTCAATTCATCAAGGTGATTTCATTGGGAATCTAAACCTGAGACCTTAGGGTGGCAAACCCTTTAGTCCAAGCATCTTGCCATTTGAACTACCCATGGTAGGTTCAAATCAAAATACATAAGAGCAGAGCAGGCAAAATCATGTATGGATGTTTCAGTAAAAATCTAACCGGACAATTGTATTTGATTATTCCTGATTTTGCCAAGGCAATGCTTTCTAAGGACCCTCCAAGTGCGGCTAAATGTTCGGCTCCAACTGTTGTTATCACAGAAGCTAGAAGTTCCGAACTAGAAATTATGTTTGTTGCATCTCGGGCTCCACCCAATCCAGCCTGTTTGGAATAATACAGAAGTATTAGAAAATTTTCATGTTGAAAGCAACCGGAATGTTAAACAAAAGAAGCTGACCTCTATAACTGCTATGTCAACATTTTCCTCCGCAAACAAGCTGAAAGCTATTGCAGTGAAAACCTGCAAATTTAAATTTACCTCTTAATGTTTTTTTCCTGAAAAGGAGCAATACACTGGGAGTTTGCCTAATTGTTGCCTTGAATGACAAATGAAAAAAATATATATCTTCAAACTATACCTCAAAATGGCTTATGCAACCATTTTCAAGTTCCAATGCCTTATCAAGAACCTGCTTTATCCTCTGGAAATGGCAACTCAGTACGTTCACAGAGACTGGCATTGCTGACCTTCCCAAGGATATACGTTCTGTGATACTTCGAATGTGTGGGCTGCTAACAGAAAACGAAGCCTGTGGTCATTTAACATATAGGATGGAGATGAATAACATTTTCCCATTGTCAAATAAAACCAACCAATACTTTGCAAATTAAGGATGGACTTACCTAGTATAGCAACCAACAGAGTATCCTTCTGCCCGTAACATGCTGGATAGAAATGCAGCTGTTGATCCTTTACCTTTAGTCCCAGCAATATGAACAGCCTACAATTCCCACAAACTAGCTCATTGTTCTCAGAAAAATACTTGTGCTAAAGTAATATGTATCTCGATCTCTGAAATGCCCCCATCATATGTCTTTCTAATGAGTAAAGGAACCAATCCACATGTGATGAGTAAACAATGATAATTATGTACCATATTCATTACCAGTAAAAAGGCATGAATGGTCAAATTTCACTTCTTTTCCATCTCTCTTAAATGAGGAAACTTATCAGGTTGGGAGGTTTTTAATATTGTGAACAAGATGATTAATAATTTGTGGGGTTTTGGGGAGCACCGCGTTTCAGGTTCATATATTTTAGGCAATGAGTACCAACTAGTCAGACAAAAAGGAAGGCGGCTAAACAAACCTTGAACTTGGATTGAGGATTGCCGAGAAGTTCCATCAACCGTCTCATCCTTCCAAGATCAAATCCATCTTCCGAGTCGATTCCCGCGCCCGTTGGCACACCAAATTTCTCGTAGTTCTTCAGGTGGTCCAAATAATCAGTT
The DNA here is from genome assembly GCF_907164915.1 of Impatiens glandulifera. NCBI lineage: Eukaryota > Viridiplantae > Streptophyta > Magnoliopsida > Ericales > Balsaminaceae > Impatiens > Impatiens glandulifera. Next base: position 62,950,021 of record NC_061863.1, read on the forward strand.
ATCTCCTTCAGCTCCGGCGCTTCTTGTTTGGAAGAGAAACTTCTGAAGCGGGATTGTAGATAGCTGATAACGCCGGTGGTTGCAGAGGCGAGGTTTACTTTGCCCTTGAAGATTATTGAACATCTTCTACTAAACTCAGGGATCCCCATTTCCTCCTTTCCCAACTTCAACTTCTCGATTGAGAAAATGAAGAATTTTGTAATTGGTAGAAAGAATCAGAGTATTTTTTCAATTATACCCACTTTTCCGTTTACTCTCCAAAATAACATTTTATATTTAAACCCATTAATTATTTCATTTTATAAATATAAAATATATATAATTAAAAATAATAATTTTTAATTAAATAATTAAAATTAATTTTAAAATATTATACATTAATATATATATATATATATATATTTTAAATGCATATAATATAATATAAATGATATCGATCGGGTCCAGGTAACCTTCGGTCTGGATGCTAAGGACTCTCGCTCGGTCCTTGGCCGAGATTATCGGTCTAGGTGTATAAACTTATCGATAATGGGTTAGCCCTAAGTTAAGTTTCTCGGTCGAGGTGTATAAATCTCTCGGTCATAGGCTAGCTCTGGGATAAGTCCCTCGGTTCCGAGTTCGGGATCTCTCGTTCCCGGGTTAGGGATTCTCAGTCCCGAGTTTGGGATTCTCGATCCCAATGTCAGACCTCTCGGTCCTAGTCGTTTAAACATGACGACAAAAACAATACAAAAACACAAGTATTCACGTAATCACTAACACCAAAAACACAACGAGATTAACCATTTCAGAGCAATAATGGAAACATAAAAAAAAGTGTTAATTCAACGACGAGCTCAAAATTTCTCAAAAAGATCGATGAGTTTATCGACCACTCCCATCAATTTTCCAAAAGAGATATCCAATATCGTCATAATAATAGCGTTGTTGAGTAAACGCATTTATCGACCGCAATCAATGAACGTCTTACGTTTTTTTCGAGTCAAATAGTTCAGCATAAAATAATCGGGATATTAACACATAAATTCAATCCAACCGAACTCACGACTTAAGCATCACTCACTCGATGTCATGTTTAAAAGTAGGTTCTGATCAATGTCATTTTTTGCAATGAATATACAAAATGATATATTATTAAATTTTATGATTTTTTCCACATAACCATTAAATAATATTCATTTAATAGCATTAAAATGAATTTATTTGGAAAACGGTTGAAATTCTATAATGTATAGTCCTCATTACTCCGGACTATAGAATAAATTAAGGTGGAAGCGGGAAGACGTTACCCGCCGCCGGCCATTGTTAGAGGTAATTTTACAGTATTGTATATATATGTCTTCATTGTTTGACGAACATACTGAGTCATCTTACTGTTAGTTCTTAATTTACATATGTAAGACCTTGTCGAACAAGAGATTCTGAAGTATGTTTCTGAAGGACTTGTGCACAGAACTAGGGCTTCATTTCAAGTTTTTAGCTCCTTAATTTGTTCTTTATCTTGACAACATTTTGAACTAGGACTTCTTACAGACTTACACTTTGGAAACTGGTTCTGTCCGTATATGAAAACATCAAGGTTCACACTTATCAAAACATTTTGTCTCTGCTTCAAAGCTTGAGGAAATTGTTGAAAATGTGTTAGTTTTGTATGAGATTGTTAATGTTATAACAGTTTGTCTGTTCATCACTGTATTATTCACTTCAATGCTTCCTTTTTGCTTGCACTTATTTTGGTACAATGCATAGACTATTTTCAATTGTCTTCAATTATTCATGTTTTTAGAGTATTCCAAATGTTTGTAGGTTTTGAGAGCATATGGAGTTAGATCAGGAAGCAGTTACTTTTCCTGATATATATGAACTACAAAAGAAATTGGAAGAAAGTATTAATAAGTCCCGAGAATGGGAAGAGAGGGCTAGGAAAGCTGAAGAGAGGTGCATAAAATTGGAATTGTACAGTCGGGTGGAGAACGAGACCAGGTTTGAAACCCCGGAGCGCAATGATAGAGCGTTGGTTGGAACAGCTAGGGTTGAAGATGATGATGTACCAGTAAAGGCAAGAGAAAATGATCTTGAAGAACAAACTACTGATCTAGTGAAAAATAAAACTGGATTTACTGTAGAAGGACAGTGTGGTCTGCAAGATACCGATGAGAAGAATGAAGAGGATATAGTTACTCAGTTGATGATTGAAAACAGTGTTTTGGACTATGAGAAAAAGAAGGCTGAAAGTGAGGTTGAACTGTTGAAGATCAAGCACCGAGAACTGGAATGTCGATTTGAGATGCTCCTGAGAGGTGAGAAAGATACATTTGCTGGAAGCACAAGTAAACACCAGAAGACTATGGAAACACATGAAAATGTTCAGGATGTTAATGAACTTGAAAATCTGCAAGTAGAAGGTACAAGTGGAATAGCTCTTTTGATTATATATGTCATAACTTTATTGTTTGAATTTATTCAATTATTTTTATTAGCCAAGGTTCTCAGTGCCTCTGAATTACTTGCACATATTTTCTATTGAAAGTGGTATTTCATAGCTTGATCATTTTTGTTTTCATGTGTGTGTTTTGTAAATCTAGCAGGAACGCCTTCCATTCGAACACCAAACAAGCATTCTAGGAATGTCAAAGAAAGAAATAGGAGCATGCTTTCTGGAACTCAGCTGAGCCATGGAGGCAAGGTGAAAAAACAGTTGAAGTATGATGGAGATTATTTGGCTCCATTGACTCCTTCTGTTGTGAAGTCTTCTCTCTATAGCTGCATTGATATCAGTGACAATGAGGATCAACCTCATGGAGTTGATGTCCCTGATGAAAGTGATGAAGATTCAAGTGGAAAAAATGAAATGTCACTTATTATTAAACGAACCCCAAGAAAGAGAAAGGCATTGAATGTGGTCTATAGTGATGGTGAAGATGACGATAATTCAGAGAAACTAACTGATGATGTGGAAGATTCTTCTGAAGATGAACTTAGAAAACAAACACAGAAAAGAAGAAGACGGCTGGTTTCATTGAGTAATCAACAACACCGGAAATATGATCCTGAAATTTCTATTAACGAGTCTTCTGAAGATCAAGAAGAGGAAAGCACAACTAGGTCCGATGATGACAACAAATATGCTTCTTCCATTCCAAGTTGTTCGACCGAGTCAAGAGAAGTATCAGACAATGATGATGATGATGTTGAAGAGTATAAGAGTAATTACGATTGGCAATTTGAGGGTGAAATGCTTGCTGTATTCGGTAAGGATGTTAAGATGTGCATGAGGGCAGTTTGTGCACTCTATAGGCAGCAGACCTTAGATGAGAAAACAAGCAAGGGAACAATATATCATAATGGACGAGGTTTTAGCAAGTTCGATGCATCAAGGTAAGAACTGAATATCTATAACGAATAACATATTTCTGATAATCTATAAATCCCAGATGAATTATTATCATGCAGGGGTACCAATTTGGCAGAGTTTCTTACAGGGGGTGATCCAGAAGGTGATCTGACCAAAAAGGTGGAGGAGCTAAAAGAGTTCAATACAGAGGCACCTGATTTGTGCGTAACTCTGGCATTCCGCTACTCTAATCAATTATTCAGAATCTACAAGAATAAAGAAGATCCCTTTTTCCTCCCCTCCTGAATCCCTATACAAATCTTCTTCGAAGATTGAGGTACTATCTCTATACACAATAATATACAGTTGTTACTTCATGTCTTGCAAACAAACAAAAAAAGGGAGAATTAGACAATTAGTGGGGTTTAGACAGCACTATATGGAGATGTTATATTGAGAAAAACTAGCTGGCATGGAATTAGACAGCTCTATCTATGTATGGCATATAAATTAGATTTTTTTATTTATTTTTGTTTAATCATGGAGCTCCTCTCCTCCCACATGGATGATTGCACATTGGTATGAAGAGAAATGAATAATTCATACAGCTAATACAAAAAAAAAAAGATCCAAGGAGAATAGACATGTTGGCAGCAGCTAATAAAGAAAACTACAAAGGTGCAGTGACATTGTCTCTCAGAATGGTTTTTAAAATGATAGATCCAAATTTGCTAAAAGTAATGTGTTGTTTGAAATCTGCAAACAATAGACCTTAATATTGATGAAATGAAACTGCAGGTCCTTGAGGCCTGAAGAAATTGAAGATGCTAGAGAGAAGTCGAAATGTGAAATTAGAATTTGAATTTTGAACAGAAGAGAACAAAAGAAGGATGAAATTGAGAAGGTGCAGAACATGTGGGAAGGACCCTACTACATTACAACAACATGGTACAAACTTTACATAATTTTATATATGATTTATTGTGTGGGGGCTCCTTCATTTGTCCTATATCACCCACCACTATCTTCTCAACAGGGCAGGCACTGTTTCTGAGCCATCTATAATTGCTGTCTATTAACTCAAAGCCTTTGCTCCAAAAGTATCAATCTGATCTCTCTTTCTCTCTCTGTCTTTCTGTCTGTCTGCAACTCTGGTGGAGGGAGGGAGGAGAAGGTTGAGAAAATGGAGATCACGAGCAGGGTTTGGTTGGTTATGGTAGCAGCAGTGAGTCTCATATTCTCAATGGTTTCTTCTCAGTCGGCAATGGCTCAATCACCTGCACCTGCCCCTCTTCCCGCCAGTGATGGTATGATTAGTTCTTGAATCATTAATTAATTAATTAGCAGATAGATAGAGCTTAGAAGATCTCTCTGTTTTAGATAATGATGATCTCGATTTGATTGTTTGAAAGGGACGGCAATTGATCAAGGAGTAGCATGTGTGCTGATGCTATTGGCATTGGTGCTAACCTACATCATTCATTAATTCCCACCAAGGAAGGGGAAGGAAGAATCTCTAGATAGACTATCTAGGGAGGAGGTTTATGATATTTTTAATGTTAGATCAACAAATATTTTATTATTTTCTTCATGAATTATGTATAAAAAAAAATATTATCCTTGCTTTTTATTAATTATTTTGCACTTCTTACTCATGGTAAATCGTGTAGTAATTTAGAATTCATTTTAATCTTCAGCTTTTCACGATGAAAATCAGTAAATGTTTTTTTTAACAAATTGGTCCCGCTCTATATTTAAAAAAAATTGCTACCAAACAATCTTAATCTCCTTGATTGGGTATGACCCACAAAATCCCGACAACCTTACAACATTAATTAATTTATAAACCTACAAAATAAGATTTTAATGTTTATTTAATAATTTAGTTACTCTAGATTTTGGTTAGTCTGTAATTGATTTGATTGTATTTAGTATCATAGATAATTGTGATATATAGTTTTGATTGAAATTGTTTCTTAAAAGAATTATCACAATATTGTACAAAATTATGCCAGAAAACACTAAATGCAGGTATATATTTGTATTCAAAACAATTTAGTTTCAACCTCATTTTGTTGCTAAAAAGTCGATGTACATGTTCAACCCAGTGGAATATGGAAACAGAAGACATAAAGCCTAAGAAATAACATGTCAAAATAACAAATGGCATAACAAGGAAAAAACATATATATGAAAGGTTAGTTGGAATTGAATATTCAAACCCTTAACCCCGAACAAGCCCTCCATGTTCATAGAATGGCTAAAAGCCAAGAATATTTAAAACTGTTTATTCAGACATGACAAAAACTGTAAACTGAGTTATAGCTACCGAGAGGCCATACAACAAATAACCCAGCAAAAAAACAAAACTCTTTGTACTAGTCAGAAACAACCTAAGGAGCAACAACTCCCATCTTCTATGTCTCAGTACATATAAAGACGTGTTTTTCTCAAACCGAAGAGCATCTACATGCTAGCAAAATTGCTCTCCACTTTTTGTCTGCCGCATTACATATATCAACTATACCACCTTTCTTTAAAATATTAAAATAATAAAAATAATAATAACATATACTTCCCCTGTCAAGTCAGCTATATATACTAACTTTCCTCCAGAAGAAGAAGGTTGAAGTGTTGTCTTGTGTCAGTTATTGTCTTCTATTTTCGTCATCAAGATGAAGAAGAAGAATTTGCATAGGGATTGTGTAGACAGTATTTCACTACTTCATAAAATGAAACCACAATCCCAACAGAAGGTCCTGCACGAGCAACACGAGGCCCTGCCCCTGTAAACAGACCCTTCAACCCTCCATCCCTGCACACAACACAATATCACATTTCATTCTATACCCAATTTTAATTCAAATGATCACTTTCTACTACTTGGTCCCCAATCATAAATTTAAATGGAATAGCAGATAAAAACACAATCTCTTGACCCTAGAATCAGCAACTGAACGGCCTTGTTTGATGTCGGTTATTTCAGATTAATTCCAAATAACTCAATCTAACAACATTCTACTATCAATCACATCATCAACCAAAATAACCTGATTTACAATAACCTGCATCAAACAAGATTATTTGGAAATAACCACTAGGTTATTCAATTAACCCTAGATCAAACAAGGTCGTTTACATGTACAGAAACACCTAGAACTGAGTGTATGGCGGTCACCAGACTTTCCTCCAATAAATTAATCAACAAAAAAGTGTTGAATGTTGCATTAGGGTAACCCTAGGTTAGCATCTCCAGTTCATTGATAAACAACAATACACATAAGAGAGAAAAAGTGCATACCTCCAAACCTCCGCTAGTGTTCGCCATGTAGTCATCCTTAATGCCCTTGCAGGATCTTTCTGGAAAGTAATAAACAGAATAACATTAACATGGCCCAGAAGGAAGATGCAAGTTAAATACAGTCAATGCATATAAATTTCTAGCCTTCCACACATGAAGAGAAAAAAAGTGAAATTTTATTCCAAGGGTAATAATTACAAACCTCTATTTGCCGTCTCGTTTTAGCAACATCCAACGGGCATGTAGCAGCAGCAGCGAGGCTTCCCGCAACAAAACCAGCAGAGAAGTTTGCCCCAAGGACTGTAGCAACATTGGCATCATTTCCAACTATACCTTGAAGTCTTCTCCGAACCTGTTTTAGTTAATAAGCCATGTGGTCAAATTTCAGGCATAATATTCCTATCATTCAACACCCATCACGTCAAGTAAGAATAATGCAAAAGACAATTTCTTACTGGCTCAAGGGTTGACCAACAAATTGCAGAGAAAGGAACATCTCGAGCAAGCTGGGCACCAAGTCCGGTCCATAGTACTCTATAACTATGTGCTATAAATACAACAAATAACCCTAATCAATTGGATAAATAGAAAAAGAGAGAGCCCATCTTTTATCCAAAAACAAAAGGAAAGACTACCCTAATGCAAAGTCAATAAAAAAAGTTATTGCAAGTTTTTTCAGACAGAACATCAGATGATAACAATAACTTATGTCTTGTATTTGGAAATTAGTATTTTGTCACTATCTCATTGGAAATCGTCATTGTTATAACTTGTTTCCGTGTAAGACTTCTTTGTTGAAAGATCAGATTTTTTTTAATCATGATCATATTCAGTTGGTATACAAATCCTTTTCTACACCATTATCCAAATTATAGTGTACTTTTATGCTTTATTTGGTATAGAGATTAATCTTGGATTATGATGAGATTATTTTGTAGATGATTGTAATTTTTGACATTCATAACAAATGTTGATTTTTTCGGATCATGGTCAACTTGATTTTTTTTGTATCAAAACAGACAAATAAAGGCATTCATGACAAGCGCAAAGGCCAAGACAAAACAATAAATATTCTTACTGTTTTGAAGACCACTTGTGTTTTTGGCATTAGAGACCGCTTCAAACAAGGTCTTCAAGACTCCTGGGGGCTTCTTACCAGTGTGAATTTCCTTGAAGGCCTACCATGAATAAGACCGTGAAAATGAAATACCAAACAAGCTGAAGGAAGCATAAATCTAACGAGAGAACATGATAAATGCAATACATGAACATCTTAAGAAAAGGGAGTCAATAACATCTGAAATGATTTAAAAGCGTTGATACATGTGAAACAGTCAATCAAAATGAATGGGGCAACTTTCCAATTCATTTTAGTTTGGAAACACTTGCTGTTTATGTTTATGAATATAGATCCGTTTTCCACATAGTAAACAAAATAGTTTTTGTGTATTGAAAGTTTGAAACATTTCCAGAGACGTGTTTGTCAGATGAACCATAAAAAGATTATAAATTTGCTCTTTAGTAATTTTTTTTTATTGAGGCAGCTAAAGAGAGCAAGGTTGATCCTGGTAGAAAGAAATACATTCCTATTTAACAAAAACATAGCAAAATGTTCTTTCTAGGAGCGTAACTCCTTACTAAATGCTTCAATGCATAGCCCTACTAGGCTACTAACTAAAGGCTTCATTTCATAACCCTACTAACTAATGGCTTCATTGCATTACCCTACTAACTAAAGGCTTCATTGCACAAAATGAAAACCATTAGTGAGAAGCAAAGAACTCAAACCTGCATGCGAGTTCTAGCAAGCTCAATGGGATAACAAGTAGTGCAAGCTAATGAGCGTGACAGAGCACCAGCAACTAGAGGGGCATATGGTGTCAAAAATGGGAAATTGTGTGCAGTGAATTCCTCCAACTTGTCGCGGAAAATGTCATAAAATGGAAGATAGATTCCCACCTGTATAAGACACAATAAATTAGTAATATAACGCAATAATATTATGTAAATAACATGTATAAGACTGTTGAGGCAGAAGTAACACAATACTTACAGTAGGTACAGCAAGTGCCAGACCAGCATTGGTTCCTCTCCATAGTCTTGTAACACCTTCCTGCAGAAGTAACCAACATTCAACTATCTAACAAAAGCTAAATCCATTCTGGGCCAGCCAAAAAACATGCCAAAATATTCTTCTCCAGCTTTTTAATACTTTTTAATTTATACTTTTTGGCAAGAAATAAGACAAACATAAGAACTGACATTGAAATAGGCCTCCCACCTGACGTATAATCTTATAGAAAACATCTAGAGCTCCTTTGTAATGGAAACAATCAGGGGGGCAAATTGAAACGGTGCCTTGAATGCCAGCCCTTGTGCACGACGGAGAACACCTTAGATCTGCAAACATCTGAAAAAGTAATCTCAAAATCAATTACTTATACGGTTATACCGAAAAGATGTTAATAATTCTAAGTTAAAGTTTGGAAGCACAATAGTTGTAATTCATAACAGAGAAATGCTGAGAAACATTAAAAGGCATGCATACCATGTTTGGACCGAAGAATGCCATTCGGCTGATAACATTACTAAGAGGATGTGAATATGGAACTCCGGCAGCTTGTACTTGCAATCTTGTCTGCATACAGAACAAATAACAAGTAAACTCAACTAATCAAATACAGAAAATGTGCAGTTTATTACAGCAGCAGAAAAGGGCTTCAAATTAACAAGAAGATATGAAGACAAAGAAATACAAATGCAGGGTACCAAACCTTGACAACATCAAGCGGGTTGACTAGGACGGCGGAGAGGACAGCAGCACCAGCGGCGGAGAAGGCTCTCTCCCCAAAACCCAAACTAACATCAGGGGACGGGGTTTTTGGCTGGTCAGGCCGCGCGCAGGAGGTGTCAGCTCCTTCCCTAACCAATGAATCGGACATCAGATAAGCATTGCCGTCGTTTCTCGCCGCGGGAGATTGTTCAGCAATCATCCATGAATCACAGATGCGCCTCCTCGATTGGTCACCACCCATTGATGGCATTCTTCTATCCTTTATAAACCTGGAGAGAAAACTAGAACCAGGGGCATAAATAATAAACAAAATAAATCAGCTGGTAAATCATAATAAATAGAGATTCTCTCCGGGTTTAGAGCAATCAATCAATCAATCAATCAAATATCCGCAATTGTGAAGCGTAGAGAAGATTCTAACCTTTAGGTTTAGAAATTGTAAAAGTCTGATCGTGGGAGTTGAAAGGGGATTAAATGGGTGCGTTTTGATTAGCAAAGGGAAGCGTTCTCCTCCGGGTTCCTTGGGGCGCAGGAAAGGAGAATACAAAATATGGATACGCAGGCAAGAAGAAGAAGAAGAAGAAGAAGAAGGGTGGACTATAGCCCTTCCAAATCCAGAATGGAAAAGAAATCTCTGGAAAGAATTAGGGCACCGTTTGGCCACTCCTTCACACACCACAACCGCGGGAAGTCGTAAATACCTAATTTCCATTTTTTATGTTATATATATATATATTATTAATAAAAAAATTATTAATAAAAAAATTGTTTTTTAGGTGAATGTTTTCAAGGTTACTATTAATCCTCGTTAATTAAACATATAATTCATATTTTAATTTAGTGGGCGGAACTTATCGTTTGATTGGCATGATCTCAAAGAGGTGAGATGTCGGGTATGATATACTTACATGTTTAGGTTATCATTCGATAATTTTCGGATAGCTATCTGATTAAATGAAAATTGTCGAATTTTTAATTATCTCAGTTATGTGTTTCGTTCTAAAATTATTATTAACGTTTTCTAATATTCGTTTTGAAAATCGGTAGAGTTAATTATTTTTATTGAGAATTTATAAACTAGATAACATGTTGGGTAACTTGTTTGTATTTTTTATTATTTTCATGTTTTTAATTTTATTTTATTTTCATGTTATTTTTATATTTTTAATATAAATGTATCATTTAAAATATAAATAAATTATGAATTTTGTTCATTGAAACTAACCAAATCATTATATGAATTTTATTAAATATATTTAAGTTTGCATATAGAATTTAAAATTATAATTTCATAAAGTTTGAACTTATATTAATTTGGATTTCTTCTTTAAAAATAAGTTATAATATTTGTTACCGTGAAAAAAGGGGGTCTATATTCAATTTTTCCACGCCCCAAAAAATTGAATTCCACGACATAGAAATAAATATATTATATTACATATATCATAGTGTAGAATACAAAATTCAGAGTTTTAAAACCACAAAAGGAGAGATGACGACGACCCTTGACTAAATATTTTCCATTAATTTATTTTCTTTTTGTCTGGACAAGGTTTTCAAAGGGTAGGAAAATATGATTAGGGCTTCCTCGATTTGTTTAATTCTCAACAAAAATAAAACAAAAAAATTGATTTATTTCTGAAGTATGTATAATTTTACTGATTTTCTCTTTCAATTTTTTATAATTTTTCTCTAATTATATTTTTACTGTTTATCGTTATATTTTAATAGTCAATTGTTATTTAGGGCTTAATTTTAACATTTTATTATATTGTGATCCAATTTTAACATTTGTAAGTATTTGATTTTTTTTCTTAATAACGACCCTCTATTTTTATCAGGTAAATATTTTATAAATTTTAAGAATAAACATGAATTTATATTATTATTGTTTTTTTAACAGTTTAGAGAATAACTCTAATTAGCTAGAGGTATATTTGAATAATTAAAATTGGAATTAATATTGATATTAGAATTCTAATTTTAATTTAATATTGGATTACCATTCAAATTTGATGTTTGAAAAATTATATAATTGTAATTTAATCTTAATTTTTATGTTTATAGAATATAATAAAAATAATTTTAATATATATTATCTATTTTATTAAAATATTGGTTTCACACAACCAAATGTGATATTTGAAGTGTTAATAAATTTTTTTAAGTTTTAATTTTCATTAAAGTAAATATTGGTTCTTCATAGATTAATAATAAATATTGATTCGACATTTTAATTCCTAAATTCAACAATATTGGTTCAACATTTTAATTTTTTTAAATTAAAAAATATATATACCAGTTCAAAACCTACTAAATAAAAAAAAAAACATTGTCTTCAATATTTTAACATCCTAAATTAAAAAAAAAATTATCAATTGAAAATTTTAATCGTATTTTAAATGATAAAATAAAAAGTTATTTTATTTGAAAAAACTTAAAAATAAAATAAAATTATAATTACATTTCCAAATTAAAAAGAGTGGAATTGATAATTAGAAAAATTACATTAAATTGAGTTCCATTAAAATTTTAATTTTTAATATTAAAAAGTCTACAAAACTTTAAAAAAATTAAATATTATAGTTTGAGGTTAAATAATGTCTTAATTATCAAGTTGTAAATACTATATTAATTTGTTTTTAATTAGTTTTAAACCGATAATTTATTAACGAGAGACTAAAATTTATGAATTCAATTTTCACTTAAAATTTTTTAAATAAATAAAAAATGATTTACAAATTCGTGCTAATTTTTCTATTCAATAATATATATAAAAGACCTTAACACATTTTCATTGAACATTTTTTACTATTTACTCTGAACTTAATCTTAGAAGAGTTATCATCAAAAAGTTTTTACACCGTGCTTTTTCTTTCTCTCTTTCTTTCTATTAGATGTATATAATATTTGTAACTTTATTTTGTCTTTAATTTTCAATAAAATGAATTTAAGAAGAAGAAGTTTGTATAGTCATTAAAAACACTCTCAAATTTCGGATGATTCCATGGAATATTCTAACTTCTTTATCATTCCCTTATTATGAACTCAATTGAAACAAGGATACATAACAACTAGCTCTTAAGAAACTCCATTTTTTTTTAAGTTCATTTTGTTTTTGTTATTTTTATTTATCATATCAATATTATTTCAACCATCAAATCTCTTAAATAATTAACTAAAATATCATAATGCTTTAATTTTATTTTTATTAAATTTTAAATAAAAACAGATGGTTTAATATTTTTTTTTAAATAATCTCTCAAGTAATTTATTTTTATCATCAAATAAGTTTTATTTTTTTTCTAACAAAATTCAAGATTAAACAATCTCAAATTAGACAGGGAGTGATGATACACATGCAACTATATATGAAATTATTACACGAGTTCAACATGAAAAGATTCTTTATTTGTTTCAAACAATGTCTAGTTAGTGACTTTATGTTACATTTATTTGGACTAAAATGTAATTTTATTTTACTTTACAAAATACAAGAAGTTAAAATAGGATAGAAAAAAGACAATGAATGAATTTAAAAATAAACAACAGCTATAATTCAATGGGTATATTCTTCACTTGCATTTGAATAGAATATTATTGATCTTCACAAAGTTATGATAAGAATATCCATAATTAATTTATTGTTTCATCCCAAACTCCAAACTAAACATATAGTTTAAAACGCCAAAAATGATTCAATGTAATGTTTCTATATAAAAACATATCATCCAACAAACCACACTCAATTCTAAAACAACAACAAACAAAAACAAAATGGGTTCCGATAATCTTGCGGTTCTCAATGCCCTGGACACAGCCCGCACCCAATGGTACCACGTAACCGCCATTGTGATCGCGGGTATGGGTTTCTTCACCGATGCCTACGATCTGTTCTGCATTACAACAATCTCCAAGCTCCTTGGCCGACTTTATTATTATGACCCATCCACTGGAAAACCCGGAAAACTCCCTGTTCCTGTTAATAACACTGTTATTGGAGTGGCCTTGGTGGGTACCCTTTGCGGCCAGCTTGCGTTTGGATGGGCCGGGGATAAGCTTGGAAGGAAGAAAGTATATGGAGTGACCCTGGTTTTGATGGTTATTTGTGCAATCGGGTCTGGTTTGTCTTTCGGGTCGACGGCGTCCTCTGTTATTACTACACTCTGTTTCTTTAGGTTCTGGTTAGGGTTCGGTATCGGTGGGGATTACCCGTTATCGGCCACCATTATGTCTGAATATGCCAACAAGAAGACCCGGGGAGCATTCATCGCGGCGGTTTTCGCTATGCAAGGAATGGGGATCATATTTGCTGGAATGGTTTCCATGATAGTGTCAAAACTTTTTCTGATGAATCATACGGGTCCTAAATTTGTCGACGAACATGTTTTCTCGACCGAACCGGAGGCAGATTTTATGTGGAGGATTGTGTTGATGTTGGGTTCTTTGCCGGCGATTTTGACGTTTTATTGGCGGATGAAGATGCCGGAAACTGGTCGGTACACTGCGTTGATAGAGGGAAACGCTAAGCAAGCGGCTGTTGATATGGGACGAGTTTTGGATATTGAAATCCAAGCGGAAACTGATAAGATATCTGATTTTAAGGCGGCTAATAGTTATGGACTTGTAAGTAATGAATTCTTCAAAAGACATGGATACCATTTGATCGGTACAATGACAACTTGGTTCTTGTTAGATATTGCATTCTATAGTCAAAATTTAGCACAAAAAGACATTTTCCCGGCGATGGGTCTAACCGATAAACCGGAACATGTTAGTGCACTCACCGAGGTATTCCAAACGTCTAAAGCCATGTTCGTGGTTGCCCTTCTTGGAACGTTCCCCGGGTACTGGTTCACTGTCGCTTTCATAGAAAAAATGGGACGTTTCAACATACAATTGATGGGTTTTTTCATGATGTCGGTTTTCATGTTTATTATGGGGGTAAAGTATGAATATTTAAAGGAAAACAAATTGGCATTTGCGACCCTATACGGGTTGACATTTTTCTTTGCCAATTTCGGGCCGAACAGCACAACTTTTGTGCTTCCGGCTGAACTATTCCCGACACGGCTGAGGTCGACTTGTCACGCCATAAGCGCGGCTTCGGGGAAGGCGGGGGCGATGGTTGGGGCGTTTGGAGTTCAGAGTTATACTTTGAGTGGAGATGTGAAGAAGATAAAGAGGGCGATGATGTTCTTGGCGTTTACAAACTTGTTGGGATTTGCGTGCACTTTTATGGTCACTGAGACTAAAGGAAGGTCGCTGGAGGAGATATCTGGAGAGGACGGCGGCGTCGGCGGCGGTGGAGGACATAATGAAACGCAAATGTCGCGACAATCTGAGGACTGATGATAATATTAATATTGCGAGTCCGTCCATGCAATTTTAATTATGTATTATTAGGTCGTTTTCATAATTGTATTAATAAAACCTGTATAGCAAAGACAATCATGTCACTTTGCTGCGGGGGGAAATATGTTTTTGTGTTATAATCATGTTTAAAAAATCATATGTTATTATATATCTTAGTTTATACAAATAAAAAAAAATGTTATTAAGTTTGTTAACCAATATAATTAATATATTTTTTAAAATATGAATTTAACATATTATATATATTAAAGATAACAATAGGTACTTAGTATACCTGGTATTATGAACACCCCATAATCTAGTTCGGGGCGAGAATAGATAATGGAAAAGATACCCAATCAAGTTTGGGTCAACTATGGAGAGATTGCAAAACTCAATCGCGAAACCGTAATTACATTCATCATAATAACTACATAATTTATTTCACACAAACTTCTTTTTTAATACCTAACAAAGTTATTTTTTCTTATCACTTTTAATCATGAACTAGCAAAATATTATTTTTACTGTCTATCATCATCTTCCATTCTTAATTATTATTTTTTTACATTTACTCTATATGTTTTTCTTTAACTATGATAAGAACAAAATTTATGTTTTTAACGCTTATAAATACTTTTAGTTCTTTTAAAAAAAAAATCGACATTACTAATTTTAAAGTTATTTATTATTTAGTTATTTTTCGATCTATTTTTGTAACTTTTTTTTAATAAAATTTATAAATTCACACTTTAATTGGGTAATGAAGTACCATTCCCGACAGATAGGGAATGAAAATCAAAATAGAGATATTCTTCTAGTTCAAGAAAATGAAAATGGGATAAGATACTCCTTCTCGTCCCAATAATAGGATATTCGTCCAGAGGTGGAAAAAATGTCAAATGGGATGATGTGTGTATGCCTAAGGAGGAAGGAGGAATCGGTTTAAGGAACTGTGTTGAATGGAATAAGATTATGACACTAAGGCACTTTTGGGCTATTGAAAGAAGTCGGGATTCCTTATGGGTTCGACAGATACATTCCAAATTTATGAAAAAGGAAAAGAGTGTTTGAACGTGTAAAATACTAAAATCAAAGCGGATATGGCTTGATCGTTCAAGAAAATCCTGAAGCTAAAAGAGAGCGCTAAGAAGCTATTTGTTATTCGAATTGAAGATGGTAGAGGAACACTCTTTTGGCATGACCCATGGTTTGAAGAGATTCCAGACATTAAGGAGGGTGAGTAGAACTCAATCTTGGGGCGCATCCTAAAAGGTATGAGAATTCTTGACTATTTGCATACTTTACAGTTTAATGAGCATATGGATACTCGTGTGTGGAAAGTTAATCAATGTGGTAAATTTGTTATTGGATTAGTTTGGGATATAGTGCGAAATACGGGTGATTATGTTCATTGGTTTCATATTGTTTGGTCTCCCAAGATTATACCTAGGCACCAATTCAGGTTGCTATTTAGAGGATGGTTTAATACTCATGATAGAATTGTGAAGTATATGGAAATTCCAGATTCTAAATGTTTGCTTTGCAATGATATGGATGAAACCATTGATCACTTTTTTGGTTGTTGCACAATTAGCTTGGAATTTTGAAGAATTTTGCTAAATTCATGACATTGACTAGCTTTCCAAGTGAATGGGGATGTTAAGGAAGTGGTTATGCTTAAGGCAAAAAGTGATAAGATTCTATTCTAATGTGTTCAAGTGTGGATTTGGTTCTATTGTATATCACATTTGAAAAGAAATGAATGCTAGAGTGTTTTCAAGTGTGAATAAAAGTATTGATGTAGTTTGGGAAAGACATTGTGTTATCACATTGTGTTTGATAACGACTCTCTTATGCGAACTTGAAGGTGTATTCCTACAAGTGAGCCAGCTTGGAGTATATACCAAAGTGGGAAGATCCCTTATAATGTAGTTACTCAAGTGAAAAATTCAAATGCGAGATAAAATTTTAAAATGTGTTTGTAATAATTTGTTAGCTTGTAATTTGGATGTACGTTACTTTGGTTGTCTTTATAAATTATTTATAGGTTTTGTCTAGCATTATACAAACAATTCAGGTCGATTTATTCCATTTAAAATTTTTTTTAATGAGATGACTATAGATTGTTTATCAAAAATAAAAAAAAATATTACATATATTTTTTTAGGCACACAATTTAAGGGAATCTTGAAGTTTCCTAAAATAAATGTTATATATAGGTAACTTACGAAATGGGACAAGTGAAAGCTAAAAGAAAATGGAGGCCGGTTAAAAAGATGGCATTTTTCTTTAATTAAAGAGCGAACCCTAGAATTCACCATATTTTCCGCTTTTTCCCTCCACAAATCTGGCCTATTTCTCTTCTGTACGTAAATAGGCGATGGAGATCGAAGCGGCAATGGAGAAGATCTGGGACCTACACGACAAGCTCAGCGATGCAATTCACTCAATTTCTAGAACTCACTATCTCAATTCCATCGGCTCCTCCGTTGCTAAATCCCTAGATGCTTTTCCTCCTCCTCCTCCAACCTTCTTCGCCAACAGGACGAAGCCCTCGCCCAACGAGGAAGACAATCACCACCGCTATGGATTCGTCTACGTCAAGGATTTCCCGCCGTCCGATGACAACAATTCCTCCATTCAGGAAGCGAAGAGTTTGAATGCCATCCGAACCGCTCTCGAGAATCTCGAGGACCAGCTCGAGTTCTTCCATGTAAGACGACGATCTATTATATTTGAAAATATTTTAGTTTTGAAACATCTGCGTGTTGTGCAATTTGCAGTGTGTACAAACGCAGCAGAGAGCTGATAGAGATGCAGGGATTGCTCGTCTGGAGGAAAGCAGGATTATCCTTGCGATGAGATTGTCTGAACACAAAGGTAACAAATACAAAGTGATTGAAGAAGCCCAAGAATTTATAGGGAATGTTATAAAGGATGAGTCTTGGTTTGATAACTCAAGAAAAACTCATAATAAAGGAATGAGATCTGCGGATCTTGTAAAAAACGCAATCTATGGTGCCCATAAATCTCTCAAGGATCAATTGGCTGGTGGTGGGTTGTTTGGCAATGCTGCTTTGATTGCAATTAGCGCGGTTGCAATATTGCTACAGCTGCGTAAAGGTTCTGGTGGGAATGGTGAGAATTCTACTACTACTACTGTATTAGACCTCAAGAGAGCAGTAATGTCTACACAATCTAATAAGTTGGATGTGATGTTGTCTAGAGGTTGAGTTATAGATGATATGATATGATATGATAGGAATTCATTCTTTCCCTAGCTAGCTGCTTGCTAGTTTTTGTCATTTTCATTTTCAATCAAAGTGGAAGTGAATGCCATTGTGTGATTAAACCATCTGTGTTTCTTTGTGGAAAACACCCATCATGATCATATGAAAGAAACTTAGAATGATTAATTTGAAATTCAAAACAGGACCAAAAACTGAGTCAAGCTCAATTTTGTTGTTTCTAGCACTGTTCTTGTCTTGTGGTTTTGCCTAAACCCTTTTGATTTTCCTTTGGACGTTCAAGAATGGAGTGATGGTTGCAAGTGTTAGAATAAAGTGGTCCAAGCCTCCAAACCAAGAGTTGCCCCTTGGCATATCATGTCTGCACATACAAATTGTATGCGAATGTGAAAAGAAAGTATGATTTATATAATATAAAGACAAATATTGAAGGGATCGAAGAGATTATGGTGACCGGAATTTCTTTCTAGATTCTGATGAGATCATAATAATAGTAGAATGTTTGTTTATGTTATATTGTGTTCGTATCTAAATTATTTATAGTTGTTGAATGAAATGAATAGTCATATAAACATGTTAATACGAACCCTTTTGCGCCCAAAATGAGGTATCATATTCGTTTATTTCACTCATTGAAGTTATAATGTGGTCTCTTTATATTTGAGGTATATAAATTTTATGTACATCACAATGTCACATTAATTAGTGTTTCTAATCAAGTACTCTCAATGTTTGTGGTTTGGGAGATTGTCTTAGAATTGTGTAACACCATAATTGATATACAAGGCAAAATATATTCTTTGGATTAGATACAAGTTACCTCTCTTCAATGTGAGTGAATTTGGATCATAATATTTATATAAAATAAAATA
Source organism: Impatiens glandulifera (assembly GCF_907164915.1). Lineage (NCBI taxonomy): Eukaryota > Viridiplantae > Streptophyta > Magnoliopsida > Ericales > Balsaminaceae > Impatiens > Impatiens glandulifera. The sequence continues at coordinate 62,968,928 of NC_061863.1, forward strand.
AAAATCTAAATATATATAAAAAAAAATTATAATTTATAAAATATCTATATTGTTATAATCTATAAATTAATTTGAAAGAGATTGATACAAAGTAAATACAATGCTTTTCTTTTTTGCTCTGTTAAAAAAACATAAAACATTAGAGATTTTCAATGACATTGATACAAACTATTTTAAATTTGGAGACTTTTTAAAGGGAAATTGGATGAAATGACCCTACAAATAAGGCTATTTGCATCCGTGGTAATGTTTAATAATTTTTGATCTGATGACCACTTATTTTTTTTTTTACGATTTTACCCTTTTCGCGTAACGCGAAGGGAGTTCGCGTTTCGCGAAGTGAAACAGTCTTGATATATATACTCAAATTTTTTCATTTCTCTCATTTTCTTTCTCTCTCCTCCTTTCTTTCCTCCGGATTTTGTCGCCGGCGGCGTAAACTCCGGCGACGTCGACTATTATGAATGAAATCTACAAGATAAGAAACCTAATCCCCGAATCTATGTTTGTATAACAGATTTATGTTCTTATTTGTATTTCTTAATGAAACCCTAACCCTAAATATGTTCTTTTTGGTGATATTTGTTCATATTGAATCATATTTGTTCATATTGGGTTATATTTGTTCATATATGTTCATATTTGTTCTTTTGGCTGTGATGATATTTGCAGATGATATCGTTTCTGCTAGTTACTTAACGAAGCGTTAAGTACTTAGCGAAGCGTTATGTACTTAGCGAAGCGTTAAGTACTTAACGCTTCGTTAAGTACTTAACGCTTCGTTAAGTACTTAACGCTTCGTTAAGTACTTAACGCTTCGTTAAGTACTTAACGCTTCGGCACGCGCGCGTAGGAAGACGAAGAGGCGCGCGTATATGCACGCGCCCTACCATATATTTTAAAAAATAAAACATTTGGACATTCATTTCTTTCCCTCTTCTATCCTCTCGATTCCTCTCTCTCTACAACCGTCTCACTGAAGAACACATTGACAAGGCCGATCTTCCCGTCCCCCTCGTGTCCTCCCTCTCTATCATTTATTCCCCATAAATCTCAGGTTAGTTTTATTTTGGTTGTTGCATGTCTTTTTTTGGTTATGGGTTTTCATATTTGCATGTTTAGTTTTAGGGTTTTGGCTGTTTCAGTTTATTTGGTTAGGTTTAGCGTTTAATGTTTGTTTCTGGTTATTGAATATTGCATTATATTTGCATGTTTGTTTCTGGTTGTTGGTTATTGTTTCTGGTTTAGGGATTCGCGAAGTACTTAACGCTTCGCTAAGTACTTAACGCTTCGTTAAGTACTTAACGAAGCGTTAAGTACTTAACGCTTCGTTAAGTACTTAACGCTTCGTTAAGTACTTAACGTTTGATGTGGTCTATGTATATGATCTTACATTTTTGTTGTTGTTCCTTTTGTAGATGGCAGAAACCACCGTTCCTGATTTCCCTGGACGGATTTCTTGGAAAAGCGCCCTCTGCCTTAAGAAGATTGTAACGAAGTTTGAGGAAATGGATCTTGTGGAGAAGGTGTACAATACCCAATTCCGATATATAGTCTCTGCCCCAGTGTTGCAGTTCTCAGGAACTATTGTACATCACATGTTGCTTAGGAGGGTAACCTCAACCTCCAAGGAGATTACTTTCAATATCAATGGGCAAGAACTTGTGTTTGGTATGAAAGAGTACGCCTTGGTGACGGGCCTAAACTTCGGAAGGTTTCCTGAGGTGAACGAAGAAGAATGCCGAGGTTGTCCACCTCTGTTGGTAAAATATTTTAAAGGGAAGTCGAGTGTAGTAATGCAAGACTTGGAGACTGCTTTTTTGAGATGTAGAGATAAGGAAGATGCCTGGAAGATGGGGCTGGTATGCTTGATTTGCCTGTACCTATTTTCATTTGACCCAAGGAGGGTGGTATTTGCCAAAATCCTCCACATGGTCGAAGACGAGGAAAGTTTCCTCCGATTTCCTTGGGGGAAAGTGACCTTTAGAGCCACCCTCAAGGGTTTGAACAAGAACATGAGACATCTCAGTCACACATATTATAAGAAGAAGAAGAAGAGTACTACTGATCCTTATGCTCCTTTTGCTTATAACATTTATGGGTTTGCACTGGCATTTCAAGTGTGGACATATGAGGTCATCAAAGGTTTTGTTCCTAAATTTGCTAGAAAGAATGAGCTTAATGATCCTCTACGCCCAAGGTTGTTAGTCTATCATTCCAACAGGAAGAACACCTTGATCGAGATAAAGACTGTCCTGGAGACAACGGATCTGACTGAGATGGAACAGTCCTCCATGGAGAAGAGGTTATACAGTGGTGAGGACTTTGAACAAATAGATGAGTCAACTGATGAATTTTTTGAGGGATTTACAGAAGGGAAGTTAGTGAAGGAGGATTATGATGATGAAGAGGAGGGAAGTGAACCTGAGGATGAACATGAAGAACCTACTTCCAAACCAAACACCCGGAAGAGAAAGGCTGCGCTTAATCTCAAAGAAGCCGTAAACCTGAAGAGGAAGCTTGCTTATGAATCTAGTCCTGCCCACATTCCTAGCCCTCCATCCGCTACTAGTCCTGGATTACCTCCAACATCTTCTGTTGGATGTAAATGTGAAGAGCTGAAAGAGGAGGTAAAAGCGCTGAAGGAGGAACTCATCAAAGAGGTGAAGGAGGAGCTCAAAGAGATGAAAACAGCTTACGAAGAAACTCAAACAAATCACAAGGCTTATATGAAAAAGTTGGTTGTTAGTATGTGCGAACAGTTATTAGCCAAATCCAACCAAAGGATGGCCACGTTAATTGTCAAATTAGATAGTATGGAGGAGGAGAGGAAGAAGAAGAAGAAGAAGAGCAAATTGGAAAAGAAGGGCAAGACTAAGGTAAGATGAAGATACTTATCGCTTCGTTATGTACTTAACGCTTCGTTAAGTACTTAACGCTTCGTTAAGTACTTATCGCTTCGTTAAGTACTTATCGCTTCGTTAAGTACTTAACGCTTCGTTAAGTACTTAACGCTTCGTTAAGTACTTAACGCTTCGTTAAGTACTTAACGCTTCGTTAAGTACTTAACGCTTCGTTAAGTAATTATCTTTTGTTGTTCTTAACTAACCACACTGTTGTTTTATTTTTGCAGGAAGGGAATGTGGAGGAGATGAAGACGAATGAGATGGAGATGAAGGATGGGAAGGTGGAGGAGGAGAGTGAGAAGGTGGAGGATATAACTGAAGTAAGTTTTACTTAGCGAAGTCATATGTTTCGGGAAGTAAACGCTGACCACACTGTTATTCTATTTTTGCAGGATGGGAAGGTGGAGGAGATGATAACGAATGAGATGGAGATGACGGATCGGAAGGTGGAGGATAAAACTGAGAGTGTTAATGTGAAGGTGGATGGTGGGGAGATTGAGAACGATGTGAAGGTGGACGATGTGAAGGTGGATGGTGTGAAGGTGGAGGATAAAACTGAGAGTGTTAATGTGAAGGAGGATGGTGGGGAGATTGAGACTGATGTGAAGGTGGATGGTGGTGAGACTGAGAATGATGTAAAGGAGGATGGTGGGGAGATTGAGACTGATGTGAAGGTGGATGGTGGTGAGACTGAGAATGATGTAAAGGTGGATGGTGGGGAGATGTTGCTCTCCGATATGATGCAAGAAATAATTGAGAAAAAGAAGGATAAGGTCAAGGTTGAGAAGGTTGAGAAGGTTGAGAAGAAAGCCAAGGTTGGGAAGGTTAAACTCAAGGTTGGGAAGGTTGAGAAGAAAGTCAAGGTTGAGAAGGATGCCACGGATGGGAAGGATGAGAACGATGGGAAGGATGGGAAGGATTCGAGGGCTGGGAATGATGAGAACGATGATGATGACTTCCAATTATACAACACTCCACCTAAAGGAGTAGTTCCCAAAAAAAGAGTGAGGAAGCAGAAGAAAGATGAAGACTACACCAACCCTTCTTTGTCAAAACAGCCAAAGACGAATGATCCATTAACTATCAATCCCCTTCAAAAATTTGATGATGAGTTGTTGGTTCAATTACAGAATTGGTTGAAAGATGAAGCTACCAATGATGAGACAAAGACTGTGTTTACTTGCGAAACACGAAAGAAGTTGTTTGTTAGAGTTCTAACAAAGTCCACATGGCTTAAAGATCCTGTAAGTCTTGCATTTCATATTAATTCTTTAACTTATGAATAAGGTTTTTGATATATGCTGCATTTTGTAGGAAATCGACGCAGTGTGCCACTTGTTGCGCAAAAGGATTGAGCAATATCCCAAGACATATAAACATTGTAAAGTATCAATAGGGGATTGCTTATTAGCAGATATGATGAGGCGAGAGTACCCGAACTATAAACAAGATCCTGAAAATTTTCCAATATCAGACGTCTTTTCTCAGTACTTCTGGGGACTGTAATGGTGACTTCCAATGAAATGGAGTTTTTTCGACAAAAGATGGCGGTCCGGTTATTTCATCAAATTACAGAACCTTAGTTTGTATTGTAATGGTTTATTGATTTTTGGATAGAACTTGACTTGTGCTTATGTATTCTGAACTTGTATTACTTTTTGGGTAGAACTTCAACTTAAGTTACATTTCATGTTAAAATATTTTTAGTTTTAATGTAGTCTGGTTTGTTGGTAGTCTGATATTTTAAAAACCAAAGAATTGAACATATAAATCAATGTACCAAGTAACTAACTTAAACTCACTTAAACCCAGTTTTACTTAACGAAGCGCTTAACGAAGCGTTAAGTACTTAACGAAGCGTTAAGTACTTAACGAAGCGTTAAGTACTTAACGAAGCGTTAAGTACTTAACGAAGCGTTAAGTACTTAACGAAGCGTTAAGTACTTAACGAAGCGTTAAGTACTTAACGAAGCGTTAAGTGCTCCTACAGTAAGCAGATAAACTAGATACAACATACAGATTACAACTTATCCGATTACAACTTATCCAAAACATAATACAACATATCCAAAACATAATACAAATTATCCAAAACATAATACAACTTATCCAAAACACTTATACAACTTATCCCAATCCCAATCAATCTAAAGGCTCATATTGTTGAGATGATGGCTCGTGCTGTTGAGAAGATGAGTCATGATGCTTAGATGATGATGCTTTTGCAGTAGATGGAGCAGGCATGACTGCTTTGCATGTGGCCCTATTATGTCCTAGTCCACCACATGAGGTGCATCGTCTCGGAGCCTTACGTACCTCACCTTGAGATGACCTACGCTTTGTTTGTGGACGCCCTTTCTTAACCTTCACGGGTGGTTTTAGACATACTCGTTCCTTGATCATTTCGGGAATATCCCAATCGTCTTCATCACCAGCAGGGTAACATGTCTCCGCATATGCATTCATCCAAGATTCAGTTGTGTAATATCTGTAAGAATGGAAAATAAAACGATTAAACAATTGGTTAAATAGATTGAACATGTGAGCTGAATAATACCTTGAACAAAAGTCATAACAAACCAAATTGCGGTGACGGGCAGCAGCCATTGCATGAGTACAAGGAAGACCAGAAACTTCAAATACCCTACAAGTGCAGTTCATGTCTTTCAAATTGACTTTAAAATGAGACTGATTGTCATGCACATAAAACTCGAATCGGTTAAGCGATGATACTGTATAGAATCTAGCCTTCTCGAATCCCTCACGTAACCACTTTTCATATGTTGGAGATAACACTTCTCGGTGGTTGGACGCTCTTTCTCTTCTCTCATTAAACCAACCTTGTATTGTCACTCTTAAATACTCCGCCATTGAGGAAATGGGGTACTTTCTGGCTTCCCTGCTCTGACTATTAAAACTCTCAGCATAATTGCTTGTTAGTTGATTGTATCGCTTACCGGGGAAAAATGCTCTACTCCATCTTTGAAATCCAATTTCTTCCAAATAGGCAGCAATCCTATTATCTTTAACCCTTATCTTGTCAAAAAAACGATTGAATTCGTGGACGGTGTACGCACGAGAAGCCATATCAAACTCCATATGACAATTATCAGTTTTGAATTTCGCGTTGATATTCATCTTTATGTGATATGTGCACGCACCGTGGTATGCTTCTGGAAAAACAGCACATAAGGCATTGGCGATGCTTGGGTGTCTATCGGATACGAAGACGAGATCATCAACTAATCCAATTGCTTCTCTCAATTTTTGCATAAAATAAGTCCAAGAGTTATTATTCTCTGAATCAACAACTCCGAATGCGACAGGATATAATTGTTCATTAGCATCTAATGCAATAGCCACCAATAGTTGACCTCCCACCTTGTGCTTAAGAAAACTGGCATCAACACACAATACGGGACGACAAAATGCTTTGAAACCCCTAATAGAGAGGCCTAGGGACATGAACATATACTTGAAGTGCCCGAACTCGTCTGTTTGGATGTCTGTTATGGTACCAGGATTATGCTTCTCCAACATGTATAAGTATGAGGGTAATTTTTCATATGAATCCTCAACCGTTCCTCGCACCGCCACTAATGCCATTTCCCTAGCCCTCCAAGCCTTATTATAAGTCAAATTTACCCCATAAGTTGCCTGCATGTCTTCAATTATTTTCTTAGGCAAGTGATTATGGTGATGGTCCATATACTTACTCTTCACGCACTGCCCAATAACCCATGCTGGTGTTTGCATTTTTTTCTCTGGCCTAGATAGAACTGAGCATGAGTGTTGTTGGTCGAATTTCCGGATCTCAAACATCTCAGATAATTTACCTTTCACGGCACGCAATCTCCATTTGCATTTCTCATCCAAACATTTCACATACCAAAGATGTTTTCTTGACTTCTCCACCTTGAATTCAAAATGATTAGCCATCGCATATTTATATAGCATCAGTTGTAGTTCTTTTTTATTTTCAAAGAAGGCACCGACTTCCAATACAGTTTCAGTAGTTAACGCCAACGCAAATGAGGGGTCTGTCGGTGATATATCTGTCGGTGATATGTCTGTCGGTGATATGTCTGTCGGTGATATGTCTGTCGATGGTGTACCAAATGATGACCTTCTTGCACTACATGGTGTACCAAATGATGATCTTCTTGCACTAGTAGGTGTACCCGTTGATGCTCTTCTCGCACTATGCGGTGTAGGTAACGATGCATGCAAGTCCTGAGTAAGTGGGATGTGAGGCAAAGAGTTATCTCCGGCTTCATTACTTTCAACAAAGACCTCCGAGGGTAAAGCTTCTGGTACAATTTTCTGAGTAAATTGTGGGAGAATACTTTCTTGAGTTGGGTAGGTAAGTAGTGGTATCTTTTCTTTAGTAAATTGTGACTTCTCTACTACAGACACAAACAATGGTGACACAGTTCTACCCAAAATCAAGCGTGATAAATATATGTTCAGATCCTCATCATCTTCAATAAAAACGGGTTTAGGATTTGTGATATTCGGAATATCATACTTCACTTGCAGCACTAAATCATAGGTAGATTTCTGCACTTGAAGTCTTTCATGGAGTTTATCAATTAATTCAGCATAACGAGTACTTTGGGGTAAATCCAATGTTTTGATTGAAGAGGCATCAAAAAACCATATTCCATTAGCATCAACTTTCCACTCTCCATTATAGAAAACGAAAACTTCGGCTGCAAGATAAATTGGAAACGGGATAATTAATACTGTGAAATGGAAACCCTTCGCGAAACGGGAAGTACTTAGCGAAACGGGAAGTACTTAGCGAAACGGGAAGTACTTAGCGAAACGGGAAGTACTTCGCGAAACGGGAAGTATCATCAGATGAAACCCTAAACAACGCAGTGATTCGAAAATGCATAAATGAACAACAATAAACTTGAAATACATAAACTTACCAATTGTTACAGTGCTTGTGCTCGTCGTGGAGCTCATTGAGTGCCGCCGTTGAACTCCGTCGCCGGCGAGATTAGAGAGAAGGAGGAGAAAAGAGGAAGGGAAGAGAGAGAAGAAGAAGAAAAGAAATGAAAAAAGATGGCCGGATTTTATTATATAGTAAGGGTATTCTGGACTTTTCACAGAGTCTCACTTCGCGAAACGCGAAGTCCCTTCGCGTTACGCGAAAAGGGTAATTTCGTCCAAAAAAAATTAAGTGGTCACCAGATCAATTTCAATTATCTGGTGACCACGGATGCAAATAGCCTTATTTGTAGGGTCATTTCATCAAATTTCCCCTTTTTAAATTAATATCAAATTTCAGACTTTTTGGTGTTACTAATGAGAGAAATAGTCATAAAAAAAAGTTTGATGGGAAAAAAATGAGCAAGCATTGAGAGTTGAATGGTAAAATGAAGGTTTTCAAATCAAAGGATAAATAATATGAAAATACTAATTTGAGAGAAATAAGGCAGTAGTGATGAGCCATGATTTCGAATAATTTCATATATATCTTAAATTAAGCAATATAGGTGGTCAACTCTGCCTTATATTATTAATTATACTTCTTCCCATAAAAAATAAAAATAAAGCTTCCACTTCCATTATTCTTCTTCTTATGTTGTTGTCAGATCAGAACACAGAATATATATATTGTTTGTTTTGAATTCCTTACCCATTTTATTTCAAAATACATTTTTGTATTTATTGGAAAACTAGTAGGTCCGTCAAATAAATAAGCTCCGAATCAAACAAGATCCATGAAGGAATGGAAGGCATAACCCTGTTGTCGGGATGCATTAATCGGGCCCTACTAACTGGGCCAGAGCCCACTATTACGCATGACCAAATTAAAGGGGAACATACGACGTGGTTCATCATTACTTGCTGCTCATGTTTTCTTTTCCCCCTCACTACTGGGCTGCCAGCGGCCCATACACATTTCACGTGACTATTAATATATATTATATCATCATTTCTTTTAAGTAAAACATAAATTAGCCCTTTAACAAATGGAATTTATGATCAGCTTATAAATATTTAATTTACATTTCAAATTAAAAGATACATAATATATATTATCTAGAGCAAGCCTCTCGGTGATATTTTAGTAAACACTTGACCATTCTGACGGTGGGTTAAATTAATTTTTTATTTAATTTAAAAATAAATGAATTGAATTCGTTTTATTTTTAATTACACTCACACTTGCTCCTCTGAGTTGAGACATTTGAGTAATAAAATATTGTAATGATAATGTCTCGATCTAGAGAATTAGCCCCATGATGATGATCATGTCTATAGACTATAGAACATCTGCGTGCTTTTAGTTTATTATTTTCCTTTTATTTCTTCTTTAGTAAGACAATTAATTAATCTTCTCATAATAAATTAAGATATTATCCACATATAATATAATAAAGCAACAAAAACATCCCTATGATGTTTTTCATGAGTTCATGTATAGGGAGTGAGTGGTGAATGTGTCCAAATTAAGAGCTTTAAGAGAATCGAATTATTTCTATCTCAATCAGAAGAACACGAAATTGACTCAAGAACCCTAATCTATATATAGCATGAGATAGAGAGAGCATATTTAGAGAAAAAACTAATTATTTTATTATCAATCTTTAATAAGAATTAAGTTTGTAATACATAATAAAATAAGGATAAAAACTCTCTACCTAAAATATAAGAAAAATAGTTTTAAATTATAAGACGTATCAAAATCCATAAGTTCGATTTTCCCACTAAAATGTAGGGGCGTGACTCTAGTAAATTGTGCCAGCCTTCCCCGGAACAAACTCGGGCACAAAATACATAATGTTATTAAAACATCGAAAGTAGTTTGATATTAAGATAAACTCCATAATCTTTATCAGGAATTAATTAAGGTGACAAAATGGTTATTGAGACCATGAGATGCATGCTTATAGTAAAAAACAATAATTATTTCTCATCAAAAATTATAATATTTGAAAAGATAATTATGTCATATATGTAGTACAAGGAATGTATATTATGAAGCAATTACATGTAACTTGCCTTTAATTAATTAGAAAAAAAAAACTTTAATTAGGTGACTTGCCATTGAAAAATTCAATTTTATAGTGATTGTAAGGAATAATAGATAAAACTACATAATTAAATTTGAAAAGGTAACCGATATTGTGGTGTGTGAGAATGAAATGGATTAAGTAATATTTATAAATTAAATCATGATCACTATTTGAACATATGTTTTGTTTTTTTGCATTCCCCTTTTGAGATCTTAATTGACCATCCATGGAGTCTTCCCATATCTTTGTTACTACATATAAAAAAAATTATGTAATAAAGCTCCTTTCAAAAAATAAATTATCCACATAATGCTCAGTAATTAAACTCTAGTAAAATGTTAAAAAGTGAAATTGGAATCTTTTTTTATTTTTGTTTAAAAAGTAAAATTGTTTTTGGTAAAGGTGAAAAAGTAGGTATAGCTAGGGAATCATCATTAGATGATGATTTAAAGAGAATCCTCGTGTCTATCCATGTACCTTACACGTAAGCCATCTTTTTTTTTCTTTTTTTTTTCCACTTTTGGGCAGATTCTTGAAGAGTGAGCTAGCTAGGTAGGGTTTTAATATATATATATATATATATATATATATATATATATATATATATATATATATATATATTTATAATCTGGTGTGTTCGAGTACAGACTTGAAAGTTGCAATCAGCCGTCAGATGACAATGAGCCCTGAGATCTGGATAATTTCTGATTCCCAAGAAAAAAACAAAATTTAAATCTATGGAGGAAACTTCTCACACCTGCTACTGCTCTTTCTGTTCGTTGTCTCATTCATAAATGGTCTCAATTTAATTTATGTTTTCTTTTTAATTATTGCGGTTGTTGAATATCTCATTCTAAACTAGACCAAACCTTGTTAACCTAGTTAGTTTATTTGAAAACAATTCTAATAATTAAGCTTTGGAGACCCACCAAACCCAAAAGTCTCGTTCTTTTAGGGTTTATTCTTAATTGGAAAACGTGGTCGACATTCCATATATATCCCAGTTGTTCTTATTTATAATTCATTTTTTGACTATTTTGTTACAACTTATAAGAACATACATTCATATTTAAGGAATCAAGATTCACGGTTAAACACATTCTTAAATAAAAACATTTTATAAATGATTTGTTGGTTTGTATTAGTTATATGTATCAAATGAAAATGTCATTTGTTCTTTTAAAAATGATAAAATTTGTTTTTGATATCTTCTAAACATGATATAAAGTTGAATAAAAAGGTTAGCATGCAGATAGACAAATAGTTAGGTTAGGTCCTTTCTAATTCTATGATAGCGGTGGAAAGAAAATAAAAAGATTTTCTTTTTTCAATTAGTACGTGATGTTCAAGTTTCTTTCTATTAATTCCAAAACAAGTAAATAATTCAACAAGACTACTAATTAATAAGTTTCTTCTTTGTCAACTCAAATATTATTATTATATATTACATTATTCTCTATGCTATCTATTGTTTTAGATAAATTCATTCATAGCTTTGAAGATTAACTTTTTAAATGTTTTAATAAATTTTATTTTTTTTAAATGAATATTAAAAATGATAAAAATTCGTTTAAACGAAACGAATTAATCATTACATTAGTAAGAATAAAAAACGTTTAAACACGACGAAAAAAAATACATGCTATCTATTGTTTTAGATAAATTCATTCATAGCTTTGAAGATTAACTTTTTAAATGTTTTAATAAATTTTATTTTTTTTAAATGAATATTAAAAATGATAAAAATTCGTTTAAACGAAACGAATTAATCATTACATTAGTAAGAATAAAAAACGTTTAAACACGACGAAAAAAAATACATTAGAAAGGAAAAAAAATTATGGGGTGAGAGAGGCTCGAACTCTCGACCTCAGGATTACTCTATAGAAGCTATGAGACCTACGCACTAGCCAACTGCGCCACCACCCCTTGAGAGAAGTTATTTATCTGCAAAATGAAAGGCCCATGAAGAGTGTGACAAACATTTATAACAAATAAAGTTAATTCAACCCATTAAGTTAATTTAATAGTTAACTTAAGTGGTAAGAACCGGTGTTTAACAAATCAAATGTCACTCATCTTGTATATACTTATAGAGGAATGATAGGGAGCACGACTTTGGGGAGCGACTCGTACAGCGAAAGTGACCTCGATGTTATATGTCTTTCTCCCGATCATTTTTCTTTATCTTAAATTTAATTAATTTTTTATTTTTGTAAGTTTTGAGAAAACATAAAATAAGTTGACGCAGAAATTTGGGTTTCACTTCTCTTTCGGAGTGCGACTAATCTCCGAAGGTTAAGCACATAGCCCGCAAATCTACTCAGCCAATTTAACTATTTGTCGTTTGACAGAGTCGAACCTAAAATCTCAGAGAGGTTGGGGACCTGGGTATCTACCACCTCTTTTGACGCTAAGCTAGAAGATGGAATAAATTAATGCAGGATTATATATATGAGTGAAGTAAGAAGTGGAAATAAGACATGAAATCATGATTTGATACTAGCTAGTACAATAATGCCAAGAAGAGACCAACCTAGAAGATAAAACTAAAAGGAACAATATTCAGAAATAAAGCACAAAGCATCAACACCAAAGAACTAATTCACATGCATGTAGTAAAATTAAAGTTTCTCTTTTCATTCCTCCAAATCATTGTGTTGCTAAAATTACCCTTTAAACTTATTTTTCACACTACTCTTAAATTTACTGTACTATTATATTTGTTAATCTAGTGTATGTCCAATAAATTTATCATGAACGTTAATAATATATTTTCACAAAGAGTAAACATCATTCTCTCTATTTTCTTTTTTTGTTGTTGAACATAAATTTCGTATTCTAACTTAGGATGTCCATTTGTATATACAAAATCTCGCGGGAAATCAACATTACAAATATATTTCTAAACTTAGATGGTTACAAAGACTCTAACTCAATGATAAAATGCAATAACATGAATCACACATGTATCGATTAAAAATAAAATCTTTTATTTAACAGCAGAATTTTAGTTTGCTTTTCATATTTCTACTTAATTCCTAACATTACATTCCAAGAATTAGGGAAGAACTTTATAGATTAGTCAAAGTATTTGGTTTCTTTTTGTTTTTTTCATGAGATATTGCATTTCTATTGAATATGATCAATTTAGAGCTCATTTGATGTTTTCTTTTAATCATCAAAAACATTACATGAATTCAAACAAATTAAAAACCCAAATCCAATATTTTTTTTTAAAAAAGAAATCAATGAAAACCCTATATAACCCAAAAATAAAAAGAGGAAAAGCCAATTTATTTGAAAAGTTTATTAGCATCAAAAGAGTAGGGTAGATGATCTCACTCTCTATTGTACAGGCTCATAGAACATTTAAACTTCCGTTAACTTCAACGGAGACACTTCAAACCAAACTAAAAAGTAAAGCAAAGACTTAATTAAACTAATTAACATAGACAAAAATTTGACATAATTATAGAAAATGCATAATAATACTAGAAACTTAGAGGTTCTTCAGAAGTAAAGAAATCATCAAAAAAGTAGTCTTCAACTCGCCACGATTCCATATCACAAATATCCATTGTTGTTGTATCATCCAAATGATCTCCTCCCAGATAGTAATCACCACGATGATCATCGTCCATTAACATTGAATCCTCAAACAGTAACATTGATGACTCTGGATTAGATCCCAAATTAAAGAAATCGTCGGAGAACAGAGCCTCATCCTCCTCCTTCCCCCATAAACAACATTCATCTGTTGTTTTCAAGCTCATTTCTTTTTCTTCCTCCTTCTCATTCTTAATTTCTTCTTCACTTATAATATTCAACCGCCGCCCCTCCGCCTCCAAGTTACTTAACCGGAGCACCGAAGTCGGCGACGACAAGCTGACCCTATCCTCCTCTGACATCGTCGATGCCTCCCCTGAAACAGAGGAGGTTCTGTTTTGTTCCTTCTCCTTTGGCGGCACAAAGTTAGTTAATGCTTCAGGACCTCTCAACTTTATAGCAGCATTATCATAAACCATAGCAGCTTCTTCCGCAGTGTCGTAGGTACCCAACCATAGTCTGACACGTTTAGTCGGATCCCTTATCTCCGCCGCCCATTTACCCCACGGCCGTTGCCGAACTCCCCGAAATTTCTTGATGACATTCCCTGCCGCCGGCAGAGGATTTTTGACGGGCTGTCTATTTCTGGCGGTGGGTCGTCGGGTTTTGGAAGGTGGGTTGATTGATACTTCGTTGATGTACCTCTTGACTCTTTTCCGGCAGGTGGGTTGGAGGGAATCGTCGTCATCTTCTGAATCGGTTGCTTCAGGATCGGTGACGGAAATCCGTATAATCTTGGGAAGAGAGTTGTTGTTGTAGTCGGTGGTGGTGGTTTTCTGTTTCTTGAGTTTAGTTGTTGTTTTATTGGTGGTGGTTATGTGTTGAGTGAATTTAACTGGTATGAAATCCATGTCCATGTCCATGTTGTTTGTGGTTGTGGATTTTCAGTTTGTGGGTATTGTTTGCATTTGAATTTGGATTTGGATTTGGATTTGAATGAAAGATGGAGAGAGAAATAGGGAGGGGGAGGGCGTGAAGATAATAAAGGGAGATTGCTTTGAGAGAATAAACACGGGGGGAGAGAATAAAGTGGAAAAGAAAGAAAGAAAGAAAGAACCGTCAAAGAGAAGCTGACCGGAAAAAAACGAAAGTAGAAGGAGAAGGAGGGAGGGAGGGAGGGAGGGGGTGTTAAAAGGGGTGAAGATGAACGCTTTTGACAAAGGGGAGAGTGCCTGCCCGGAAAGCTCAAAACCTAATTCAGAGAACAAGGCGCTAAAGCAGAAGATTATCTTTCGAAACAACAACAATAGGGGAAGAAAGAAAGAAAGAAAGAGATTGTGTCTCTGTGTCTTGTGTCTTTTGTCTCTCTATGAGAGTGAGAGATAGTGAGAGCGGTGGGTACTGGGTAGCACACTTAGCACTGAAATTTGCTATCTTTATAACATCCCAACATCCCAAATTGGAAACCAACATTATTTTCATTCATTTTTTTTATTATTTCACCGTTTCTTATCTTTTACCTTGATTTTCTTTATTTTATGGTAATTTATTAAATATCATAAATATAGAATCTTAGTTATCATTTCAACGTTTTCTTTTTTCTTTTCTTTTTTTCCTTTTTAAAAGAGGTGTATACATAACTTTCTATATATATAAATTATTTCTTTTTTAAAACCAAAAAATATATTAGCTTAATTTATTTGCTGTGACTGTTTCTTATTTTCATTTATTTATATATATATATATATATATATATTTTATAAGAAAATATTAATTAGTTAAGTATTTTAATTTAAAATAGTTTAAATGGTAAGAGTAATGTTTTTTTTTAGTGTTATATTTATTTTTTTTTAATTAAGGAAACTAGCATGACATCACATTGTAGTCTCATGAGTCATTATCTTTTGTTTTTATTCAAAATTTACCTGTGGGAATCGAACTCGTGATTTTTTATTTCTTGAATCGACTCTTTTGAAGCGGGTTAAATTGTTATATTAAAAGGAAAAAAAAAAGTAGGTAAACAAACATTGTTTGCACATGACTAATTGTTTTGGTGTCAATTTGTCTTATTTTCACTTATCTTCATTTTATTTATCTTTAAAATTGTGTTTTGTAGGGTAAAATATTGACTAAAGACATAGTTTTACTGAGTACATGTTGTCATTCTTGTTTTATGAATGAACTTCTTGCTTTGTTATTATTACTGTGAATTAATATTCTGGAACAACTAGTTATAACTATATAACAATATTATCATTTATTTGTTTGTTGTTTCGTCCCTACCCTACCCTGAGTCTTATTTATTTATATATTTTAACAACATTATATTTGTTTTATTAATAGTTGTCATATTTTTTAGAGTATTATATTTTTAAAATAAAATGATGAACTTTGACTTAAGTTTAGGCAATATTACTTACTACCCATGAGAACAACATAGAAAAGTTAATTGTTTATGTTTATTAAAATTAATATAATTAAACCCCTAGAATCGAGACACCCTATGACTATATATGTGAAACCCAAAATCCAACACATGAGTAAGAAATGCCTTGATCTATCATGCCATTTTATCCAATATATTATTATATTAAATTGAAATTATTATTATTTTTAAAAAAAATCATATAATTAGCGTGAAGGACACCTTCAAAAAAAAAATAAAAAATAAAAAATAAAAATAGTAAACAGCAGTAAGTCAATATTGCAACAGTGTAAGGTTAGTATGAGCTCACTTTCTAGTTAGAGTTGAACGGTCCCGATCAGTTTAATTAGTTGTTGTTTGGAGCGAAAATTCCAGAAAGCGAGTGCAGAGGAAGATGGCTCCTCGCCTACTTTACATTCGTGCGGTCGGTCGGGTCGGTCGGTCCGCTCGGTCGGGTCGGTCGGTCGTCCGTTCTTCATCCAGATAGATGCTAATTATGGACATCTAGTTACTACTTGTGGGACCCACTTAAGAACGTTGGTCCAATGAGTAAGAAATAAGCTACTGCTGACTAAGCACGTGTCCAGTCTTGAACTTCGTGTGACCGCTCACGTGAGCCCCAAGATACCCGGCCCATTTTTTTTTTGGGTCCATCTCCATTCCAGTCGGTTAAATTATATATGTATTTATAGTTAGTTACACATACTCAATGCTAGCAGCTTCTAGTGTTTGACCATTTTTTTTTATTTTTGTTTCTTTTTAAAAAATAATTAAAGTTATTAAATAATATTACATATATATTTGTACGTAGTAATAACAATTAGTAGGGTGACTCCAATTGTTCGTAACGATAAATAATGAAGTATAGTAAGTCGAACAAATTAATCAAATAATGAAGTATAGTCAGTCGAACAAATTAATCAAACTACCTGAGAACTTACGGTTTCATATTCTATTTCACTCCCCACGAGAAGTTTGAAAATTATATACCAAATATAAAATTTTGAACAAAAATTAAAACTGGTTTTAACCGATGGTGGATAAACAAACACCAATAAATTTTCTTGTTAAATGATAACTAATCATCTTAATTAATAAAACATCTAATTATCTAAATAAAAATAAAAATAACCCAAATAAAAAACATAATGAAAGTAAGTAATCTTATATTATTTTTAAGATGTGTAAGATTATAATTTCAAAAGAATTCATTTATTCTAGGTTTTATGATTTATTTTTCCAAAAAAACACCTTGTTTGATTAAAATTATAAAAAAAAAAATGGTTTTTAATTTTTTATAAAATTATCCTTTATCTCTATATTTTTGTTTAATAACTAATTTATATTAAAATAAAATAAAAAAAATAAAAATATTTTAATAAATAAAAAGATGAATTAAATGGTTAAAATGATATACTAAATTTAGGATAAAACCCGATAAAAAGAAGAAAACCACTTCCTCAAAGATAACCCGTAAGAAAGATTATATTATATACATATATATTATAGGGGGAGAGGAGAGCTAGCTAGTAAAAACAATTCATTTTTACTTTAAAATTATAAGGGTCCGGGAGTAAATTGTGAAGCCCTATAAATTGAACATTGATTAGAGTGAAAACCAGTAACTAATGACCAATTTACTGTGTGTATTTTTCTTCTATTTATTTATTTGTTTATTTATATATTATATATGCACGTCGACTGCCATTGATATGCATCATGTTGTAGTGCTTCACCACCTCTTAATTATTATATTATTTATTATTTTTGTACTCTTCACATATTTATCATAGAATTTACATTAGCTGCCTACCCTTTATAATTAATTTAACCAACTATCTTAATTAATTACTGTACTGAAAACACAAAAATTTAAAGAGAGTGTGCTAATTAATGCAATTCATATGATTCATGTGTTTAAATATTTTCAAGTGGAAAGTTGCTAGGGTTGAATAGCAACCAATTTTTGTAACCAAACAGACTAGATTTAAAAATTAAACTTAAATTTAAGGGCCTTAACTTTGCAATTTTAAATTAAAATATGGAATGAAGAAATGATTTTCATCCTTTTCAAAAAAGTATTGGATCTATTTTCATGCAAGTAGATAATATGGATGAACAAGAAAATGGGTATATATATAAGAAATGAGAAATACAAAACTAATTTAAGATGAATGAAGGTACAATAATCAAAGATTAAGTATATATATGTATAAATGAATATATATAAAAATAATATAAATGGTAGATCTATTCTAAAAAGATGAACCCCCATATCACATTCCCCAAAATGAAGGTTTCAGCAATTAGACCAACTTCTTGTCTTCAAGAGTCAAGTATACGTGTACTGTCTGTCGCATTAATTTGAATTAGAGACAATTAATTAATATTTAATTAGTTTAAGTTAATTATTAATTATATGTCATTACCCAGCTCCCATTATCATGCATGTTTTCACTTTCTCACATGACTTGAGAGTCTATTTCAAGCAAGATATCCATGTCTCATGTTTAATTAATTAAATTGTAATATTATTTAATTAATTTGTTTCTCTAGCTAGATTCGTACGTGTTACTTATCATTGCAATGTTTTTCAACCTACCTAGCTAACTCACTTTAAATTATATATATGTTTATTGTAGAACTAATTAATTACAATCTCAACTTAAAAGTCACCCTATATATAACTAATGACTAGAATTGGGATTTCCGAAAAAAAAAAAAAAACTAATTATTTAAAAAGTAAGGAATGGGGATAATTTTGAGTAGGTAAAATTTTTTTAATAAAAATATTTAAAAGGTATTAATATATAATGATAAAATAAAAATATATATATTTTAGAATTTTAGTTAATGAATTGAATGATATGAATAAAAATAATATTGAGATGATGTTTTTTTTGTATTAAGTTATTTAAATAACTCAAACTTAACTCTTAGTCTTAAATTTAATAATTCATCACCAAAATTATTATCATAATAATGAATAACAAACACGCGCTCGTTGGTTATTTGAATAATTTGGAGAGAGGATAAAAATGATTATCGGTGATAATTTTAAGAATTTTTTTTTTTGAAAAAAACACTTAAATGATATTATATATATAAATAGAATAAAAAATAATAATTTTAAATAAAAAATATTTTAGTATTTTGGGTAATAAATTGAGTAATTTGATAGATGAGAAGAGAGTTAAATGATGTTTTATTTTGTTGAATTATTTAAATAACATAAAATCGAACGAGACACAATATTATTTCTCTGGGTGTATTGTAGTTTGGAAGATGGTATTGTGAAATCTAGAGAATCTTATAACTTATGTTTTTGGTTAGCTTTTTCTTATAGATGCTTTTGTTTTTATTGTTTGCTTTTAATTTTGTTCTTTTTCCTTGTTTTTTATATAACTTTTTGTTTCTTTTGTGCTCTACTTTTTGTTGTTTTTAATTAGGTTTGCATGTGCTTTTGTTAGATTTTGTTTTGTTTCTTCAATGGTATTTTATCGTGATGAACATTGTTAACAAATAAATTTTTCATCTTATAACAAAATAATCAAATTCTTCCACTACTTTTTATTTATTCAACATTATATTAATCATTCATTTTTTAATTAAGAATATTTCTCACTATTTAATTTAGACTCAATGATATATATATATATCTCATTCTAGTTTGTAAGAAACAATCTATTTTATTTAAATTGATTTTTATCGTGAATAAGATTATTAATAATTAATAATATTCAGAGTCTCTAAAAAAAACTCTAAGGTCTTATTTGGATTGGGGTTTTTTTAAAAAATCTAGATGAAAAAAATAATAATTATTTGATAATTTTGATGAGGTGATAATTATTTTTGATAAAAAGACTTAAAAGGTATTGATATATATAAAAAAAAAAATTAAAATATAGGGTATTTTAGTATTTTGATTTATGAAATGAGCGATATTATTGTTGATAAGTGATTGATTGAAAAACTGATTTTGTTTGGGTTTTTAAAAAAAAACTAACGAGAACAAGGCCTAAAACAAGGTGAAAAGTCATTTTATCGGCATTTTCAGTGACCTTTTTTAAGTATCGTAAGCTGACTTATTTATATTTTCATTACTTAAATTTGAGTTGGTGTTGTATTTTGTTCGATTTAATATTATGTTTAATCGGATCGAATTTGTTGTCTCTAATTTTTATATTCCGAATAATACTATACGGTTTTTTTATTTAGTGAGTTGTTTAATGTTCATAATGTTGTTATGTTGTCAAATTTTAAGTTATTTTTTATTTATTAAATAATTATAAATTATTTGAATGAGAAGAACAATTTTAACTGTTGCCCATAATATTTGAAAAAGAGATTATTCTGACATCATTAATATATATTATTAAATGTTTGGATTATTATTTAACCGTTTTGATTTTTTTTACATTATAATTTATTATTTACAAATTAATTTTTGTTATATGTAACTCTCCTTTAAATTAATGAGGATTAACCCCTTAAACTCCCTATTAATGCGATATTCTATTTTCTTATAATATGGGAAATTTACTTTAAAAAAGAAAAAGAAAATGTTGTCGAACTTGTAGATTATTTATTTATATTTCGTACCATGCATTTGAGCGACCGTTGATTCCCATGCTCTTTTTTACCATTATATAATTAACAGCTGGTAACTTCTTCTTTTTTCTCTTTATTTTAATCCAAAGATGCTTAAAACAAATTTACTACTCTATCAAATCTGTTTACGTTTCTCAATAAATTTGCATTTCTGCACATCTCAACAAAATTTACGATTATCATTTCCCAAATATAAAATAAGAAATCAGACTAATTATAACAAAAATTATTTTGGATCATTTGTCATGCAAAATTATCAAATAAATAATAAAAAAAACAGAAAAAAAGACATAGCATTTAGAAACCGAATTAAAAAAGGCGATACCAAAATTTGGTATTTTTGATGTTTTGAAGTTGTAGCTTGACTTTTTGAGGTTTCTGGTTGGAAATAAAAGTTTTGGAGTGTTGATTTATTTTATTTTTGCAATAATTTAATTTAGTTGGTTAATCATGATAGCATTTAACTTTGTTTGGATTGTATATAGAGATATTATTTAGTTTGATTTAATCGCTATAACAAACATGACATAGTATATTTGCAAATAGTAAAGTTTTAAAATAAACACGGTAAGCTATGTAAGAATGAATGAAGTGAGATTAATTGGCATAATTTATATGCAGACAAAATTTGACCAAACATTAATATCGATCAGGAAGAGTCTGATTCTATTTAATGAATGTTGACTTTATTTTTATTAAAGATCTTCTAGATAGATAGATAACCATTTTTTTATTTACCAAATCTCAATATTATATATAACGGCATGACAGTTGGGGAAACTTTCTTTTTTAAATAAATTTATCTTAAATGTTATGAATATCAGTTTTGATCATCTTAAATCAAAATTTTCTATATAATAAAATATATCATTTACTTCTAAATTATAATGATGTCTAAAATCCCTAATCCAGATTATAAACATTTTACTAGTTATCGAGTTGTTTAATTAATATGAGAATGTAATCAAGAGTATATTCGGATCATTTGTAAAAAAAAATCTAACTTTACAAAATTATATAATTGTTCAATTTTTTTTTTAAATTCTAGAAATATATTAAAAATTTGATGTGTTTTATAAAGTAAGAATTCAATTAATTTATTTTTATTATATAATTAATGATAATTCAATTAATTTATTTTTATT
Source organism: Impatiens glandulifera (assembly GCF_907164915.1). Lineage (NCBI taxonomy): Eukaryota > Viridiplantae > Streptophyta > Magnoliopsida > Ericales > Balsaminaceae > Impatiens > Impatiens glandulifera. Next base: position 62,990,598 of record NC_061863.1, read on the forward strand.
ATATAATTAATGATGCTTAATTTTTAAAGTGTTCGGATTCCCGGGTCGAGAGATGTGGCTAATTTGAATATATATGTAAGAGTAAATGAATATTTGAATCGGATTGTGGGTTGACCCACCCATAAACTTAAAACAATTTAAAATAAAAATAAAAATGTTATATGTATGTTTCGAACTTACAATTTAACAAAATAAGTACAACTCTTTAATCAAGTGTGATTGTGATGTAGTTTACCGAGAAAAAAAAAGGTCGATATCAATTGAAAATGGTTAAACAAATATGAATCAAATATTTGATTGACAAAGTTTGAGGTCACGAGATTAGAGGTTCATTCGAAAAAAATATATGATGAAATATATGAGAAAATATGTTGTTTTACCGAAGTGAATAAAATATAGAATGAAAGCGTTCTATTTTTTATTTTAAATATTATTCGTGATTTATTAAAATTTTAAACATTAAATACAATAATGTTTTTTAAATTGATATTATTTTTATTTTTATTCTTGTGAATCGGATAAAATTATCCGCATGAAAATTCTTCTAATTTTATATTAGTTTTAAATGGAGTGTCACTAAATATTGACAGAGGGTAACAAAATTACAGAATATTATTTAGTATTTTAAATCATGTACTTTTGTTTGAGAAAACCCAAAATAGATCTGGTTCAAATTACAATTTTTTTTCTTTCTCATTAATATAAAAGGACAGAACAATAGGTTATAAGTCCCAAAACAAATTAAGTGAACTAATTATTGCACGAATATTAGCAACAGTTTTATGAAAAATCTATTAAGATTTTTTATTTCAAAAATTACTTTTTCTATAATGAATCTGGTCCAAATTACAAGGAAATTTAAGATTTAGGATCTGCTGCTTATCTTAACAGAAACTTGTAAAATGGGCCATAAAACAGTCACAGTGCAATGGGCCTTAATATTAAGATTTATTTTTCATCCATATCCAGATCACCGAGACAAATGATTTCAAATAATGTTATAAATTCCTAAGCTTATCAATTAATTTTTCTTTTTTCTATCTATTATAAAATTTGCTGATAAAATATATCATAAAAAATCATATAAATCTTTGTTAATATATGTTTTAATCAACATTACAACAATATTGATAACATATTATATAAAAACTAGAAATCAATATTTGAATCATATATATATTATGTAATTTTTTTTTGTAATTAATTCTATAATTTTACAATTATGAATGTTTAATGTTTTTTTGGAAAACAATTAAATAATTTTGTAAGATAAATAAATTTATTTTAATTTTTAAGGTTAAACTATGTAAAATGGACAACAAAAATAAAAATGATACAACTAAAACATTTTGACTGAATAGTTCTTTAACTAAAACACTATTTGAGAGTTTGTTAACAATTTTATAAACACATATAATATTTTATTTTACTTTTTCATAATTTATTACCATTCTTAACAAAATTGTTATAATATATAAAATGTACTTTAAAAAAAACATACTAAATATTTTCACTATATTTTAATGTTAAAGAAAGTATTACTCACAATCGGATAATTATAGCACTATATTTGATATGTGCCCAAATTGTCAAGTTGGGCACGCTTAATCAGATTTTGGATTTTTTTTTTTAAATATAGTTTATTTATTGTTAAAGTTTATCGAACTAAGTTTTCGTGATAAAAATTTTAAATTTTATTAATTTATTAATTATTATATTCTTGATATTTATAAATAATTAAAATATTAATCAAAATAAATTTTAAGAAAAAGTTTTGTGTGAAATACATATAAAAATATAATCAAAATAAATTTTAAATTTTTTTTATAATAACATGTATTAAATGTTTAAATTTTTTAATAAATCATAAATAATATATTAAAATAAAAAATAAAACACTCTATTTCACAATTTATTCACTTTGGTAATATATATATATATATATATATATATATATATTCTGATCTCATATTTTTTTTCCAACAAATCTCTCATTTGGAACCTTATATTTTCACTTCTATCAAATATTTAATTAACTACTTGCAATTGTTATCGCTTATTATCTCTATAGAATTGTCGAGTAAGAGTTGTGTTTAATTTGAATATATACGTGAAATTAATGAATACTTAAGTCGGATTGTAAGTTAATTCGTTCATAAATTAAAAGCACTTAAAAAAAAATAAAAAACTTTGAAAATTAAGCATATTTTAATAGTGAGCAATTTAGTAGTCAAAATTCTATAGTTAAATAAAAAAATCAATAAAATAATGTGTTTTATCCTTCCAATAACCATCTTCTCCAGTATCCCTGCATTGCTTCTTCTCTCATCGGCCAATGCCTGAACCGTCAAACCTTATCATGTAACAAGTTAATATGATAATCATTAAGGAGATAGTCTCAAAGAATCTCCACTAAAATAGTCCATATGATCAAATGAACAAGATTACAAGACACAAGTTCATCATTATCAAACTCTCTACTTGTATTTCTTAATCCACACAAGTTCATTCATCATCATCATGGATAGATGGATGGTTTTATATCTATATCCCCACCACACAAACACAAATTCTCAAATGGTAATAAAGCAAAGCAAAGCATCGAACTCAGAATTAAGGTCCACCAAGAATAGCATTCTCTATATCCTCTCTGCTCAATGCATAGCTGAATCTCCTCTCAACATCTTTCTCTAAATTTCCAGGTCCATTCTTCATGTATCTGTGTCAAATTATTAATTTATTAAACAATCAATCAAACAAACAACAAAGACCCAATCAAACCACCACTAACCTAATGTACAGATCGGTTACGTCAAGTGATAACTGGGCATGCCAATCGGGTCTTTGAATTACCCACGTAGCTCGATCTTCTTCGCTTTCGGAAAACCCTAATTTCTTCAGCCATGCCTCTACGCAGGGGAGGCTATGTGAATACAGAGGCTTCTTCTTGTCCGGAAACCACTCGTTGTCTTCCGCCGCCGTCACCGCTGCTTCTTCTTCCGATGACTTGGAAAATATTGCACTCCTTCTTTTCCACGACCCGAAACGGAAGCATGATGGGAATTTACAGATAGACGAAGGGTGTAGACTGGAAATTACACCGACTCTTGATGGAGGAAGAAATTGAGAAGAAGAAGAAGAAGGGTTTTTGAAGAAGGCGGCGCCGACCAAGAATCTGGACAGAGAACAAGAAGAAGAGGTGGCCATTCCGGCCCGACGTTTCTGGTTCTCTTTAGGTTCGGACGGATAGAGTAAACAAGACAAGACAAGAAGAGAAGGAAGATCAGGATATATTACGACGTCGTATAGTAGTAGAAGATATTCACGTATGAGTCCCAAATCTTTTATATAATAGCTAATCTGCTCCTAAACAATCAATTCATTCTGGTATTACCATTAACTTTTGTAGTTACCACTTTCGAAACTTTATACGGGGTTGATCGGTTCGGGGATGCGTTTACCATCTCCGCCCCATTTTACTTCAAAATTTGTTTTTTATTATTTCCTCAGTCGTTCAGTGTTCAGTTTCGGGAATTTTCACTGACGTTATGTTATATTTTTTTTACAAAAAAAAATATTTTAAAATTTTATTTAAACGTTTTTTAATATTATATATATGGTAATATATAAAAATTTATATTATTATAAAAAAATAAACTTAAAACTCTTATAAATTGTGAAAAAAATAATAAAAATATATAGATAAATTTATATAATTAATTGTGTTTAGTAGTGTTAATCGAAGAGGAGAACACAAATATCATGCTCATCCGCGGTTGACAGATCAATAGTCAAAACCCATTCGAATAAAAAATTATGGTGCGGATTATAATTGGCATCTATTATAAAATAAAATAAATTTAAGTAGAGTTGAAATGTGTAAGAATTGATAAGGGTCAATGTAAATAAGTTTCTTAAGTTTAGGGATGGATGTTAATATTTGATCGTGATGAATCTGCTGTTCTGCCGCCATTTCTAGTTTTCCCTCTCTGTTATTCAAACAATCATCCCAATTGATCTAATCTATCGGCTAAACCTCACGGTCTATTCTTCTTTCAGGCGATTAGAATAATCTAATGGCGGATCCGATCGATTTCTCACGAACAGAGCGCATCGTTCTCCTAATAGATCTACAGCCACTCACAGTTCTTCAAAACCCCGAATCCTACATTCATTCGGTCCTCGCCGCCAGCAGAACCATTCTAACTTTCTCTTCTATCTCATCCTCTCTAGTCGCCTTTAAGTTATTTTTCTCATCTCTCTCCCCAATTCGCTCTTCATCCACTGTCCACCGCCTCCTCAAGAAGCCATTTTCTAACTCCCTATCCTTTGATGACGCTATTACGTCTTTCGATTATCTCCGTCAAGTTCTTAATTCTCTCGCCAGATTCTCTTCGATCGATACTGAATTGGCTACTGAACTATCTCGTCAATCACACGTGGCGAGTTCGTTGCTTCAGCTTGTGCACGATTACGCCTGGGAGAAGCTCCAAACTGAAGATTTACCAGGTACATTGAAAAATTTCCCCAACATTCGTCAAAATCTTGTTGTTTTGTTTTCTCCTGCTGAAGGATGTCTAAAATGTTCTTCCGAGTTTATGAATGAGCCGACGGAAGATTCAATTTTGAATGAATCGGATTTCCTTTGTAAGAAATTCTATGATTCGTTTTCTTCTGTCAAAGATGCATTCTCTATTAGAGATATTCATTGTAGTTGGATCGATGTTGTGCTTGATAAAGAATCTAATCAAGAAAATCTAGAGGTTGGGAAAATTGAGAGTGTAATTAAGAGCTTGGGATGGGGATTCAGTTCAACTAACTCAATTGTTTTAGGATCTTCCCTGGTTCCATTTGGTTTAGTTTATCCTGCAATAGGAAGTTCGTCAAATTTCAAAGGTTGCAATGCCTTAGATAATGTTGTTCGTTCACAATTGGCTCTCGAAATAGCAGATGTGAGGGGAAAACCATTACAGTGTAACTTGTGTGATCTTGATCTGTTGAATGTAGTGGTTCCTGCCATGGAAGCTACAGGTTCAGAAAGTGAATCCCTTGAGCTAGATAAGAAATTCCCAGGAAACTTTTGTAGGAAAATTACGACTCTAAAGATTAAATCTGTTTTTAAGTGTGGTGATACTGCAAGTATGGAGGGTTGCCTATCCAAACTTGTTCTGGTCCGGGAAAGCTCTCGAGAATCTGGATCAAATGGAAAGAAATTCTCCGACTGCTCAGTAGCAGACAGAGTTCTTGAAATGCTTTCTTGCGAGATGAGTGGATTCATTCCTGTGAAAAGAGCTCCTTGCTGGCAAATCTTGTTGAGTTATCTAGGGAGAGGAGGTTACATGGCATTGGTATCCATTTCCAATGAAAATGGAAATACATTCATGGGTATACTTAGGCCTTATACTGTGCATCTCGCTCTTCTCTCAATAACAGACAACATGGAGGGGAAACTGCTTGAATCTGACGTTCCACAGATTTTAAAGCCAAATGTTGATAACGACCCCAATGAGTTCATTGATTCTCAATCATCGGTAGTCTCGTCAACTGGACATAAGGTGCCACTAGATGCTCGCAAAGCTAAAAAGAGCCAAAAACATATGTACCGAGAACTGAAGTGGAGCTCCTTTCATGAGGAAGCATACAATGGTTCAGTCATGGAGTTGGAAGAGCTCTACTTTACCAAAGAAATTAAAAATTCAAAGAAATTGATGTTTTTGAAGTGTTGGATAAAACAAACAAAGAAATCTAGTCCATGTTCCATGACTTTACTAAAAGGATCCAAAGTTCAACAGCATGTTGATATAAAAGGGAAGGAAGATTTAGCTGAACCTTGCAAAGTAATCCATCATTCTGCATCTTCACACTTTTCAGCTAAACCACATTCTATGCAGCAAGAAACTGATCCCACCTGCTATCCAGAAACTTCAGAAGACTTCTTAAGTAGTCTTACTAAGAAGATTCACGAAGGTTTCGAATGCGAAGGAATGGATATGAAGGTTCTGGCCGAGCGACTAGTAGACATGTCCATCCAATGGTTAATACGTCAAAGTATGGGGCCAAATCATAGTATGACAGATGAATCTTTGGTGAAGCCTGTTAACTACTCTAGGACTTCAATTGTTGATAGTCTGATGAAGATGCTACTCAAAACGCCAAAGGACATGAAGCAGAAGCCCACATTTCCACCTCTCCAAGCTTCTAACCAAGAAGAATCTGGCAGTCCCGCGACGGAAAACTTAGTTAAAGAGTATCCTTGCCACTTTCCCTTTCTATTTTTGTTTTCCCCCTTTATTATTAAGCAACCAAATTTGTTGTCTTTGTTGTTTTTGCTTCTATTGCCAATTTCCTTAATCTCTGCAAAAGATACGAACTGCAAATTTTGTTCCGCATGGAGATTCTCAGATCAGAGGCTGCAGAGGGCATTAAACCATCCAGAAGACGCAAACTTGTGAAGCATATTTGCATGTTTCTTGAGGTTATACAATATCTTGTTGATGGTGGATTTCATGGTCGTCTAAGCCTTTATGATTATGTCGAAAGAACCATAAGGAGCAGGTATGCACATAATAAAAAATAACTCCATATAATATTTGTTTTTTTGTATCTTATAACCTTATATAGGCATGGAACGTTTGAAATCTCAAGGAAATGTCTTTAAGTATTAGAATGAGTCTTTGTCATTATCCCATCATCAATAAATCATTTAGTTTTTCTGTATAATATATTAATAGAGTATCCCATACAGTTTGCTGCTGTAGAAAACATCATGTTGACAGTTTTTGCATGTAATTCTCAGGTATTCCCATGTTCTAGAGCATATTGTAAACAAGATTTATGCGCAAATGGATATGTTGCCATTTGGTGATGTTGAAGAAGACCCCGTTCATTTAGTCAACAGTGAAAATAGCCTTCACTCTTTGGGAGAAACCGATGACATAGATGAAAGTGATAGAGTTTTATCAGCTTCAGCCGAGGATGATAGTTGCAGGAGACAAGGAAATGACATAGAAAGTAATGGAAACAATAACAAAGACAAGCAGGCGCACAAGTTAGTCAAGGCAAGGGAAAGAAGAGAAAGGGATCGCAGGTTTGTCTCTTTCACAACATGGTTGCCAGATTTACAGAGGGTTTGGGCCCCAAAACAGACCAAACAAACTAAGAAGTCATCGGATTCTATGAACAAGAAAACTAAACGTAAACAAAGCCAATACTCGAGCCGTGATATGGTGTCCGAGACTCCAATGAGCATCAATGATCAAAGGAAACGGCACGGCGAGAGTAGTAGTAACTCCACACCATCTGTCTACAAGGCTTTGTTTCTAGATGATCAATGATGCAAACTGTTTTAATCACTTCTATATGTTGTAAAGGTCAGCGGCCTCACTAGCCTTAAAAAGGTACTTGGTCTAAACTCTTAACTTGTAAGATCAGTCTGATTCTTTCAATCGACATTCACTTTGTTTTATACAAAACAGTTTTTATCTTCTGAAGTGTATCTAGGTAGAATTCTAGCCATCAGTAAAATCCCCTCTTCTTTTTTGTCCAATTGTTTTTTTTCTTTCATATATATATATATATAAATCAAATTTAGTGGGTCTGCCGCATTTACAAGTTGGGAAAATGACTCCCACTGAATTGTACTAGTTGTAGAGTTCATTTTTCTATGCACTAAACAATTGAATTGGAAGAACATAATTTGGTAGAGATATATATATTGCAAAGGCTAGCAAAAGCAACTAACTATTTAGTTGGTGAGTCAACTCCACTAATAGTGGCTGAAATAGGTGGAAAGGAAAAGTAAACAGCACCCGTGATCAAATAATGATCACTAGTTTTGTGTACAAAATTAGAAAACTAACTTAGGACTTTCGAAACTGAGACTAAAGGGTAAAACTCTTCTCACTTAAACTACTCTAATAGGTTAATAATCTTAGATCTATTGAGATCATCAGCATATACTAATGGAATGATGAATTATTGATTCTGTAAGTGTATAGTTGAATGTGTCTCATCATCCATTTTTTGTTTTTTTTATGGCCTGGAAACTTTGACATCATTTATTTATATGAACAGAAGAGAAAATGTCTAAAAGGAGTTAGTTGAGGTTTGACTGGGACGGCTGGGCTAGGGATATTTAATGTGTTTTCTTTGTAAACCACTCAACTGTATAATTAACATATTGGTTGACCAAGTAGTTGCTACTTGATGCACCATAATATAATTAACCTAAACCACAATCTACAAAGAGATAATTAATTGTATATCTATATCTTTTCATTATTCTACCTCCCGAATACAGTTATGGGTTGCTTGAGTTTATGTTATAATTCTAAATTAAATCTTGCATGATGATTGGCTTACCTGTAATCACATTATGAGATCTTAGGTTATTGGGATAATCTCAAATAATCATAAAAAAAACGAGAGTAAATAGTAGTACTAATCTTCTTCGTTGACCTAATTTATATGTAGACTTATCTAGGTTTTCATTACTTTGTCAAAGAATACGGCAATCATGACTATGCACCAAAGCTCTACTATCATAACTCATGCAATTATTGCAATATTAAGATATTTTATTAGAGATAATTCAATTTTTTTTGCTTAATTTTTATTCAAATTGAATTCCACTTATATGAACTTTTAAAATGTCTGATTAGCCTGTTTGGTTCGGTATCTATTGACGACAAACTTAGAATTTTTGTATTTTGTGTGTTTTGAAGGTCGGAAAGATAATTAAAGCAAACGACCCGAAGCCAGTAAAGTGGCCGGAGTTAGCAAAGCAATAGAAGAAAACAGAAGATTGATCAAAGCAAGTATGTCACATGATGACCCTTTTTCTTGGAAGGTTGTTTGACATTCAAAAAATAATACAACAATTGTTAATGTTTGTTGTTTTAAACATTCTAAGTTTAGCCAAGTGACGTGAGTGTTGATCAACTATAAGGAGCAAAATTAATTCAAATTAATTCATCCAAAAATAACAATTTCCTTTTTTGCTCTAAAAACTATCAATTTTGTTAACGGCACTTTATGGTTAAAAATCAAACATAATTTTGACCAAGTCTCTTTTTTTAAAATCCAATGAACTTGCACGTCTTAGATTCAAATCCTTCCAGATAGACATTGTCAAAGGTCAAACTTTACATGTCAACTCTATTCCAATAAACCAAAAAAATATTAATAAAAAATGTTTTACTTAGAATGAAAAAAGAGCCCGACTTATTTCACATGCTTCATGCTTGATCCAACCAAGCCTCTAAATAAATAGACCATGCACTCTCCGTTCAATCCTCATTCCAATTTCCATCAAAAAATGGCAGAATTCATCTCTCTCCTTTTCCTCTTTCCCTTCCTTTTCCATCTCTCCCAAGCATCAACCCGACCGGGAATTTCCATCTACTGGGGCCAAAACGGAAACGAAGGCACCCTAGCCGAAACATGCGCCACCGGAAGATTCTCCTACGTTAACGTAGCTTTCCTCATCAAATTCGGCTCCGGCCAAACCCCAGAACTCAACCTCGCCGGCCACTGCAACCCATCAGCCAACACCTGCACCGGCATCACATCAGATATCCGATCATGTCAAAAACGCGGGATTAAAGTGATGCTCTCTCTTGGCGGTGGAATCGGAAATTATTCACTGTCGTCAAAAGAAGACGCTAGAAACGTCTCCCGTTACTTATGGAACAACTTCCTCGGCGGACGGTCGGCTGCTCGGCCACTCGGTGACGCTGTCCTGGACGGAATTGACTTCGATATTGAATTGGGTTCTGCACAACATTATGATGATTTAGCGAGATACTTGTCTTTATACAGGAGGAAGGTTTATTTGACGGCGGCGCCTCAGTGTCCGTTTCCGGATAGATTAGTTGGGGGTGCACTTAATACGGGTTTGTTTGATTTTGTTTGGATTCAGTTTTATAATAATCCTCCTTGTCAGTATAATGGGAATGTTACAAATTTGAGGAATTCTTGGGAAAGGTGGACTACTTCTATCAAGGCTAAGAGGATATTTTTGGGGTTGCCGGCGGCACCACAGGCGGCTGGAAGTGGGTTTATTCCGGCGGATGTTTTGACGTCGGAAGTTTTGCCGGTTTTGAAGAGTTCTAGGAAATATGGAGGAGTGATGTTGTGGTCTAAGTTTTGGGATGATCAGTCTGGATATAGCACAGCAATTAAAAACAGTGTTTGATTTTTATAAAGAGGGACAAATAATAACTCCTATTATTATTATTATAGTTGATTTCAATAAATGTTTTCAAATTTCAATAATTAATATATATATATATAAATAAATGATTTCACTGGAGAAGTTGAGAAGAAAATAACCGCAATATACTAGATTATGTTTCAAATTCAGTTAGTTAAAATGAAAAAACTAAAAAAAGTTAAACTCTTATTATCTATACTATTCTCTTTTTAAGCTTGGTATTATGTTCGATTTATTTAGAATTTTATAATCGGAATAATATTCTTAATTTTTTAAAATTATTTACTGTTTATACTCTTCAATTGTGTTAATAGTCGTTTTTCGAGTCCGTGTCCCTCTCTTTCTTTGTAACAAAGACAATTATGTTATCGAGAAAAATTGTTATTTTTATTTTTTTATATTAAAGAGATTTTATAAATCATTTTTTAATCTATAAGAAACTTTTATGATTTTTTTTTCTTTTGACTTTTTAAATGATCAATTATCATTTGAAAAAAAAAATTCAGTATTATTTATCAACTCTTGAGTAAAAACAAATTTAATTGCCGCCTAGAGATTCTTCGGCCACTTTTGGTTTGTTCGGATTATTTTTTTTTATCACTCACTCATTATTATGAAACTCATATTAATTCGTATTTATGAATTTGTATTATTTAACATCGGTTATTTTTTTATTATTTGTAAATTGATGTTTTATTTGTAGTTTTTAATTTAAGTATTTAACTAGAGTTAAATCACTATACAAAAAAAATAAATAATCTCCCTATCTCATTAACAGGCTATTGGGTAAGTTAGGTTCGATATTTATTTTTTTCCATAAAATATGTATGAAAAAGTAATTCAATTATAAGCAATTCAATATTCATAAATTTGTAATTAATTTGGATACTTAATTACATACTTTTTATAAGAAAATTGTATAAATTCAATTAAAAAAGTTATAATATTAAACTTATTAAAAGAGAAGAAATACAATGTTTTGATTATTTATTTAAGTAATTCCATATTAAAAAAACATATATAAGAAAGTATTATAAAATAAATTTAAATTGTTTTCAAGCTAGTGAATTCATTTTGGAGCCCACCTTCTACAAAATAACCGGTTTAATTTTGATTGAGCGTATTAATTTAAGGGTTATTTTGGATTCAATAAATCTTAGCGGAATTATATGAATAATGGTCTCAATTTGAACGTAAAGGTTATTTGAGACTCCATTTGAATATTAACGTAAATTCAGAGGCAACAAATGAAGTTTTACCCGATAAGCGACCAGTCGATGGTATAACCCTGATATCAACGCGGGAAAATTCGCGCCATAAAACCAGAGAGTATAAACTCGAAATCTCGAAATCTCGAAATCTCGAAATTCAGCTCTTTCATTTCGATGCATTTCATTTGTATCATTAGACATTATCATTGATCGATCGACTTCTCCCTATTGAATAATCTGAATCTCGAAGTTAAGCTTTTGGGGTCTCAAATTTCAGAACGAAAATGGAGGGTTTATCGCTAATATGCGCGGGTCTCGGAAATATCGAGGAGGATGAAGATGGAAATCGCATTGGCTATTCCAAGGGGGAGTATTGCTTAGGTAATCTGTCTAAAACCTTGATCTTTTTGCCGATTATTTTCCACTCCCAACTAACGGTTAGCTTTAGATCAGCTGAGTTCAAAAGTCGATAGAAATGAGGGAAACATTGAGTTCTAATGCGGTTTGGTTTAATAATTTATTTTTCCTTGCCGCTAATTTTGGCCCTGAATGCTTGCAGATAATATAAAAGATTTGTTGAGATTTCTAAGACGAGACGACCCACAGACGCGAGAAGTATTCAAAGATGTCTGCAAATTGAACACTGTGGGCAATAATTTGATACCCATTATGGAATATTGCCAGGATGATCGTAACCTGGTATTAAATGCAGGTGCTTTTCTTCTTTAGCTTTAATAATTTCCTCCCGCTATTCTTCGGATAACTAAAAATTGATCATACATACAATATGTGTACACAGTCAAGGTTTTGGTGTTTCTGACAATGCCTGTTGAGTCATCATCAACTGATATAACCCAACAAGTAGAGTATCTTTGGAAGCTGAAGTATACAATTACTTGCAGCAATATTATCCCTGTGATCGTCTCACTTTTGGAGAGCCCGCTTGAGAATTTGGAAAGGTTAGTTTGAAAATCATGACATTGCTTTTTCCCTTGGGGAATCATATAGGTATTAGGAGAAAATGGGTAATTCCAAGTGGAAAAGGAAGATCATTTAGGTCATATTTGCAGTACCTTTTTTTTTCTTTCTCATTGGAAGTGGTCAACGAAACAAGTAATAAGGCATTTTTTTTTGTTTCTTAGCTTTGATTGATAATATAGAACCTTTGATATACCAAATCTTCTGGTACCTTGGTTCTCTGGTATGACATTTTCCTAAAAGTTTATTTATTTATTCATTTATATAATATATTGTGGAGTTTCAATGCCATATGGAAAGCTCATTATGGATACTATTCTGATGACCAATTCCATGCCAAACAGTGAAGCATTCACAGAGGATGATTGGAAATTAGTTCAACTGGTGCTCACATTCTTCCGTAATACTCTGGCCATCCAGGAAATTTCTCCTCAACAAAATGCTGGCGTGTCTTCCACACATATTTTGCCAATCAGAAACAGGTTTCTTCAACAATTGTTCAATGAGAATGTGATGGACTTGATCTTAGTTCTAACTCAGCAAGTTGGAGGTCCTAATGCCCATCTCCGTCATGATAGTCTTCTTCTATTGGAAACCTTTTATTACTTATTCATGGGTTACGAGCCAGAGTTAGTTGCCAAAGCACATTCAGAGGTCTCCAAGGTTAACTTCCCTAGCATTTTGCAGTTTTTACTATTTTTTTTCTTTGTCAAAATTTCAGTAGCTATTCTAAAGGAACATTTCCATGACCAAAATGAATATGTAGTGGATTAGGGGTAGTGCTCAGAATTTAATAGGAACAAATAAGCAATAGACATAATTGGTGGAAGTGTTATGCGTATCATATAAATCATAAGATTGTTAAAAAATAATGATGCAAATAAGTTGAATAGATCACTTAAAGGCACTTTGACTGAAGTGGGGGTTATGACGGTGAGATGATGTACTAGCCTTCTCTAGGGGCTAAAATCCTGATCAAAAAAATAAGTTCAATAGAAATTTTTAGGATAAATCATCAGTTCTGATGCATTTAAACACTGTCTAAAGTAGATTACTAAATGCCTTTAAGTTGTTGAGCAGATTTGACGATTCAACACTTTATCTCTTTAAAGAGAATCTCCTGTATTGGTCAAGTTTGAGAATCTGAAAGTATACATAGGACAGTGAGGGGAAGATAAGTTGATATTAGTAATTTAACCTTTACATTTGGAAATACTGAAGATTAATGGGTCTGAGTAAAGTAAGGAGTTGATTCAGTTTTTACTTGTTCTGCGATTCTAATATGTTTAGTGGAGTAACTAATACATAAATTGCCCCCTCCCTCTATCAGTTGGATTCTGATGCCAAAGATCCTATTAGTAGCCTGAAGTCTATTATGGAAGAGGAGAAAGAGAAGAAGAAGCTCATTAGGCTCCACAACAATGCGGGGTTTTCACAATTTAGTGGAATATTTACTCGTCTTGCAGTGGTATGTACACTTTCTCTCCCACGTGAAAAACAGTATTTCTTTCCCAAAACCAGTAATTTTTGAAGGCCTTTCCTGCAGGATGGTTCTAAAACATTACATAAAGGAAATCCTCTTTCAGCTTCTCGGAATGCCTTGATGAAAACACAAAAAACACATCGAGGTCCACTAAAAAGAATAGCGTGGGACCATGGAAGGTTGCCTTCAATGGAAGATGATATACTGAAATTACTACATGACTTCATAAACCAGTTTTTGTCTGGAAGTTATAATGGTACACCTGCTATTTACTGGCTTCAATATATTTGTGCTTCCTGAAAGAAAAAATAGACTTTTCCTTCTTTATACAATCATAGTTCCATAGGCTTCTTGTGGATTTACTTACTCTGCCTGCATTTTTTCTCAGTTTTGATGCAGTCTATTCGAGAAGATATTGTGAAGGAACATCATACACTTCAGAACAGTGATATTATCATGTTCTTTGAGGTTGCTAATTTCATAACATCTTTTCACTATCACAATTTATTGAGTCTGAAGGTGAGATGGCCGTTTCTGTTGCATTACATATATTTTGTTAGTTATTGGCTCATTGCTAAATGATCTGATAATTGGTTTCTTTCGAACAAATCAGGCTGTTGAGAAGGTCCCTTCAGGTGATATATGTGGGCCTATTGCTGAATCAATGAACGAGTCAATGTTTACTCTCGTGTTTTCAAAGTGGCGTGACACATATGATGGCTTGAAACAGACACAAAACTACAAATTTTTGTCTGCAACAGGATCTCTTATGAAAAGCATGGTAAATTATTATTTTTTTGTCAAAAACTAATAATATTTGTTATTTTTTTTTATTTTTAATGTAGGAAGCTAGCATGACATCCACAACCATGACTTTCACTTCCATTTATAAGGCGTTCTAAGTGGCAATAAAAAATAAATAATATATATATATATATATATATATATATATATATATATATATATATATAATATTTGTTATTACAAAGTACTTATATATAATATAAATATTTTAAAATGATAAAACCTACTTATTCAAAGAACTGTAATATAGATAAACTAAATATTTATTCAACTCAATGCAATACTGTTATTTATTCTGTACATTTCTGTAAGAAAAACTTTTCTATATTTTGATAACAATTTTAATTAACATTTCTTGATTTAAAAATGTATATCATTTTTGTATTTCTAACAAATAACATTCTTATAGATATTAATTTTGATCATTCCCCTGTTAAAGTAAGATTTATTAACACTTTTTATGCAAAAGCATTTAGATAAAATCAAATAGAGAGAATATTGATATGTTTCGCCTATTTGATATCTTAAAATTTTATGCGTTTGATAGATTCGCGTGTTGGATTTGGTGCTTAAGTTATCTTCTGAAGATTCCAGGGAGCCGCAGACAGTTCGCATACTTCTTTACAAACTATTTTATGATCAAACTGATCAAGGCATGACTCAGTTCCTCTTGAACCAGATCACAGGTTTTGATATTCACAAACAAGCTAAAAGGTATACTACTCCCATCACCCATAACAATCACCGTAGCTCCATTTTTCTTTTCAGAAATACTAGTTTTTAACCATTGATGTGGTCTTTAGTCTGTTATAGCCTCTTCTCTGTTTTAGACAGCTTGGTGTAAACCCCAACAGCTGCAACCATTGGGACACTGTCTTTTTAATGAATTCTAACATTTAAAAAAAAAGTCAATTTTAATAGCCTAGGAATGTGTATTTTACATATCAATCAGAATGTTTGATGAACTCTATATCAAAAAGAAGTATCAAGGGTTATGCAGATTATAAATCTATCAGCTACTTGCTCAATGAACCCTACATACCAAAGAAAACATATATCTTGTAAATTTATGCAATGTAACCCAAACATTACCTTATCCAGCAATTTTCTTATTTATGTCAACTGTTTTCCTCATAGATTTGATGCTTGGCCATGTAAATTTGTTGGTCATAATAAGTAATATGTTTACATGTCTTGCATACAACTTGTTTGACAAAAAATATTCTTCCCAGTTATCTTATTGATCTGGTAGAGAGTATTCATGTTGTCATACGGCTAATGGAAAACCTTCAAGAACGTGGATCATTAAGGGTATGTTCCTTTCAATTCTATGAAGTTTCAATTTTATATTTTAAGTATCTGTTTTAGTATTCTTTGAAGTGAATTTCTTTTCTTCTTTTTATTACTATATGTTTCTTCAATTTTGAACAAACTAAATAGAATAAATTTTCTCTTGTGGTAAAGGTTTGCCGGAAGTCAAGGAAGAAGAGAATAAAGAAGGTACATAAAGACAAGAACACAGACCCAACAGCTGGAGATGACATTCAACTTCAGAATGAGGGTGATAACATTAACCATGAAGTTAATGAAGCTTCTAGTATTGGCATAACAGAAGATTTTGCAAATATAAATCCCAAAGGAAATGAAAAAGTGCCTGAATTGGATCTGCCTGAGTTGGATCTGCCAAGTGTAGAGGAGGAACATCCAGCAAAGGAGAATACAAGGTCTGATAAAAATATTGATGACCTTAACGATGGATCAGGTGATTCCTCTAATGATGAGCAGATAGCTGAAACCAATGAAGTTGACTTTAATGTATCGACCATGGTTTCTGCACTAGCAAACAATTCAATTATCCAGAACTTATGTTGGCTGCTAAAGTTCTACAAAAGCAATTCCGTCCGCACAAATCATTACATTTTAATCATTCTGCGAAGAATCTGCGAGGATCTTGAACTTTCTCCAATGCTATATCAGGTATAGAGAACAATAGGTTAAAGTGATCATTATGCTGGAAGATTAGCAATTTTTATTTTTATTTTATTTTTTTTTATTTTAACGAATTTTGCAGTTATCCCTACTTGGCATCTTTCATGAGATACTCTCGGAGCAAAAGTCTCGGCCATGCAAGGAACACGAAGATCTTGTTGTTTTTCTGACAACCTTGGTTAGACGGATGATGAGGAAAATGAAGAGTCAGCCTCTTCTTTTTGTAGAGATACTTTTCTGGAAGGCAAGAAGAGAATGTCATTACATCAATTGTGAATCATTGTTGCATGAAGTTGGCGATCTAAGGGCACAAGCCAAAAAAATGGGAAGTGCTCATGTAGATGGAGAAAATTATCCAACTCAGGGTAGAGGTGGAGTCCACATAAACATAGCCGATGCACTTGGTGATGATGATGAGGATTTTATCATCTCCCACAATGATGGAACCAAGTATATATTGTGCTTTATAATGATGAATTCTTTCTAGCTGACTTTCTGTTCAACCATTAACATAGTTTTTCATTATTATTTCTTATTCTGGTTTTGAAAGGAGCAAAGACGGAGATGGTGCCAAATCAATATCTGATGATGATGATGAGGAGAGCCAAGGAGAGGAAAAGAAAACTTCTTCTGATAGGTAGAGTTGTTGGAATTATAACTTTTTGTTTGTTTGTAGCTCCACATCAACAGTTAACCCACCTAAGTTATTTCGAGTGCTAATTGTCTTGAACTAAGAAGTCGATGTCTCATGATCAAATTCCCACTTAAAGCACCTTGATTGATGTTGGGCTAGTCCCATCCCAAAAAAGAATTAAAAAAAAAATCAACAGTTGATAAATTTATTGTTTCCCATGTTCCTGCAGAGTGAGAGGTGACTCCAAACAGGAGCATGAAAAGGTAGTAGCTAGTAAAAGGCGCAAAAATATGGTTCTGGATGCAGATATGGAGGGAAAACTTGTAGCACTGTATGAAAAGTAAGTTGTCGACTAAAAAAGTTATGTCGAGCAGTTGTTGATTAAACAAGAGACTCAGCCTAGAGTGGTTTGGTATGTTGACAGATTTAAAGATGAGAGGAGGTGCTCTTACATGATTGCAAAAGAACTTGATAGTGATGGGAAATACACAGCTGTTCAAGTTTCCCGCAAACTGAAACAGCTAGGACTCACTGTTGTTAATAATCGTCGGTTAAAAAAAACAACAGAAGTGGATGAGGATCTTCAAGGCAGTATTCAATCTGACAACTCTGATAATGAAACATTATCATCATGCAGGAAAAGGTACTACTACTACCTCCTATTTGGTTACTTGTTTAACAAGAAAAAGTAAATCCTTTGTGTGAGCCCAATATTTTGGTTGTGTTTAGGCAAAAGAAAAGTGGAGCATCAAGTACAAAAGAAAAGAAGAAAGAGTTGAGAGCAGGTTCTTCTGTTGAAAAGGATCCAATAAATACTACCAAAAGGTATAATTCAGTCAACATTGCTTACTATTTTAAAGACTAATTTGATTCTATTCTATTTCATTTCATTTCAATCAGGGACTTGGAGGAAGTTAATGCAACTATTGAAACATACAGCAGCAGGATGGAGATGATGGATGTTGAAGATGAGCAATTTCATGAAGAGAGCTTATTATCTGATGATATTGGGAATGATAATAATCTTCCTCATCCTAATTCATCTCCCAGCCCCATCATGCTTACTGATGCTAATAACACAGCATCTCGTAGAAGGAAATTGAGGATGATCATCGACGATGGAGATGATGATGATGAGTAGTAACAAATGTTCTCTCTACATGTAACATATAACCTCAAAACATCCAAAATGTGTTCAAATGTTTTTGTTTTTTTAAAGGAGATCAATTTTTTATAGTATTGAAAAGTTATGAACATGAAGAAGTCTACTCACATTTTTACAAACCCATCAAAATGAAAAAAAATAATAATCAGGCATTATAGTGCATTTGATATAAAATGATATCTGAAAAAGGAAACATGGAATTAAGTAGAGAAACATTTGCAATTGAATTAAATAATAAAAATCCCATATGATACTCATCAGATTAAAAACATAAGTGATGTAAATCTTGTTTCTGGAAAGAAAAAAATAATGTTACAATACAAGCAGCCTACAAAACTAAAGGAAGAAGAACAATGAAGGTTGATCATGATAAGATAGAAGTGACACGGACAGAGTGATCAGCAGAACCAGTCAAGAAAATTGGCAAAGTTGGATGCCAATCTACAGTGGTTATGGCTCCGCTGTGAGGTAGACTCTTCATGCCCTTCATCGGACCCTGTACCTGATATATTGGTGCTCGCACTGAACCGGAAGTCACCAGCAGTCTTCTCCCATTAGCATCCAGCGCCATTTCATGTTTATTGTATGTCGAGTTCTCAAAATGGCAAAAACTGCATAATACCATTTCATGTTTACTATTTACTTGTTGCAAATATTTACATCATTTTGCATCTACTATTCTTTTCCAAAATAAGACAATTTACAATTACCTGCTACAATTTCTTGACCAAAGTACCTTGCCCGGCTTCTGCAAGCTCCATTCATAAATCTGACAAGTGAACCATGATTGATCAGAACATTCGAGTTCAATTTGGCATACAAAAAGAAGACAAGTTAAATTTACTTGCCTTTCCATCTATACCCAAGCTAAAAATGCTGGTTTCATCAGGCCCAAAAAGAATAGAACTAATGCCAGAGTCATGAGCTGGCCACCCAGTTATTTGTAAACCCGCAGACATGTCTATTTCTCGCTAAGTAGAAGAATATATACCTTGAACAATGAAATGCCAAAACAAGAAAAGAAAAACCTAAAGACAAACTAAACATTTACACAGCTTCAACTGACCTTTTTCACCATTTTTCTTTTCTAAGATGATACTTTGGGATTTAAACTGTTACTAAAACAGAAAAAAAAAACTGCTTTAGTTTTACTTCTGATAAAGATAACGGTTTGGTGGTGGAAGACCCTTCTCTTTTTCCCTTCTATATTTAATTTTTAATTTTTGAGACCAGGTTTTCTTTTGGAAGCGGATAGCACAACAGCCTCTCTCTTTATCCCATTCCTTGTCAAGCAATTATCTAAAGATTATAACATTAAGGATACCAAACATTTGAATCATTCCGTCAGTTGAGGCAGCAGCTAAAATCTTCCCATTGTGGTTGAAACATAGGGAAGTAACTGCTGGAGGATCTTTACCAAGAGGAAGTACTGTCTTTAATACAATACAAAAAAAATAGTTTCTCAGGCAAGTTTTTTATGATAATAGGAAATCATCTTTGCGTGGATAGTAAAAAATGTACCATGGGTTTCCATGTCTTCATGTTCCAAACAGTAAGTGATGGACAATCCAAAGATTCTATTAAAGTTGCTCCACCACTCCTACAAGAGAAGATTTCATCAAATTTACTAACAACTATACAAGAGAAAGATAAAGCTAAAACAAGCAGAGAATAGGACTGCGGTTGATAATCTGAAGTAAGAACAAGACAAGAAACAAGCATGTGCTCAATACTATCAGTTATATATGTCATGCACAAGACCCAGAAAGTTTTTTCAGTTCTATCCCTGATATGGGGTACAACAACTATCTAGTTACAATAGTTGTGTGAAAGCATATATAATATGTCATACATCAAGGACTTGTTTCATGTAGGGTTATCTGGATTAAAACATATTACATGAAAAAATATCTTGTTTGATGAGTAAGTGAATTATTTGGGTCCAATAACCAAAATATCCTTAGCATGTGATATTTTAAAATGTTATAAAGAAAGAAATAGGGGCAATTTAGTATTTTAATTGATGGTCTGAATGACTTTATAGCTTGATGAGATGTTGGATTATTTGGGCCATGATTTATGAAGGGTTAATATTTGGATTTAATCCGAAAAACCTCTTATCACATCATGATTCAAATCATCAATTAAAATACCCTTACTTTATTTTTTTATAACAATCTAAAATATCAAATATAAAAAACATTTTAGTTATTTAACCTAAATAATCCACTTTTTCGTCAAAAGAAAGTCACAGAGGCTGGGGAAGAAGACTGTACCTTTTGGATGCTGCTGCAGACACAAAAATAGGTTCCACGGGGCTGCACTTCAAATCCACAACACTGCAAAAAAGACATACATAGAAAAGGAGGAGCCAAAATAACAATAATAGCAGTATTTATCTTCTCTTGCAAAGAAAAGAAAAGACATATGTGAGAAACCTTGGGAATGCTGAAGTTGTAGTGAGGTCACAAACAACTCTTTTAGCATCCACATTCCACGCCTTAATGCCTCCCTCAGCAGTGCCTATCAGAAGCTTTTATTAAAATAAACAATAAACTTACATGCACAAGGAAAAAATCATAGTGTTCCCGTACGAAGTCAAATGACTTACCAAACGATCAGATTTACAGTCCCACTCAAGCGACATGATTTCTGAACCACAATAGATTGTAGCATTTCTTGATGCTGGAGTTGATGAATCATATGTCCATATCCTGCAGAAAGCAATTCAAAGAGAATTAAAGCAACAAG
The DNA here is from genome assembly GCF_907164915.1 of Impatiens glandulifera. Classification (NCBI taxonomy): domain Eukaryota; kingdom Viridiplantae; phylum Streptophyta; class Magnoliopsida; order Ericales; family Balsaminaceae; genus Impatiens; species Impatiens glandulifera. The sequence goes on from NC_061863.1 coordinate 63,011,826, forward strand.
GAAATGATTGAGCTGGACTAACACTTGCTATATTCAAATCCAGATCCGGATCTTTCAGAGAGATCGCCATTGAATTTCTGCATACAAATCCAGATACATTTGATAATGAAAGGTGTAGATGGTTGTGATACACTAGAAATCGTGCAACCTTCAAACGCCTTCCACCGACAATCCAATTGCCCGATTACCATGAATTTTTTACAGTTTGTAGATCTTGGTGACAAATTATTTTAGCACACTCTATCATGGGGCATATTTTTTAGGCGTACCCTGGACCTGGGGATAACTAAGTTCATATACACTCCATTTCCAAACAGAATATCATCCAGATCCATACCAAGATGAGAAATCAGGATGAAATTGTGTTTACTAATGATGCTCTTTAATATTTTTTGAAAAAAAAGATGCAAAACAAACTTCCTCTCGAACTGTGGAGAACATTTAACTTATATGACATATTGATCCTCCTTAACAGACTAATATCTTCTATACCTGACTGTGCCATCCACGGAAGCGCTGGCAACATTGTTCCCTGATGCAGAAAAGCGGCATTGACTGATTGGATTAGTGTGGCCTAAAAATGTTTCCTGAGAAATGTTTTCAGATAATTAGAATAGTGGCAAAAAGAATTCTTGAAGAAAGTAAGAACGGGAAGGAGCAATGAACACGACAAAGACCACTGCAATAAAAAAACATAATAAGCATCAATTTCAGAGCACGCATTACCTGGAAGTCTATTTTTACTTCTGAAAAATCCTCTTCTCCCTGGACATCCCTACCATTATCTGCAAAGCACAAAAAACAAATAGTCATTTAAACAAGTCCTGTTCAGAAGACTATTGTCTCTATTCAAAACACTCCACCAAAGAACCACATCCAGCATGAAGACAATGTTAGAGATGCATTCAACAGCCTTAAAATACCCTCATAAAGGAGCAGTAGTATATGTCAAAATTTTACACATCATTTTACACAAATAATTTGATTATTTATAACCTACGCCAAACAAGGTTATTTGAAAATAACCACTTGGTTATTCAAATAACCTCATATCAAACAAGGGCTGCATATATTCAAATAACCTTATATATGTGCACATTACAAGTCTACAATGACCAGACTTGGACATATCTTTCACAAAAACGTAGATACTGTGAGGTTCATGCTCTCCAATTCATCCAGGAACACAGCTTCAATAGGTCGTGTCAGGTCAAGACCAACATTGATATTCATTTTTAAAGCAGAAGTAGTTGGATAGCTCATTAGTGAAGCGATGTCCTTTTCATATTTTGCATTGACAAGCTAATGAGATAGGAAATCACAAGGAAAACACTAAACCAGGATATTACTATAATCATCACTTACCTAAATAAAGATCATCTTGAAACATTTGAAGCCTGCTGTTTGACCCACCATCTCCAGCATGCGGATTTAGTTCAAATTTTGAAGCTTGAGATAATCTAGATGGATCCTGTACAGAAACTTCTTCTGTTTCTTTTGCATATTGACGTTCAAGTAAGCAAGTTTCATCAGAAGCCTGAGATAGGTTATCACATGCACTGCTCGTTGATATTCCAGAAACATTATATGTTTTGCTATGTGCCTGACTAGCATCCAGTTCAAGTTTGATTGTAAGATTGCTGCATCAGACAAGTGCAGTCAGTAATAAACAAACTTCTAACTTGAGAAAAATCACTGAATCAACTAATATGCTTACCTCCTTAAATGATGCAACTGCTTTTCTTTTTCTTCCAACAATGCTTGGAGCTCAGATAATCTAAGATTAAGTTGCTTAACATCTTTCTTGAGACGGTTGATAACACTTCTCTCAGAGCTGATCTTTAGCAGAGCTGGGATTCGTAACTTAGCTAAGGAAAATTCATGGTTCGAAATGGAAACAAAATAGTGAAAGGATTATTGGCATTGAATAGAACTTTGACGAAATCCAAGTAAAAACTTAGTTTCTGTTTATAAGGATATGGGTACCACTAAATGCTTCACTTAATAAGTTCCTGACTGAAAGAAGTAAGGCATCAAACCACTCCTGTGAAAAGTATATGCGAAATTGAGGCTCCACATTCGGATTCTTCAAATATGGGATGGCTGCAAGAAAGACAATAAATTTACGGTTTATCATGTAAAAATGAACTCGTAACATTGTAAAGAAGGGAATACGACGACAGACAACCCACCGAACCATGACATCCACTCCTGACCCCTTTGTAACAAATCATTGCCGTAGATTGCAAAGAACTCAATAACCTTATCTTTCCTCCCCGATCGTATAGCATGCACAATGTAAAAACGGAGAATCGATACTTCCAGCTTTGACAATGTAGCAATGAATTCTAACTCAGAAGAGGAAGAAAAACATTGCTTGAAAAACTTGAGTAAGCCAGTTAAGTTTTCTGCCTGAAACTTTGGGATGTATATAGAAAAAATCAAGTCCATTATCTTATCCACTTGAAATCCTTTGCCAATGTCAGTTCCTAACTCTTTGTCAAAAGCTTGCAAGCTAGTTGTAAATCCCCGGAAGACAAGAAATTCTCTCACAAGCTCCTCCGCATACAATAAATTCTCCATCTTTTTATTGCAATCGTTTCACAAGATGCAATCCTAATACAAGATGGAATTTTTACAGTTAACTTGTGCAAACCTATTCATGATATATGTAAACAGAACAGAACTAATTAAGAAGTCTATGATTCAGACTTGTTGTTTCTTTTAGCATAAAAACACCACATTTCATGATCAATTAAAAAATACAAAGCAGAAAACTGAGCATACAGCTACAGAAGGCAATAATGCATAAATTTGCTACTTTCTATTCTCAAGTAGGTGAAAAGAAGAAACAACAATTGATGAAGTGGGTACTGACATACAAATCAATGTGATTCAATTAGGGAGTAACGGAGAAAGCTCGATTAGACAATTATAGATTGAATCGGGAATTCAAAAGAGCATACTTGAAGGAAGGAAGTTCTATCCAAGAGTAGTAATCTAGAAAGGAAATGATCAGAATAGACGATGATCAGCTATTTCGTCTTCAATCATTGTTCTTCTGCTCCTTCTTGCTCGTCGTCACTCGCGTTCTATTACTCGGGTTCGAATCAGACCCGCATTTCCTCTGGCCACCGTCCGAAACGGAAAAGAAGAGACCCGCGTTTCCTCTGGAGTACGATACGACGCGCTCTTGGTTCTCGTTCCTTCACGCGCTCTTATACTTTGGATCCTAATGAGTCTTTTACAACACCTTCCTTATTTTTTAAAAATAAAATATATTATAGATAGATTTATAGACAAGACACCAATCCCCCGTTCGCTTACAATATACGAAAAGAAGAGTTTTTTATTTTTATTTAAAATTCAAATAAGTTTTTTAATTTAAAAAATGTGACATATTAATATGACATTTTAATTAAAATCAAACATTAACATATTTGGCCTCACTTTTTTTTTATTTGAGTTATTTTAATGAATAAATTATTAATAAACATTATTTATAAAATCATTATTTTATTTTAAATAAATAATTATTACATAGGAGATCTTTGTCTTTTTTTTTATAAAAAAAGAGCTACTTCATTATTAACAACTAATATTTATAAAAAAAAATTTTATTTTATCCAAATTCAACCTTTATAAAAGTTATAATTCTCCGTTATAAAGATTTTATATGCGATTAAAATTATAAAAAAAATATATATTTTGTCTTTAACGGTTTTAAACACCATTAACTTGTTATTTAAAATATTAATATCACTAATTTAACTGCGAATAAAGAGTTTTGACTAGGGCTGTAAATGAGTCAAGCAGAGCTCAAGCTGACTTGAGCTCGACTTGATTAATTCTTTTTTAACTCGACTCGAACTCGAGCTCGAACGAGTTTAGAAATTTGAGCTCGAGCTCGACTATTTACCTATAAACTCGGCTCGAAAAAATTTGAACTAAAATTAAATTTTCAAATATTTGTTAAGAAAAAATATTTATTTTCAATTTTATGTTTTAATATTAAAATAAATAAATATATTATTTATTATTACGCTTGAAAAAGCTCGACAAGTTATCGAACAAATATTATATGAGCTCGAGTTCGACTCGAACTTGGTCGAAGTCAAACTCAAGTCAAGTTTTGACAGAATGACTCACAAGTAACTTGACTCATTTGTAGCTCTAGTTTGACTACCGAATTAAAGAGAATGTGTAATTAAAACCTTTCATTCACTAAAATTTGGTAGTTAAATTAGTAACATTAATATTTATTTAATTATAAATATCACATGAAAAATAATTTACGTCGTTTAAAACTTTTAAACAAAAATCTCGTTTAGTTTAATTTCGTAAACTTTTATATTAAAGATAAAAAAATTGTTATGAGATTTAAAAGTAAATTTCCAAAATCTTAAATGGACAGTGAAACTTACCTGGAAAGGGTCGACCCCAAGGCTGTCAAAATCGAGAGTTTACGTAAAATCGTATCGTAAACTCGTAAGAGTTTACTTATAAATAATATTAACTATTAAATTATAAATCATTCAAAATATTTTAAACTTAATAAATAAAAATCATTCAAAATACTTAATAAATTGTTCATAACCAACTTTTAAATCAAGAAATTAAATCATCAACATTTGTCTCATTGTTAACATCAAAATTGTCTAAATCATCCATAGCATCATCAACTTCAACATCATCATCAACTTCATCATCATCATCTCTTTCTACTCCTTCTTTTTCACCATCTTCCTCGCATATTTCTTCTTCATTTTCTCTACATTCAGTACTCTCTATAAATAAACGTGTTTGATATGACGATAAATTATACGCATCATTTTCTTCAGTTATCCACTCATCATCAGAAGAAACATCTTCAACGTATTTTCTTAATACTTGCGTGTCATTTAACTTCATGTTGTACATGACAAATACCAAGTCATTCATTTTTTGTTGATGTAGACAATTTCTACTCGACCCAAAATGTTCATTTAAATTGAAAAATAAAATTTAACCTACAAAAATCTTGCTCAAAACAAACTTAAATCAATAAAGTTATTTTAGTCACAAAATTACCGAATAAATAATAGTGATAATTAGAAAGGTAATGAAAATAAATTTAGAATTGGTTGAGATTGGAATTATTTGAATAATATAGAGATATAAATAAATAATGAATGGTATTGATTTTGAGGAGGTAGTTTTATTTTTATTTTTATTTAAAAAAAAATTAAGTTGTATTGATATATTAATAAATTAAAAAATAAAAATTTAAAATAAAAAATATTTTAGTTAATAAATTGAGTGATATAATAAATAAAAATAAGAATGAAATGATTTTGGGTTGATTTTGATTATTTAAATAATATATGCTGAATAATAAATTAAAATTGTTATATTTATGATTTAAAATAAAATATAAATAATATTATTATTTTCAAAAATATAAAAAATAGGATTAATAAAAAAAATTAAATTTCATAAAGATGATTGAATCGATTCATAAAATAGGTTAGGCCATCTCCAACCGGACACCAAAACGCAAATGCATTCCCATTTTTGCTCCAACCGCCACCATACGCATACTCAAAATGAGAATTTACTCTCTCTCTAAAAAAACCCATATATGCCTAGTTACTGTTCATTTCCCAAATTTTTTTTATAAATTTTTAAATAAGCCCTTGAAATATATACACTCTTTAATTTAAATATTAAACTTGTTTATATGAATTATTTGAAACATTTCATTTGCTCTATAATTAAATATTAAATTTTATTATACTTAAATTTTATATAATTTATTTTTTATTTTATTATATATTTTTATGTTATATTCTATAACTTAAATTTTAGTATAATATGTTTATTTATTTAAATATATTATTAAATTATATGTTAAGTATGAATTATTGATATATAATTAATTTTATTTTAATTTTATTAAAAATAAAAAAAGATTAGGGTTAAATATGTAAAATTAATAAATATATAGATAATATTAATAAGGTTAAAAAATTAGTGTAAGAAAAGAATATTCTAAGAATATTTTTTTGAGTTTGAAAATGAGTTTTTGGGTTGGAGATGAATTACTGTTTAAAATGATATTTACTACATTTTGGGTTTAGAAATAAGTTTGTGGGTTGAAGATAGTCTTAGAACGAATCTCTAATTTTCATAAACATGGCTTAGAGATAAAAAAAAACTGACGAACTAAAAATATGCTTTGGCGCGCTTAAGATTGACACGAATCTCCAACGCCGGAAAATTCATCTTGACCTGACTGACGGCTGCATCTTCCCCGAATAGCTCTGATCTGGTCATTCGGTTACACCTGGTGCTGCCGGAACGGTTTATCTCGTCGTCAATCTCTCTCTCATGGCCCTTCAGTTTTTGATTCACTGCTTTAGACAACAAATATCAGTTTTACGTACTAAATATTCCGACAAGAGTGCATTTGCCTGGACAAAATAGATGTTGTTGTCTTAACAATTAACTCAGCAGCTCCACCAAGTGGATTTTTTATTTTTAAAAGGAGAATGTCTGTCTGAGTGCTGAAAATTCTTGTGTTTCAGTCAAGGAAAGAACATGGTGGATAAATTATACGAAACAATGTTTGTTTGTTTGTAACTACGATTTATCAGGCAATTGAAGGCTAAAATTTTAAGAAATATATTCCTCTTATGAATCACAAGTTTCTTTTGATTGATATATTTTCTCAAAGAGTGATTGAATGTTGACAAGATTGTGTTAGCTTGAAATTGCGTATTCTACAGAATGGATGATAGTACTGAGAACAAAATCATCTTAGGGCTTTCTGAAGAAGGGTTTGATTAGGATGTCAATGCTCCAAGAAAGATCAAAGTATTGTAGGCTACTTCTACTTATACTTGTTTGACTTGAATATTTTATTCATGATTTGCATGATTTAATCTTTTTCTAGTAAGTTGATGTCCGGTTTGTAAGTAAGTTAACCTCCTTGGATGGATAAAACTTGGTTTGCTTGGAAGTTGGTTTTGTTGACATAATATGTGATTATTTTATATTGGTTTGGAAGTCTTTGTTCCTCCACTCTTGCATAGGAATCAGGATGATTTGGAAAATGCTCATAAATGTCGGAGTATCATGCGGTTCTTTAGAATTTTGATGTAAGTTGCAGCAAAGTAAGTAGACAATTTTCTTGTGGTGTGTGCACACATGTTTTATTTTGTCCAGGTGTTGGAGAAGGGTCTTAGGGGCTAGCATACATACATTATTCAGAAGTTAATAGTTTACCATTTCAATGACTCAAACAAATTTAGTGTCAGATTTGTTGATATTGACATTGTTTGTATCTTTAAAAGTTTCGCGACAACTCTATCAATGCAAACTCAAACATTTAAAAATATATATATAAAGTTGACTCCAGTTTCTTAGCGGTTTTGGATGACAAACCATCTTTTGGTCCTTAAAAGTCAATTTGGATTATGCTTCCCCCATGGCCTTTTACTGATTACTAGGATGTTGGATTATCCTATTTTTAACTTACAGGGCAGGTTTAAGAAATGAAACATTAGCATGCTTCTTTTTGATTGATGTGACTTGAATGCTTTCCTTGTATAGTTGTATGCAACCTCTCTATAGCTGCCTCGTCATGTTACAGCCCCTCCATTTGTTGGTTAACATTGAAAGGAAATAGCAATTAGATGTATATTTGTTCTGCTTGATGTTTCCCATAATCAACTTCTGTCAGAGGTCACCTTAATTGTTGCTATCTTTCACAATTGACCGTTGGACATCTATATAAATTTCAATAAGAATGTGGAAGATCATCTTCATCTGCTTGTGAAATTTACGAATTTTAGCCATGCTAAAAATATCATCAGAGAATACTCTTTGACTAGCTAAGCTGTTAGAAAAGCAGGAGCATAAGAACTCTGTCTGACTTACCAAAAGGTTTGCCATTTTTTAGTATGAACCAATCAATCATTGCATGAGATCCAGTGGCTATGGCATCTATGATTTTGCATGTTCTCTGGAATGTCCTTGTATTCTTTCATCTCATGAAATAACATGTACATTGTATACTCTATTTCATAGTAATTCTTAATCAGGTGTATTGGACTCATTGTTTCTGCAGTTAAAACTCTGAGGTGCATGATCAACCGTATTAATTTTGTTCATATAGGTGTGCCATAAGAATTGGGCCACGTTTTACATGGAAAGTACTGCACACAGTGTATGGTCCATCTTGTTTTTATTTGCCAATATTAAAAACCTTTTCTTCAACTTCCCAAAAATAAAGAAAGCATTCAATGTGTATTTGATTCTGCATAGCCTTGGAATTAGTAGTCACATGTGCTCCTAATTAAGAGACTAGTCTTATTTATTCCCTAGACTTCATGTTTAATTAACAAGGCAATACATCTGACTTGGCAAACAATATATGAACAGGAACAGACACACATGCTTTTGCATCAATAGGTGTTCTTCCTCCGTAACGCTGGCCGAGCCCACATTCAATAAAAGGATATTGTAAGTGGTTACCGCCGTTCAATATTTTAAAGAAATATCCGTATTTTACAGTATGCCAGATTAATTGATGTTACGTGTGTGAACTCTTTGTTAGTTGCAACACAAGATAGCTAGATGTATATGCTATAGCTACCCATATTGTGCTTGTGACGTGAATGTAACATGAATGTCTTAATACTTTCACAATTGCTTTTTGTCTTGAAGAAGAGCATAGATGAAGGGACCAATTGGTTTCAAGTCACTTTCTCTTTTTGGGTACTTGTCCCATTGGCCATCCTATGTCCATGTCTTTCTCCAACATTTTATGGGACCCCATGTCTGCTATGTTCTAGTTTCTTTACCATAATAATTAGTTCAAAATTTTATAGGGAAAATGACACAATTTTCGTTGGCTTCTAACCCTTTGGAAAGTTGAATTCACCACCACTCAGATAATTAGTGGATGTAAAAGCATGAAGTTTCCTTGCCAATCGAACTCCGGGATATTTTTTTTATCTAGCAGATTTTCTATCAAATTTACAGTTGGGTCAATGATACTGCCCCAGAATTAATTGCTTATCTTGTAATTTAGTTGCAATTTGACATATTGCAAACCCCATGCAATTAAATTTTGTTGTACTCATACAACAAGTATGACATGATCCATTTCAATTAGATCATGTCCACTTGATTTTCTTAACTTGAAATGTAGCATGCCTACAGATGGAATATATATTGTAGCATGAGTGACATATATTCTCTTATATTTTATTTCCCCATCTTACCTACAAATTCTTAATTAATTTTCCTATCCCCCCTCCTTTTGAAATGATTATTCGAATCTTATATATATAATTAGTTAATACTGCTCGCATGATAGTATGATTGTCACCTACGGTTAGTAGGTAGGATGTGGGCATCAATAGTGAAATCATTCTTTCAAAAAGGGGTTGTGTGAATATTTTTCCATGTGAACCTTTTTCTTGGTGTTGACCTGGAACCGGCTTCAAACTGGAGGACAATTGTATAACTTTTTTCAAATAAGGTAATGATATTGTCCTTGTAGTAGGATAATTAATGACCCAAATCAGAACCCATCCCTAAACCAGTGACAAACGTCATGAATTTGGTGGTATATGGTAGTACTATAATTAGAGTATATTAATATATATAGTCATTTAATTAATCTTGGTATTGGAATATCTAGTAGGATGCATGAACCTGTCTGTGTAATGTTTATTATGGTTTATATTAAAAATGTCATAGAAGTTGTGAAAAGGAGACCATGTTTTTCGGGAAGCTTAATTTTATGTGTTAAAAGAAGTGTCTGTCTGTGGTAAACTAAAGAAGCAACAGCACAACATTATGGTTGGTCGTGGGGGTTGATTTTTTTTTCTGTTCCTTTTACCCATAAAATTACTCATAAAATTGTCTGTAGTGGAGACAACCACATATATAATTGTTATGGCCATGGAAGGATAGGAAGAGGAGGGTAGTTGTTATTATCATATATCATCCATCCTAATGTATCCCATAGCATCAATTTTAAAAGCTTCTCTTATTTAACATTGGATTTTCTTGATTATTTGCATTGTCCCTCTTTCTGATTGATAGATAGATAGATTGATAGTAATTAGTAGCCATGGAAGCTAATAACAATTCCCAGCAGCCTCTCTCGATCGAAAGCTTCTCTTACAGCTGGTTACTGAACCTAAAGCAGCCATCTTTTGAAGGTAGTAGTTCTTCACTCAGAGGCTCACTGGATGCTTCAGATTTCATTGAAATGGACCCGCGATTGCCGGCTTCTAGAAGGTTCAAGATTAGAAGAAGCTCTCAAGACTTCAATTTTGCTTTTCCTACTTGTTCTGATTCTCCACTCACACTTGTTCATGCTGATGAGCTTATTTCCGGTGGGCTCCTCATGCCTCTTTTCCTCAACCAACCCCAGTTGAGGATGGAAGAAGATCAAGATCAACGAGTAGAAAAAGAAAAGGAAGAACAAGAACAAGTAATGGATTCCACACCCTCTAGAAACGCGAAACCGGCTGCTGCTAAGATTCGTTGTTCTTCATTGGGGAGGTGCAGAAGGATGTCGAAACAGATCTTCTGGAAGTATTTTGGTTTTTTTAGGCCGTTTTGCCAGAAATTACGAAACCAGAGATCTGGGTCTAGAGTTGAAGCTGTTGATCCGACAATTCAGGTATATTCAAGCATAACCTCTCCTAGGGAGAGTAGTGCCACTTACTCTGCTTCTGATAATTGGAGAAGATCATGTGATTCTGAAAGCTCCATTTATGAGGCCGTCCTCCATTGTAAAAGATCCATAGGTTCGCCGATTTGAACTTAACACACTTCCTCTCCAATGTTGAACAGATTGAGAGGGTATAAAAGTAAATTGGTTGTGTGTTTTTTTAGAAGACATGAAGATCGATGAGGAAGACAATGTACATATTTTTGTGAGTCATCATTATAAAATTGAGTCATCCTCTTCTGTTCTGTTCTTCTATATGAGTCAGTGTATATCTTTCCTTCTAATCTTTCATTGCTTGTTCTTCCATATCCAAGTTTATGCAAAAGAGCCCTAATAACATTTTTTTCTTAAGATCATAAACTCTAACACTGATAAATCGAGTTAGAAGATCATAAGTTATCAATAAATAAAGCATAATTAAGATTTGTTTTTCTATCATTTAGGGATAATAATGGGACGGATAAGAGGTGGGGAATGTATTTACTATTCCGTCACATTCTACTTCGAGTCACTGTTCAATTTTGGAAAATTCCCACGTTTATATTATATTATTTTAAAAAGTATTAAAAAATCATTGATAAAATTATATAAACATTTTTTTAATATATAAAAAATTATATTATTATAAAAAAATAATTTTAATTTTTCTATAAAATATTAAAAATAAATATATTGAAGATGTTTTAGGGTTTGTCTACACTTTTTTTATTTGATTGATCTCCTTATCTTAATTACTTATGCGTTAATTAGGTTACCCAAAATAATATAAATGTTTCTATTTTAGGACAATATTTATAATTGATGGGTAATCTAGAAAGGCTAGACCCAACAATTTGATGATCAGTAAATGAAGTGGTTTGTAATATTAATTATTGAAAGATGATAAAATTGGTGGAACAATGATAGTATTTCTTGATTACCCATCATTTATTATATAATTATTGTGTCTAGAAACAAATAATAATTAAATGAGGAAAGGTGATGGTATATATGGTAGTATTATAGTATATATAATCTGCTTACTTCTTTCTACATGTCATTATCTTATAATTAATTAGTTGGCAATTTTTTTTAGTTAATTGTTTTTATATGGTTGCCTCCAACGGTTCTCTTATTGATTATTTCATATTAAATAAATAATCAAATTAGTATTAAGAAATTATTGATTCCCTATATATATATATATATAAACTTTTAAATAAAACTTGGTAGAGGCGTGTTATTGGGAAGGAGGGAATATATTCAAAATATATCATTTTTTTTTCTCTGTGATGACTTTAACTTTCTCTTTTTGATAAATTAATGGCTTTTAACCTTTTTTGTTTTTATTTTTTTCCTGTCAAGAATTGTCCCCTACTCCATGGGCACAATACACAAATAAACAAAATTGATATAGCTTATTTTTGAGACATAATCATTCACCTCACCACTTTTTTATTTTTTTTACCCCTGGTTAATTTCTTCTCGGTAATAATGTAAGTTGGCACCAAAATTATAGTTTTATAATAATCACATAATTGAAGTTAACATTGTAGATAATATCACTAATAATCTATATTTTTAATCAATAAAAAACTATTTTACATAACTTACTCATGTTTATAAATATAATAATATTAATAATTCCATGTATAAGAAGTCATACATAAGAAACAAGGTCTCAGTTGTAACTATAGAACTCTTATTTTAAAAAAAAAAAGTGATGTGAGTCTATATTTGAAAACTTTTCTAGGATTATTATTTCTTATATATTATTAATTAATTAATCATATTTTTTTCTTTTTATTATTATTTAGATTGGAAAAAGATTCAAAATTAAGAATTTATTTAAAATTATTGGTAAATTATAAATTCATAGAATTGAGAGATTGTTTTAATATATATATATATATATATATATATATATATATATATTTATTTATTTATTTTAATATAAATTCATAAAATTATAAAATTTTATTTATTGTACGTATATTTAGATAGTAAATTTTTAATTACATTAAACTCGTTAAATTTTTCAAAATTTTTAACTCTTGATATTTTAAAAGTTGAATTCGAACATTTTTTTTTATCAATCCTCATCTCATATCTTGAATAATTCGAATTAAAAAGAAAATAATAAGAATTAATTTTATTTTATTGATATAAATAAAATTATATATATAATATAATATGTTAGTTCATAATTATTGTGTCTCAATAATTGAAAATAACTGCCACATGAATGAGGACACTTTAAACGATCTTATCATATCTTTAATTTCCATCCATGATTAATTATCAACTAACCTAGTAGCTATATTTTCTTCAAATTGTAATAAATAATTAGTTAATTATAATTTAGTTAAAAGAAATAGTAGTTATGGAATGACAACAAAAATGCCGAAATCAATTAATGGGTCCATGAGGAAGGAAATCACGTGATTGTTTTTTTAAGAAGGAATCCTTATCTTCACAGTCATGTTTTGTACTAACCAATGACCATCCAATTCAAATACTATATATGTCCTTACCATTTTCAATTTATTAATATTAAAAAAAAAAATCAGCAATAGGTGATGACAATTACAAATTGATCCGTGTTTTTGGCCTGAATTATCCGCTTTCTCCGGTTTTGACCGGGATAGTATTTGGTCTCTCATCCCGAATATTAGAAACACAATTAAATATATAACATCATTAATATATTTATTTATTTTTTATATTTTATAAATATTTTAAATTTACTTTTATAATAATATTAAAAATTCCCGTAAAAATAAACTATTGAAGTAGAATGAGATGGGAATGTTAAAGACATTTCATCGTCTCAATGCGACCAATTGTCATCCCTAATTGAACATGTTGATAAAGATTTTGTAAATAAATTTTTTATAAAAACCGATTAGATTTTAATTGTTTTTATAGACTTATCAAGTTATCATGTATCAAAATCTAAAAATAAATAAAAACATTTTATTTAAAATAAAATTTATTTAATATCAAATGATTATTTTTAGATTTTAGTATATGGTAACTTGAAAATAAATTTGAAAAAATCAAATGATTATTTATTCACTTTTCTCATTTTATATATATATATATATATATATATATATATATATATATATATATATATATATTCTTAATAGTTGATGTGACAAAGTATTATTTTTTTCAAGTGATGTAATCTATGTTATTGAGTACAATAATTAGTATCTTAAACTAACTCTATGGGACACTCTATGGGACACTATGTTTAATATATTTGAATGTTTCTGTTAAGAAAATTATGATGTCTTATAAACATTCAATCAATGACCCTATTTAAATATAAATATCAGACTTTAATAAGTCTTGCTTCTAACTGTCTCCACATGTATCTATTTCCATTAGCACTTCTTATTTCACACAATCCTTTATAAATAAAATAAGATACTTACCTTTTGTAGTTATACTTGGAATATCCATTGTTTTTATAATTATTATGTATCATACATAATGCACTTACTCTTTTAAATAAATAAAAAAAGTGTTTATGTAATGATTAGGAGAAAAATGCATATTAAACTGATATCCACTTTTACCTAAATAGACATTGATTGGCACACCAAATTGCAACTATATTATATTCAAACTTCAATAAATCAAAATGTTTTGGACCACTTTGTTACCCACACCAATTCTCTAACTTTCCAGCCCACTTTTTCTGGCCCGGAGGCGGCCTATAGTTTAAAATTTTAGGGCTAACGAACCAGGCCGAAAGGTGGAAATCAAATTGGGCCTTAGGGGCTTTTAATTAATAAAAGGGGGGAGGCCTTTCTCTGTGCACCTTGAGGAGTCAAAGCGCGGAAGCAACGGTCAACGATCGCCCACCGCCTCCAACGTGCACGGGACGCTTTCCTGCGATCCTCCAAGCCGCCAACGCCAGAAGCAAAAGAAACCGATAATTTCGAATCCACCGACAAACTCAGTGCGACACAGCCGGAAAAAGTGGATTCTTTCGATCCAATGGATGAAATCTCTCCATCCTAAAGGGAAGATGCTCCCTGGACGGCAAAGATCGTTCCTTTGTCCTCTGCTCCCGAATTTGGCCCAAAAAGCAAAAGCAAAAGCAGGAATCAGATGCCCATGCACGATAAATTTTCCTTTTAAGAACGTCTTCCTGAGGAGGTGAGAGCGAAGAGCGCCAGAGGAGAAGAGGAGACGGTTAGAAGGAAAAAGGGCTCCCAGCCCAGCTCACTTCTTCCACAAATTGGTAATTAAGCTTTTTCAAGTTTCTGGTATAATCTCTTTCTCAATATATATGAACCGATTTCAAGTTTCATTAATGTAATACTGTATTATGCTCAAAATGTTTAACCAGTCTCTTTCTTTGATCTTTCTGTTTGTTAATCTTAGACATACTCGAGTGAGAATATAGTGATCTGACAGTTTGATCTGTTGGAAGGAACTAAACTCTATGTTTGATTCTTATTTTTTAGGTTTGTAATGGAGGTTGATGACCTATATTCCCCATCTGCAAATGGGAAAGACCATGCAAATGGTAGAGTTGAGCTAAATGGGGATGTTGCTAGCACTAATGGACAAGGAGGGATGAATTGCATTTCAGAAACTAATGCCAGTGTGGAAATTTCTGCTGCAATTTCTATGGTAAACTTAACTTATCGTGACATGTTGGAAAGAGTTGACTCAAGAGACCAAAAGAAGAAGGTGAATACATTTTGATTAACACTAATTTTAATGGAAGGATGGATAAATTTTTAACATAGTCATCTATATATATCATATAGGTGTCTAACTTTGTTAAGTTAGAAGAAATATATTATGCGGGAAAATATAGATCGGATATAACTGATGAAAAGGTTTGCTTGTATTAAGATTGATTAAGCTATACTTATGATTATTATTTTGAATAAATATGGTTCTAACTTTTTTTTATGATTTTTTTATGTAGGGAAATCAGTATATAATTTTTCGACCGGTTGAAGAATTTTTTCCTTCCATTAAAACGGTATGTAAAAATTGTAAATTTTATAAATAATTTTGAGTTAATTTAAAATACTTAAAATTTTCAGATAAAAGTTGAAATGGAGGAGGGGATCAATGATATACCCGGTTCATTGATAGAAGACAATAGATATTGTCTCTCTATCCACTATCGACACGTGAATGAAAAAGTAAAATTCTTATGTTTTTTAAAGCATATTTGTATAATATACTCAAAATTAAAACTTGATTGAAAATATTACAGGATCTTAGCACTCTATCTAAAAGAGTGCAATTAATATTGAAAAATTGGTCAAAGTTTCACACTACCGAGGGAATAAAAGTGACCGAGATAAGGTCCTCCATAAAGTGGGATAAGGGCGATGCCCTTAAATACTTATTGGAGACGTTTCTGGTCATCTCAAACTCCAACAAAGATCTAATCCCAATATACATTGCATTGGAGATGACTGAACTGATGAAGATGCATTCAAGGTAGTTATTAATATTTGTTGTCTAAATAAATAAAGATAATTTGCTAATATATGAGTTTTTTTACAGGTTTTAAGAAGTATGAACGGTGGATTTCCATTAGTAATCCCTTAAAAGAACTCTGGATTTTCAATAGTAGTCACTTAAAACAATAAAGAGATCAAACCACTTTGTACTCTCTTTAGAGATCTTGAAGATGTACTTCATTATTTTGTTAGGGTAAGTATAGATTTGTAAAGATAGGGTGATATTCCAAACTGGGACATGATGCCCTGTATCCTCAATGAAAGGAAGTTTCTCATTCCAAAATCAATGAAATTTAAATATGTTTTGTTTCTTAAAATTTCCTTCTATTTATTTTATATTGAAGATTTGTATAAAAGAGATTGAACTAGGTTTGATTCTTGATTAAATTAGAAAAAAGTTTAAGTGCTATATCTCTACTGTCCCCAAAACTAGAAGATACAAATATTTTAGCGCCGCTCTTGGGTGTCATGCTAATATTTTTAACTAGAATGTAGGCTGCACCGACGAAGGCTTGAAATCCTAAACCTATACAAGGAACCACATTTACAAAATACCAGTGCCAGCTGCTTCCAATTTTTTTATTTTGGTATTTCTTTTAGAGGGGGACTGAAGATGAAGATAGTTAGGTGACTATCATTTCCAATCATATTGTTACTATAAAAATAAATGTTCAAGACATTTTAGATAAAAATCAAACAATTTAAGTAAGAATTCAACCACAACTTTAGTCTATAAGGAATTATTATTTTTTTGTACAATTTAATTTCAAATAAAAACATTTAAAAGAAATTATAAAACTTTCCAAAAATATATTGATATTTGATTATCAAATATATATAAATATATATATATATATATATATTAATATTATTTTATTTTCTATTTTTTTTAAAAAAGTCTAACGACAAAACATAACAGGAAAGAAAAAAAATATAAAAAAATGTTTCTTAAAAGGTTATCGAACTCGTAAGTGATCGAGAAAGACGATAAACTTCCCAACGGATTCTATCGGCTTTC
The DNA here is from genome assembly GCF_907164915.1 of Impatiens glandulifera. Classification (NCBI taxonomy): domain Eukaryota; kingdom Viridiplantae; phylum Streptophyta; class Magnoliopsida; order Ericales; family Balsaminaceae; genus Impatiens; species Impatiens glandulifera. The sequence goes on from NC_061863.1 coordinate 63,029,065, forward strand.
CATAACGAATATAAAAAATGTTATAATAATAGTATTATGAATTATACGTATCGGACGACTACGATTATTGAAAGTTCGACGACTTCTCTTCAACTAGATAGTCCATAAAAAATAATTGGGATGGTAACCAAAATATGTAGGACTATCATATCAGTCGCATCAATCTAAACTTCTCAGCAATTACTTAAAGACTCAAACATTACCTAATAAATCTCAGTAATACTCCACAAAAAACTTCAGATACTAGTCACCCTTCGAAAATGCAAAAATAAGTGAGTTGCCGATTTAACTTTCTCCTTACACATACAACTAACTATAATACAATTTTTTTTTACCTTCACTTATCGGATCCGTAAAAATTCCAGCGTGAATATCGCTCTATTCAAAGAACGAGATTTTGCATGGAATCTTTGACACTTAAAGTTTTTTCCAGCAAAAAATATATGAAATCATTTTATCGAACAACTTGTATCAATGTCGCATTTGAAAACTATCCATATCTATTGTCAATGCATAACGTCTTGTTCAGACGAAAATATTTGTTTGCGTCCTACCAAAAATAAACTCTATTAGTGAACGAACTCTCCATCATGTTTAATATTTTTTTATATCTATTTTGACGACTAGTGAAACCATAAGACCAAAAATCAAACATTTTCTTAAACTCTCACAATTTTACATATTTCTTTTTTCTTTTCTTTTTTTATTTATTTATCCTTTTACATTTTTTTTTTGAATAATAAAGGATAAACTAAGATAAAAATTTAAATTAAGGGAAAGGGCCTCAAAGCCTTATATCTTTGGCCCGTAGATAGAATAATAAATAAACTTTTTTTTTTATAATTTATAATTGGTATATATATTTATATATAATATATATATTTTTTTATAATTTACAATGTGTTTGGTGTTTGACTTCGCAAAAGTTGTTAGAGTAGAAAAACAATTAAGAGAGAACTAATACACTTTGTACTTTTTGGGTAAGCAAAATTTTCACCTATCATTACTCAATAACTCTTTTCTTAATATATCATTTTACCATTTTTTTTAATTAAAAGAATACATTTATAATTTAAATAAATTCAAAGTAATGTAATTTACCAAATCTATAACTTCTTTATTATATATTTAATTTAGAAAGCTATCTTTCTCTCAAACTGATTGAAGAAATCTCACTTTTTATTTATTTATTAATAATAATAATAATATTCATTGTTCCAATCAAACATATGAACTCAAAACCTGGGAAAAACCAACCAACCAACCAACTAACCTTTGAAATTTGTTCTAAATTTATTTTTGGAGTTTGAGTTCTGAGACCCAATTGGAATGGATAAAAATATCTTAAATTAGTTAGCCTTGAATCCTTCCTCATCTTCTGGATGCTTTTGTTGATGCCTTCAATAACCAGAACTAGAAGTGAGTGTTGGGCTTCTTCTTGTAAAGACGAAGAATGAGTTCATTCCATTTCCTTTTAACTTCTTTTTTTTCAACCACCACCACCACACAAATCAAACACTTATGATCCAGATACTGAACGAACATGTTGTCGTTTGGCGTTAATTTCTTCTTCATTGGTTGTTGAGCGTGTCTGGTCTAGGCAGGCTTCAATGTCCTTAGTAGTAGTAGCACTCTCTGTATCAGCAAACTTTAGATAATTCTCAATATCTGATTTATCAGAACTCAAGATCCTACGATGGAACCATGTCTTCGCTGCCTTTGGCTTCATGTCGCTGATTGCAATCGAGATGTCGTTTGGGAAAAGGTTTTTCAGCACCACTGCATGAATGATGGTTGTAACCAGCACAGATGTCACAGTCAGACTGGCAACGCCCGATAGTATTATTGCAAGTGCTTTTGTTACCACGTTCGGCACCTCTGTACAGTACCTAACCGTTGCTATGGCTGATGCAGTCATCGGAAAAGTGTATGCCCACCATGACAACGAGAACCTACAACAAAACCATTTACTCAATCAAAAAACGCCCGACTAGTTCAAATTTGGAAAAAAAAACTAAATGACATACTTGAATCCCCGGAAGAAATTAACTCGAACGGCCTGCAAAGAAAAAAATACACATAATTAGAGAGAAGCTACAAAAGAAACGAAAACAGGGTTCTTTTTGATTTCTTTCCAGAGGACTAACTAACCAGTGAAATATAAAGAAAGAGGCCGATGAAGTAAGCAATTCTACACCCATAATCAAATGACCCTTGAATCCTCGCCCAAGCCGTGGAAGCAACACTAGGTGCAGCAACAAACAAGAAGAAAACAGGGTGGAGCTCCTTTGGAAGAGTCTCGTTTGTGGGTAGTCTCTGGTAGAGTGTAACGAATAAGACCGTGTAATGAGCCATTCCAACAGCAAAGAAAAATATAGGTCCTTCCTTAAGCCCCATTTGAGCACCCAACAAAGCACCAACAAAATTACCAACAATTGAAAGATGGTTTGATGGATTAGCCACTTTCGAAAGCCTCCTCTGTCCTCCAGACATCCATTGCCCGTAGATCTTCAGTTCCAGACAGAAGATGGGTGTCATGAGAATGTACCACAGGACAGGATGCAGATCAGGAGAAATTGAGGATGGGATTCCTAATACTAAGAATAATAAGGCTATCCATGGTGCAAAGAAGAAGTTTACACGGACAGGGTGGTAGTATTCGCGACGAACAGCCTCAAAGTAGAAAATCAATTTCAGTAAATAGATTGAAGCAATAATGGAAACAAGAACGGCTGATATGCACCATAGAAACAGGTTTATATCCAGGCTGATATGAAGGAATTTTGTGGCTGGAGAAACGGCCAATGTTTTCCACATAATGGCTTGGCTGCTTACTCCTAAGCACATACCAAATGAAGTGATCGGAAAGCGAAGAAGAAATGGCCATGTCCTGTCTTCCGGAAGCATGATCTTTTCCGAAGCCTGTATTATGTACAACATGAATGAAATTAATGTTGTAGAACAATCAATATCCAAGAAATAACAAACACGTACGTACCCTGAGAGTTTCTAACTCGGGTCCTTCCAGGGCATCGAAATAACGATCAACTGGAACACTCTCCATTTCAACATGCTGCTCAGGAAAGGCTGCTGGCTGGTCTTCTCCACCTTTTCCAACTAGATGTGATATTTGCCTCTCGAACTTGCCAGTCCATGTTTTGAAAGAGTCATACCTCTTATCCTTGAGTTTGTTAATGGCAGGATTCTTCTTCATATGCTTTTCTGGAAGTTTTTGAAAGTTAATTTTTCTGGATATGTCATGAAATGCAGCAGAAGAAGAAGAGGAAGAAGAGGAAAAAGCTGGCATAGGCTGAGAGTAATATTTTGCATATTTGGTGACAAAAGAAGGTGAGGAGTTTCCAGAATCATTATTATTCACGTCTTTTGTTGTTGGATCATTATCTCTTAAGAGATCTCTGTTGTTTCCAGGCAAGCTAGCTCTCAATGGAGAAGAAGGCATGCTGATAGAAAAAGTTTGTGGCAACTGGGATGACTGTCCATCTTCATCAATCTTCTCAGATACGGCTTTTAAGCTATCAAACCCATCAACTTCTTGAGTAGTTATAACTCTGAGCAGAGATGGAAGTTCTTCTTCTGGACTCTGCTGCTTTTCACTATCCAAATGTTCCATCTTAAGTCCTATAACAAATTGGGAAGAAAAGCTTTTAGTCACACGACTGAGAAAATCAAATTCACAACAAAAAATGATCAGATAAAATTTGTACCTTTTGAAAACCACCAGAATCTGCAACAATTGCTCTCTTATTTTCTTCTTTCTGTAAATTTCACCAAGGCAAATAAGGAAGCATAAACAGACTTATATAGACAATATTGCATGGGCTTGTAAAAATAAAATAAAATAAAAAGAGATAGAATGGGAAAGATATAGAAGTGGAATTGTATTAAACTAAAGAAAAAAGTTAGGTCATCAATTTTGTCACTACCTTTGATTTTACAATCTTATTATTTGACCATGGACAGCTGTTCACTGTGTTGGTCGACACAATATAAGCTTGGTATGAAACAAAAAAAGGATCAAAATATTCAGATGTGAGATGCTATTTTGATCCATCTCCTTTTTTTTTTCTTTTTACCATGATCTCAAATGGGGTTAAATGTTTATGTGGCAGAGATTTGTTTATACAAATAATGGTCAGCATAAGTTACTGATCATGAACACACAGGCTTTTCATGATGTAAGCTGTATTTTATCTGAATGATTAATTAACATGTGTTGGTTACGAAACAAGATGATGCTGATTAATAATAACAAATACACGGCTCAAGATGGTGCCAACAAACACATGGTTGATGACTTATTTAAAGAAATAAGCAGATATTATCAGTTGGAAAGAATATGAAAACTCATTCTCAAATCTCAATTGTATATTTTATAAAATGCATTGCACCCAAGAGAAAACACAGCCAGCCAGCCAGCCAGCCAGTCTGTCAGTCAGTCAGTCAGTCAAACCAGTTGATAGGAACATCCAACATAAAAAATTAGGAAAAATTAACATTGAATTCGAACCTTAGGATGAGGAAATAGATACCACCTCTCACAAAGATCAACAGCTAGAATTGCAAGCAGGAATCAAGCAATATGCCACCGTCCAATCCTACAGCACCGCAATATGAGGACCGCAGGCTTAGAAGACAAGAAACTTAAAAAAATAATTAATGGAAATCTATCAAACACGAAGGCATGCATAATAATTTATATTTGATCACTTATGTCCCCACTTCCAGCAAAGAGAAAGGAAGATGACAAAACATCGTTATTATTGTATTTTAATTATCAATCACCCACCATTTCAGACTAGTTTTAAAATTGATTCCCACTTTCTGGGTATTTGGGTCTGTATCAGGTCATTAATTTACCTCGCAAAAGGAAACTTCACAAACGTTTCCTTGTTTTCAAACAAAGAACACTAGTACTATTAAATTACCTGTTGTAAGATTTCGTAGCCGTCAAAGGATCAGTTGCGTGCGAATGGCGGCATTCTTCATGGATGTTGTTGTTCTAAGGAAGAAATTGGAACAAATCAATACAAAAGAAGAAGAATTCATCATGGTTACTTAATAATGTGAAGTAGATCTGTAAATTAATACATACACTGACAGTGAAAACAGATGGTGAAATCATAACGCCGATCATATATAGATCCTTACGTACGGTCACTGATAATGGAAATTACAATCGAAAGAACTGGATGTTAACTGAAACCTTGATCACTTGGAAATGCGATCTCATGCAGATTGGTAATGGCGTTTGAATAGATTTATCTGATGATCCAGCTTCTTCTCGATCTCCGAAATTTACTTTTTTTTTTTTTTTTTTTTTTTTAAGAAATTCTTTGTAAAAAAAGTAATTATTATAACCCCCATTAATGGATCCTTTTGTTTAATATAAATCATATTTTAGTTGTTTAATAACAGAAAAAGTGGAATAAATTAGGCCATTATAATCTCTTCTTTACTTTTATATATTTAAATAATTATATCTACCTAAACTTCTACCATCATAGATATTTTATTTTAACACTATCGTCATCATTGCTTATTATAATTGTTTTTTAAAATTAATAAAATAAAAGGTGTTTATTCATATTTGGTAGGAAGAATATGATTGAAATAAATAGAAAGAAAAATATCTAAAGGGGAAGAAGAAAAGTGTGATTTTTTCTTTTTAATTTGTAGATTTTTTTAGAAACAAAATTTTCAAATGATTTTTTTTTCTTTTCATTTTGATTAAAAGAAGACACCAAAAAGGCTAAGTTTGGAAAAAAAAAAAGAAAAAAAAAAGAAAAGAAAAAGATATATGGAATGTAGCACGATTGAATGGTGAGTTGGTTCACTTTTAATTGTACGTAAGATAGCATATTCATTCTCATCCACAAGTATTTTTGGATGGACTGTTTATTCAACTATAGATGTCTTTAATTTCATATTCATCAAAATACTTGGAAATGATTATCATTTTGCTAGAGAACTTAATATAAAAACAAATAAATAAATTAAAGAATGATAAATGAAATGAAAAAAATATAAATAAATAAATTATGAAGAGGATAAGAGAGACAATTAGAGATAGAATTTGGGAGAGAATGAAATCTCACTAACTAGAAAAAGATAAATGAGGAGAAAAGAGAAAAAAATTTATTATTTTTTTAACTACTAATTTCCTTTCCTAAATTTTTTTTTTCAATCAATTATTGCTAATATTTTTTGAAAGAGATTCTTGTTATTTAAAGTTAATAATTAAATTAAATAAAAATTACATTTATACCCTTTATAGAATCTCTTGGAGGATCTAGTTTTATCTCAAATATTCAATCATTATATTATCTATTTAATTTATTTTTTTATTTTTTAAAATAATAAAATTATTTTTTAATATTTTTTAATATAAATTAATTATTAAATAAAAATCTAGAGATATAAAACGATAATTTGATAAAAAGAATAAATAAAAACTTTTTTTTTTTACTTTTAAGCAAACCAGACTTTGTTTTAAAAAAAAAATCCAACCAAAACCCAACAACCACATCCTCAAACAAGCTATTTAGTTTTTCTAAGCTTTCTCCATAAATAGCATGCCAAGTGTCCCATTGATGTGACAATATTAAAAGAATAAAAAAATTAAAACATTTAGACCTTATTCTGAATTTTTTTTAAAAACTTAAAAGAAAAAAATAATAATTGTTGTTGATTTGAGGAGGTGATATTATTTTTAATAAAAAAAGTTAAAAGATATTGATATATAAAAATAAAAAATAATAATTTAAAATTAAGGGTATTTTAGTATTTTGGTTAATGAAATAATGAATGTGATTGATTGAACAGTTGATTTTGTTTGAGTTAAAAAAAAAAACACGACCCAATAGAATAATGTGCAATTTGATTGTTCAAAAAATAATAAAAAAAATTCTCTACTATCTTTTCTTATACTTTTTCGTTTTTTCAGCTGTGATGTTATGCTATTTACTCTTATATTCTCTTCAAATTTCCCTCCTATCATGAGGGAACATTAAATAACTTTGAGATGATAAGTCAGTAATTTCAATTTTTTATTGAAAAATATTAAGTCGGCATTGTTAGGGTTATATTTTGTTTTTTTCATTCAGTCCAAATATCTCATTATATTTTGAGTGACATGACATAACCCAATCAATATAAAACACGCTTCAACTTCAAGAAGTTGTAAATTTAATTGTCTTCAATATTATAAAAAAAATTCGGACCGTCATTTCATAAAAAATCATATTGTTATTTTTATATAACTTTCACATCAATTTAGTTAATTAATTCCCTCTTAAAGTTTTAGGGTTAATAGTTTGAAGAATTAAGGTTTATACAAATTTATTATTTAGAAGTATAAGTTAAATTATTAAATAATTTTTATATTTAATATTATTTTTATTTGATGATAAATTTAAAATAATTTAAATTAACTTCATATTAAATAAGTTCAAAATAATAATAATAAATCTGAAAATAAATAAATAATATTTTAACATCTTAAAAGATAAGTTAAAATATATGATTGATCAATAATATTGTAAATGAATTAATTGAGATTAAATTCTAATCAAATAATGTAAAGAAAAGAGAGTATGAATTTATAATAAAAATTTATAAATTTAAGTAAAATTTATAATGTAAAGAATAGAGTATATAAGAGGAGTGATAGAGAAAGGGAATTTGGTGAGGAAATTTGGTTAGGGAATTTGGTGAGGGAATGACTTGGCATCACCTTCATTGGTTGAAAAATGTAAAAGTGGGAGGAAAGAGAGAAAATAGAAAAATTATTTGATTTTTTCAACGAATAAAATTATGCCAAATCATTCCCTCACCTAATCATTTCTCATATTATATTTATAAATGTAACTAAAATTAAAATATATGTGTTATTTTATTTTATTTTAATATTTATATAATATATTTAATTAATTAGTTAATTGATAGAGAATGAGTTAGTTAATTAATAATTGAAGGAGATTAAGAGAGAAAATGGTTAATTAATGGATTAAGAGAAAGAATGAGTTAATTAATAATTTAGAGAGGAAATGTGGATAATTTGGGAAAAGGAATGGAAACGTGAGTAGTTTGAAAATTTTTGTTTGAAATATAGGTAGAACACGACAAAGTTCGAAAATGACGAGAGAATGACGTGCAATCTAATTGTTCAAAAAAATAATAAAAAAATTTATCTACTATCTCTTCTTATATTTTTTTTCATTTTTTTAATAATAATACATTTATTCTCATATTCTCTCCCCCAATTTTACTCTATCATTCATCAAACATTAAATATCTTTGACATGATTAGTCGGTAATTTATTTTTTTTTTTTAAATGATAAGTCGGCATTGTTAGTGCTATATTTTGTTTTTTCCATTAAGTCCAAATATGTCATAATATTTTGAGTGATATGACATAACCCAATCAATATTAAGCACGCTTCAACTTCCAGAAGTTGTGAATTTAATTGTCTTCAATATTATAAAGAAAAAATCGGACTGTCATTTAAAAAAAAAAAAATATCATATTGTTATTTTTATATAACTTTCACATTAATTTAGTTAATTAATTCCCTAAAGTTTAGGTAATTGGCCTTGTATTTTTTCTAATAATAGTTCTTAGAAGTTCATTTGTTTATTTGGTTAATCCTTTTGTTTTATTAATCTTTTATGCGTATAATAAATAAATAAAAATATGTTAAGTAATTAAAAAAAATTATGGAAATTTACGTCACAAATCAACTATCAAAAGGATGGACTGGCAAAAGAAAAGGTAATGCTGCTACAATTAATAGGAATACACACTTATAAATAGAATAGATGTGCAATACAATTAATATTAAATTATTGTGGTTGGAGTCTAATTTAAAAGACTCTATGAATAATAAAATTATTGCTCATATTTGATAGAAATATTAAATTTTATATTCAACTTAATTTAATAGTTACAATAGTCCGTGTCTAAGAGACCAAAATTCACGACTTCACGATTTTATTTCTTACTAAGCACATTTTAAGTTGAAATATGATTGTTGTTATGTTTTTTAAAAAAATCTCTTGTATTTATATATTTTTGCATAAGGTTAAAGATTAAGAATAAGTAGTTTGATTTCATATTTCTTCCTTATCAACTTAGTGGAATCTCTAGTATACTTAAAAAGAAATAAACTATTGAATTCATGATTAATTGGATTGGATTGAGGGATAAAATATGGAATTGGGTATTTTGTTGCTGTTAGCAATGGTGGTGTCTTATATTATTCCCATTGAGCTATTGCCTTTTTTTTTTACCCGGCAATGAAATTGTGTCATCGTGCTGATTGTGATGTTCACTTAATTCCCACTATATTAAGAAATTGTTTTATTAAAAGTTTAAACAATTTATCTTCTTTAATTGTAAAATGTTCTTAACCAAACTTTCTAATATCATAACATCAAATCAAATATTATTTAACAACTATATATTAATTTTACAAAGTCAAAATCATGCTGCTATGAATAATGATATATAAACATATTGAGTATGAGTGATAAGTTACAATGGGTTTAAAGTGTATGTAGAGGTATGCCTTATAAGAAATATGATTCTAGTTTGATTTTTAAGCATAAAAAATAATATAATTGTATATATTTATAATTTTATGTTTTGTATGGAGTATAAATTAAAAAATTTAAGTATAAAAATTAATATAATGGTATATATTTATAATTTTATGTCTTTGATAAAGTATACATTTTTTCTTTCTATTAACATAATAATATATATTTTTTAAATAGTCTATATATATTTAAAATGATAAGAATCAGTTAAAAAAAAAAAGAGTTATGCAATAGGTTATCGAACTCGTAGGTACTCAAGAAGAATGATTAACTCCCCGACCGACTTTACCGACTTTTCAGAATGGATATCGGAAAATGTTATAATAACAGCATTATGAATAATACGCATCGGACGACTGCGATCATTGAAAGTTCGACGATTTGTCTCCAACCAGATAGTGCACCAAAAATAATTGGAATGATAATTCAATTATGTAGATCTGACATATCAGCCGCATCAATCCAAATTTTCCAACAACTACCCAAAGACTTGACATCAATCACCCAATGAATCTCAATAATACTTCACAAAAGACTCCAAATACTAATCACCCCTCGAAAATGCAAAAGTAAGTGAGTTTTCAATTCGACATCTTCGTGACACATACGACAATGACTAACTATAATACAACTTTGTTTAATACACATTATCATTCGTAAAAATTTCACCATGATTAATGCTTTCATTCCAAAAATTATATGAAATCATTTTAACAAACAAATTATACCAACGCCCCACATTAAAAATATCAATGTCTTGTCAACGCATAACGGCTTTTTCATACGAGGATACTTGTTTGCGTCATACCAAAAGTAATTAAACTCTATTATGTGACGAACTCTCTCTAATGTTTAATCGTCTTCTATATTTAATTTGACTGACGATGTCACTAGACTGATGATCAAATATGTCATTAACGACATATAGCAATGGAAACGAACTCATAATACGTAGTTAGATTTTTGATATTACACCAAATATCCTTTCAAAAACTGATTGAAGAATTATCCCTCACAACGAATCTAGACTACTCAATGAATCTAGAATAAATTCTCTCCTCTAAATGCTATACCCCGTTGGATAATTATACATTTTGATGAACCAACTAGGCCAATATTGACTATACTTACATTTGATCATCGATGCTCAAAGACTATTCGTCTTCGTTGCAAATCTACTACATCATTTTAATAGAAGAGTATTATTAAAGGAAACAAGATCTCGAATATTCAAATCTCCTTAATCTTTAAAACAATTAATCTTATTTTAACTAATTAAATGACAAAATGATGAGTTATAAGTTCCCTGTATAAATTTATATATTATTCTTTCAATTTTTACCACCACACTTTTTAAGAGAATGCATAAAGACCTTATATATGCGAGCATATCTTAATTAATGAGAATTAGTCGTCTTTTTTTAGATTGTTTTGTTTTTCCATCTAAATAGTTTATATTTCATTTTAGTGATAATCGAGTCTTAAGAAACCTTAAATCGTAATTTAACATCCGATGCCATATCAAAATATGTTGACGAAAGACACAAATTATGAACTTCAACACATTTGACAACCTCAACATTTTTTATTCGAAATATAATTCAAGAAAAAGATGTATTACTTATTAAGATTAATGGGAAAATCGGTTATATATATATTTATTATTACTTTTTATTTAATTATTTTTTTATGATTTAATAATATTACTTTTTTATTTTATTTGTTATTATTATATATCATTTACTATTTTATTATATTTTAAATAATATAAAAATGAATTTTGATTTAATATATAAAGTTGGATGTACTTTATGTTATTTATTAAAATATGAATTTATTTTAATTATTATTACTTTATTGTATACATAATAAAATAATAATATGCTTACATTTTATTATATATTAAAAACTAATTAATCACAATTCAATATATTTTTTTTTAGAAACAAGAATATGTAATTACAAAATAAAGCCATCCATTGTAAAACAATATTTTTTGATATTTTTTTGTGGTACCCTTGGAGTTTAGAGATGTTTTAGAATATAATAAAATTTTAACAATTTAGATAAGATTAAACGTTAAAATAATATAATAGTTACTTCATACATATACGTGAATCATTCTAAATTTTTTTAGTGAGAGTATAAATAGTTACACAATATACATATAATATATTAAAACTTATAATATTATGAGCAAGTTTAATTAAATAACCATAAAAGTTGTCTAAATTATTAAAAAGTAACTATCTTCACTTAAAAAGCTTAAATTATCTATCACGAGTCACCATATAATATTAAATGTAATCTAGGAATGGATTCAGTTCAATTATGATGCCATACTCTCATCAAATATATCATTAATCAATAGTTAACTGAATATTTACCGACCATTATGACCACCGAAATATTAATAATAATCCAACATTATGAGCGGTGGTTTAGTTTGGGTCTAAACTGAAATGGATTAATGTTTTGTCTAAAGTTTTAGTTGAATGTAAGTTCGGTTTGAAATAAAAAATAAATTTTGAATGTGTTTTTTTGGTTACGTATGGTTACTTTGGTTTGTATAGTATATATAATTGAATTTTGTATAAGATTATAAATATGCGTTAAAACAAATTTCACTTAATTTGTAATTTTATTTTTTATATTTATTTTTAATATTTAATTATATATTATTTAAATAATTTTACTTAAAATTCAATAATATAATAATAATAGAAAACAAAAAATATAATAGAAGAAAATGATTGCTAATATATTTTGTCAATGTAAAATTAAAAAAATTATATAAATAAATATTTGTTTTATTTTTTTAAAAATAGTACACATAATTATTTATAATTATTGTTTTATAGGGTGACCAATAAAATTTATTCATTATATAATATTTAGTTAATTAATTATAAAATTTCTATTATTTAAAATTATTATTATAAATAAAATATTAAAATATTCTCTGTTAACACTTGTATTTTTATTCATAATGTCGTTGATTTCATTATTCAAATTATTTTATATTTAATTTTTTTAAGTAATTTATATTATATTAATACTTTTAAAATTTTACACTAATATTAATACCGTTTTCAAATTAAACTCTAAATTTTATTGGTTGTTATTATAATATGATTGTGTGCACTTATAATTCTCACTCTATTTTTTTTTCTTACTTAATTCAAAAATAAGTCTCTCATTTTATGATTTATCTATACAGAGAAATATTTTTTCAAATTGGAAAGTACACTTGTTCAAAATTTAAATATAGATGGACATTTATATAAATTCTTAATAATATAACTTCAAATTTATTACATTGATATCCTTCCTTGCAAAGAAATCATTTGTTATTATCAAAATAAATATTACAAGTGATAATTTTTTTATTAATTAAACATAACCGTGCTATTTATAGAGAACTGGAGTTGGGCAACAGCCCAACCACAACTAATAAAATAGTGTTTCTAAACTTTTAAAAATCTGAATTTTGAATTGTTGGGTTATACCATTTCCATATATGTTTCTTTTCATTAGCATATCAAAATTTAACTAATTCAATAGTTATTATAAAATTATGAAACATTAAAAGTTCAAAAATTAAATTAATAAAAATTTTAAGTGTCAACATGGCAGGGAGGAATTCCATAAGAACTTATTATAAATAATTAATCAAAAAATAAATCTCGTAAAAATATATATTTTAACTTAAATTATTAATGATTAAATTTTATGAGAAAAAAAATATTAAATCAAAAGTATTAATATATATATATATATATATGAGATAATCATTTATGTAATACAATACAAGTCAATAATATATATATATATATATATATATATATATATATATATATATATATATAATAAAAAAAAATTATCTTCCCTCTTATATCAAGTTAATGAGAAGGCTTTCTTTGAGACTTTGCCTACTGTCTAGACTTTTATCACTTTTAATTCAAGCTTTTTATTTTATTGTGTCTGGGCCTTCTTTTGGACCGGATCCATTAAAAATGGTATGGTTGTGCTGCTGCAAAAAGAGATATTTTTATTAGGTCAATTGTCACCGACTGAAACCACACATTTCTTGAAACTATCATATCCAGAAATATGTCTTTTTCCATTTAGATTTATGTACTAATCTCACTTGGTTGGACTCAAATTTTCAATTTACAGCTTTTGTCAACCAACTTTGCGATTGATGCAGTCTGATTGGATAGAACCAAAATGCTACAAAAATGGAGAATTAAGGCTAGACATGAAATTGGTTAGTTGAGGCAAATTGCACATGAGTTATGTCTTGCTTGTGTCGTGCCCAAGAATCTTATAATAAGGCACAACTAATCGTGTCGTGTTATAAAGCATTGTAACACTAATATCGACCTATAAAGCTTAACTATAATACTAATAATATATAAATGAAAATATTCAAAATTGCAATATATAAATAAAATGTTATCTTAATTTTGTTCATCCTTTTAAACAAAGCCATTTATTATAAATATTTAAGTTTAGATTATATCCATAATTATATGCGTGTTTGTGGTGTGCTAAGTTATTTATTAAAATAATTTATATATTAGTTTTGGTAATATATATATATATATATATATATATATAATTAATTTTGAATTATTATAATCAACTTATTTAAAATTAAAATGTTTTACAAAATAAAAAAAAATTATAACTAACACAAAATGAATAATATATAGTCCAACTAAAAATAATGTCACACTAATTATGTTATTTTCAAAATTATGTGAAAATATTAATATTATATAAATTAACTATATTAAAATATTATAAAAATATAAGTGTTTAAATAATAAAATAAATAATACTTTTAAATAAGATTAAAAAAATAGTTAAATATATATATTTTTAAATAAAAGTTTGATTTCATCTATTAATATATAGTCTTATAATTGAAGCCTAGCCCAGTTAACAACAATTTATAATTAATGCATGCAATCAATCCACAAACCAACTTATATTAGTTTTGAAAGACATAACCTTAAAGCCTGACCCAAATACAAACCATAATATTAGACAATTGTTTTTTAGTAACACATTCACAAATTGTTTTCCCTTTTACATGTGTTGTATTGAACAGAGTTTAAAGAATAATTGACACCTATTTTTAATTTTGATACAGTTGTTGCCCATTATGATAGAGAATTCAATAAGTTATTTATTAATTACAATCTAACTCTAATAGATGTAATAATATATTTATATGGGTGGTTAATTAGTTTCATCCCATCAAACATAATATTTTGGTTTTAAGGAGGTGTTTTTTCTACTCTCCAATCATAACCCGACTTAGTACCCACAATTATCTATGAACATATGATTATATATAATCCATTATCATTCCAATTTTCATATATTTGAAGTCATTCATTGTCATTAAAGTTTCAACATTAATTTATATATATATTTGTAACAAATCATTTGTGAAATTGTTTATTTTAATACTACTTTATTGATATTTATTAAGATTAATTAATATGACAATTAGGTTAAAGTTATGAGAGTACTATATCAACAATTAATAATATTATGTAGATATTAATGCCCTCTACAACAAAAGTATATCTTTTTGCCAACAAAAGAAAAGCTTCTTCCCACTATCACATTTGAATTTTAAATATTAACAAAATTAATTTAATATTATTTTCATTTAAATTTTATAAATAAATAATGCATCACATATTTATAATTAAAAAATAAAATTATAACATCAAGTAAAAAACAATCAATATATACAATGATTCAAAAAATCAACCAAAATAAATATTATAAGATAGATATGTGTTTATAATAATAATAATTTTTATGATGGTTTGTAATGAATTTTAAAATTGAACTCATTTTATTTCTATAAAATCATATACTTAAAATAATTTAATTATTAACCCTTTAAATAGTTAATTATTTAAATATACAGTTTATTCCAAAACTTATATAGTTGAAAAAATAGAATGAGTGCATATAAATTAATGATAGAGACATCCATTTTGGGGTTAGTCGTTTTTTGTAAGTGAAGTGGGGTTTGCACTGGCGGCATATATATAATATATATATATATATATATATATATATATATATATATATATAATATTAATAGAGATTTAATTCCACTAATTAATTAATTAATAATAACTCGGAGTCGGCGGATCCCTTTGCAGGCAGGTAGGCATCTCTGCCCACATTCTTTCACTTTATAAAATTAATTTGTTTGTTTCATTTTGTAGTTTCCTAAAAGTGGTTGATATTGAGATTTAATCTTTTCAAAGTTTTTAAGTTAAAAGAATTCATTAACTAATTAAACTTATAAAATGAAAAAGGTATTGCTTTACCTAAGTACTTACTTAATTAATTACATGTCTAATTGTCATTTTCATAGTCTTATCTATTTAATTTTGGAACATTTAATCAACAATCTTTGTAAGGTTGGAAATACAAGATTCAATTATTTACAAGTTATTAGGATCCATCTATCGTCTGTTGGTTCAACTGACAAAGATCTTACATGTTTTTTTGTTATGTTTAAACGAGGATGTAATTTATGATCAAGAAAAAAGAAAAAAGATGAGATGAAAGGGCATATTGATAGTGATAGAATTAGGTATGGGATTTGCTAGATGTTTGAGGACAGAAATAAAGAAAGAAAGAAAGTTTTGCATGCAGTCAAAAGGGCACCAAAATGAAGCCCCACTAATTGTCATTCTATGTTGTTATACTGTCTTTGAAGGTGAAGAAGGGGCCAAGACAACTCCTTCTTATAACTTAGTGCCTGACCAATTGCAATTTCTAACCACTCCTTTTCTCCTTTCATTGCTTTTTCAAAATTCTCTCATATATATGTTGGCAACTCAATTATTATCATCATTCATTTGTTTGTTTCCTCACTTAGGACAACCTACAACTTGTGTTATGCATCATCATTCATCATGCAATACCACTATATACATTTTATTAATTAATTTATAAATTGTACACCCACGAGCGAGAGCGAGCGACCAAAAACAAAACAAAAAAGTGTCGCTATTTCTTTACGTAGTGGGATGATCGAGAATCTTGTCAGCGAATTCTGACTGAGACCACATTGCGCGGTGATGGTGGTGGTGGTGCATGTAGTTATATATACTAATTAATTAAGTTTAAGCTAGAGAGGTTAATAATATGTTTGACCTAATTGTATTATGGAATGCATGTATGTAGGGTTGAGAGGGATATATATAACATTAATTTAGAAAGTTGATCATAAATTAATTAATACTCTTCAATTGTTTAAGGAGTTTTATAGTACAAATCAAACATATTCATTAATTTCTTCGAGTACACTTTTTGGCATTAGAGTAATTTTGAAAGATGAAGATAATGTAAACTATTACTCTTAAGCATACAAAATTTTGACAATGAAGATTTGTTGTCAGTCTTCCCAAGGACCACTCTAATTAATGCTTTACTAACTAGACCTTACATGCAATTTTATTTAACTAATACGACAAAAGAAGTCAAAAATTATTTGCTTATTAGGTTTTTCTTTTGGTCCAAACAGTAAAAGATTCCATCTTATTATTATATTAGGGGAAAAATTGTATTTAAGGAGGAGCGATAGAATGTTTTGAATTTAATTTGTATTAAGAATGTCTTAAATAATTAAAAATGAACATTATATATGAATGTAGAAATTAAGGTATAGATGAGATTGTGATTATTAATCTATATATACTTATATTCTTATTCATTGGATTATAAGCTATGATTGAAGTGATAATGAATTCATACGAGGTCTCTTATTGGGATGCATGTGTTTCTCTTTCTTTGGCACATGATGAATCCTTAAAATTATTTATATTGTAACGGGCTTATTTTATTATCATCTTTTCCTAATCTTACAAATTTAATCAAAACAATATATACAGTTAAATAACTAACATTATCTCAAATTGATGAATCGTTTTAAATCAAAGTGTTTTTTTTGTTAGTAAAAATCGAATTTAAAACATTTAATTTTTTAAGTTAGAATCTTATCATTTAAACTATTTTTTTATGAGTTATGTATATATATAATTAAAAATGATAAATTTATAACAAAATGATAAAAATGCAAATTTAAATAGCAAAAGACTGTATAGCATGAGCTCAAGGACATAAAAAATATTATTAAATTAATTCATTCATATATTAACATGGAAAAAGACAGGAACATCAATAGGGAGAGATCAATTTATTAGATTGAGATTCTCAAAAAATAGTTGTAATCAACATTAATATCTCAATACTCTTTTCTTTATCTGAATTTAAAGATTTATTTATTTTGGACTCAAAATTGACTTAATCCAGATTTAGAAATAAGGGCAAAAATTATTATTTTTGCATGATAAATTTTCCTCAACTTGTGTTATATGTTAAAGAATTTCAATAAAATATTCTTTTTACTAAATATGTTAGTACTTAGTCATATATGTTGTTTCAGAGGCACTCTTTACAAATTTTGTATAGATATTTATTTATAAAATTTTAGGCATGCACTTGAGGATTAATAAACATAGTTAATAGTTACCAACAATTGAAATTTTTTCCAAAATTTAATAATAAGTTGAAGATAAAATTATTAGGATTGTTCAGTAATAATAGTTGTGCCTAAAAATTAAAGGTCACAGATTTGATTTGTGCATAGAAGACTGCATATCACAAAAAAGTTAAGTTAAGGTGGATTCATGCTAACCTTTTAAATTAAAATTAAAAATAAACTATGAAGAGCTATTATATTATTAATCATGACCCTTTTATAATTAAATATTAGTTAGAAGATAATGAATATAAATTAAGGATTTAGTGGATCACACACAAATAAATTAGTGTTATATTGTAAGATGAGATTGAAATAAAATTTTGTAACGTAACTATTATTCGAATTCAAAAGTTGAATTCGATAATCCAAAAAGATGGGCCAAGTTAATTAAAAAAATATTATGGTCGGAATTTTGAAAATTGAAAAAACAAGGCAAGACTAATTAAGAAATTAAAACTAATTAATATTGAAGAAGAGTTTAATTATAATATACAAATAAAATCCAAAAAATTGCATTCAACATATTTGAATATTGTAAAATATATACATGTAGGGCAACATATTGTCGTAGTTGTTGTTTAAGCAGATTTATATTCGCAATGGTGGTTGATGTAGTTGATTACGCAAATTTATATTTAAGAAAATAATATCACAACAGTTTGCTTTGTTGTTACAAAGATCTTGATATATATACTACTACAACTTAGATCCTGATATGCTAATATATTTGAAGATTCCAATTCTTACTATTGGTTTCGCAACATCTATGGCTATAGCCTATAGATCTTGGTGTTAATGTACTAAAATAATGTTACTTATTTTGGAATGTTGTAAATGCGAAATTTTGGTTTGAAATCAGCATTAGATAAATGTAACAAAGTGAGTTCAATTATGAACTCTTCCATTATAAATTTATAATATTTCAACAAATTCAAATCTTTACACTTACTTTTAAACTCTTTGCTTCTATTGTAAGTTAGTATGTTTCTCTTAAAAATTCAATGTAAAATAAATTACAATAAAAGTAATGTGAACAAAACCTTTTTGACCTAATTTAAATTTGAGTACTTTATTATATATATATATATATATATTTATATTATTCCTTTATTTCTTAACTTAAACCACTCTCATCATCAATTTATTTTTAAAAGCAAATTTAGATTATTTTTATCCGGGTAAAAAGATAGTACTTCTTGATTGTAATTACTTCCTACTTGCATAAAAAAAAGTGTTTTTTCAATGAATATGAAATTTTGGCAGACATTATTATTTTTTTAACAATAATATAAGTTTTAAAGAATTAATTATTTTTATCCTATTTGAAGAATGAATATGCAAATGACACATTTATTAATAAGACATACAAAAGTTACTAATAAAGTACTCCAAACTTACAAGAATTCATCGCATGAACAGAGAACATAAGGAAAAGTTTATGATGATATTATGGCAACGCTCTTATAAAAAATGTAGGGAATTCTCATTAATGAAGACAATTAGAAATTCAGTCTTAAATGAAATATCTCCTATAAAATCATTACAAGAAAATGAATGTTCAAATAATTATTGTTTGATGACTTGTTTGTAATTCAATTATTTGTTATTCTGTAATGTTTGAAACTCAATTAGTATCCCGTTTTTCTAAAAAAAAAAAAAAAAATACTCCAAACTTGTTTAAAATTTGTAATTTAAAATGTTCAAAATTGGGTTTTGTAATGCTACAAAGTTTTAGATAAAAACAACATAATATAAAATATGAAAGATAATAAAAGAAATAATGCATAAAGGAAAATAGTGGCAATAATATAAGATAAAAACAAAGGGAATCTATTTTAAAAATAAATATATTAAAATTTTTAGATAAGTTAGAATTAAGTATATTTGGTTCAACTAAGATACAATTATGAAAGTTCTCCCCATTGAAAGCACTCTCTAATAAAATTTTAATTTTATATTATTATTATTATTATCGTTTTACATTAAATATTGGATGAAACCGTTATATATTCAAATTTTTATGATTTTTCGTAACTGTTATAAAAAAAGATTTCCAATATATGTATTAGAATAAAAAAGCTTAAGAAATTCTATATTAAATAAAATAAAATTTGTAAACACCATTCTAAGATGATAAATAGGCTAATCATAATTTAATTAAATGAATGAGATACCAATTTTCCTGGTCTAACTACACTATCCTCATTAATGAAATTAACAATATCAATTTTGATAATGGTTTGATTAATTTGAATTTAAAACATTCCATAAATTAAATAAAAGACTTGATTACATGATGATAATAATAATACAAATATATTACAAAGTTGGGAAAAGTAAAATGGGATTGCGTGTAACCCACAAATGAGATTAATGGTGCACAAGGAAAATAAATAAATATAATACATATACAAGGCATGTGATGCTGAGTTGGAAAAGAGTCACAAGGACGAGGAACCTCTCTGGATCTCTCTCTTACTATTCCTTCTTTTCTTTTTCTTTTTCTTTTTTCTTTTTTCTTTTTTTTTTGTCTGAAATATTACAAGACTTTTGTGAAAAATAACCCTTGAATAAAGAAATATAACTAAATTTCGGTTAACAGACAAGAATGTGCCTTTTTTTTTTAAATAATTTATGAACCAACATATTTTTATTATTATTTTTTTTCAGAAATCTGTGTTCCGCATTTCTTTCCTTCAGAGTGCGACTAATCCCCGAAAGTTAAACACATAGCCCGCAAATCTACGTAAACCAATTTAACCAGATGAGCGAAACTTTCTGTTAGACGAGCTCGAACCCAAGACCTCAGAGAGGCTGGGGACCTGGGGTATCCAACTCCTTTTATCGCTAAACTAGAAGAAGGGAGAACCAACCTATCTTTAATTTAATTAGCAATACATATTTTTCATATAGGCTTTATTTTGATTTTTGATGAGATGTTAATTAAAGATGAATGAATGGGCAAGATTTATTTATAAATTAATTAAGAGAAAGGATAAAAATCAAGAGAATGAGATTTATTAAGATCCCATTGAGAGACAAGACATGGACTATCAATCTTTTCTCCACAAAAAAATAATAAAAAGAAATAAGGAAAAAGAAAAGGTTGTATAAAGGTGTGACTATGAATGGACCATGGATAGTCTGGTTTTTATGACCAAAACCCTACTAGAAAGGATGAGGCAAAAAGATTCTCTTAATATTCTTCCACCAATTATATTGTGACCTGAATACTTGGGCAGCTCCCATAGTGCATAAATTGTCTTTTTCTTCTTCTTTTTCTTTTAAGTGGACATGGAAAGTGAAAAGAGTGATTCACCCTACCAATAGCTACCTAGGGGTCAATTAAAAAGCTAAACCCTAATTACTTTCTTTCTTTTTTAATAGGTCCCAATTAATGAGGTCTCCCCAACACTAACATAACATGTGGGGGATTAAGCCCCATTCATTTTTAATGGGAATAATTTTATCACTTTTTTATTGTATTTTGTGTGATTCCTATTGATTAGTTAGTTAATCTAGCTAGTTCAAATTATTCAACTATAAGCTTAATATATGAATTTTTTTATTGTAGTTCTTGTTGTAATCCTCTTCTTTTTTATATGGGTTATCAAATGTGGTGGAAGTATATAGATGAAGAAAATGTGAAAGATGGTTGCACTAATTGTTTGGATCAATTGCTATATGATTTTACAATTAATACATTTTAATTGAGTGACAATTAGATGGTATACCTTTAATCTAATGAATCGATGAGGCCTCTATATATATTTAACTGAGTTTGAAATATTTATATATATATATATATATATATATATATATATATATATATATATAATTTTGTCTGAAATTGTTTATTGTTTGAATTTACTACCTAAACATTTAAAACTCGTTTAAAATATTATAACATAGTTAATTTCGATTAAAAATAAGCACAGATTGTTCATATATGTGCTATATCCATTTTTTATTTATTTAAGTCTTCGGGGGCAAAACTTTAACATCCATCTTCTAATTGATTTTTTCTAACTCTATTTTCAAACAATAATGTTACAAAGGTAATTATAAAATGGTTGCTAATTCGTTTCTTCTTATTTAAATGTTTGTTTTATGTTGTGTGATCTCAAAATTATCTATAAATAATAAATAAATATTGAGTTTGAAGGAAAAAAATGTCACTTAGTTATAATAAAAATTAGTTTGTTTGTATAAATAATTTGGGTACATTCAGTAAATTAATAAATATAATTACCATATATATATATATATATGGAATAATGATTATATTGCATTTCCTAATCAATATGATCACCTCCTGTTATTGTCTTAGACGTGTTGATGTCCAAATTGATGGGAATAGACCTATCTGATGGTTAAGTTTGACCAAAAAATAGTAGTTTGATTTATTTATTTATAATGACCACTTATTTTATATTTTGACAAGTACTTACTTGTAATTATGACACAATAGTATAGGTGGCCATAATAATATGAGAAGTTTATAATCATGTAGTTTGACCCATATTTGAAAATGAGTTTTATATATATATATATATATATATATATATATATATATATATATATATATATATATATATTTGGAAGTAGTTTAGAAATTCTTTTTTATTTATTTAATTTGTTTTTCAAATAAAAAATAAAAGTAATATATATATTAATTAAGCCTCTTTCAAACAAGTTAATAATTATGTTGTCTACCACAACACATATAAGATAGTGTGCTGGTTTATTTAAACCATCATTCATTCTTGCATGTTATTAATTAGCACTATTTTGTCAAGGAAATAATATATAGCCAATAATTAATACTAGTTAGAATAATAATTAATGGTCTAATCAGCTTTGTCGGTTTCCTCTTATATTAGGTTAATTGTTTTAACTTCATGAAAATAATGCCAATTACTATCAACTATACAAGTAGTGACCTTAGTGAAACTTTGGATTGTGACATCTAATATTTGATGTTTTATATCAATACTAATGCTATTTTGTCGTCAAAATTAACATTGAGTTCATGGAAGAAATTTAATCAATTTGTCCATAATATGTAACTTCATTAATTATTCAACAATTAAGTTCTAAAAAACAAATAATCCCACCAAATTTTTAATAAGTAATGCTTGCACAAATAAATATTGTCCCAACAAATTATTTCAAAATTAACTAAAATGAAATTAAAATTATACTTGAGAAACAAAATCATAATTCAAAGGTTGAAAAAAAGTATATCAATATTGTCTAATTATTTCACTGAAATATATAATTGTAATTGTCAATAAATGAAGGCTGTGTTCTCTTTGAGTTATTTTAAAACTAAAACAAAATCAATTTTTCAATCAATCACATAACTCAAATTATTAACCAAAATACTAAAATACTCATTATTTTAAATTATTATTTTTTTATTTTATTTTTATATATATATTAATACATTTTAATTTTTTTTATCAAAAATAATCACCATCTCCTCAAAATTATCAACAATTATTATTTTTTCTCCCTGAGTTTAAAAAAATAACAATCCGAACAAAGCCAGTAGACAAGTGTGCATTTCAAAATTCGATGCTCTTCTCTTGTCAAAGAAATTATTTCAAATAATTCACCACAAAATGATAATTATGTTTACTGTTATTAATAAAAAAACAAGTGGCTTTTATTTCTTATCAGAACAAATCATATTAGAACACTATTTAAGTGTGGGTTGATATGTCTTAATTAAATCTAACTATTTAAAGGATAATTAAGTTTATGTCATAATCTTAATTAAGAATATAAATTATAGAAATTATAATTCTAGAGACTCTAGGAATGATTCTTAGTATAATCCACCTAACAAGGCACAGGCAGCAAGCAGCCAAGAAAACAAAGAGGAGGTACTTGAGATCTGGGGCGAAATGGAAACCATAATTATTAAATTTGGTTTTTTATTAGTATATTCAAATAAATTAATTAGATGTGTCTCATTATGTCTCAAATTTTATAAAAAATCATGCTTACACCTTTTATTAATAAATATTTACCCTTTTTTTAAAAGAAAAGTGACATTATATATTCTTTCATTAAAAAAACATTAAATAGGCAAGAGATAACAACTTTTTTTGCATTTGAACCAAATATTTAATTTGTTATGATATATATTTGCCAATTGATTAATTCGAACTTTGAACTATTATAATATATAAAAAAAAACTATTATGAATTGAATGAGATATATATATAGAGGGAGAGAGCCCTTTAGTAAATATTTATTGGATATTAGAATATATATATATATATATATATATCATTTTAATTACTTTTTTTTTCTCATTAAGTTATGTACAATATAAATTAAGGTCATTGAATTTTCATGAATGTTACTTTCATTTATTATGTTAAGACTTCTTAAAGGATGAAGAGTTACAATCAATTTTAATTTTTCTCATTAAGGATACAATTTTTTCTTACCTTTTTCTCTAGAAATGATGAAGAGTTACAATACATTTTTTTTTAACTTTAGTCTCTTCAATCAGTTATCATTTTATTTTGGGAAAACAATCAGTTATTATTAATATACACTAAAACTAAACCAACAAATATATATAAGTTAAATATACACCCGTACGTATAGATATGATTTAAGAACCTAATTATAAGTTAATAAAAAATAAAAATAAAAGTATTTTTTTTCTAGAATATAGAGTTATTTGAGATAAAATTTAGGAAATGAAAAATAGTACTATTAAGTAAAAAAAAGAAAAAAGTCTTAATGCAAATTCTAAACCTAAAACAGCTTCTTTCTAAATTTATGGAATTTACCACCAATGTTATCAATTAAAAACATAAATTACGATTTATTTATTTATTTAGTCCATCTATATTAAAAATAATGAAAATTAATTGAGCACAACCACAAAAGCATGACATGTAGAGAAAAAAATATACTTAATAGGTTATCGATCTTCTAAGTTCTCGAGACAATTAACTCTCAGATAACTCTACTAGCTTTTTGGAATGAATCTCAAAAAACATCATAATAATAGCATTAAGAATGATACGAATCGAACGACTATGATCAGTGAAAGTTCGACGATTTCTCTCTAACCAGATAGGTCATCAAAAAATAATTTGTATGGTAACCCAATTATGTAGGTCTGTCATATTAGCTGCATCAATCCAAATTTCTTAACAACTACCCAAAGACCCGAGCATCACCCAATGAATCACAATGATACTCCATAAAAGACTCTAGATACTAGTCACCATTCAACAATACAAAAGTAAGTGAATTGTCGATTCAACATCCTTGTGATACATACGACTAACAATAATACAATTTTTTTCCATTCAAATATCATCCGTCATAATTCCATTGTGACTAACGCTCTATCCAAAGAACGAGATATTAGATGAAATTTTTGACTCTCAAAATTGCTCTCAACAAAACTTATATGAACTCATCTTAGCGAATAACTTGTAATAATGCCTCATATTAAAACTATTTATGTATTATCAACGTATAACGTCTTGTTCTATTAAAAGTAAAATTTTATTATGAGACGAACTCTCCATAATAGTTAATCTCTTTTTATATTTAATTCGGCTACCAAAACCACTAAATCGAAAAATAAACATGGTGAAGACATCTCTATATAACTTACTTTGCATATACGCAATTATTTTTTCATTTTGATTTATATATAACTAACTTAAGCATAGATTTGCATATTATTTAGAAAATAAGGGTTAAACTTAAAGCAAACATTACGAATCAATTAAAAAAATTATACTTTTTCTTTATAAAATTTAAATTATAAACTTTTACTAGCTACCCTATAATTTCTTAATATATTATTTGTTATAGCTAGCTTTCATTTAATTAGTATGAGGTTATATATTATGGACGGATCCTCCACCATTGGAACCTTAGCTAGATTGTCTTTTTCTTTATTAATTATATTAATTCAAAATTATTCTTTTTATTTAATTATAAGTTTTTCTATCAATTAATTTAAATAACAGAATAGTTTATTAATATATATTGGTGGCCAAATACAATTGGAAAATGGCGGTGGCCGGTAAAGTCAAGAGAGGCGTTTCCTGTTCATCTCTCCTCTTCCCGGCCATTCGTATATAAATATGCCTAGAGAGAGAACACATCAAGCGACTGCGACTGATACTGAGTCGGAAAGGAAAGAGAATCGTCTTCTTCGGAGATACCGCATTTCTCCATTACTGAATATCCTCGATTCTTCAACGATTCTCTGTACGAACTCATTCTTTCTATCTTTCATCTTTATATACTTAACAGTACTAGTATTATTCATCGTAATTAATTGATGGTGGATCATGATCTGATGATCTGATCCTTTTACAATCTCACCAAAGAGTACTCTACTCATTTTAATCTCATTCTCTACTATCTGTTCTACGACTTTGCTCCTTATTCAATTTCATGTTCAAATCAGGGAAAGGAAGTAGTGATGGACCAGAAGCAGTTTCTATTGTCGGCATTGAGCGTCGGAGTTGGTGTCGGAGTTGGTCTTGGCCTCGCTTCCGGTCCAACAGTTAGCAGATGGACCGGCTACGGCGATTCGTCAGCCGTCGGACTTACGGCGGAGCAAATTGAGCAGGAGTTGTCACGACTCGTCATAGACGGAAAAGAAAGTAAGGTCACGTTTGAGAAATTTCCGTATTATATCAGGTAATCATTCATAAAAACAGGCCACGAATTCATTCATTCGGAATTCAGATCATATATTTGTATAGATGATGATGATGCGTTATGCAAACATGATTGTGATTGTAGTGAGCGGACGAGAATTTTATTGACTAGCGCAGCTTATGTATATTTGAAGAACTTGGATGTTTCCAAGTACACTCGGAATCTAACTCCGGCCAGTAGGACTATTTTGCTCTCAGGACCTGCTGGTATGTATGTATATATGTATATATGTCAATTAACTATCATCGTCATCTTCTTCTTCAATTGAACTTATTGATTTTGCTTCAAGAACTTTATCAACAAATGCTCGCAAAGGCTCTTGCTCAAAACTTCCAAGCAAAGCTGTTAATACTAGACGTAGCAGATTTCTCTCTTAAGGTGCCGTTACCACTCTTCTTCTTCTTCTTCTTTATTACTTGTATTGCTAACTAACTATAACTACTCACATTTGATTTCTTTCAGATGCAGAGCAAATACGGTTGTGCCAAATCTCAGCCTGTAAGAGCTTACTACCAGTATCCATGGCTTTCATTACCAGTATTCTTCTACTGAGATCGCTCTTCTTCATTTTGTCCAGGGTTTCAAGAAGTCGATTTCGGAGGTGACGTTGTCTAGCTTGTTCGGCTCCTCCTTCTCTATTTTTTCACCCAAGGATACTAACAACAAAGGTTTATATTCAATTTTGAGAATTAACTACAATAATACCTGCAACCTGCTCCCTTACATGAATAACTCTGTTGATGAACAGCACCTCCTACTCGCACCTTATCCAGGCAGAGCAGCGGAGTAGATCTGAAATCAAGGTATTTAGATCATTCATCAGTTCTTTATAACCATTTCCTTCGTCTTCTTCTTTATAACCTTATTATACCTTCTGGACGGACAGTAGAGCTCTTGAAGGTACTAATGATCCATCAATTCATAGTAGAAGATCCTCTATCTCTTCTGATTTAAGTACCATCAGCTCCCACTGCTCTTCTTCTTCGTCGTCCTCTTCTATTCCAGGTTTTGATTTTAAACCTAATACTTCTATCAGTCTATCATCAATTTCCAATTCCATTTTCTTTTATTCATGTTCTCTTCTGTAAACATCTCAGCGCAAAAGCGAATGAGCAGCTGGCCTTTTGATGAAAAGATGTTATTGCAATCGCTATACAAGGTATGATGAAGATTGAAGATTAAGAACTGTGTAATTGATTTAACAAGTGGATTATTGTTATTCATTTGAAAAAATAACTAAACTGCAGATTTTGGTTTCGAACTCGGAAAGTGGATGTATAATTCTATACATCAGGGATATTGAGAGGCTTGTCTTTCAATCGGAAAGGCTGTACAAACTGTTGGATAGAATGCTAAAGAAATTATCGGGATCGATTTTGGTACTTGGCTCTCGGATGTTGGATGTGGACGATGATTGCAATGAAGTGGACGAGAAACTCTCCCGTTTGTTTCCTTACAATATTGAAATAAAGGCACCGGAAGACGAGAGCCATCTTGTAAGCTGGAAAGCCCAGCTGGAGGAGGACATGAAGGTTATCCAGTTTCAGGATAATAAAAATCACATTGCTGAAGTCCTTGCATCTAACGATCTTGAATGCGATGATCTTGCCTCCATCTGCCATGCAGATACTTTGATCCTCAGTAACTATATTGAAGAAATAGTTATATCGGCCATATCATTCCACTTGATGAATAACAAGAATCCTGAATACAGGAATGGGAAGCTTGTGATATCATCGTCAAGGTAAACCAAGTAATTAATTTGTTAGCCCAACGATGAACTGATCCATCTTCTTGTTTCTTCTTATAATTCCTTTCTGGGTTTTTTGAACAGCTTATCACATGGATTGAGCATCTTCCAGGATGGTAAAGGCTGTGGGAGAGATACTCTCAAGCTGGAGGCTAATGCTGAATCATCAAAGGTTCTTCTTCTTCTTCTTCTTATTATTATTATTATGCTTTTGATGATTTTCGTTGTGGGATCTTGATATCAATGATTATCGTTAGCTTGCTTGATTCTATTGTTGCCCGTCCTATTGATTTTAGGAATCTGAAGCCGAGAAAAACAATGAGAAAGATGGAGAGAAAAAAGCACCTGTAAGGCCAATTCTTGACGAGAAAATACAACATTAACTACTGTAAAATAATGTTAAAGAATTCTACATTGATATATCATAACCATATTCGATTCCTGATATAATACAAAATATTTGAATATTGAGCAGGAAGTTACACCTGACAATGAATTTGAGAAACGGATAAGGCCGGAAGTGATCCCAGCCAATGAGGTTGGAGTGACATTCGCTGATATTGGTGCGATGGATGAGATAAAAGAATCACTTCAGGAATTGGTTATGCTTCCTCTTCGACGACCCGATCTATTCAAAGGGGGAGGCCTTCTTAAGCCTTGTAGAGGAATACTTCTTTTCGGACCTCCAGGAACTGGAAAAACTATGCTTGCTAAAGCTATTGCCAATGAAGCTGGTGCAAGTTTCATCAACGTCTCAATGTCAACCATCACGTCCAAATGGTTTGGGGAAGACGAGAAGAATGTCCGAGCACTCTTCACTCTTGCTGGAAAGGTTTCTCCTACTATTGTATTTGTGGATGAAGTCGATAGCATGCTTGGCCAACGGACCAGAGTTGGAGAGCATGAGGCTATGAGGAAAATCAAGAACGAGTTCATGACACATTGGGATGGACTTTTGACTAAACCCACAGAGCGCATTCTTGTTCTTGCCGCCACAAATAGGCCATTTGATCTCGATGAAGCAATTATTAGGCGGTTCGAGCGCAGGTACCAAAATTTGTTTCTTTTTATGTTTAATATCTAATCTGAGGTTCCATTCTGACTAAGATATTATTATTGGCTTTCATTAGAATTATGGTTAGCCTCCCATCAGTGGAGAACAGGGAAATGATACTGAAAACTCTTCTGTCAAAGGAAAAAGTAGGAGATCTTGACTATAAGGAGCTTGCAGTCATGACAGAAGGATATAGTGGGAGCGACCTTAAGGTTTTTTTTTTGTCTTTTTCCAATTAGTTTAACACGAGAATTTTAAGGTTGTGTACATTATTAACGCTTTTAAATGCAGAATCTTTGCGTCACAGCAGCGTATCGACCTGTTAGGGAGTTACTACAACAAGAGAAGCTAAAAGACAAGGTATTTCCCCTAGTGTTTGTTAAATTAATCTAAATCATTGAATTAACTTAAATTAAGTTTTTAAAAAATTCTGTAATTTATTAAGAGCATCAAGACAGCTCTATCCTTACAAAATTAATCAACTTTACTTGCTTTCCTAACAGTAGTTCCACACTTTGTGAAATCAACTTTATAAGTACTTACATTCTTGTTGTGTTTTCTCATTCTATATGTTTTCTTAAGTTGGTGAAGTTGTGACTTTCTCTCAGGAGAAGAAAAAAGTGGAAGCTGATGGACAGAGTTCAGAAGTTGCACCGGACAAAGCAAAAGAAGAGGAAAAAGAGGAAAAAGTAATCATCCTCAGGCCATTAAACATGGAAGACATGAGACAAGCTAAGAATCAGGTTAGGTGATTCTTGTTTATTTGTCAAATCTTGGATAGGCAAACGTAAGAAATTTAGATGTTCAATTCGAGTTGTCTTAACCAAACATAGCAGCTGTAAGAGTTAGTGTCAAAACAGGCGCATTTGAATCCTATTTTTTTTTTGTAAGATTGTTGAATTCGATTACTTTGTACAGGTTGCTGCAAGTTTTGCAACGGAAGGATCGGTAATGAGTGAACTGAAACAATGGAATGACTTGTATGGAGAAGGAGGATCAAGGAAGAAGCAGCAATTAACTTACTTCCTTTAAAAAAACAGTAAAAAAACAGCAGATTGTTAGACAAATTTCTTTAAAGGGTTTTTGTAAGGATTCAGAACAGCAACCAAAAACCATATGTTTGGAAGGAAAGTAATGGAGAAGTTTCCGCAATGAAAGCTAGATAATAAAGAGATTCATGAAACCAGGTAAATGCCCGAAGATAATCTAAACACGAGTCGGAAGCTCTTGGATTTTGAATTGTTGCATAGATTCTCGCATTTCCACGACACCTCTATTGGCTTGATGGTTGCATTTTTTTGTTTTAGAATTGTGTGGGAGTTCATATCTACAGGAAGTAATTTAAGGATTGTGTTTTATTACATGTTGTATATTAGATTGTCGGATTAATAATGCATGTAATTATTAAAGTCTTAAGGGAAATTATTGCATTGTAGATGGAATTGTTGGGAACTGATATTCCTTATGTTGTAAATGAGCTTTGCCTACGATTTTATCACCTTGTTGTTCTTTTGGTTTTATCATTTTCAACAAAACTTTGATGTGTTCTTTCTTGCTTGCTACATTTATTAATTTCAAAAACATTTTATTGGTGAACTAATTTCCATTTAAATTGGCTGGGAATGTTAAGATTATGCTACCAAAACTGACAGTAACCAAGTCACCCAATGATCAGATTCTCAAATGTTGAAGAATTGCTGATAATTGCCTGTTTTTCCATGATCATCATTTACAATATAAAATATAAATTAAGAAATGTGGCAAAAGTATAGACTCTGTATGGAGAAAAAACCCATCATCAGAATATAAATTACTATGCAAAAGCATCATATCATGTTTGTCTGTCTAATGCAACCGTAAGAGGGGAAGACTGCTAAACATTAATTTAAAAGAAACCAAAGAAATGAAAACTGCAACAACAACCCAAGGTCGTGCCAAATGTAAAAAGGAAAGCAAAACCAATCCCCATGAATCATGATCATGCATTGTTCATCCCTCTTCTAAGCATGCTTCTTGTCTTTCAATGGCCCTTTTGGGATCTTACTCAGAACTTTGGCATCAAAAACTGCATATTGCTTCTTTAACTCAATAAACGCCTTCTCAGCAAGTGGGTCCACACGATCCTCGTGCTTTTCGTAAAAGAAAGGCACAGTATGCAGCAACACAAATACTGTTTTCAACAAAGCATCAAGTTACATCCCATTAATAAATAATACATCAATTATTATAATACAATTGAACAATTTTACACTACAAACCTATATAGGATAAGGTTAGAAAGTTGGACCAAGCACCAATCACTGAGATCACCCACAAGCCAGCAACAACCTGTCAAATAATTGATTAACCTCATATTTCATTTTACCAAAAAGTTCCCCCAAAATTCTGAGATTATGTCTGGAAACTAAATTTAATCATAGATAGATTCATAAACTTATTGGTTGCATCCAAGACTTAATAACAATCTCATTGTAGAACCTAATAGTTACTAGTTTAAATAACATAACAAATAAAACAATAAAAGATGGTATTGGCTTACAGCAAGAAACTTCTTCAATTCCCTTCCAGATAATATATCACGAATAACATTAAGAGCACAGTTAATTTCTGCTCTCAAAGTGGACACAACCCCACGAATAATATCTTCAGAGATGTGGAAATCTGGAATTTCTGGTGGAGGCCTAATGATTAATTACATGAAACAAGACAGTTATGGAGGATGAGATGAGAAGTAAAAGAAGTTATATATATATATTCGCAATACTTACCTGTTGATAAAAGAGGAAATATTGGACCATAAGAAAAGGACTGCCAAGACAAGTATCAATAGATGACATGTAAGTGTGAGCAAATGATACTGGAGCAATTCAAAGAGAACATATACAGCAGTGGCAAAGCCAACCACAGTAGCTGATACTTTTTTGTTTCTCCACAGAAGAACATCAGCAGCTGCACAAATACAATGTAACCATTAGTCTATTCTAATGGGTTGAATTCACTTTCGCATCTGTTCCTTGTGGACATGTATCTATTCCTGGTGTGTATGAACCAAACAATACCAAATATTCCAAGTAAAAGAAACTAGTATTGTAATTTGTAATAATCAAACAAAGAAG
Source organism: Impatiens glandulifera (assembly GCF_907164915.1). Classification (NCBI taxonomy): domain Eukaryota; kingdom Viridiplantae; phylum Streptophyta; class Magnoliopsida; order Ericales; family Balsaminaceae; genus Impatiens; species Impatiens glandulifera. Next base: position 63,061,919 of record NC_061863.1, read on the forward strand.
AATTGGTATAATCCTGAGTGTTATGGACCATCAAATTAAATACTACCAGTATTGTAATTAACAACAAAATGTTCATCAATCAACATGTAAGAAGTTTTGGTGCTAGAAGATATCATAATAATAATATCTTAAGATCCATCAGATCCAATACAGTTTAAACATGTCTAAATATTTTCTAGATCTGAAAAAAAAGAGAGCATACATAAGATCTGTAAATCTGATAAATTCTTGTCATGAATGTGATTAAATGAAATCGAAAAACAAAAACAAAAAAAAAAAAACGAATCTTTGATGAATATACAAAGTAAAGACTTACATTTTCCACCGCCCAAAACTTTGTGTACAGGTTTCTCTCTTCCAAAGAGACGAAAGACCTTGGTCTGGAAAGCAGAAGAATGGGCGGTAGGGTTCTTCGTATCGTCGTCGGAATCGGAAGAAGACGAAGAAGAATCGTGATCGTGAATCTTGTCAGCGATCTTCTCAATGAATGTCTCTCGCTCTTCTTCAACGTGATCGGCCATCTTCTCTTCTCAGTAACAACAGAGATCTCAGTCGGGATTAACCAAACCCTTTGGTGAGAGGCTTTTTCTTCGAGATCGACGACAACAATATAAGAGAGAAGAAGAAGAAGAAGATAACAAACAACGGATGGTCCGTTTCCGAGTCTCAGGTTCGTTTGTTTTGCTTCGGAGTTTTCGCGTTAACCAATGAAAAAAACCATATCGCAATCGCACCTTGCCTGCTTTTTTTTTTTTTTTACTTTTAAAAATTAATTATTATTATCAAAAAAATAAATCTCAAATCTCAAATCTCTTTATATTCAATCTCCTAATAAAAAGCAATGTAAATTGATCATACCAATTCTAAACAACAAATCAACAGTAAATAATTGAAAATCTACAGTAAAATAAATGTATAAATTTAGGATAACACATTACTTCGTGGAATAACTAATAATTATATTCAAAGAACTTTATTTTATACAAAGTTATTGAAAATTAATTATTCAAGTAAAAAGGTTATATAATAAAGATTAACAGAAAAAGGTATTTTTGATTTTGCAATGATGAATTAAACATGATTGATAAGGATGAATAATTGGCTTATGTGTTATTTAAGATTAATTTAAATAATCCTAAACAAATAAATAATCTATTAAACTTGAAATTTTTTATTAAGGTTATCCACCTCCATTTATATATAGTGTCAATTGTGTGTTTCTATTAGATAAATGAACAGAGTGTTGACTAATTATTATTGGGTTTGAAATTTGTTTAAATTGATTTCAATTCAATTCCATAAAACAAGCTATGAGAAATGTGGTAAATGAAATTTAACACTTTTGATATTCACGGAGTGGATATATTTATTGTTTAATGTTTTTTTTAGTTGAATATAAGAAATTGGTTATTTCTGTGTTTTTTATTTTTATGTTTATGGATTCATTTTTAGTTGAAGAGGAGGAGGTTAAAGTAGTAATGGATCGGAAGCAATGAGTAAACTCACCGTGAAATTGATTCCGAGCGGCGGCGGCGGCGACATGATGAGTAGTAAGTCTTCTTCTTCATCGGAGATTTGATTTCCGGCGAGAGAATATACCCTAAATTCATCTTTCTCTCTCTGCAATTGGATTAATCTGGAATTCATGTGGAAGAAGAAGTAGAAGAAAAAAGGGGAGAAATTATGCCAAAGGTATATTCTCTCGCGTATAATATTGCCTCGTAGGATTTAGCTGGATATTCATTCTTTAATTATATCAATGAATATGCAACTTCTTGGCCCTTATTCACAAGGCCCATTTATATATTTATGTATAAAATTAAGTCATACTTGATTTATAAGAATTAGATTTAGGCATGTATCTATATATACCGAGTATTAATTAATTTATATATAATTTAAAAATTGAATTAAATAGTCAAACATTAACTTGAAAAGTTTTAACAAGATAGACAAACCTAAGGATTTTCTAGGATGCTGCTTGTCCCATTTCATTGTCATGAGGATCTCAAAAACCACTCTCCTTTATGTAATTTAATTTCAAATTTAATTTGCTCCATAACTCATTCCACCTCTATTTATGTTTAAGCATAAACCAAATTAATTAGTAAATTATAAATATTATACATACAATGAATTGTTCAAAGAGAATTGTAGATTTGTACCTCCTCGTCAATTCAGCGGTAATAAACTGAAGCAAAACTCGTTCTTCTCCTGGTATCAATTTTGCTTTCCAAATTAAGATTTGAGTTTACCTAAAAATTTGAGATGAACATTACTTTACAGGTACTCTTAACACTTTCAATTTTCCATCCAAATGAAAAAATAATTATTGCTTGTTTTCTCAGCTATAATGATCCGTCAAATTTTTAATTTCATCTCGTTCAGCATGAATGCTCCATCCGAATCTTTGAAATGAGTGACAATGTGTTATCATAATCGAGAAACATAACGATCTCTTTCCCATTAGATGTCATTGTGATTTGTGCTTGTGTCATGCCAACTCATGATCGTGTCGTGTCCAACCCACAATCCGAGTAAGATTATGTTGTATCGTGTTATTCCGTACCAATATCGTGTTGGATCGTGCTTGTTCGTATTAACCCAACTCATTGCTCAACTTGCTCATGTCAATTCGTGTGAAAACTCGTGCTTGTATTGCGTCATTTTCAAGTTTGTATCGTGCCGACTCGTGATCGTGTCAATTTAGAATCATATTATGATCGTGTTGTCTCTTACTTGTGTTGTGTCCAACCAACCATCAAATGAGATAATATAGTATCGTATCGTTTCATACCAATATCGTGTTAGTTCGTATTGATCAGACTAATTTATATTCTTTAAGAAAAAATTAAAAACAAAATAAAACTTTTTAATAAAATAACTAGTAAATTATAAATATTATACATAGAACAAATTATTGAAATAGTTTTAGATTTTTACCTCCTCATCAATGCAACGATAATGAACTGATAAACAAAACTGGTTGTTCTCCATTTTGGTTCATAGAATCAATTTTGCTTTCTCAATTAAGATATTATTTACCTGAAAATTTGAGATAGACATTAATTTATAAGTACTTTTAACACTTTAAATTCTCAAACAAAATGAAAATTTAATTATTGTTTGTTTCCCGACTATCATGAGCTGTAAATTTTTATCTTTACCTCGTTCGTCATGAATATTCGATCTGAATCTTTGACGATGATCGACAATGTACCATCATAATCGAGAAACATAACGATCTTTTTTCCACTGGATGTCATTGTAATTTGTGCTCGTGTCGTGTCTATGTTCGTGTTGTGTTCATGTTTGTATTGTGTCGACTCGTGATTGTGTCTTTATCGTGCCAATTTGTAATCGTGTTGTTTCGTGCTTATGTCGTGTCCAACTTCACAATCTGAGTGAGATAATATTGTATTGTGTCATTCTGTACCAATATTGTGTTGGATTGTACTGGTTCGTATTGAACCAACTAATTGCCCAACTTTAGTTGTGCTCATGTCGATTCGTGTGAAGACTTGTGCTTGTATCGCGTCTAAGCTCGTGTCATTTCTGTGTTTGTATTGTGCCGACTCGTGATCGTGTCAATTTAGAATCATGTCGTGATAGTGTTTTCGTACTTGTGTCGTGTCCAACCAACTATCAAATGAAATAATATATTATTGTGTCGTTTCGTAAAAATTCTTATTGGTTCGTATAAGTATTGATACTCATTGACCGACTTTAAGAAAAAAATTCAAAACAAAAAAAATAAAATAAAACTTTTCATTTGCAGAATATATATATATATATATGCTCTAATGGCCTTGACAGTTTATAAATTTGCATTGGTTCTTGGTTGGTGGACGATGAAAATATGAACGACTTGCGAGGGTCAATAATTAATCTACAATTTTTTTTTTCAATATAACTTAGCAAAGAAAAAATAACAACAGTTTTAGGGTGTCTTATTTGGGAAGCCCAATAACAATGAATATATGTAGGTTAGGTTAGTTTATGGGCTTTTTTTCTCAATGAAATATATTATATATTTTTAAAATAAATCAATATTATATATATACATATATATTAAATATGATAAATAATAAATTTTTTTTATTAAAAATCAGTTCTTAAATAAACTATCAAGCAGAACATAAATTAAAAATACAAGAAAAATAAAAATTCTAGCTCGAAATTCCAATAATATAAATAACACGTTTAAAATGATTTAAAATTTCTAGTGTTAAAGATATTCCAATAGAACTCCACTCAAAAATCAATTTGGAATGATGTTACCACAGTTTACCCAAACAAAATGGAACGATCATGCTTATTTGACGAACATATGTACAGTATTATTCCATGCTAAAAAAATTACATTCCTCCATTTATGCTTGACTTTAGTTATTGCATTGATTCTCATTCTCAATTAAAATAGTAGAAACTTTAAATGAGACTCACTTTCATAGTGAGTTGTCTAATATATTCCTATATTACTCCCGAAATCTTGACTTCGATAGTTAAACATTTCCCTAACGGAGACATTTTTACAAATATAAATAAAGTTTGTTTTCAAAAAAATGTTATTCATGTTAACATCTATTTATCTAGAATAATCTAACCCACAACTTAGTCTTAATTTACTATGTTTTATATCATGAACTTCATTAATAATTTATTTTCTGGTCATTTTAACCCAAATAATGCATTTCAAATCAAACAACTATATCCCCTCTTGAAAATCAGATAATCTTTAATTAACTTATTTGACCTAAATTTAAATTTCAAAACTAAATAGCGTAATTAAAGAGAAACAAGGATAACAATGATGTCTAATTAATGAGGCCATCTGATTTTAGATCGGAAAAGTGAGTGATTAGTCATTTAATTAATTAATTATAATAAGCATCAAAGTTAGCACACTACTCTTTCTCCTTTAATCAAATCACGAAATATGTCAAACTTAATTATAATTAATTAAGACCCACCCATGACCCATCCACCCACCAAACCAAAACATCTTTTTAATTTGGTAATATACTTTTCACGAGGCCCTAATTCATCTTCCTTTCCAATCACATGGACACTTAATTGGAAACCATAGCTAATCTCTAAAGATTTAAAATAGAAGAAAAAAGGAACCAAGTTATATACTTTTGAATTGACCCTTATAAGTTTTGGAATAAATAGAGAAAAGAAAAGGTGAGAAAAATAATTTAGTCTTGGAGTCCTTTTTTTCCCTTTAGAGAAGGCTTTTGCATATTTATTCATTGCTTTATCAGGCCAGCATGTCCTACTTAATAAATGAATCCCAAATGATAACATATATGGTTAATTATTTGACCTTTATTTAATTTCTTTATGAAGTTTTCATGTGAGTTTCATTTTACCTGAAAAAAAGAGAGAAAAAATAGCAACTTTGTTCGACCAAAAGAGAAAGAAAAAGAGAAAGGGAGAAGGTGTTGTAATATACTTTGATAAGTCAAAGCTTTAAAAGATGGGAGCTGGGAGAGTCCACAAATCCTTTTAATGGCGTTCTCTCTTCTTCTTAAACACAAAGAAAGCGACTTCTCTCTCTCTCTCTTCACTTTTACACTTTACATGCATGCATACACTAACCCTAGCCCAGTCAATCCTATCTCACCTATATCTTTCCCAAAAATCCAACCTTTTCTTTCTTTCTTTTGCTAATCCTTAATAAGGTGAAAGAAAAGGATTTGGGCTGGTTTCCCTTAATGTTTTAGGAGTTGTTTTATGAAAAAAAATGTTATGTTTAATAAAGAAAATAAGTTATTTCAAAATTTTGAAGATTGATTATCAAAATGTTCATTAATAGCTTGACTTGACTAACCAATATATATATATAATCTTAAAATTTATTTAGGCCTTGTTCGGTTTGGAATTTTTTAAAAAACCTAGAGAGGGAAAAAAATAATGATTGGTGATGATTTTGAGTAAGTGATGATTATTTTTGGTAAAAAGACTTAAAGGGTATTGATATATATGAATAAAATAAAAAATAATAATTTAAAATAGAGAGTGTTTTAGTATTTTGGTTAATGAAATGAGTGATTGATTGTTGAGAAGTGATTGATTGGAAATTAATTTGGAATGAGTTTTTTTAAAACCCAAAGAGAACACGGCCTTAGAGTTTGTTCGACTAATTTATCAAATCTATTTTCATGTCTTTATCAATCATATCATTTAATTCAAAGACATGTAACTATTTATGGTTTGAATTGAAATGAAAATGTGACCATATATATATATATATATAGTATATGAGAAAAGGACTAACTGACCTAAAAAGCAAAATGCAAAACCCAGTAAAGTAAAGGCTACGCTCCTCACGTCTCAAATTAATTTGTTCTTTTTGGCACTTTCTCTTTTCTCTTTTTGGAAGTTTCTTTGTCAAATTATTTGCTATTCTTACACAAATTATTCCATATGTCCATTCAATTTCTTTTTATATTAATAAAATTGCAACTATCAAATTTCATTTTTTTTCATCCATTTCAGGCTTTGTTTGAAGATATACAGATGCTAATTTAGTTGGATCTGAATTTCAATAATAAAAAAGTAAGAAATTTGTTTGAAAATATTTTAAAGTATATCTTAATTGTATGTTTATTTTAACAAATTTAAACTTAATTAGCTATGCATTAGCTTTTTAGGACTTGTTTGATGTTGTCCATATAGAGATTTTTATTGAAATTTTTTTAAAAAAAAATTGTTTGATGAAAGTCTTTTGAATTTATTATAATATTTTTTTTTTGTATTTAAAATTTAAACTTTATAAATGTAAACTGTTTTGATTAAAAATCTACAAATGACCTAGCTAAAAACAGCCTTTAAAGTAGTTTTCTTCTTTTGAAATCATATTCTTTCAATTCCTTATAAACTTCCGTCTAGAACCAACATGTATGTGTCCTTTTCACATTATCACTCCCCAAAATTTATAATATACAATATAAATAAAATTATTCTCTCTAAAACTGACCTATGTCTAAGAATAAAAAAATAGTCCTAATACTTTCCTATTTTATTACTCCAATCCTATTCATTACAACCCAAAAAAATTACTATCAAGTATATATGCGCGGCTTGTTGTATAAGACTAATATTTTAGTTTAACCCACAAATTAAAATAACCAACAAAAACAACCAGGGGCGGAGCCACGCATGGGTTAGAGTTGACTTCAGCCTCACCTAAATTAAAATCTTAAAATAAAACATTTTATATATCGGTTTGACATGGAACTCTTAGCCCAGTTAGTTATGTAATTAAACCGTGGTGATCAAATCCTGCCTCACCTTTAATATTATATTTTGAAATATAATTTATCTATAAATTAATTATATTATTTTAATTTTATTAAAATAATTATTATTAATATTTTATTTTATACTAACAATATTTTCTAATATACAAATATTTATAATAATACATAAATTTTAATTAATATGTAAATAAGATTTATTTATATAAATAAAGTATAAAAAAATATATATAAAATAATGTAAATCATATAATAATATTATTTATTTTAAAATTATATTTATATAATAATTATACATTATTTTTTTTATTTATTTCAATATAATTAATAATACAAATTATTTATAAGAGTAAAATATAAAAATTAAAATAATAATAGTGTTTTATATTTCTTAATTTTAAACTATTTCAAAAATTTTTAAGAAAATATAAATTAATATTAATAAACAAGTTAAAATAGTTACATTGGTTTGGTTTGGTATTTAAATAAAGAATTTGATATCCCTGCTCAAGAACCTAACAAATCTCATAAAATTGATGTTAATGTAAATTCTCTTAAACTTGATCCAGCATTACGTATTCCGATATAGAAATATCCTTTTAATCAAAGGGATGAAATTAGACGAGCTTATATCAAGATGGGGTCATATCAACCTATTAAGGATGAGTACCCGCCGACCAAATTTGGAAATCAAAATCGACGGTTCCAAAGTCATTGGTTTAAAAAATTTACTTGGTTAGAATACTCTCCTTTGAAAGATGCTGTTTTTTGTTTCCCATGTTTCTTGTTTGAACATAAGCAACCCCAAAAACCTACATTTACAATAGCTGAATTCAAATATTGAAAGCGAGTTAATGATGGGGATAAATGTTCTTTTGTTATGCATATATGATGTAATATTTCATCACATAATAGAGCAGTTGAATATCTTGATAATCTAATGAATATCCTTGTCATGTTGACAAAATACTGAATGCACAGTCTTCAGATGAAAAACAAAATAACAGATCACGGTTTATAACAACTATTGAAAGCACTCTGTGGCTCATTTTGCAAGCGTGTGCATTGAGAGGGTATGACGAGTCTCCATCTTCTAATAATCGTGGAAATTTTATTGAAAAAAAAGCGGAGCATAGAAAGTTAAATCTGATATGCAAGTTGGAGTCAGCCCCAGATAATTTTTCATCCTGGCTCCGCCCCTGAAAACAACGAATTGAATTCTGATTCGTTCATACTTTTTTAAACCCGGTTAATTTTTTATATAATAAAAAATTGACGGTTTAACCGATTTTGATATATATTTTTTTAATAAATTTCAATTTAGCCTAATGATTAAGGAAAATGATTTTTGATGTTTTTTTTCTAAAGTAAATTTACAAAATTTTGTTTGAATTTTATTTATAAAAATGTTTCTCAATTAATTTTTCTCTCTCTCTATATATATAAAATTAGTTAATTCTTTAATGACGTATTTTGATTAAACTACCCTCCTAATTAATTTGATTATGATTATGATTGGATTAAGAAAAAAGAAAAGTTAATATTGAGTCAACAATAATAATAAGCTAGTCTGAAAAGTTAAGAAACTGTAGCAGAAATTGCAGAACCTCCTTCTCCTCGAGACTCTCGACGGACACTGTAGAGAGAAAATGAGAATCTCCGCATTCTCAAAGCTATCCTGTAATGAAAAAGAAAAAGTAAATAAAAAAGCTTCCTTTATTCATTATTTATATACCCCTCACGTTTCCCACTTCTTTTCCACACTTTTACTTCTTTCTTCTTCTTTCTTCTCTGAAACGAAATTGAAACCCAATCATCCAACATCACAAACTGGCTCTACCCACTATGGAAGCTTTCAGCATGCTCAACTTCTGGCGAATCACACCCGCTGCTGCTGCTGCTGCTGAATCCACCTTTGAAGAACAAGAACAAGAAGAAGATGAAGAAATAGAAGACTCATTCTTCGACTTAGAATTCGGACTCCCAGCTTCCAAAGGAACCCAGACTCCAGCAGATTCCATCGACGACGATTCTCCCACCAAGTTACAAACCACCAAGCCTCTCTCTCCCACCTCCTTCTTATTAACATCCCCTCCGAAATTTCCTGTCTTTATGCTCTTTAAGAAGTCCAAATGTCGACGTGAAGAAGTCAAATCTGAAGAGGAATTAGAAGAGGTCCGCATTTCGTCGATTCTACAGGGAATCCAAAGTCCAAAGAGGAAATACCATAAACAGAACTCAATCTCCAAGAAGAAGAAACTGTTGCTGGGTAAAGATATGCTCACTAGATACGCCAAACTAATTAAACCTCTGTACGTCAAAGTTGTTTCTAGACGTACGTACGGCGAGTCAGTCAAAATTTCAGACGAAAATACCACGACCACGACCACGACGGGGAAGCCTTCAGTTGCTAATTTATGTTCGCCGATGAGAAAATCAGGAGATGAGAAACAGGGTCCAATATCAGTTCCGGGTGCGGGTCTTAGAGTGGTATGTAAACAATATCTAAGGAAAAGCTTAAACGGGTCGTCGTCGTCTGGTATGGTTCCGATTCCGATTCCGGCGAGGAGAGATGACAGGTTGATGGAACAACATGATGGAATCCAGGGCGCAATTCTTCATTGCAAGAGATCTTACAACAACTCCTCCTCATCATCATCGTCATCTGGTAATTAATTGTTTTTATTTATTTATAAAATTAATAAAATTGTTTGTAATAATAATGATTTATTATTATGAATAATGCAGAGTTTTGTATGATTTCGGATAGAAAGAAAACAATATTGGAAGAGAAAAGGTTCAGTATCTGATGAGAGAGAAAGAACAAATGAAGGAAGGAAGGAAGGAAGTCAAGTCTCTGTCTTTGACGGGGAGAAGACCAGTCACTACTCATTAGAAAGAGAAATACAAAACAACAAAAATCAAAGCTTTTGCTTTTTTTGGTGCAGAAGAAAGAAGAAGAAGAAGAGTACAGATTTCAGTTTTGTTTTTTTCAATTTTTTTTTGGGGGGGAAGAAGGGGAATTGTGGGTAGCTAGTAGACAGTCAGATGTAAAGCGATTGATCATCAGCGTGATATCATTATCATCAAAATACCCAATAATATACTCTTCTTTCTTTCTTTCTATCTAATTATTAATCATTTTTAATAATGTGTCAGGAGTTAATATCATATATGGTTGGGTTTTGATAGTTTTATTATTATAAAAAGTAAAATGATAGACTTTAGACTTTTGATAGTTTTATTATTATAAAAAGTAAAATGATAGACTTGAGACAGTGACTGGGAGAGCGATGTCTACGTGGATTGACAGGTAGAATATTCTCTCTCCTATTATTAATTATTTTCTCTCTCATATTATTAATTATTTTCTCTCTCTTTTTATTAAATAGTTTCTATCATATAAAATAAATAAGAAAAATAAGAAAAAAAACACCATAAAAAATAAATAAAAAATATTTGATAAATAAATAAATTGAAAAGTCATAAAAATAAAATAAAAATAAAAGAGATAAATTCATAATTCAACTAATCAGTGATATTAATTAGGGTTTAAGGTTTAAGGTTTAGGGTTTAGTATTTAGAATTTAAAGTTTAGAGTTTAGGTTTAGAGTTTAAAGTTTAGGATTTAGAGTTTAGGGTTTAGAGTTTAAGATTTAGAGTTTAGAATTTATTTAAATATATTATTAAAATATTTAATGTGAAATTTTGTTGTAAATTATTTAGTTATTTTAACCGTTAAATGAGATAATAAATATCAAATAAATAAATGAGTAAAATAATAATATGGATAAATCAGATAATTTAATTTGTAAAGATAGAGAGAAAAATTATTTAATAAGAGGAAAGAGAAATTAATTAATAAGAGGAGAGAGAATATTTATTCTACAATCGTGTTTTATTATATTTTTATTTATTTATTAATTCCACCTGTCGGCCACGTACACCATCGCGCTCCCAGTCGCTGTCTCACAGTCGCTCTCTATCATTCCTCTTATAAAAAATAAGAAATCACACTGCATGTGTATTATTGATCTTTTTTTAATCAGCCAACTATTATCCAACAGTCAAATTGTTTATTCATCATATAAACTAACAAAAATTCAAATCTTACAACTTGTTATTTTAAATAAATCAATTCTAACTATTTTTTTATATATATTAACAACAATAATCAATTTAACCTCACCCAAATGAAAATTTTATACGAGAAAGTGTTTTTGTGAGTGGTTCAAATTTATTTTGAGAATGAATCTTCTATTAGTGTTTTTGGACTATATTTGTTATAATGTAAAAAGTCTGGTTGTTATATCTTATTAATATATGTAGAATGTCACATTTAAAAAAATATTTGATAATAGGCCTGAGTAATTTTGCTAGTGAAATTAGATTTAGAAGAAAATTTAACATTATAGATAGTTAGTTCCTCTTACAACAAAGTTTTACTTATTGTACAACGAAATCAAATGTTACCGTCATAACAAGACGTTATGCGTTGACAAAACATTAATAATTTATATGTATATTCGTCCAGAAAGCAGTCAGTCGAGTTGACGAGTTAATCATTTTTCTTAATAATCTGCGAACTTGATAACTTTAACGTGTTTGTAAATTTTTTAATTTAATTTTCTTATTTTCATGTTTTTTTAAATATATTATATTTAAGGAGAAGTATATAAATAATATTTTAAAAAACATTTGAAGTGCTTTAAGTATATAAACATGATAGACAAAGAAACAAGAAAGACTTGGAATAGGTGAGAAATTTCAAATCTGGATTAAACACCCATGAAAGGAAGGATGAATTTGGACAAAGTATCCAAAGTCCGACCCAACATAATTAAGTGGTCCCCATGAAAAAGAATAATTAATATTTGGTGAAGTTTCATATGAAATTGTTGCTTTCCTCCCAACAAACATATATATATTATGAATTCCATGTCATTTTTATTTATTACCTTCATTTTGTTTCATGTCACCAGACCACCTGTAATTGGTGCATGTATGTATATATTACTTGCTAATTCAATTTACATTAACAATACATAAAGATAAACTTATTTCTAACTATTTTTTATTTTATTTTATGTTAGGTTCGGATCCTTATCATCATTAGCTATGGGTGGTTTCTCTTAAATTTGAGATCTTTGATTTTTTATAGAGGAGTTTTAACACTTGAATATCTTCAATTCTTTTGTTGCAATAAACTTAAAACTTCTTCCGTTTGGGTTTATTAAAATTGATTTTTGTAAGTATAAGATATTTTATTATTTTGATTAATGAATTGAATAATATAATTGACGAGAGAGGGAATAGAATAATTTTTTATTACGATCAAATTACTTTTTTTTAGACCATTTTAAACCAGGCCCAGTATTAACCCGAGCTAAGCCCATTCACTTTTTATTTTTGAAACACAATAGTTTAGTTATATTCCCTCCTTAAACGGGACTTGGACCCGAAGCTGGAGAAGTTGCTATAGCCGATGGAGGTGATTTTGGAAGGGTAAGACTGCATCAAATAGAAAACAAACAATTAAATTACTAAAAAAAATTTTAAAAAATTATAACCATGTCAATCTCTATATAGTTCATACGCTGCGCAGTCGATGGTGGTGGAGATTGGAATATCGATTGGAAGTTTGCATAGCTTGGTGAGGGCCTTGGCATTGTCCATGTTAATTTGGAAAGTTGAGGAAGTCGCAACTGATTCTATACACAGGCACACGCCTTGTAGGTTTGGTTGAGATTGGATTGCGAGATTGGCTACGTTTAGAACTGCCGAACAACAGCCATCGCTCGGTGTTCCGGGTCCAACCGCGGTCAAATAGCCTAAACAAGGAAGGAGCGGCGGAACAAGGTCTTGGCAGTTTATGTCAGCTGCAATGGGAGCAATTATTATTGTAGCCATTGTGACAACAAAAGCCAAAAAAGAAGCAGCCATTATGGTTTATTTGAAATTGCAAATGAAGAAGGGAGTAGTGAGGATTTGGGAATGGGATGGGTCTAGTTATTTATAGTATATTATGGATGGACACATGTAAAATGTTTGCTTTTGGTCACATATCTTCATGTTTAATTGGCCTATTTTATTTACTTTTCTTTTCCTTTTTTTTATCTTTACAACTAACAGGATAGGAGCTCATTTTATGTGTGATATTTTATTATTATTATTATTTGTAAGTTACTAATTTAAAATCTTGTTTGTTTGATGAAAAATGGTTTTTTGTAGATTAATTATTAAAAATAAAATAAGTCTATTTTAGTTGATAAATTAAATGATTTAATTTTTAAAATAATAGATATTATAAAAAAAATAAATAAACTTGGATTAAACAAGTTGTTTAATTTGTTTGGCTGGGCTATTTGCATATAACTTCTTATGACTCAACCAAACAAGGTATAGTTATGTATATTTCATCAATCTTTACATTAAATATATATTTATCTTCTCATACAAGAAAGAAAAAGAGAAGTAAAATAGAGTCAAAATTCTTAGCTTATCAATACAGAAATATATGATGTCACATTAAATTCATGACTATCAATTCATTTAAGACATTTTTGGTTAGAAGGTAAATAATGATCTTTGAATAAATTTCTCTATTTCTACACGAGTCTCACCATTTTATTTATTAATTTGTTTTTTAGTTTCATAGTAAAATATATTTGACATATAAATGTTTATTATATAATCTTATTAAAATCAAATTTTTAATAAATATCAAACAAAAATTTTATTATTCCAACCGTATAAGTTCTCTTTTTTATTTATTTATTAAAATAAAATTATAATATAATTTTAATTTACACATTTATTCTAAATTATTATTGAATTTAACCATTATAAATAAAATTATATACATATAAATAAAATTTGTTAATCTTATTACACAATTAAAATAAAATTATAATTTCAAATTTTTTTAATCATTACATTACAACATATTAAATATATATATATATATATATATTAAAAAAAGGTAATTATTTAACAATTTTTTAGTGTTTGATTGTTTTAATTCTCATCCATGCCCTACTATATGCATGGTATTCTTCCTTTTTCTTGTTACAAGAGATGCGTGTGCATTTTTTCTCTCTTTTATTTTTATTTTTTTCAAAATGCTTCTTTCTACTTAAAGAATACACTATATATATATATATATATATATATATATATATATATATATAATTATTTAACACATTTAACAAGCTCATAAGAATTAAAAATATATAAGGATAGAAGGACCAGGTTACAGAAGCTGTCAAAGTTTGGATTTGATAACATTATAAAGTTATTAAATACACATGGAGATGCATGTGTTACTTTAATTTGTTTTGATTGCAGTGAACTTCTAACGAAACAATTCATCAAACACTTGGGAAGGTACCGGACTTGGAGCTAGAGCTAGAGCTGGAGCAGGAGCTGAAACCGAAACCGAAGATGGAGGAGTCTTTGGAAGGGTAAGACTACAAAAAATAATTAATAAATTAGTAGCATGTTATTTTAAGTGAGTGTAATATTAAAGAAAGATATGTTACGTTGTGCAGTCGACGCTGGGATCGATAGGGATATTAAGGGGCAGGTTGCAAAGCTTGGTGATGGCTTTGGCGTTGCCAAAGTTAATTTGGAAGGATCCTGAATCTGCGACTGATTTGAAACATGTGCACACTCCCTGTAGGTCGGCTTGAGATTGAAGAGCAATTTTGGTTATACTTAAAGTCGCAGAACAACAACCGGTACTTGGTTGTGCAGGTCCAGGTGCGGTCAAATAGGTTAAACAGGGAAGCAATGAAGGGATAAGGTCCTGGCAAACAATATCGGCACCAATATTAGGAAGATCCATTGCAGCCATTATTACAACACAACCTATAATAAACTGGTGAATCTTCTCCATTATCTTTTGGTTAATTTGATAATGCAAATGATTGTTGATAGAAGAGAGGATCAGATCGAGTAGTGATGGCTTTAGGAACAATGGATGTTCTATTTATAGTGGTATATATGATGGGAGAATGAGATTTTTATTTTAGAAACCTAAAACAAAATTGGTATATGATATAAATATAAGATGAAGGAGCTTATTTTTTCCCATATATTTGTTGATTATATATGCTGATACGTGATCTCCTATCTTTTTTTTCCTTATATTTATTGATTATGTAGATAATTGTGATTTATGGTTTTTGGTACCAAATTAGATATAATGCTTCAATTATGTATCATATTTTGTTTACTTTATAAGGAGTCTCTCTAATTGATACACTATCTTTTATTTTCAATTGCTTACCTTAATAATATCATTTTAGATATAAAATAAAGCGTTTATATAAGATTTAATGCAATTTGATAGAAACGTTCAAATTTAAAATATTATTCAAGTTTGACTCATTATGACAAGTGTATTATAATTTATATGTATTAATATTGATTGACATAAATAATTGTTAAAAGTATATATTGAAACATTTTATTAATCCATTTTATTTTGGACGTCTGTAAAATTTTAGTAAAACACTTCAACAATTAATCAATTTGGTGATAGTTCTCAATCTTCCAACCAGATGATTAGTAGATAATTTAAGTGCTTGACAAAATACTCAAGATCAAGGTTTAATTAATTTTCCACCCATTAATTAATACTATTTTATTTTTTATTGTAAAATCTATAAAATAGAAAAATGTTATAACAGTTGAGAGAAATAAAAATAATTACAAAGCAAAAAATATAAAAATTTATATATTATGAAGTTTTCCAACATAAAAATCAAACGTTTCCCTCTATCAAATCTCTCTATATATAATGATGCTTAATTTTTAAAGTGTCCGAATTGCCGGGTCGAGAGTTGTGGTTAATTTGGATACTTAGGTCGGATTGTGGGTTGACCCGCCTTTAAATTTAAAACGGTTAAAAATAAAATTAAAAATGCTAAAGAAATGTTTCGAACTTGCAACCTAACAAAATAAATACAACTCTTTAACCAACTAGGCTACAAAGACTTCATATTTTAAATTCAACACCAAATTTGATAAACGCGGGATGTTTTAATATTAATATAAGTTCAACTTTTTAACTAACTAATCTATATATATATATATATAATGATGTTGATTAAATGGATATTTGGGTCGGATTGTAGGTTGACCCACCCATAAACTTAAAACGGTTAAAAATAAAATTTAAAATGTTATCCATAATTTTTTTTCACGGTTTTTTATATTATTAATCGTGCAAATGCACGGGCTAAATGCTAGTTAAAGTAATGAGAATTGTATTAGGTATGAATCTAATATAAATAGGTCTGGTATATTATATTTAGAACAGAGGTCAATTTGGATAGTTCTGCCCTTGAGGATTCTGGATGTCTTTAATTTCTTGGGCTTAAATAATAAATGTGACATATATAATTGAAGACATTTAACAAACTGATAAGAATGAAAAGTTTAAATATAGTATTAATTTGGGTGGAGAAAAGAGGTAGAAATGTTTAATATGAAAACATTATAAACCAAGTCAGTTAAAATTTTACGATTTTACGATTTCACATTAGGTTATCTTACGATTTCACATTAGGTTAACGAGTCTGAGTTTAAGTAAACTCTTAAATAGGTAAACTTTTACGATTTTAAATTTATTATAACAATATTTTACGATTTTACGAGTTTATAAAAATTTCGATTTTACGATTTTTTACGATTTTACTATTAAAAAACAAATTTGTATTTAAAAATTAAAAAATAAAGTTATTATTTATTTAAATAAATTAATTAATATAATTAATTTTGTAACTACAATTTTTTATAGTGTTATTTACTTATTATTACTTTTTAATTAATTTTATATTAAAATATATATATAATTTTTTAAAATTAGCTAAATATAAAACACTTAGTTATATTTATATAAATAATAATAATATATAACTATTATTTTTTCAAATTAAACTCTTACGATTTCATATAAACTCTAGATTTTACGAGTTATAACTAATTCTCGATTTTAACAGTCTTGTTATAGTTATAAATGTATTAAATACAGAGGAAGATGCATCAATTACTTTAATTTGTTTTGATTGCATGAACTTTTATCATCGAAACAATTCATTTTTTTTTTTTGGTCTGAAATTCAATACCCTAAACCCAACCATATATTTTGTTTTATCTTTTTAGCAGCACAACACAAAACCTTATTTTATTGTGACATAACCTTATCAATATGAACTCCATATTTTTTTTTATGTAAAAAGAACAGAAAAACACTTCAAATGTATTTTAAAAATATTATTTATCACTGCAGCAATCATATATGTAAACCTAAGAACATGAACAAAAAAGAATTATGTGATCAACAAATGCTTCACATCCTACTAATTTGTCTTGAATCTTGATTGCGCATCATAAACTTTAATAATCATCCCTCCTTAAACTTGATCTGGAGCCGAAGTTGCTATAGCCGATGGAGGTGATTTTGGAAGGGTTAGACTGCATCAAATATAAATTAAACAATTAAATTACTAAAATAATTTTAAAAAACTAATTTGTAACCATGTCTAGATAAGTCATACGTTGCGCAGTCGATGGTGGTGGAGATGGGAATATCGATAGGAAGTTTGCATAGCTTGGAGAGGGCCTTGGCATTGTCCATGTTAATTTGGAAAGTTGAGGAAGTCGCAACTGATTCTAAACACACGCACACGCCTTGTAGGTTTGGTTGAGATTGGATTGCAAGGTTGGCTATACTTAGAGTTGCCGAACAACAGCCATCGCTCGGTGTTCCGGGTCCAACCGCGGTCAAATAGCCTAAACAAGGAAGGAGCGTTGGAACAAGGTCCTGGCAATTTATGTCAGCTGCAATGGGAGCAATTATTATTGTAGCCATTGTGACAACAAAAGCCAAAAAAGAAGCAGCCATTATGGTTTATTTGAAATTGCAAATGAAGAAGGGAGTAGTGAGATTTGGGAATGGGATGAGTCTATTTATTTATAGTGGTACATTATGGATGGACACATTAATTGAGTGTAAAATGTTTGCTTTTGGTCACATATCTGCATGTTTAATTGGCCTATTTTATTTACATTTCTTCTCCTTTTTTAACTATATAACTAAAAGGATAGGAACTCATTTTATTTGTGATATTTTATTATTATTATTATTATTTGAAAGTTACTATTTTAAAATCTTGTTTGTATGATAAAAAAAAATGGGTTTTTGTAGATTGATTATTAAAAATAAATAAGTATATTCTAGTCGATAAATTAAGTAATTTAATTTTTAAAATAATAGATAATATATTTTATTCATAATCAAACATGTTAACAAGTGTATAATTTGTTGTGCTGGGCTATTTGCCGATAACTTTTTATGACTCAACCAAAAGGCACACTAGTTATGTAGATTTCATCAATCTTTTCATTAATTATAATCAAATCACCATAATTTTTTATTATTATATATTTATCTTCTCATAAAAGGAAAAGGAAAAATAGAGGTCTGAGCAGAGTAAAAATTCTCAACTGATCAAATTTTCTATTTATTTATTATTATAAAAATATCTTTTGAATTCATTACTTCCGCCCAATTTTAGAATCGAACGTATGATCTTTAAATAAATTTCTCTATTTCTATATTTGTTGCAGTATGTAAATTTTATTTACTGATTGTTTTTTATTTTCATAATAAAATATATTTGACATATAAATGTTTATTATATAATTTTATTAAAAATTATTTTTAAATAAAATATATATCAAACAAATATTTTATTATTTCAACAGTATAAGTTGCTTTCTTATTTATTTATTAAAATAAAATTATAATATAAAAATTGTTACATATTTTATTATAAATTATTATTGATTTTAACCATTATAAATAAAACTATATATAAATTAAAATTGTTAATCTTATTAAAAAAAACATAAAATAAAATTATAATTCAAAATATTTTAATCATTACATTAAAATATTAAATATATATTAAAAATGTAATTGCTTAACAATTTTATAGTGTTTGATTGATTTAACTCCCATCCATGCACTACAAAGTAGTTATAAATACTAGCAACATGCACGGTATTTTTTTTTTATTTTTTCCAAGTGCTTCTTTCTATTTAAGTAATATACTACATTTAACAGCTCATAAGAATGAAAAGTATATAATATCTATTATGATAGAAGGGAAGGTTACACAAGCTATCAATGTTGATCTGATAACATTATAAAGTTATTAAATACACATGGAGATGAATGTGTTACTTTAATTTGTTTTGATTGCGTGAACTTCTATCGAAACAATTCATCAAACACTTGGGAAGGAACCGGACTTGGAACAGGAACTGAAACCGAAACCGAAGATGGAGGAGTCTTTGGAAGGGTAAGACTGCAAAAATAATTAATAAATTAGTAGCATGTTAAATTTAAGAATATTTAAGTAAGTGTAATATTAGAGAAAGATATATTACGTTGTGCAGTCGACGCTGGAGTCGATAGGGATATTAAGGGGCAGGTTGCAAAGCTTGGTGATGGCTTTGGCGTTGCCAAAGTTAATTTGAAAAGATCCTGAATCTGCAACTGATTTGAAACATGTGCACACTCCCTGTAGGTTGGCTTGGGATTGAAGAGCAATTTCGGCTATACTTGAAGTTGCAGAACAGCAACCAGGACTTGGTTGTGCAGGTCCAGGCGCGGTCAAATAGGTTAAACAGGGAAGTAGTGAAGGGATAAGGTCCTGGCAAACAACATCGGCACCAACATTAGGAAGAACCATTGCAGCCATTATTACAACACAACCAATAATAAACTGGTGATTCTTCTCCATTAATTTTGGTTAATTTGATAATGCAAATGATTATTGATAAAATAAAGGATTAAAGTAGTGATGGCTTTAGGAACAATGGATGTTCTATTTATAGTGGTATATATGATGGGAGAATGAGATTTTTATTTTAGAAACTAGAAACTAAATTGGTATATGATATAAACTGATTAAAATAATTTACTTATAAGATGAATTACATTAAATATAAAATGAAGGATCAGCTTATTTTTTTCCATGTATTTATTGATTATATATGGTGATCATGTGATCTCCTATCATTTTCTTCCTTATATTTGTTGATTAGGTAGAAAATTGTGATTTGGGATTTTGGATATTAAATACTTCAATTTTGTATCATATTTTGTTTACTGTTTAGGGGTTTCTTCCATTTTTTATGAGTTAGATACTATGTTTCTCATTGTTCTATTTTTATTATCAATTGCTTACATGTAATAATATCAATTGAGATATAAAATAAAGCGTTCATATAAGATTGAACGCAATTGGATAGAAACACTCTAAAACATTATTCAAGTTTGACTCATTATGACAAATTTATTATATGTATTAATATTGATTGGCATAAAAAAAATGTTAATAGTATATATAGAAACATTTTATTAATCCACTTTATTTTGAAGGTCTGTCAAATTTTAGTAAAAACAAGGAGAGTTATATGCAAAGTTATGACAACAGTTTATTTGTCTTTGCTCCAAAACCTACTCAAATTGGTCATAGTTCTCAATCTTCCAACCAGCTGATCATAAGTAGATAACTGTGAAGTGCTTGAAAAAATACTCAAGATCAAGGTTTAATTAATTTTCCACCAATAATTAATACTATTTTATTTTTATTGTAATAAAACAGAAAAACACGTCATAAGAGTCACGAGAAATACAAATATTTACAAAGCAAAGAATTACTATATATATATATTATATATTATGAAGTTCTTCCAACATAACAATCAAATGTTGACCTCTGTCCAAATATAACAATGAGAATTATCTTGTATATTATATTTAGAACATATATATTCCCGCCTCGAGGATTCTGGATGGCTTTCATCGTCGCTCTTAGTTCACTTAATGGACATATTGTTGGTCTGAACCAAAATACCTATAGTAGACAGAGTCCATCAAATTTATGAGTACAATCATGATTATGTCGAAATATCTAAGCATATTATCAACCAAGTATTTAAGACAACAATCATCTCTACTGAAACGAGAACTTCTTCGTCACTTGAGTACCCCCAACGAGTTTTAGGAATTCCTAATATTCAAGGCAGTTTACCACCAGCACCACACCACATATGACTAGTTAGTTGGGGGCAGTTTGCCTTTCGAATTTTTCTTAGTAGTAGGGCCGTAACCTATTTCATACGAAAGAACTATTTCCTTAACTTTCTTTTTTGACACTGAAGTTATACCTGATTGACTTCTTTGAAAACCAGGCTCCTTTCTCTACTCCAATTTTGTCTCTTATACATGCTGAATCTTTCAAACCAACCATAACATTTAAGTCCATCCGATAAGATATACATTTCTAAATCAAAGATTTGGTTTGTTACTAAGCATATCATCAACCAAGTTTTTAAGACAACAATCATCTCTACACTTAACCGGAACATGAACTTCTTTATCACTTGAGTACCCAACGAGTTTTAGGAATTCCTAATATCTAAGGCAGTTTACACAAGCACCCCACCCCATACAGCTAGCTAGTTGGGGGTGTTCGCCTTTCAAATTTTTATTAGTAGTAGGGTCATAACCTATTTCATACTAAAGAACTATTTCTGTATCTTTCTATTTTGATACCGAAATTTTACCGGATTGACTTCTTTAAAAACGGTAGGCTCCTTTCTCTACTCCAATTTTGGCTCTTATACATGCTAGTGAACCTTTCAAACCAACCCTAACATTTTAGGCCCATCTTGATAAGATATACATTTCTAAATCAAAGATTTGGTTTATTACTATTTTCTCAATAAATTTAGACTTGTCAAACTTTTTGATATGATATTGCTTTGGATGACCTAGTCCACATTGCTACAAGCACATGCCTATTGATGAGGCCTTAGCCTAGATTATTTATTTTTTTAATAATTAATAATTAAGATAACAGGTTTTTGTTAGTAGAGTATTTGTCTTTTTTTATTAAGAAAATGGCTTGAAACTAAAGAAATTTTAAAATTTTTATTTATTTTTTAATTTCATATTTGGGAGATTAACTCACATAAATTTCTTGTGATGACTTAATTATCTTAAATCATTTTCTTGATCGAAAGGGTTTACTTTGTCAAAATTAACATACTCAAGATATGAATAATTATTTCAGACGCTTAACAAACTAATTAATAAGAATAAAAAGTGTATATATAATATTATTTATTGATCATTAGGATGGAGAAGGAGTATTACATTAGAGACTTATTAATTAATACAAATAAAATGCATGTATTACTTTTAATTTGTTTTGATTGAACGAACTTGTAACAGAAATAATTCATTAGAAATTGAGTTGAAAATGAACTAATATGTTGTTATTATTATATCTATATAAGAAATGATTGAGATGGAAAAATTAAAAAAAAGAGAATGATGTAATATAATTTGATTGGTTGAAAAAATAATAAAATTTATATTTCTACTCTCCATATATTTTTTTTTAACCAATAAAATAATGTCATCCCTTTAACACAATTTGATAGAAGCCCCGAACAATTTTAAAATATTCAACTTTGATCCAAAACTTTTAATTAGTTGAATGCAAAAGTGATATTTTTTGATGAAATTTCCGTAGGGAGTCACTATGAGTTTTGACTATATTATTTTACATTTGAAAAAAAAACAATTTATTGTATAAAATGTTATTATTACGGAGAAAATTCATTTTAAAAAATTTATAGTATTTCTAAGCATATTTAGTGGCATATTTTATAGTATTTCTAGTACCTGATACATATTCATGCCAAAGATTCGGTTGTTACATAGATGATCTAGACAATGCTAGAAGCAAGATTTGATCATGAAATATCATATTATAAAGTGACTAATCTAAAACTTAAATTTAGGTGGGCTTAAAAATAATTTTTGAGCTTTAAAAGAAGTAAGAGGGAAATTATGGAGAAACAAGTCAATGAAGATGAATTTTATTTTTTATTTTTAGAATTAGATATATAGGTAAATAATGAATTAAATTTAAAAATAATTAAGGTCATGTGCATTTTCTATAGTAAATATTTTATTTTTTCCGAACTAGATCTGGCCTCATTATATATAACTAGTATTTGAAGCTTTTTGTGAAGTATTACTATAATTCATTTGGTGATGTTCTAGTCTTTAGGTAGTTGTTGGGAAATATGGATTGATACGGCTAATATGACAGACTTACATATTTGGGTTATTATCCCAATTATTCTTTGGTGGACTATCTGGTTAGAGAGAAACGTCGAACTTTTAATGATCGTAGTCATTCGATGCTTTCTGAGATTCGTTCATGAAAGAAATAGAGTCTGTCGGAGAGTTAATTATTCTTCTCAATGATTTACGAGCTCAATAACTTTTTAAGTACTGTTTTTTATTTATTTATTTATTTATTTATTTTTTATTTTTATATTATGTTTTGTCGTTTTGCTTAAACAATTTTTTCCATTTTTAATAAAATATTCACTTAAATAAATTAATATTTTAAAACGTATATAAGTTATTTTGGGATGGTAATTTTTTTACACTTAATAATTATATAAATTTATTTTTAATTGTTAACTATTTTTTAATTGCTAATTGGTTTGATGGTGTTCTAATTCTCTCCCTATAACATCTCCTTATTTAAATAAGGAAATTAGTTTGATAAAATATAATTTATACATTTTGTTAAAATTTATATTATTATTTATTAAAAATATCAATTCAAATATTTGTTTTACTCATTCTTGATTTTAATTTTCTATATCTCTTAAAACCAATCAAACAAACCCATAAATATATGGCTTATATATTTTCAGTCAAACAAACCACCCATGCATTGAATTTTGTAATTATTAATAAATTTTAAATTATAAAATTTACAAAGACTATATTTATTCATAAACATGAAAATATGTAATTATTTATAATGTCAACGATTCAATGATTTGTTAATAATATATATATAGTTACAGACTTTGTAATATATACATGAATTAAAAAATAATATAATTGAACATTGAAAAACATTAAAAATATCTCATTTCTATTAATATGAGTTTAAAAATATATATACATGATTAATAATAAATCATTTAAAGAGGTATAAGAATATAATGAGCTGGTTGAGGTTGAGGTTGAGGCTGAAGCTGATATGAATGAATTGAAGATAATTCAAGTCCATGAATAATGTTTTTGAATCCATTGATTTTGCAAGGGGGAAGTTTATTCAAATAATCTTGTCGGAGTTTACAAAATACTTCCATCGTAAGAAGACTATCTGAACCAGCCTGATGACTCTGAGTGCCCGGTCTTCTTTCCACTTGAAGAGTATTCGCCAATCTGTCTAACCCACCGTAGAGTCCATTGAAAGATTTCATAACGTGTTTGAGGTCGAAAACTGATTCCCCGAATATTTGCCTGACTAGAACCATGAACATGACCGGATCTGATGGAAGGAGACTTCCGGTTAGAATCTTGACGATGAATCCAAAGTCATAGGCACCATGAAAAGTGATCCAAGCGCGTGGAATCTTAGAACCCAACACTCCACAATCCGTCAACATAGAGACTAACAATCCCGAATCAATACCATCTACTTTGTTTCTTGCAAAGTCAATACCCTGATTCTTTAAAAGTGCTATAGAGTCTGAGTTGTGAACATCTGAATCAACGTCAAAATCCTTTATGTTAAACTGCCACACAAACGAATGTACAAATCCGGAAAGAGGGTCGGGAGAAGTTGACAATGTTAGACCAAATTGGATTAACTTGAGGGCGTCTACATTGGCCTTCATATAAAAATAGTTAGTCTCAGGAGGTAGACTTGAAAGACAATAGTTTGGAACGTAGGGCTTGTAGATAGTGCCGGGGAATTCCGTATCAAATGACACAAACGGTGTGAAAGGAAGGATTTTATAAATCATGTCCATCTCTTCACAAATATTATAGTTCCAAACTTCACAAATTCTATTGTTGGAGGCCATGATTGTGGAATAAGAACTCAATCTTGTAAGTGGAGAAATAAAAAGAAGGTTAGTTTGCAAGAGGATGTATGACTAATTGATCCAAAAAAACATCTTATATACAATTAAGTTTAATATTCCGGAATCCAAATTTTAATCCTAAAATATTGTTATTATTTTTTATTTTAAATTTAATAAATTAAATCATTTGAATTAAAAAATTATAAATTTAATAAATTTAAATTTATTTTATTACATTATCATATTATAATTAGAGAAATATTAGTTGAAGTTTATTTTATTACATTATCATATTATAATTAGAGAAATATTAGGAGAAGGAAATTGTGGGAGAGAATTTTAAAGGGAATGACGTGACGCATTCTGATTGGCCCAAAAAATAACAATTTTTTTCTCTCTTCTCTCTCCTCACACTTTATCATTTTTTCAATTAGTGATATAGTGATATATTGACACATCATTTCATCCTCCATTTTCTCTCAAATTTCCTCTCTCTATCACTCCTCTTATAATTATTATAAAATTTTTTAAATATAATTTAAAAATGTATTATTTTATTTTTATTTTAAATTTAACAATTAATTTGTTTTTTTTTAATTAAATGGTTTATAATATATGGTGAAATTAATATATTAAATATTAATTAACAAAAACAGAGAAATAATATATATATATATATATATATATATATATATATATATATATATTAACCAATGAGATAAAAAAAAAATTGGATAATTTAAAAAAAATAAATTGAAATCTAAACTCATTCAAATTATTGAGCTATACCAAATTAAATCTTGACCGAATGTAAATTGATTTAGATACTTGTAAGTATATTATTATACGCTTAAAATCCTGTTTTATTTTTTATTTTTATAGTCTTACAAATTATATTTATTTTATGTGTTTGAATGTTTTAAATTATTTTTAAAATAATTAGAAAACTACTAAAAATAATATTTTTAAGAAAGACAAAAAAAATTCTCATATTGTATTTTTTTATTGATAGTTTTCTTCTACTATTTTTTCGTAAAAAACCTGAAAAACAATATTAAAATATTATACATATTTTATTTATTTATATAATATATGGTTTTATTGAAATTTATTCTCTATTTTTATCTCTTTCATTTAACTCATATTCATATGAAAAGTTTGATTAATTTTTGTATAAAATTTAATATTTTTGTAAAATTTATATTAATTAAAAAATTTGTAGAAGATATGAAATGAAAATTCATGGCATTGTTGTAAGATTTATGTGAAATATTAAAAGTATCTTATTCCACTATCGATTTCAATCAATCAAATCGACTATAAAGTAAAATTAAGACTTAATGAGAGATAATAGAGAGCAAGAAAAAAAAAATATTTATGTTATTATCTATGTTTTGTTAACGAGAATTAATGATATGTATACACAAATTTAAGAAACATTCTTAATTATCAAAATATAAAACTATAATAATATTCAATACTTTAAATAAAGTATTTTCTAAATATATAATATTTCAATATCATAAATATAGAATATTTCAATATATATTATCTATAAAATAAATAAAATTTTAAAATACTCATTTTCAAAATAAAAATAAAAATAAAAATCTTATAAAATATGATATAAATAATTTAATTTATTTTTAATTGAAGTCATTCTATAATTTATTTTAACATCATTAAATTTCAAAATTAGTGATTCATTCTTTTATATGAGCCGTCTGATTTTTTATCTTTCTTGTTTTTCAACTTTTTTTTTTTTTTTTTTCTCTTTTCTTTATCCCTTTTACTCTTGACCTAGAACCCTATACATAAGTAACATAACAACAACCTCTATATGCTTAAGTTAAATTATGTCAGATCCTTTAGCAAAAGTATTTGTGTCGTACATATATTCCTTGTGCTCTTTTTTCTTCCAATCCTATTAGATAATAAATAAAATCAATATAATATTAAAATACTATAAGGCAGAAAATAAAATAAAAATAAATTCTAGGTATTTTCCAATCTAGTTATATTTTATATAATTGTTTATTTATTTATATATTTAATTTTTATTCAGAGATACTCCGAAATCAAAATCAATGGTTATATTATCTTTTTCAAAACAATTATTTATTTTAATTTCACTTAATGAGCCATATAAAAATTTTAGAATATAAGTTCGTTGACTGTGATATATTTATGATTATAAAATATAAGATAAAAAATGTGAGTGTCTATCGGGTTTATTTTCTTATATTGCACTAGAGAAGATGAATGAGATTTGAATTGCTCAAGGGAGACTTCCAAGTCACGGGTTGTGGACCTGCGTTGTGGATCCATTGACTAACATTTGGGGCACCCTTACGTCTAGGCTCCAACTAAAGGGCATGGGTGTAGGCTTGCTCCTACGTGTTGGACATTGGGTTTAGCCTTTGCCTGAATTGGGTCTAGAATGTGAATGTGTACTCGTATACCCGATACATGTAGGTACGAGATTGTCAGATTCAGGTATTTTAAATTGGGTTTGATGTGGGGGATGAGAGTGATAAGGATTACTCAATTGGATTTGGGATCATAGATGTGAGTGTGCGAACCCAAACCTGAAACTCGATACCCAAATATTAATATTAAAATATATATATATATATATATATATATGATAAAATTTAATTTTTTTTTTCAAATTTCACATCATTACCATCATTACAAATTTACAATAATTATATCATTTATTTTACTCATAAACACATTCCACGCAACATTATTTTAAATTTTCGTTTCCATGACTCTATAATCTTCACTTCTTTTAAAAACAAAATATGTTCTCTCTGCTCATTATTTACTTTTTATCTTCAATTTTCTTTAATATTTTCTCTAGTTTGAACATCAAATATATAATTCAACAATTTTATTATATTTTTCATTTTTTTATATAACTATGTAAGTAATATTTTTATTTGTATTTTTAATATTTAGTATATTTAGAAAATAATAAATACAAATTCATATTTTAATCGGGCAATGAGATATTCGTCGGGATTGAGTACCCAATAAATCGGTGATGTGATACAATTATACAAATAGAGATACTCGTCAAGTTCGAGATCGGAATTAGATGGTAGAATGAAAATCGGGTTCGGAAACGGATACTTAACTACCCAACGAATAGGATACCGGTTGTCATCCCTAGTTAAAACATTGGCTTAAGCAATGTCATGCTTGTAATATATATATATATATATATATATATATATATATATATATATATATATATATATTATTTCTTTTCTATAAAATAAAAGACAAACATAATTAAAATAAACTTTCTTTTCTACAAAATAAAAGACAAACATAATTAAAATAAACTAAGAAAATTATTGTGCGATACACATGAATAAAAATATAAATAAATAAAAATTATAATAATATTTATTCAATATTTAAAACTCTTAATAAATCATAAATAATATATTAAAATAAAAAATAAAACACACTATTTTCACATTTTATTAACTTAGAGAGCATTAGTCATATTAGTCATATGATACCCTAGCTGTAGTCGGAGTTCCATTTTCTTCATTGTAATATATTATATAATGTATAAGTAAATAACTTCATACCTTATTCATTTCAATATAATTAACCTAGAGTCCACCATAATAATATATAATATATTTATTAATTTTTAAATAAATAAATACATAAGTAATAACTGAATACAATTATATAATATATTTTTGGAATTATTGGCTACTGGGCACAACAGATAGTCATCCCAAAGAAAGTAATGGCTGAACTCGATAGAATCATGAGAGACTACATATGGGGAACACAAGGCAGAGGAGGAAAAAAAGTCAAATGGGAGGATGTTTGCACTCCCATAGAAGAAGGAGGACTAGGAATAAAAAGTTGTGTTGAATGGAACAAAGCCCTCACCATCAAGAGCTTATGGGAGTTGGAGCAAAAAGCGGACTCCCTATGGGTCAAATGGGTGCATACAAGATTTATGAAAGAAGAGCAGAGTATCTGAACACTAAGCATCAACGAAAGAATGGCATGGTCATTGAAGAAAATCCTAAAAACAAGAAAAGATGTCTTTCAAATGGTGAAAACCACAATTGGAAATGGAAGAGGGGTACTATTCTGGCATGATCCTTGGCTGGATAATATTACCATTATATTCAAAGAAGAAATGCAAGGAAACAGAGTTAGAAGAGAATACATCAAGTACTCATTTAGAGACGTATATCAAGGTAGATGTGATTCACTTTTGAGGCGTATTCCAGAAGGTGATAGAATCTTAAACCTAATGAGGCAGAAGCAACTCAATGAAAATAATGATGAAATAAGCTGGAAAACAGAAAGCAATGAGAAGTTTATTACAGGAAAGGCATGGGAAATTGTTAGAACAAGAGGACAGGAGGTAGATTGGCATAATGTGGTATGGTCTCCAAAGATTATTCCTCGTCACCAATTTATTCTCTGGCTGGTATAGAGGAAAAGGTTGACAACAAAAGACAGAATTCGAAAATATATAAACATTCCTGATATCAACTGTGTCCTATGTTCGGGAGTTGAGGAAAGCATAAACCATTTATTTGGGGAATGCTCTTTTGTAATACAAATCTGGAGGATGTATGCTGCAAACATGAACATCATCAACTTTCCAAGAATATGGGAAGAAATCCAAGAGTGGATGAAGAATAAAGCAAAAGGAAGATCTTTCTATGTAAGTATGTTGAAATGCTACTTTGGAGCAATAATCTACAATATCTGGAAAGAAAGAAATTCAAGAACTCACAGTGGAAGAAGTAGAACCGCTGAAGATATTTGGAGAGATATAACTTCAGATGGAAATGCACTCATTCATTCCTGGAGAGGAATCGAAAGGAATGAAGAGAATAGAAAGCTCTGCCATATATGGGATATTTCGTTTGAGAAGGTCACAAGTAGAATAAAAGTAAAAACGATGTAGGCGCTAATTGATTATTATTATTGTCTGTAATTCAATTATTGTTTCATTGTCAAATCTAGAAATTGTCTAGATCTGATCTTAAACTTTTGTATTTTTTTTCCCCTCTTTTGGGTTTTTTTAATGAAATGGCACTAAGCTGTTTTCCCAAAAAAAAAAAATATATATTTATTCATAATTTAAAAATTATTTGAATTTATTAATTCCTAAATAAATAACTCACTTAATAATATATATCATTTCCTAATTAAAGAAGCTATATTTTATTATCCCTAATTAAATTTAATTACCTACCATTAAACTATATATATAATTTATTCAGCTTAATTTAAAAAATATATCTAACTAAATAGAGGACTTGTCTAAATAGAGTACTGCATTTTTTCGACTTAGATTGAAATTCATTGTATCACTAGGTTTGTATAATTTCAGTTATATTGAAAATCGTTTTTATATTATTCATATTTCGATAATAATTTTCTTAGTATCTAATATATTTACAAGAGAATCTTGAATTCAACAACTTTTTTAATGTCAAATTTAGAGAGAAAGAGAAAAAATAATATATTATTTTTTTTAAGCAAAGAATTGATAATCCTTTATTATTTGAACCAATCGAACTAAATATAGTAATTTACGATGATAATTTAGAATCTCCTTTTAAATCTCAAAAAATTGAGTTTGATAAAACTAATCTTGAACGATGTCCTTGATTGCGTATTTTTATGTGGCGACATAATGTAAATCATCATGATGAAATTAGACGAACTTACCTTAAAATATGGTCATATCAACGTATGTTGTCGGAGTATCTTAGATCTGAATTTGCTTCAAATCTAGATTCAATTATCAAGATGAATATTGTATTTCAAAAAATCGTAAATCACAACACTTCAACAATAAATGTTATGCTTTTTTTTGTTTCTTTGGTCTAAGATATTTATTTTTCCTTCTTCAATATTTTTATTTTTCTGAGGTCATGTTTTATTTCATTGTGCTTAAACGATTCTTATTTTTTAATATATCATGAACTAATTAAAAAAATTTGTGTTATATTAGTTTTTTTTGAAAATATTTTTAGCCTAGATAGATTTGAAATTCTGGCTCC
This sequence comes from Impatiens glandulifera, assembly GCF_907164915.1. NCBI lineage: Eukaryota > Viridiplantae > Streptophyta > Magnoliopsida > Ericales > Balsaminaceae > Impatiens > Impatiens glandulifera. The sequence continues at coordinate 63,093,246 of NC_061863.1, forward strand.
GCTCTTTAATAAAACAACTCATTTTCTCACATATTTTTTTTCAATGAACCTTTCATCTCGTGATCTTATACTTTCCCTTTAATAAATCAAATACCTGATTCATATTTTTTAATATTTAGCATCATGACCTCACACTTTGGTTAATCAAATATTTAATTTATATTTTTTAACCACTTTAAATTGTTAACGGCCTATTATATATCTCTCGTTAAACTATATTTTAATCACACTTGGTTAAAGGGTTGTATTTGTTTTGTTAGGTTGCAAGTTTGAAACGTAAATAATCGTTTTAAGTTTATGGACGGGTCTACCCATAATCCAATTCAAGTATTCATTTACTCTCACATATATATCCAAATTAACCACAGCTTTCGACCCGGTAATCCGGACTCGATAATCTGAACTCGATAATCCGGACACTTTAAAAATTAAGCATCATTATATATATATATTTAAAAAGTTAAACCAATATAAGAATGTTCCGCAATCATCAACTTTGGTATTAATTTTAAAATATAAAGACTTATTAATCTAGTTGGTTAAAGAGTTATACTTATTATGTTAGGTTGTAAGTTCGAAACATATATATATTATTTTTAATTTTATTTTTAACCGTTTTAAGCTTATGGGCGGGTCAACTCACAATTCGACCAAGTATTCATTTAAGCTTATGGGCGGGTCAACCCACAATTCGATCAAGTATCCATTTACTCTCATATATATATATTCAAATTAATCATAACTATTAACTCGTCAATTCAAATCCTTTGAAAATTAAGCATCATTTATATATATATATATATATATATATATATATATATATATATATATATATATATATATATATATATATATATATATATATATATATATATATATATATATATATATATATATATATATATATATATATATATATTAGGAAATGCATTGCTTTTCTTATTTTATTTTTAATAATCTTTTTTTTCATTTTTTTGTTTTAAAGTGTTTACTTTGCTTAAATTTAAATATATATATATATATAATATTATTTAAGACATTTAACAAAGTGATAAGAATGAAAAGTATAAATATAAAGTTATTGATTTGGGTGGAGAAGGATAGTTACACATGTTTAATATGAAAACATTATAAACTTATTAAATACACATGATAGATGCATTTGTTACTTCAATTTGTTTTGATTGCATGAACTTTTAACGAAACAATTCATAAAAAATTGGTGTTAGAGACGGAGCTGGAGTTGGAGCAGGAACTAAAGCCGGAGTTGAAGCTAGAACCGAAACTGGAATTGGAGGAGTATTCGGAAGGGTAAGACTGCATACAGAATTCATTCATCAATAAAATGTTCAATTTTAAGAATATGTAAAGTATAGGGTAATCGCATTAGATAATGAGATATTACGTTTTGCAGTCAACATTTGGGTCGATAGGGATATTAAGAGGCAAGTTGCAAAGCTTGGTGATGGCTTTGGCGTTGCCAAAGTTAATTTGGAAGGATACTGAATCTGCAACTGATTTGAAACATGTGCACACTCCCTGTAGGTCGGCTTGGGATTGAAGAGCAATTTCGGCTATACTTAAAGTCGCAGAACAGCAACCGGGACTTGGTTGTGCAGATCCCGCCCCGTCAAATAGGTTAAACAGGGAAGTAGTGAAGGGATAATGTTCTGGCAAACAACATCCGCACCAACATTAGGAAGAACCATTGCAACCATTATTACAACACAACCAGTAATAAACAGGTGATTCTTCTCCATTAATTTTGGTTAATTTGATAATGCAAATGATTATTGATAAAATAAAGGATTAGAGTAGTGATGGCTTTAGGAACAATGGATGTTCTATTTATATTGGTATAAATGATGGGAGAATGAGATTTTTATTTTAGAAATTAGAAACTAAATTGGTATATATGATATAAATTGATTAAAATAATTTACTTATAAGATGAATTACATTAAATATAAAATGAAGGATCAACTTTTTTTTCCATGTATTTATTGATTATATATGGTGATCATGTGATCTCCTATCATTTTCTTCCTTATATTTGTTGATTATGTCGATAATTGTGATTTGGGATTTTTGGATATTAAATGCTTCAATTCTGTATTACTTTGTTTACTCTTTAGGGGTCTCTTCCATTTTTATGAGTTTGGTACTATGTTCTCATTGTTACATTTTTTTATCAATTGTTTACATTTAATAATATCAATTGAGATATAAAATAAAGCGTTGATATAAGATTTAACGTAATTTGATAGAAACACTCTAAAACATTATTCAAGTTTGACTCGTTATGACAAGTTTATTATATATATGTATTAATATTGATTGGCATAAAAAATTGTTAATAGTATATATAGAAACATTTTATTAATTAATCCACTTTATTTTGAAGGTCTGTTAAATTTTAGTAAAAACAAGGAGAGTTATATGCAAAGTTATGATAACAGTTCATTTGTCTTTGCTCCAAAACCTACTCAAATTGGTCATAGTTCTCAATCTTCCAACCAGCTGATCATAAGTAGATAACTGTGAAGTGCTTGAAAAAATACTCAAGATCAAGGTTTAATTAATTTTCCACCAATAATTAATACTATTTTATTTTGGGAAGAATGTCATTTTTATTTACAAAGTTGGACGGGGTGTCAAATTTATTATTAAAGTCGTAAAATTCTATTTATGTATATAATCTTGACAAAAAGTGTCAAATTTATTTTTCTTAACAGAATTATTTAACCTGGATTAAAATTTTGTTGACATGGCAGCCATGTCATATTAACATATTTTATATATACATATTTTTTATAACCCAATTTAATCATTTAAACATGACTTCAATGTTATCCCTTCATTCATGTTTTCCAAATTTCACAACTTTCCGACTTCTAATTGTTATCCCGTTGCCGCCGATCTCGTCACCAGATCCTTAACTCATACCTTCGTTCCTTTTAATTAATCCTCCGGACTTTCTCTTTCTCAGCCGCCAATGTAATTCCGATTAGGGGACCATCCTTTTGTTGCGGCATGCTCCTTAGATTTACGGATTCGCAGGGAGCCTCAGGCCCTACTTGGCCTGAGTTGACTGACAATGACAAAGGCTTGCGAAACAAAGTAGGGCCTTAAGAATTGAATAAAAAGTAGTCTGTCTATTAATGGTTCTAAATACTGGACTGATCTTTCTCCGCTTCAAAGAAGGTATATTTATCTAGATATAGATAGAGATATGAAAGGTTGATCTATCCTTCAATAAGACATCATTCCAGGAAAATGGCAAAGTCACTATACCTGAAAGAATTCCCAGAAAGAAAGTAACTTCACTGACTGAATGTCCGAGATTGAATTAGAATAGGAAGTTGTTACAGAAGGAGCTCTGCAGATGCAGGCTAACTATCAATTTCCAAATCTCACTTAAAAGAGAACAGCTCCATGTGACTAGACGAATTCCTCCGCTACATATCTTGTAACAAGGTATGCAATAGCAGCTGATTCTGTAAGAGAAAATAAAAATTATCTTCGCGTACCACATCCTCCTCGAATATCTATCCTCCAGAGTCCAGATCAAGGCTGCAAAATATCTTCCACAACTTTGAATTGACTTGTTCGCCGTCAAATCAACAGTCTCCTCATATTCGAGTTACCATGAATAGAGGTCAGCTCCAGATCATATATAGATATCAAAATTCAGGTAATTCTCAATCGCAGCGATCAAGCTCGATTTTTCGGTGCCCGAAGGACCATATAGCAAGTATCCTCTCTTCTACTGTCCTCTAAAACTCCTTCCTCCTGATGAACTTATCCAGATCTTCGATTATCATCTTCTTTATATCTCTCTCCGTCGCCAATGTATTGCAGGATGAACTAGATTAACGTCGGTCCATGGACTACCATCGCTAATCTTCTGGTCTCGTGATTTCCGAGAGTAAAAATCTTGAGAATCTTCATCTGTTCGACTCGATGATTTCACCTCATGCGAGATCCATTTAAATTTTGCGCCGTTGAAATAATCACCGAGTATCCTTGGCCATTGATGTCATGTGTAGATATTTTAGTATCCTTGTCAGGCATGGTGACTCTGAAAGTTGAGGTGGATTGGAAGATCTTATATCCTAAATAGAATTGAAAGAAGCAAATAATAGTAAAATTGAACAAACATTGGGCAAAAGATCCGAACAACACTCTCATTCCTTAAACACTGTTACTGGTGATCATAAAATTGAACCAATTAAGCTAAAGATCAGATAACAACAACTAAGAAAACATGAATTATTCAGATCAAATTAAACTAATTAATTTGATGACATGGTAAATCATTGGGTGCCTTAATGTCAATCTGCCATCATTTGAACTGAAGTGATGATGCAGAAGATCAGGCGGCGGCGGTAACTGTACAGAAGGGAATTTCAGTCGACGGTGGAATTATGCGGGAAGGAAATAGAAAAGTAGAAGCGATGAAAAAATCTAAAACCCTAAATCCTATAAGAAAGGTGAAACTTGTAGAGGGACGTTGTCGTTTGGTTTCAAAACTGTTGTGCACTCGTCGGAAGACCAGAGAAATAAGAGGTTTAACATTTTTTAATTTATTTTATTTGTATGATAAAAGTAGGTTTGAAATGAAAATTGGATTATAATATATATATATCTATATAAAATATGTGAAATGTCAACAAAAATTTAACGTCGTTAAATAATTCTGTTAAAAAAAATAAATTTGACACTTTTTGTCAAGATTATATACATAAATAGAATTTTACAACTTTAATAATAAATTTGACACCTTCATCTAATTTTGTAGATAAAATTGACATTCTTCCCATTTTATTTTTATTGTAATAAAACAGAAAAACACGTTACAAGAGTCATGAGAAATACAAATATTTACAAAGCAAAGAATTACTATATATATATATATATTATATATTATGAAGTTCTTCCAACATAACAATCAAATGTTGACCTCTGTCAAAATAATAATAATGAGAATTATCTTGTATATTATATTTAGAACATCATATATATGGATAGTCCCGCCTCGAGGATTCTGGATGGCTTTCATTGTCGCTCTTACTTCACTTAATGAACATATTGTTGGTCTGAACCAAAATACCAATAGTAAACAGAGTCCATCAAATTTATGAGTACAATCATGGTTATGTTGAAATATCTAAGCATATTATCAACCAAGTTTTTTAAGACAACAATCATCTCTGCTTAACCGGAACTAGAACTAGAACTAGAACTAGAACTAGAACTAGAACGAGAACGAGAACGAGAACTTCTTCGTCACTTGATCAGTACCCAACAAGTTTTAGAAATTCCTAATATCCAAGGTAGTTTACCACAAGCACCTCACCACATACGACTAGCTAATTTTGGAGGCTGTTTGCCTTTCGAATTTTTCTTAGTAGTGTCGTAACCTATTTCATACAAAAGAACTATTTTCGTAGCTTTCTTTTTTTACACCGAAGTTTAATTACTGATTGACTTTTTTGAAAAGCGCATTCTCCTTTCTCTACTCCAATTTTGTCTCTTATACATGCTGCTCAACCTTTCAAACCAACCCTAACAGTTATGCCCATTTTGATAAGATATACATTTCTAAATCAAAGATTTGGTTTGTTACTACTTTCTCAATAAAGACTGGTCAAACTTTTTGGATGACCTAGTCCACATTGCTACAAGCACATGCCTCTTGATGAGGCCTTAGCCTAGAATATTTATTTTTTAATAATTAATAATTAAGATGACATTTTTTGTTAGTAGAATATTTGTCTTTTTTTATTAAGAAAATGGCTTTAGTCTAAAGAAATTTTAAAATTTTAATTTATTTTTTAATTTCATGTTTGGGAGATTAACTCACATAAATATCTTGTCATAATGACTTAATTATCTTAAACCATTTTCTTGATCGAAAGTGTTTACTTAGTCAAAATTAACATACTCAAGATATGAATAATTATTTCAGACGTCTAACAAACTAATTAATAGGAATGAAAAGTGTATATATAATATTATTTATCGATCATTAGGATGGAGAAGGAGAATTACATTAGAGACTTATTAATTAATACAAATAAAAAGTATGTATTGCTTTTAATTTGTTTTGATTGAACGAACTTGTAACAAAAATAATTCATTAGAAATTGAGTTGAAAATGAACTAATATGTTGTTATTATTATATCTATGTAAGAAATGATTGAGATGGAAAATTAAAAAAAGAGAATGACGTAATATAATTTGATTGGTTGAAAAAATAATAAAATTTATATATCTACTCCCCATATATTTTTTTTAACCAATAAAATAATGTCATCCCTTCAACACAATTTGATAGAAGCCTTGAACAATTTTAAAATATTCAACTTTGATCCAAAACTTTTAATTAGTTGAATGCAAAAGTGATATTTTTTGATGAAATTTCCGTAGGGAGTCACTATGAGTTTTGACTATATTATTTTACATTTGAAAAAAAAAACAATTTATTGTATAAAATGTTATTATTACGGAGAAAATTCATTTTAAAAAATTTATAGTATTTCTAAGCATATTTCATATGTTCTATTTAGTGGCATATTTTATAGTATTTCTAGTACCTGATACATACATATTCATGCCAAAGATTCGGTTGTTACATAGATGATCTAGACAATGCTAGAAGCAAGATTTGATCATGAAATATCATATTATAAAGTGACTAATCTAAAACTTAAATTTAGGTGGGCTTAAAAATAATTTTTGAGCTTTAAAAGAAGTAAGAGGGAAATTATGGAGAAATAAGTCAACGAAGATGAATTTTATTTTTTATTTTTAGAATTAGATATATAGGTAAATAATGAATTAAATTTAAAAATAATTAAGGTCATGTGCATTTTCTATAGTAAATATTTTATTTTTTCCAACCTAGATCCGGCCCTCATTATATATAACTAGTATTTGAAGTCTTTTCTGAAGTATTACTATAATTCATTTGGTGATGTTCGAGTCTTTAGGTAGTTGTTGGGAAATATGGATTGATACGACTAATATGACAGACTTACATATTTGGGTTATTATCCCAATTATTCTTTGATAGACTATCTGGTTAGAGAGAAACGTCGAACTTTTAATGATCGTAGTCATTCGATGCTTTCTGAGATTCGTTCATGAAAGACAATAGAGTCTGTCGGAGAGTTAATTATTCTTCTCAATGATTTACGAGCTCAATAACTTTTTAAGTACTTTTTTTTTTTTCTTTCTTAATTTTTTTTTTTATTTTCATATTATGTTTTGTCGTTTTGCTTAAACTATTTTTTCCATTTTTAATAAAATATTCACTTAAATAAATTAATATTTTAAAACGTATATAAGTTATTTTGGGATGGTAATTTTTTTACACTTAATAATTATATAAATTTATTTTTAATTGTTAACTATTTTTTAATTGCTAATTGGTTTGATGGTGTTCTAATTCTCTCCCTATAATATCTCCTTATTTAAATAAGGAAATTAGTTTGATAAAATATAATTTATACATTTTGTTAAAATTTATATTATTATTTATTAAAAATATCAATTCAAATATTTGTTTTACTCATTCTTGATTTTAATTTTCTATATCTCTTATAAACCAATCAAACAAACCCATAAATATATGGCTTATATATTTTCAGTCAAACAAACCACCCATGCATTGAATTTTGTAATTATTAATAAATTTTAAATTATAAAATTTACAAAGACTATATTTATTCATAAACATGAAAATGTGTAATTATTTATAATGTCAACGATTCAATGATTTGTTAATAATATATATATATAGTTACGGACTTTGTAATATATACATGAATTAAAAAATAATATAATTAACATTGAAAAACATTAAAAATATCTCATTTCTATTAATATGAGTTTTAAAAATATATATACATGATTAATAATAAATCATTTAAAGAGGTATAAGAATATAATGAGCTGGTTGAGGCTGAGCATATGAATGAATTGAAGATAATTCAAGTCCATGAATAATGTTTTTGAATCCATTGATTTTGCAAGGGGGAAGTTTATCCAAATAATCTTGTCGGAGTTTACAAAATACTTCCATCGTAAGAAGACTATCTGAACCAGCCTGATGACTCTGAGTGCCCGGTCTTCTTTCCACTTGAAGAGTATTCGCCAATCTGTCTAACCCACCGTAGAGTCCATTGAAAGATTTCATAACGTGTTTGAGGTCGAAAACTGATTCCCCGAATATTTGCCTGACTAGAACCATGAACATGACCGGATCTGATGGAAGGAGACTTCCGGTTAGAATCTTGACGATGAATCCAAAGTCATAGGCACCATGAAAAGTGATCCAAGCGCGTGGAATCTTAGAACCCAACACCCCACAATCCGTCAACATAGAGACTAACAATCCCGAATCAATACCATCTACTTTGTTTCTTGCAAAGTCAATACCCTGATTCTTTAAAAGTGCTATAGAGTCTGAGTTGTGAACATCTGAATCAACGTCAAAATCCTTTATGTTAAACTGCCACACAAACGAATGTACAAATCCGGAAAGAGGGTCGGGAGAAGTTGACAATGTTAGACCAAATTGGATTAACTTGAGGGCGTCTACATTGGCCTTCATATAAAAATAGTTAGTCTCAGGAGGTAAACTTGAAAGGCAATAGTTTGGAACGTCGGGCTTGTAGATAGTGCCGGGGAATTCCGTATCAAATGACACAAACGGTGTGAAAGGAAGGATTTTATAAATCATGTCCATCTCTTCACAAATATTATAGTTCCAAACTTCACAAATTCTATTGTTGGAGGCCATGATTGTGGAATAAGAACTCAATCTTGTAAGTGGAGAAATAAAAAGAAGGTTAGTTTGCAAGAGGATGTATGACTAATTGATCCAAAAAAACATCTTATATACAATTAAGTTTAATATTCCGGAATCCAAATTTTAATCCTAAAATATTGTTATTATTTTTTATTTTAAATTTAATAAATTAAATCATTTGAATTAAAAAATTTTAAATTTAAATTTATTTTATTACATTATCATATTATAATTAGAGAAATATTAGGGGAAAGAAATTGGGGGAGAGAATTTTAAAGGGAATGACGTGACGCATTCTGATTGACCCAAAAAATAACAAATTTTTTCTCTCTCCTCACACTTTATCATTTTTTCAATCAGTGATATAGTGATATATTGACACATCATTTCATCCTCCATTCTCTCTCAAATTTCCTCTCTCTATCACTCCTCTTATAATTATTATAGAAAATTTTAAATATAATTAAAAAATGTATTATTTTATTTTTATTTTAAATTTAACTATTAATTTGTTTTTTTTAATTAAATGGTTTATAATATATGGTGAAGTTAATATATTAAATATTAATTAACAAAAACAGAGAAATAATATATATATATATATATATATATATATATATATATATATATATATATATATATATATATATATATATATATATATATATATATATATATATATATATATATTAACCAATGAGATAAAAAAAAATTGGATAATTTAAAAAAAATAAATTGAAATTTAAACTCATTCAAATTATTGAGGGATACCAAATTAAATCTCGACCGAATGTAAATTGATTTAGATACTTGTAAGTATATTATTATACGCTTAAAATCCTGTTTTATTTTTTATTTTTATAGTCTTACAATTTATATTTATTAATTTTATGTGTTTGAATGTTGTAAATTATTTTTAAAATAATTAGAAAACTCCTAAAAATAATATTTTTAAGAAAGACAAAAAAAAATTCTCATATTGTTTTTTTTTATTGATAGTTTTCTTCTACTATTTTTTCGTAAAAAACCTGAAAAACAATATTAAAATATTATACATATTTTATTTATTTATATAATATATGGTTTTATTGAAATTTATTCTCTATTTTTATCTCTTTCATTTAACTCATATTCATATGAAAAGTTTGATTTATTTTTTTATAAAATTTAATATTTTTGTAAAATTTATATTAATTAAAAAATTTGTAGAAGATATGAAATGAAAATTCATGGCATTGTTGTAAGATTTATGTGAAATATTAAACGTATCTTATTCCACTATCGATTTCAATCAAATCGACTATAAAGTAAAATTAAGACTTAATGAGAGATAATAGAGAAAGAAACAAAAAAATATTTATGTTATTATCTATGTTTTGTTAACGAGAATTAATGATATGTATACACAAATTTAAGAAACATTTTTAATTATCGAAATATAAAACTATAATAATATTCAATACTTTAAATAAAGTATTTTCTAAATATATAATATTTCAATATCATAAATATATAATATCTCAATATATATTACCTATAAAATAAATTAAATTTTAAAATACTCATTTTCAAAATAAAAATAAAAATCTTATAAAATATGATATAAATAATTTAATTTATTTTTAATTGAAGTCATTCTATAATTTATTTTAACATCATTAAATTTCAAAATTAGTGATTCATTCTTTTATATGAGCCGTCTGATTTTTTATCTTTCTTGTTTTTCAACTTTTTTTTTTCTCCTTTCTTTATCCCTTTTACTCTTGACCTAGAACCCTATACATAAGTAACATAACAACAACTTCTATATGCTTAAGTTAAATTATGTCAGATCCTTTAGCAAAAGTATTTGTGTCATCCATATATTCTTTGTTGTCGCTCTTTTTTCTTCAAATTTTATTAGATAATAAATAAAATCAAGATAATATTAAATACTATAAGGCAGAAAATAAATTCAAAATAAATTCTAGGTATTTTCCAATCTAGTTTTATCTTTATAATAGTTTATTTATTTATATATTTAGTTTTTATTCAGAGATAGTCCGGATGTTAATTAGTTTGGAAATCTATAGATCCAGTATCGTTTCTAAAATAATTATTTATTTTAATTCCGTGGTGTAACGAGTCGTATAAATTTTTTAAAAATTAAGTTGGTTGACTATGATATATAGGGTGAAAAATGTGATTGTCTACCGGGTTTGTTTTCTTCTATTGCACTGGAGAAGATGGATGAGACTTGCAAGTCACGGGTCGGGGACCTGCGTTGTGGATCCGTTGACAAACATTTGGGGCACCTTTACGTCTAGGCTCCAACTAAAGGGCATGGGTGTAGGCTTGCTCCTACATGCTGGACATTGGGTTTAGTTTGCCTAAATTGGGTCTAGGAATGGCAATGTGTATTTGTATATCCGATATATGTGGGTATGAGATGGTCAAATTTAGGTATTTTAAATTGGGTTTGGTCTCAGGAATGAGAGTGAAAAGGATTACCCAATTTGATTTGGGATCATAAATATGAGTGTGCGAACCCAAACCTGAAACTCAATACCCGAAATATTAATATTAAAATACGATACCCGAAATATTAATATTAAAAAAAATATATATGTTAAAATTTAAAAAAAAATTTCAAATTTCAAATCATTACCATTATTACAGATTTATAATAATTATATCATTTATTTTACTCATACACACATTCCACGTAACATTATTTTAAATTCTCTTTTTCATGATGATTAATCTTGACTTCCCTTAATAACAAAATATGTTTTCTCTCTTCACTATTTACTTTTTTATCTTCAACTTTTTTCAATATTCTCTTTAGTTTTTATTGAACATCAAATATATAATTCAACAATTTTGTTAATATTTTTCAATTTTTAATATAACTATGTAAGTAATATTTTTATTTGTATTTTTAATATTAAGTATATTTAGAAAATAATAATTACAAATTCATATTTTAATCGGGTAATGAGATACTCGTCGGGGTCGAGTATCCAATAAATCGGTGATGTGATACAAATAGAGATACCCGTCATGTTCGAGATCAGAATTAGATAATAAAATGAAAATCGGGTTCGAAAACAGGTATTTAACTACCCATCGAGTAGGTACCTTTTGTCCTCCCTAGTTAGAACATTAGATTAGGCAATGTCATGTTGGACATATATATATATATATATATATATATATATATATATATATATATATATATATATTTTTTTTTTTCTACAAAATAAAAGACAAACATAATTAAAATAAATTAAGAAAATTATCATAAAAATATAAATAAATAAAAATTATAATAATATGTATTTAATGTTTAAAATTTTTAATAAATCATGAATAATATATTACAATAAAAAATAAAACACTCTTTTTCCCATTTTATTAACTTTACCCTAACTCAGACTATGCATACCCGGCTGTAGTGCAGAGGTCCATTTTCTTCGTAGTAATATATTATATAATGTATAAGTAAATAACTGCTTATTCATTTCAATATAATTAGCCTAGAGCCCGCCATAGTAATATATAATATATTTATTAATTTTAAAATAAATAAATATATAAGTAATAACTGAATACAATGATATAATATATTTATTCATAATTAAAAATCATTTGAATTTATTAATTTCTAAATAAATAACTCAATTAATAATATATATATCATTTCATAATTAAAAAAATTATATTTTATTCTTCCCTAATTAAATTCAGTTACCTACCATTAAACTATATTATAATTTATTCAGCTTAATTTCAAAAATATGTCTAGCTAAATAAAGGACTAGGTTAAATTCATTGTATCACTATATTTGTATAATTTCAGTTATATTGAGAATTATTTTTATATTATTCATATTTCGATAATAATTTTCTTAATATCTAATATATTTAGAAGAGAATCTTGAATTCAACAACTTTTTTAATATCAAATTTAGAGAGAAAGAAAAAAAATAACATATTATTTATTTTTTAAGCAAAAATTGATAATCCTTCATTATTTGAACCAATCGAACCAAATATAATAATTTACGATGATAATCTAGAATCTCCTTCTAAATCTCAAAAAATTGAGTTTAATCAAACTAACCTTGAACGATGTCCTTCATTGCGTATTTCTATGTGGCGACATCATGTAAATCATCATGATTAAATTAGACGAACTTACATTAAAATATGGTAATATCAACATATGTTGTCGGAGTATCTTAGATCTGAATTTGCTTCAAATATAGACTTATATTCAACTATCCAGATGAATATTGTATTTTAAAAAATCGTATATCACAACTTCAACAATAAATGTTATGCTTTTTTTCTTTGGTCTAAGATATTTATTTTTCCTTCTTCAATATTTTTATTTTTCTGAGGTCATTTTTGTTTCGTTGTGCTTAAACGATTCTTATTTTTTAATATATCATGAACTATTTTAAAAAAAATTGTGTTATATTAGTTTTTTGTAAAAATATTTTTAACCCGGATAGATTTGAAATTCTGGCTCCGCCCTTGGATAAAACAACTCATCTTCTCACATTTTTTTTTTAATTTACCTTTAATCTCGTGATCTTATACTTTCACTTTAATCTATCAAATATCTGATTCAAATTTTTTAATATTTAGCATCATGACTTCACACTTTAGTTAATCAAATATTTGATTTATATTTTTTAAACACTTTAAATTGTTACCGACCTATTATCTCTAATTAAGCCACATCTCAATCACATTTGGTTAAAGGGTTGTATTTGTTTTGTTAGGTTGCAAGTTTGAAACGTAAATAATCGTTTTAAGTTTATGGGCGGGTCAACCCACAATCCAACTCAAGTATGAAAATTAAGCATCATTAATTATATATATATATTTAAAAAAGTTAAACTTATATTGTTAAGAATGTTCTGCGCTCTTCAACGTTGGTGTTAATTTTAAAATATAAAGTCTTACTAGTCTAGTTGGTTAAAAAGTTGTACTTATTGTGTTAGGTTTCAAGTTTGAAACGTACATATATTATTTTTAATTTTTTTTAACCGTTTTAAGCTTATGAGCGGGTTAACCCACAATTCGACCCAGTATCTATTTAAGGTTATGGGCGGGTCAATCCACAATTCGACCAAGTATCCATTTACTCTCACGTACATATATATTCAAATTAATCATAGCTCTCAACTCGTCAATCTGAACACTTTCAAAATTAAGCATCATTATATATATATATATATATATATATATTAGGAAATACGTTATTTTATTTTTATTAATCTATTTTTTTCATTTTCTTGTTTTAAAGTGTTTACTTTGCTTAAATTTAAATATATATATATATATATATATATATATATATATAATATTATTTAAGACAATTAACAAAGTGATAAGAATGAAAAGTATAAATATAAAGTTATTGATTTGGGTGGAGAATGAAAAGTATAAATATAAAGTTATTGATTTGGGTGGAGAAGGATAGTTACACATGTTTAATATGAAAACATTATAAACTTATTAAATACACATGATAGATGCATTTGTTACTTCAATTTGTTTTGATTGCATGAACTTTTATCGAAACAATTCATCAAGAATTGGTGTTAGAGACGGAGCTGGATTTGGAGCAGGAACTAAAGCCGGAGTTGAAGCTATAGCCGAAACGGGAGTTAGAGGAGTATTCGGAAGGGTAAGACTGCATACAGAATTCATTCATCAATAAAATGTTCAATTTTAAGAATATGTAAGTATAGTGTTGTAATCGTATTAGATAATGAGATATTACGTTTTGCAGTCAACATTTGGGTCGATAGGGATATTAAGAGGCAAGTTACAAAACTTGGTGATGGCTTTGGCGTTGCCAAAGTTAATTTGGAAGGATCCTGAATCTGCAATTGATTTGAAACATGTGCACACTCTCCTTGTAGGTCGGCTTGAGATTGAAGAGCGATTTCGGCTATACTTAAAGTTGCAGAACAGCAACTGGGACTCGGTTGTGCGGGTCCTGCCGGCGTCGTCAAATAGGTTAAACAAGGAAGCAATGAAGGGATAATGTCTTGGCAGACAACATCAGCATCAATAGGAAGAACTATTGCAGCCATTACTATTACCATACAACCAATAATAATAAGTTGCTGGTTTTTCTCCATTTTGATATTTAATTTGAGATTATATATAGATTGAGAAGAGAGGATGATGAATGCAATGAGGATTCGATGTTCTATGTATAGTGGTATGTGGGCAGGGGATAAGATAGTGATTTTAGAAATTAGAAACCAAATTGGTATTATAAATTGATCAAATTAATTATTAGCTTATTTTTTTCCTTATATTTGTTGATTAGGTTTATCATCTGATTTTCCTTATATTTATTACTATGATCATGTAATCTTGGAGTTTAATGACATGTAATAACCTATTAGTAACTAAATTTTCCTAATTCTAAGTGTACATTATTTGAGAAATTTTCCGGCAAATTGATTGATGAATTAATTTGTGAGATAAGTTGGTTCTTTTGGCACTTTTAATAACCAACACTTCAATGTAAATAATTCAAAACTGAATTATTTTTGGATAAAAATTATATTGTGATAATTTTTAATATAAATGAAGGATATTTTATAAATAGTAAGATTGATTAAGGATATTAAACTGGTTTGTTTGTTTATTGGTTATTTGGATAATTAGTATGTTGTTTTTAAATAATTTTGTTTAATATATATTATTAACAATTGGAATTATTTAAATAAAAGAACTACGTTATGAGTATAATTATATATAATAAAAATAATAATACCTTGTTTTATTTGATAACTTAAATGATAAGATATATTAGCTAGGCCTTGTTTGTTTTTTTAATCTTAATATAATTAAATATAAGTTTATCCGTTCTTTTATTAACTAAAACATTTTTAAAAAATAGAAAAAAATTATTTTAATATTATATATTAATATCATTTAAAAAAATTAACAAAAAATAATTATTTTCTCAAAATAATCTAAAGTTTTTTCAAATAAATTTATACCCTAACTAGTTTATTTGAAAATTATAAATAAAATAAAAAACTTTATGATTTTCCTTTGTTTCATTTTTGTGTCCTTTTGATAATTGGAACTTGAATAGATGGACCACCTCAATTACATGCCAAAATGAAAACAATGTTTACCAACTAGTGATCTTCCCATTTTGGGGAAATTTCAAATGATTTAATAATTACATGATTTTGGAAAATAATTAAGACAGAATAAAGGCGGTAAAAATGACATTTTTAGCCAGTTTTTAAAAAAAAAATACTCATTCGCGTCACGCCAAGTCATTTTTACAAATATTATGTCGCGTGACGCAAAAGGGTATTTTCGTCCAAATAAATATTTTTGCAAACTTTATCATGCCTGGTCATTTTCCGAAATGATGTCATTATTAAAATTGTTTCGTCAAATTTTCCCAATTTGGAGTAAGCAACATTCTTGTAAACTTTATTTATTTATTTATTTATTTATTTATTAATTCTTAAACTTAATTTTTTTTTTCATCTCATTCTGAATTTTGATTTATAATTAGATAGTACTATAATTCTTTTTTTTTATATCTTAGTTTATTTTAAAGATGAGTGAAAAGGGAGGGAATGAGATAGCATCACCTCATTGGGTTTGAAAAATGTAACAGTGTGAGGAAAGAGAGTAATTTTTTTTTTCAGCTAATTGAGTTGCACCACGTCATTCCATTTTTTCAACTAGCATTATATAAAATTATTAAAATTTTAATTTTTCTATTTTTTATTTAAAAAAACTTAATTTAATTTAATCATAACTTTCATATTTAATACTAACACAGTCATCTCTCTCACATTTTAGTTTAGAATTTTATAAAATTATTATGACAAAATACTGATTTAAAATGAGTATGTGGTTTTTTCTCTATAAAAAATGCACCCTATGAAAAAAAAACTATGGACCATCCAATTAATTTTCAAAAAATAAAAATAAAAATAAAAACTCATATTTACAATTCATGCAATCCAGCACACAATTCATGTAATTCAATGAGTTTAACCTTTTTCTAAAAATAATATTTTATTACAATTACAATCAAAGTTATTTTTAAAAATTATCAGAGTAAATTTTTTTTAAATTTAATACGAATAACATGATTAAATATTTTAAAATAATATTTTTTTTTATTATTTTCACTAAATATTTAGATCATCTATCTTACATAAAAAGATCTTATAATTTTATTTGTTTCCAAAAGGCTCAAATTATCAGTCAAACTTATTTATTAACATGTTATATGTCCACTCCATTTAACTTAATTTAATAAAAAATCATAATTTTAGAATAAAAAAATTAAGACATGTTCTTTTTACTTATTAGAATGTTCTTTCTATCAAGAACTAAAAGTACAGTGGTGTTTAGATTTTTTAATTCTATTGTGTTGTTCCCTTTTATTTTATTTAGACAATTATATTATATACTTTAAAATTTTTGACATCAAATATTAAGTTTAACAATTATAATTTTGGTTGTGCAGTCCAGGCGCCGTCAAATAGGTTAAACAGGGAAGTAATGAAGGGATAAGGTCCTGGCAAACAACATCCGCACCAACATTAGGAAGAACCATTGCAGCCATTATTACAACACAACCAATAATAAACTGGTGATTCTTCTCCATTAATTTTGGTTAATTTGATAATGCAAATGATTATTGATAAAATAAAGGATTAGAGTAGTGATGGCTTTAGGAATAATGGATGTTCTATTTATATTGGTATAAATGATGGGAGAATAAGATTTTTATTTTAGAAATTAGAAACTAAATTGGTATATATGATATAAATTGATTAAAATAATTTACTTATAAGATGAATTACATTAAATATAAAATGAAGGATCAACTTATTTTTTTCCATGTATTTATTGATTATATATGGTGATCATGTGATCTCCTATCATTTTCTTCCTTATATTTGTTGATTAGGTAGAAAATTGTGATTTGGGATTTTGGATATTAAATACTTCAATTCTGTATCATATTTTGTTTACTGTTTAGGGGTTTCTTCCATTTTTTATGAGTTAGATACTATGTTTCTCATTGTTACATTTTTATTATCAATTGCTTACATGTAATAATATCAATTGAGATATAAAATAAAGCGTTCATATAAGATTGAACGCAATTGGATAGAAACACTCTAAAACATTATTCAAGTTTGACTCATTATGACAAGTTTATTATATGTATTAATATTGATTGGCATAAAAAAAATGTTAATAGTATATATAGAAACATTTTATTAATCCACTTTATTTTGAAGGTCTGTCAAATTTTAGTAAAAACAAGGAGAGTTATATGCAAAGTTATGACAACAGTTTATTTGTCTTTGCTCCAAAACCTACTCAAATTGGTCATAGTTCTCAATCTTCCAACCAGCTGATCATAAGTAGATAACTGTGAAGTGCTTGAAAAAATACTCAAGATCAAGGTTTAATTAATTTTCCACCAATAATTAATACTATTTTATTTTTATTGTAATAAAACAGAAAAACACGTTATAAGAGTCACGAGAAATACAAATATTTACAAAGCAAAGAATTACTATATATATATATTATGAAGTTCTTCCAACATAACAATCAAATGTTGACCTCTGTCAAAATAATAATAATGAGAATTATCTTGTATATTATATTTAGAACATATATAATCCCGAGGATTCTGGATGGCTTTCATCGCGCTCTTAGTTCACTTAATGGACATATTGTTGGTCTGAACCAAAATACCTATAGTAAACAGAGTCCATCAAATTTATGAGTACAGTCATGATTATGTCGAAATATCTAAGCATATCATCAACCAAGTTTTTAAGACAACAATCATCTCTGTACTTAACCGGAACTAGAACTGAAACAGAACTTCTTCATCACTTGAGTACCCCCAACGAGTTTTAGGAATTCCTAATATCTTAGGTAGTTACCACAAGCACCCCACCACATTCGACTAGCTAGTTGGGGGCTGTTTGCCTTTCGAGTTTTTCTTAGTAGTAGGGCCGTAACCTATTTCCTACAAAAAGAACTATTTCCCGTAGCTTTCTTTGAAAACCGCAGGCTCCTTTAACTCTACTCCAATTTTGACTCTTATACATGCTGTTGAACCTATAGTATCTAGGCCATCTTGATAAGATATACATTTCTAAATCAAATATTTGGTTTGTTACTATTTTCTCAATAAAGACTTGTCAAACTTTTTGATATGATATTGCATTGGATGACCTAGTCCACATTGCTACAAGCACATGCCTCTTGATGAGGCCTTAGCCTGGATTATTTATTTTTTAATAATTAATAATTAAGATAACAGGTTTTTGTTAGTAGAATATTTGTCTTTTTTTTATTAAGAAAATGGCTTGAAACTAAAGAAATTTTAAAATTTTAATTTAATAATTGGGAGATTAACTCACATAAATTTCTTGTGATGACTTAATTATCTTAAACCATTTTCTTGATCGAAAGGGTTTACTTTGTCAAAATTAACATACTCAAGATATGAATAATTATTTCAGACGTTTAACAAACTAATTAATAAGAATAAAAAGTGTATATATAATATTATTTATCGATCATTAGGATGGAGAAGGAGTATTACATTAGAGACTTATTAATTAATACAAATAAAATGCATGTATTACTTTTAATTTGTTTTGATTGAACGAACTTTTAACAAAAATAATTCATTATTAGAAATTGGAGTTGAAAATGAAATAATAAAAAAATGATAAGGGTGGGAAAATAAAAAAAGAGAATGCGTGATATAATTTGATTGGTTAAAAAATTAATCAAATTTATATTTTTATATTCTCCTTATATTTTTTTTAACCAATAAAATGATGTCACGTCATCCGTCGTCTCCTTGACATGCTATCACTCCTCTATATTTAGATGTAATAGGAGGGAAATGTAAAATATAATGTGTTCGATAAAAGATTTAACACAATTTGATAGAAGCCCCGAACAATTTAAAAATATTCAACTTTGGTCCAAAACTTTTAATTAGTTAATGACAAAAGTGATATTTTTGGATGAAATTTCCGTAGGGAGTCACTATGAGTTTTGACTATTTTATTTGACATTTGAAAAAAAAAACAATTTATTATATAAAATGTTATTATTATGGAGAAAATTCATTTTCACCCTATAGTACTTGATACACTTTATAGTATTTCTAATCATATTTCATATGTTTTATTTAGTTGCATATTTTATAGTATTTCTAGTACTTGATACATATTCATGTCAAAGATCCGGTTGTTACATAGATGATCTAGACAATGCTAAAAGAAAGTTTTGATCATGAAATATCATATTATAAAGTGACTAATCTAAAACTTAGATTTAGGCGGGCTTAAAAATAATTTTGAACTTGAAAAAAGTAAGAGGGAAATTATGGAGAAACAAGTCAATGAAGATGAATTTTATTTTATTTTTTATTTTTAGAATTAGATATATAGGTAAATAATGAATTAAATTTAAAAATTATTAAGGTCATGTCTTTATATAGTAAATATTTTATTTTTTTCAACCTAGATCCGACCCTCATTATATATAACTAGTGAAGCATTTTATGGAGCATTATTAGGATTTTTTTGAGTAATGTCCGAGTCTTTAAGTAGTTGTTGGAAAGTACAAATTGATGCGACTGATATGACAGATATGAGAGACCTACATATTTGGGTTATCATCTCAATTATTTTTTGGTGGACTATCTGGTGGAGAAAAAGCGTCGAACTCTTAATGATCGTAGTCGTTCGATCTTTTCTGAGATTCGTTCATGAAAGACAATAGAGTCTGTCGTATAGATAATTGTTTTCTCAATGATTTACGAGTTCCATAACTTTTTAAGTATTGTTTTTTTCTTTTTTCTTATTTTTTATTTGATATTTTCATATCATATTTTCTTTAAAACGTATTTAAGTTATTTTTGGGATGGTAAATTTTTACACTTCATAATTATATAAATTTATTTTTAATTGTTAACTATTTTTTAATTGCTAATTGGTTTGATGGTGTTTTAATTTTCTCCCCCTATAATCTCTCCTTATTTAAATAAGGAAATTAGTTTGTTAAAATTTATATTATTATTTATTAAAAATATCAATTCAAATATTTGTTTTACTCATTCTTGATTTTAATTTTCTATATCTCTTATAAACCAATCAAACAAACCCTATAAATATATGGCTTATATATTTTCAGTCAAACAAACCACCATGAATTTTTTAATTACTAATAATATTTAAAATTAAAAAATTTACAAAGACTATATTTGTTCATAAACATGAAAATATGTAATTATTTGTAATGTCAACGATTCAATGCTTTGTTAATAATATATATATATAGTTACGGACTTTGTAATATATACATGAATTCAAAAAATAATATAATTGAACATTGAAAAACATTAAAAATGTCTCATTTTTATTAATTATTAATATGAGTTTTACCATATATATATATATATATATATATATATATATATATGATTAATAATAAATCATTTAAGAGGTATAAGAATATAATGAGGTTGAGGTTGAAGCTGATATGAATAAATTAAAGATAATTTAAGTCCATGAATAATGTTTTTGAATCCATTGATTTTGGAAGGGGGAAGTTTATCCAAATAATCTTGTCGGAGTTTACAAAATACTTCCATTATAAGAAGACTATCTGAACCAGCCTGACTCTGAGTGCCCGGTCTTCTTTCCACTTGAAGAGTATTCGCCAATTTGTCTAACCCACTGTAGAGTCCATTGAAAGATTTCATAACGTGTTTGAGGTCGAAAACTGATTCTCCAAATATTTGTCTAACTAGAACCATGAACATGATCGGATTTGATGGAAGGAGACTTCCGGTTAGAATCTTGACAATGAATCCAAAGTCATAGGCACCATGAAAAGTGATCCAAGCGCGAGGAATCTTAGAGCCCAACACCCCACAATCTGTCAACATAGAGAATAACAATTCTGAATCAATACCATCTACTTTGTTCCTTGAAAAGTCAATACCCTGATTCTTCAAAAGTGCTATAGAGTCTGAGTTGTGAACATCTAAATCAACGTCAAAATCCTTTATGTTAAACTGCCACACAAACGAATGTACGGATCCGGAAGAAGGGTTGGGAGAAGTTGACAATGTTAGACCAAATTGGATTAACTTGAGGGCGTCTACATTGGCCTTCATATAAAAATAGTTAGTCTCAGGAGGTAGACTCGAAAGACAATAGTTTGGAACATCGGGCTTGTAGATAGTGCCGGGGAATTCCGTATCGAATGACATAAACGGTGTGAAAGGAAGAATTTTATAAATCATGTCAATCTCTTCACAAATATTATAGTTCCAAACTTCACGAATTCTATTGTTGAAAGCCATAATCGTGGAATAAGAACTAAGTCTTGTAAGTGGAGAAATAAAAGAAGGTTAGTTTGCAAGAGAATGTATGTCTAATTGATTCAAAAACATCTCATATATATAGTTAAGTTTAATCCCGTAATCCTAATTCTAATCCTAAAATATTGTTATTATTTTTTATTTTAAATTTAATAAATTAAATCATTTGAATTAAAAAATTAAAAATTAAATAATTTAAATTTTTTTATTACATTATCATATTATAATTATTATAGAAAATTTTAAATATAATTTAAAAATATATTATTTCATTTTTATTTTAAATTTAATGATTAATTTATTTTTTTAATTAAATAGTTTATAATATAGAGTGAAGTTAATATATTAAATATTAATTAACAGAACAAGAGAAATAATATATATATAATATATATATATATATATATATATATATATATATATTAACCAATGAGATAAAATAATCTAAAAAAAAGGAAATCTAAACTCATTCAAATTATTGAGGTATACCTAATTAAATCTTGACCGAATGTAAATTGATTTAGATACTTGTAAGTATATTATTCTACGCTTAAAAAAGTTTTTTTTTTAGTTTTACAATTTATATTTATTTATTTATTTTATGTGTTTGAATGTTTTAAATTATTTTTAAAATAATTAGAAAAACTCCTATAAATAATATTTTTAACAAAGACAAAAAATATTCTCATATTATTTTTTTTTATTGATAGTTTTTTCTACTAATTTTTCTGTACAAATCTGCAAAACTATATCAAAATATTATAGACTCAACACATATTTTATTTATTTATATAATATATGGTTTTATTGAAAGTTATTCTTTATTTTTATCTTTTTTTATCTAACACATATTTATATGAAAAGTTTGATTTTTTTTTATAAAATTTAATATTTTTGTAAAATTTATATTAATTAAAGGAATTGGTAGAAGATATGAAATGAAAATTCATAGGGTTGTTGTAAAATATTAAACGAATTTTATTCCACTATCGATTCAATCGACTATAAAGTAAAATTAAAACTTAATGAGAGATAATAGAGAGCAAGAAATAAAAAAATATTTATGTTATTATTTATGTTTTGTTTATGAAAATTAATGATATGCATAAATTTAGGAAACATTATTAATTAGTAAAATATAAAGCTATATTATATTCAATATTTTAAATAAAATATTTCTTAAATATATAATATTTTAATATCATAAATATATAATATCTCAATATATATTATCTATAAAATAAATAAAATTTTAAAATACTCATTTAATGCTTAAAATTCTGTTTTTTTTCTCTTTTCTTTATCCCTTTTACCAAGTTTTAAAATAAGTGGTTGGACAATCGTACCGGACCGTGAAACGGTAAAAGAGGCGGTTCAATTTTTTACTTTAATACGTATACTTTTTGAATCGGTCAAAATCTGGTCCGACCGAAAATCCGAACCGAAAATTACCGGTTAAAAAAGTTTTTCCAAAATCTCCAGCCTCTTTCTCTCTTTGTACTCTTTATAGTCTGTTTCTTGTTTCCTGCCTCTTTCTCTCTTTGTATTTTTTTATAGAGATAAGAGATGAATTGTACTTCAATTTTTTTATTACTTATTAAATTAAATTTATAGAAATAAAGATATATATTATATTTTATTTTAATATAATTATAAATTATTAAATTAATATCTCTTTTAATTTATACGTTTAAGGATGTCTTTTTGAATTAATGTTTAATCAGAAAATATATTAAATTTAAAAAATGTCTTAATATTAAAAAAAATATTTGATTAATTTTGTACATGTCTAATTGAATATATATATATAATATATATATATATATATATATATATATATATTATATATATCATTTATGTACCAATATATTTATATTATTCTTTTTAAATTTAAAATCCGGTCCAACTAGTAGTTCAACCGGTTGAACCAAAGTTCGCCCAAAAAAACGGGTTGATGATTGAAACGGTTTTCAAAACCTTACCTTTTACTCTTGACCTGGACCCTATACATAACAACAACCTCTATATGCTTAAGTTAAATTATGTCAGATCCTTTAGCAAAAGTATTTGTGTCGTACATATATTCCTTGTGCTCTTTTTTCTTCCCATCCTATTAGATAATAAATAAAATTAATATAATATTAAAATACTATAAGGCAGAAAATAAAATCAAAATAAATTCTAGGTATTTTCCAATCTAGTTTTATTTTATATAATTGTTTATTTATTTATATATTTAATTTTTATTTAGAGATGCTCCAAAATCAATGGATATATTATCTTTTCCAAAACAATTATTTATTTTAATTCCACGTAATGAGCTATATAAAAATTTTAGAATATGACTGATATATTTAAAATTATAAAATATAAGGTAAAAAATGTGAGTGTCTATCGGGTTTGTTTTCTTCTATTGCACTAGAGAAGATGGATGAGATTTGAATTGCTCAAGGGAGACTTTCAAGTCACGGGTCGTGGACCTGCGTTGTGGATCCATTGACTAACATTTGGGGCACCCTTACGTCTAGGGTCCAACTAAAGGGCATGGGTGTAGGCTTGCTCCTACGTGTTGGAGATTAGGTTTAGCCTTTGCCTGAATTGGGTCTAGGAACAGTGGCGGACCCAGAAATGTTTTCTCGGGGGGCCAAATAACGTAGCATTTTTTTGGCGATCAAATAAATGCATTTTTTAATTAAAATTTTACTTGGTAATTACATAAAAATACTAACAAACACAATTACAAAATACTAATAAGCACAATTACTAAATTATTCTTGTCCATGAGTCGGTACAAAAGAAGACAAATTTATTCTACGATGTTCCATTTGTTGAAAATATTGCAATATTGGCTCATTTTCAATTGTTGAGAAAATATCTTTCTCAACATATACAACTAAACTATAATTCATTCATTCATCTCCCATTCAATTACGCAAATTAGTCTTCACGGTCTTCATTGCGGAAAAAACTCTTTCAACAGATGCAGTTGCAACTGGTAAAACTAAAATCAACTCTATCAATCGATAAACCAATGGAAAGACTATATGTTTTTTCTGTTATAACCAATTTCTGAGCAAAAATTCTCAAGTCTTCAATTGAAGAAAATTGAGGATCATCCCGCAAATTAAATAAGTAAGCCCGAAGTTGTTGTTCCAAAAATAAATAATCACTGCCTGTGAAATCTTGGAATAAAGTTTGGCAAGACGAATTAGTTTACGAATATCAAATTTGGAGAATGAATTTCTAGGATTAAGACATGATATGCAATCAAGTAATTCTGTATTAACTTCTGAAAAACGATTATTCATTTCTTGCATAATCAAGTCAACAACCTAGCATTAAATAATAAATATTAGTAGATAATAGATAATATATAATAACTATTAATAAATAAGAAATAATATTTATTATACCTGACAAAAGATTTCCACACGATAATGATGAAGATTAGTGATGAGTTCCCCTTTTCCTCTTCGCCTACCATTGCTATCAATTATCATATGCTCATTTATATTAAGTATTGAGAGTGTAACTGAGAAAAACTGTTAACTTGGTCCAAAATATCATGCCATCCATCTTCTATAAATTTTTGTAATTGATTTTTCGAACTCGCAATCAATGACATGGCTTGAACTATATTTTGATCTCCTCTTTGTAGGCAAAGTGATAACTCACTTGTAATTCTCAATAAAAATTTTTTATCAAATGCAACACAAAAACAAATTCATAAAAAAAATTAATTATATAAAAAATATAAAAAACTAATTTAATAGGTTTCAGCCTAATTTTATGAGAATATAAAAAAATAAAAAATATTAATAAGAACAAAAATACAAAAACGTGATAAACATATATTATCAAGTGAATAGACATTCGAGATTACTATTATAGAATGTTAATGCATATAAAAATAATATATCAAATTCTTTATTTAAATATTGAACAAAACCAATGTAACTATTTTAACTTGTTTATTAATATTAATTTATATTTTTTTATAAATTTTTGAAATAGTTTAAAATTAAGAAATATAAAAACTATTATTATTTTAATTTTTATATTTACTCTTATAAGTAATTTGTATTATTATATTGAAATAAATAAAAAATAATGTATAATTATTATATAAATATAATTTTAAAATAAATAATATTATTATAAATATTTGTATATTAGAAAATATTGTGAGTATAAAATAATAATTATTTTAATAAAATTAAAGGTGAGGCCAAGGTTGGTTTGATCACCTGACCTCTGGATCAAGTTCAGCTTCAAAGCCAATTGGACTAAGAGTTATTTGTTAAATATATATATATATATAAAAACAAATTATTTTAAGGTTGGGGGAGGCCTGGGCCCCAAGGCCCCCCTTTTAGGTCCGCCACTGTCTAGGAATATGAATGTGTACTCGTATACCCGATACATGTAGGTATGAGATGGTCAGATTCAGGTATTTTAAATTGGGTTTGATCTCGGGGATGAGAGTGATAAGGATTACCCAATTAGATTTGGGATCATAGATGTGAGTGTGCGAACCCAAACCTGAAACTCGATACCCAAAATATTAATATTAATATATATATATATATATATATTAAAATTTAAAAAGATTTTTCAAATTTTACATCTCATTACAAATTTACAATAATTATATCATTTATTTTACTCATAAACACATTCCACATTCCACATTCCACATTCCACATTTCACGCAACATTATTTTAAATTTTCTTTTTCATGACTCTATAATCTTCACTTCCTTTACTAACAAAATATTTTCTCTCTACTCATTATTTACTTTTTATCTTCAACTTTCTTTAATATTCTCTCTAGTTTGAACATCAAATATATAATTCAACAATTTTATTATATTTTTTAATTTTTTATATAACTATGTAAGTAATATTTTCATTTGTATTTTTAATATTTAGTATATTTAGAAAATAATAAATACAAATTCATATTTTAATTGGGCAATGAGATACTCGTTGGGGTCGAGTACCCAATAAATCGGTGATGTGATACAATTATATAAATAGAGATACTTGTCAAGTTCGAGATCGGAATTAGATAGTAAAATGAAAATCGGGTTCGGAGACGGGTACTTAACTACCCAACGAATAGGGTACACGTTGTCATCCCTAGTTAAAACATTGGCTTAAGCAATGTCATGTTTGACATATATATATATATATATATATATATATATATATATATATATATATATATATATATATATATTATTTCTTTTCTATAAAATAAAAGACAAACATAATTAAAATAAACTTTATTTTCTACAAAATTAAAGACAAACATAATTAAAATAAATTAAGAAAATTATCGTGCGATACACATGAATAAAAATATAAATAAATAAAAATTATAATAATATTTATTCAATATTTAAAACTCTTAATAAATCAAGAATAATATATTTAAAAAAAAAAAACACTATTTTCACATTTTATTAAGAGAGCATCAGTCATATGATACCTTGAGTGGCTGTAATCCGGAGTTCCATTTTCTTCATAGTAATATATTATATAATGTATAAGTAAATAACTTCATACCTTATTCATTTCAATATAATTAACCTAGAGTCCACCATAGTAATATATAATATATTTATTAATTTTTAAAAATAAATACATAAGTAATAACTGAATACAATTATATAATATATTTATTCATAATTTAAAAATCATTTGAATTTATTAATTCCTAAATAAATAACTCACTTAATAATATATATCATTTCCTAAT
The DNA here is from genome assembly GCF_907164915.1 of Impatiens glandulifera. NCBI lineage: Eukaryota > Viridiplantae > Streptophyta > Magnoliopsida > Ericales > Balsaminaceae > Impatiens > Impatiens glandulifera. The sequence goes on from NC_061863.1 coordinate 63,121,267, forward strand.
TAAAGAGGCTATATTTTATTATCCCTAATTAAATTTAATTACCTACCATTAAACTATATATATAATTTATTCAGCTTAATTTAAAAAATATACCTAACTAAATAGAGGACTTGACTAAATAGAGTACTGCATTTTTTCGACTTAGATTGAAATTTATTGTATCACTAAGTTTGTATAATTTCAGTTATATTGAAAATCGTTTTTATATTATTCATATTTCGATAATAATTTTCTTAGTATCTAATATATTTACAAGAGAATCTTGAATTCAACAACTTTTTTAATGTCAAATTTAGAGAGAAAGAGAAAAAATAATATATTATTTTTTTTAAGCAAAGAATTGATAATCCTTTATTATTTGAACCAATCGAACTAAATATAGTAATTTACGATGATAATTTAGAATCTCCTTTTAAATCTCAAAAAATTGAGTTTGATAAAACTAATCTTGAACGATGTCCTTGATTGCGTATTTTTATGTGGCGACATAATGTAAATCATCATGATGAAATTAGACGAACTTACCTTAAAATATGGTCATATCAACGTATGTTGTCGGAGTATCTTAGATCTGAATTTGCTTCAAATCTAGATTCAATTATCAAGATGAATATTGTATTTCAAAAAATCGTAAATCACAACACTTCAACAATAAATGTTATGCTTTTTTTTGTTTCTTTGGTCTAAGATATTTATTTTTCCTTCTTCAATATTTTTATTTTTCTGAGGTCATGTTTTATTTCATTGTGCTTAAACGATTCTTATTTTTTAATATATCATGAACTAATTAAAAAAATTTGTGTTATATTAGTTTTTTTTGAAAATATTTTTAGCCTAGATAGATTTGAAATTCTGGCTCCGCTCTTGAATAAAACAACTCATTTCCTCACGTATTTTTTTCAATGAACCTCTCATCTCGTGATCTTATACTTTCCCTTTAATCTATCAAATATCTGATTCATATTTTTTAATATTTAGCATCATGACCTCATACTTTGGTTAATCAAATATTTAATTTATATTTTTTAACCACTTTAAATTGTTACCGGTCTATTATATATCTCTCGTTAAACTATATCTCAATCACACTTGGTTAAAGGGTTGTATTTGTTTTGTTAGGTTGCAAGTTTGAAACGTAAATAATCGTTTTAAGTTTATGGGCGGGTCAACCCACAATCCGACTCAAGTATGAAAATTAAGCATCATTAATTATATATATATATATATATTTAAAAAAGTTAAAGTTATATTGTTAAGAAGGTTCTGCGTTCATCAACTTTGGTGCTAAATTTTAAAATATAAAGTCTTAGATAATGAGATATTACGTTTTGCAGTCAACATTTGGGTCGATAGGGATATTAAGAGGCAAGTTGCAAAGCTTGGTGATGGCTTTGGCGTTGCCAAAGTTAATTTGGAAGGATCCTGAATCTGCAACTGATTTGAAACATGTGCACACTCCTTGTAAGTCGGCTTGAGATTGAAGAGCGATTTCGGCTATACTTACAGTTGCAGAACAGAAACTGGGACTCGGTTGTGCGGGTCCTGGCGTCGTCAAATAGGTTAAACAAGGAAGCAACGAAGGGATAATGTCTTGGCAGACAACATCAGCATCAATAGGAAGAACTATTGCAGCTATTATTATTACCATACAACCAATAATAATAAGTTGCTGTTTTTTCTCCATTTTGATTAATTTGAGATTATATATAGATTGAGAAGAGAGGATGATGAATGCAATGAGGATTCGATGTTCCATGTATAGTGGTATGTGGGCAGGGGATGAGATAGTGATTTTAGAAATTAGAAACCAAATTGGTATTATTAAATTGATCAAATTAATTATTAGCTTATTTTTTTCCTTATATAATTTGCTGATTAGGTTTATCATCTGATTTTCCTTATATTTATTACTATGATCATGTAATCTTGGAGTTTAATGACATGTAATAACCTGTTAGTAACTAAATTTTCCTTCTAAGTGTACATTATTTGAGAAATTTTCCCGCGAATTGATTGATTAATTAATTTGTGAGATAAGTTGGTTCTTTAGGCACTTTTAATAACCAACACTTCAATGTAATTAATTCAAAACTGAATTATTTTTGGATAAAAAATATATTGTGATAATTTTTAATATAAATGAAGGATATTTTATAAATAGTAAGATTGATTAAGGATATTAAACTCAAACCTTGTTTGTTTATTGGTTATTTGGATAATTAGTATGTTGTTTTTAAATAATTTTGTTTAATATATATTATTAACAATTGGAATTATTTAAATAAAAGAACTACGTTATGAGTATAATTATATATAATAAAAATAATAATACCTTGTTTTATTTGATAACTTAAATGATAAGATATATTAGCTAGGCCTTGTTTGTTTTTTTAATCTTAATTTTATTCTTTTATTAATTACATCACTTAATTTATTAACTAAAATATTTTTAAAAAATTAAAAAAAATATATTAATATCATTTTTAAAAAATTAACAAAAATAATTATTTTCTCAAAATAATCTAGAATTTTTTTAAAATAAATTTATACCTTAACTAGTTTATTTGAAAATTATAAATAAAACTTTATGATTTTCCTTTGTTTCAATTTTGTGTCCTTTTGATAGTTGGAACTTGACTAGATGGACCACCTCAACTACTTGCCAAAATGAAAGCAATGTTTACTAACTAGTGATCTTCTCATTTTGGGGGAAATCATTTTGGGGGAAATTTGACGAAATAATTTAAATAATTACATAATTTTGGGAAATGATCAGAGTTATAAAATTTGTAAAAATGACATTTTTGACCTATTTAAAGACAAAAATACTCATTTGCGTAACGCAATGTTGCGTCGCGTCGGAATGACAAACATTATTGTGTCACGTTAGGTTATTTTTGTAAACATGATTGCGTCACGCTAGGTTATTTTTACATACATTATCCTCCGTTGCGTGACGCAAAAAGATATTTTCGTCCAAAAGTGTCATTTTTACCAACTTTATCATGCCTAATCATTTCTCGAAATGATATCATTATTTTGGTCATTTCATCAAGTTTTCCCAATTTGGAGTAGGCAACATTTTATTCTTAAGCTTAATCTTTTTTATCTCAAATTTTGATTTATGGTTAGATAGTAGTATTGTTATTCTTTTTTGTTTTTATATATTAGTTTATTTGAAAGATGAGTGATATGTAGAAAAAATTTGAGGTAAGAATAAGAGAGAAAATGAGGTGATATTATTTCATTGATTGGAAAAAGGTAAAAATGCAAGGAAAAAGAAAAGAGAAAGAAAATTTTTTTATTTTTCATCCAATTAGATTGCTCATTCACTTTTTCATTCTCTTCCCTAAATTTTCTCCCCCAATTATTTTTCTATTTGAAAACACAAACTAAAATTATTATTTTATAAAAATTCTAATAAAAAAAATATTTAACAAAAATTTTAATAAGTTTTTTTAACATTATATAAAATTATTAAAATTTTAATTTTTCTATTTTTTATTTAAAAAAGCTTAATTTAATTTAATCATAACTTTCATATTTAATACTAACACAATCATCTCTCACATTTTAGTTTAGAATTTTATACAATTATTATGACAAAAATACTGATTTAAAATGAATACGAGGTTTTTTCTCTATAAAAGTTGCACCCTATGGACCATCCAATTAATTTTCAAAAAATAAAAACAAAAATAAAAACTCATATTTACAATTCATGCAATCCAACACACGATTCATGTAATTCAATGAGTTTAACCTTTTTCTAAAAATAATATTTTATTACAAATACAATCAAAGTTATATTTTAAAATTATCAAAGTAATTTTTTTTTTAATTTAATACGAATAACATGGTTAAATATTTTTAAATAAAAAAGTGAAAAAAATTATTATTTTCAATAAATATTTAGATCATGTTACATAGAAAAGATCTTATAATTTTTGGTTTCCAAAAGCTCAAATTATCAGTCAAACTTATTTATTAACATGTTATATGTCCACTCCATTTAACTTGATTAATAAAAATTCATAATTTTAGAATAAAAAAATTAAGACGTGTTCTTTTTACTTAGTGGAATGTTCTTTCTATCAAGAACTAAAAGTACAGTAGTGTTTAGATTTTTTAATTCTATTGTGTTGTTCCCTTTTATTTTATTTAGACAATTATATTATATTTTTTTTTTTAAATGATATCAATAATTAAGTTTAACAATTATATTTTTGGATTTGACCTAGTTATATATAATAACATATAATCTATATGTTTGTAATACACATGTCAGTTTCAAGCATATACATCAATTTCTAAAAACAGTCCATATAAAATAACACTCAAAACAAACGACAAACAAAGAAGAAAGCGTTTATCTTGACTTTTCCTAAGTTCAATAATTTGAAGAATTAATTTTGTATAAATGTAAAGAGCCATAATATCTTAAAATTACTTTTTATTCTATATATTTATATCAATAACTAAATATAAAATTTGAAAGTTTTAAAAAATATCTTTTATATGTTTTTAATAAAATACTAATAAGATATATAACTTATAGATTTTTATGTCTAAATTAAGGAAGGATTCAAAAATTATAGTTTTTAAGGTGAATATTAAAACAAATAGAAAATTTTAGTGGTATCGTATTTAAAAAAAGAAATTGAGTTGGACTTAATCTTAATAAATCCGTCAAGTGTGGACAAATTTAGAAATTAAAGTTACGACGAATTTTAAAAAAAAAATAGTGTGAACTTACAAAAAAAAAAAAAAAAAAAAAAAAAACTATAGATAAAATAAACCGGTAAACGTAAGTTTTGCCATATTTTATAAAAAACAAAAAAAATTATAAATTATATTTTAAAAAATTATAAAGTAACGTGATCTTCCTACATAAATATAGCCTATATTGTCATACTAATTTATAAACAAAGTTGAAATAACTAATCAATTATATTTATAATTTATAAAATTAAAAATTATTAAAACAGTTTTACATAAAAAAAAAATAATATGTAAGCAATCATTAATTAAAAGCAGTATTAATTGTTTATCCACGTAAAATCTATATATATATAATGATGCTTAATTTTTAAAGTGTCCGGATTGCCGGGTCGAGAGCTGTGGTTAATTTGGATACTTGGGTCGGATTGTGGGTCGACCCGTTTTTAAATTTAAAACGGTTAAAAATAAAATTAAAAATGCTAGAGGTATGTTTCGAACTTGCAACCTAACAAAACAAGTACAACTTTTTAACCAACTAAGCTATAAAGACTTTATATTTTAAATTCAACACCAAATTTGATAAACACGGGACGTTTTAATATTAATATAAGTTCAACTTTTTAACTAACTAATATATAATGATGTTGAGTAAATGGATAATTGGGTCGGATTGTGGGTTGACTCACCCATAAACTTAAAACGGTTAAAAATAAAATAAAAAATGTTATCCGTAATTTTTTTTTACTATTTTTATATTATTATTCGTGCAAATGCACGGGCTAAATGCTAGTTGATGTAGTATTGCTTATCCACTTAAAATTGATAGGACCTATTGAGATTTATCTCACTATATATAATTAATATGTTATTTGGTCACAAGTCATGATCCAATCGAAGGGACATGATTCAAGAATGAATAACATCCATATAATTTTTAAGATTTTTTATATTATATATATTTTTGAATTCCTATCCATTAATACTCAAAAATAACGGGAATAACTCTATGTATACCGTTCGTTTGGTTGCCTCTGGCAATATTGTAATAAAAGAATTTTTAATTTTTTTTATTACAATATTATCCTCTTCATGTGCAAAGATAATTCCATGAAATCACATAGATTTTATCCATTAAAATATTAAATAGTTACATAAATAACTGAGTATCAAATATCACCTTTTCTTTTATTCATTTTATTTCAATTATCAATCAAAATATTTATTATTTTTTAAAAATATTATAATTCATAAACCAAATTAAAAAAAATTACTAATTATTAGAAAAGCATTTTTTTTTTATTAAATTGCAGCAAAAAAATAAGTTGCTAGTTATACAAATAAATTTTAATAACTCATTAACTCTAACTTTTTAATATTTGTTATAGGTTAATATTTTGAATTATAATATTATTAGTTTTCTTAAATGATTAATTCGGTTATGTTTGGAGTGTATTTAGTGACATTTTAGCTCATTTTTTTTGTTAAGCTTAAACTCTTAACATTAAGTCCAAGTGTCTCCTTCATTTGTTACTGTAATTATTGGTATTTAATATGTTTTTTTAGTGTTACAATAAATTTTTGGTATTTCGTCAACATATTTTAGTATATCATTAAGCGCTAAATTACGATGTAATGTCTGTTAATATCTGTTGGACTTGATAATCACTAAAATAAATGTAAATTGTCTAAACTTAAAAATAAAATAATTTTGAAATAGGGTCAGTTAATCCTCATTTAGAGTGTGTTGTCATCTATGTACACGTATATGATGTCGTTATTCATTCCACCTAAAAGTGTGACGGTGAAAATTGAGAGAATAATGTATAAATTTCAATGAGATCTTCTAACTCATCGTTTTGTCATCTAGTTAATTGGGATAATGGGATAAGATAAAATATTTTAAAGATCAAGGAGGTCTGAATATTTAAGATCTTGTTTTTTTAATAATGTTTTTTTTTTTTTATCAAAATGGTATATTAGATTTGCAACGAAATTTAATAGTCTATGAGCATAAATAATCAGATTTAAGTATGGTCATGATTGGTTTTGTTGGTTAATCAAAATACCTATTATCTAGCGGGTATAACATTTGGAAGGGAATTTATCCTATGTAGAAAAGTTTTCGTGAACAGTTTAGATTCATTGTGGGAATGATTCTTCAATGAGTTTTTAAGACAACATTTGATGTAGTGTCAAAAGTTTACCTACAATATATCATGAACTTAATTTTATTGTTATATGTAGAAATGTCACAGATAAAGACATGTTTGATCTTCGGTCTAGTGATTTTGTTAGTCGGACTAAATTTATAAGAAGATTAAATATTATGAAGACTTCATCTCACAATAGAGTTTATGAGATAAGACGCAAACAAATTGTACAACACTGACCAAGATGTTATACGTTCAGATTAAAAAAATGATATTGGCTCTTACTTGGTTGAGATTATTTAAATTATTTTAAAAAATATTTATTTATTTATCTTCTTCAATTTAATAAAAAATATTAAAATATCTTCTAACATATTTTAAAAATAAATATATTTATTATATATTAATATTCTTTAAATACTTTTAAGTAAAAAATCATTTTAAAAAATAACCCTTATTAAAATAACTCAAATCCAAACATAGAATCTTTCAATTCTCTATTCTATATTGAATTTTATTTCTATCTACCATCACAATCATAGTTAAAGTTGTCAAAATTCATAGTATACTTATAATATAATGGTTAACTAGTCTTAAACTTCTAAGATTTAGAATTTATTTAAAATTGTACAAGTTTAATTTTAAAAAATAATAGTTATATATTAAAATAATGAGATAAATTTTGTTATTTTTTCGGTCCAATCAGATTGTGCCACGTAATTGAAATTATTTATAAACACTTAAAATTTTAATATCATTTATTTAAAATAGCAAGAGTAAACTGAATTTACTTAAAATTAGATCATTTGACTTTATTTATATGAATTCGAACATATATTTTAGTAGTTGAATATTAATGGGTACATGTATAATTAATATATAATAATTCATAAAAATACAGAAATAGAACTTTTCTAATTATTCAAATAATAATATATTTTACAATAAAAACACAAAATGTTTTCATCATTTATTATAATTATTATTTATTATAATTATTATTGCTATTAAAAAGGGATCTTTTCACTCAACTACTCCTTCCTCTTCAAAGACTCTTTGAACTTGGTCAACCCCGTCAACGAGGACCCTTCCCCCGTCATCGCCGCCAGAGCGCCTCCCCTCGCCACCCGAACACGGTCGCGGATCAGCTTCGCTTCCTCCGATTCCATGATCTCCCGCACACGCCTCTCCACCGTCTCCGCCATCACAAGTCCGCCATCCTCCTCCTCATTCATCATCGCCAACGCCAGCTTCAACCCTTCCACCAGTATCACCTTGTTGTGCCTCTGCTCTGCATACAGCGGCCACGTCACCATCGGAACTCCGGCCAAAACCGCCTCCAAAACCGAGTTCCACCCGCAGTGAGTCACGAACGCCCCCACCGACTCATGCCCCAAAACACTCACCTGGGGAGCCCACGATTTCACCACCATGCCACGCCCGGAAACCCTTTCCAGATACCCGCCCGGGAGTAGGGTGTCCAAATCTGGCTCGGGTCTGGGCAGGAAATGATCGTTGGTTTCCTTGGAAGGCGGGCTACGAACCACCCATAAGAACCTCTGACCGCTCTTCTCCAGTCCGACCGCTATTTCCTTCAATTGTTCGGCCGAGAAGGCGCCCTGACTCCCGAAACAGAGGTAGACCACGCTGCGGCTAGGTTGGGAGTCGAGCCATGTCAAACACTCGTGTCTGTCGACACTGCTTTTCTCTCCACCGGAGGCGATCAATGGACCCACGCAGTAGATGGGCGGAGTCGGTAGTTTGTCTGGGATGCAGAGGCCGCCGCGTAGCGCTTTTAAGGAGTCGGGCTCGAGTGAGTCGAAGGAGTTGACTATGATTCCACTTGATTCAGGCATCTGCAAACTGAGCTCGAGAAACTTATTGTATGAGTATGAGTCCCTGTCGAGCATCGGCGAGGGAAGATCGGTGGCCACACAGGAGGGCAAACCGGGAATTTCGACGATTTGTTTCCAATCTCTTAATTTTCCAGGGATTGTTTTGTGGAGTTGAGGAAAGTAGAGAAAGCAGGAAAGAGAGCCGATGCCTGAAGTCCAGAAATAGTAGGTGGGGATTTTGAGAGTTGTACCGATTGAGTAAGCGGTTGAGCAGAAGAGGTCGATAATGAAAGCAGAGATGTTGCCCCCATTGGAGAGTGAAATTGATTGGAGTGCAGAACGGACATTTGGGTCATGGAGGCGGAGTAAATCAAAGGTGATGGATTCGATGTTTGGATAGGTAGAGGGGTCGTTCGGGAGGGTTATTGGAGGAAGGGTTTGAAAGCGAATGGAAGGGACTTGGGCGGAGACACGGCTGATGTAGGCGGAGGTGGAGCCGGTGTTGAAGGGAGGATTGATGGTGAGGATGACGATGGAAAGTGATGAAGATGAAGATGATTGGTTTAGAGTGAGGATGAACTTGCCAAGTTCAACCATGGAGATTAAATGGCCCATGCCAGGAGATGGAAACAAAACCACTACTTCCTCCTTCTTCATTGATTTTTTTCTCTCTTTCTCTTTGCAGTTTTCTCTTGTATTATATAATACAAGAGAGCAAGAATTAACTACTGTTTTAAGGCATGTTTAGTTCTTACTTCTTATCCACCCGCCGCCGCGTGATAACAGCTAATCTTTTGTAAGATATTTCACCCTTCAAATCCAGGACTTTGTTCTTCCGTGTTATTATGGGATACTAAATAGTTATTTTAAAATAACTAATATATTCACTAGTTCAAGATTAATTTCAAACACTTTAATAACAATTAATATTTATTAAAATATATATATATATATATATATAATTACTTTTGCCTATTTTATATTAAATGTAGACTAAATTATTTTTATCTTTTATTTTATTAATTTTTTAAATAATTATGATTGTGATGATTATTAGAATAAAATATTATTTTTTATTTAAAAAAATACTTTATATCATTTGAATTATTTAACAAAAGTGTTATTTAACAAAATTGATTTATTTGGAATTTTATAATAAATAATTAAAATACTTTTAGTAAATATTATTAAAATAATAACTTTACTTTTAATATTTTAGTTCACAATTTATACCAGAAAAAAAATAATTGAAAGTTTAATGAGGTGGTAAAAATAATACATATCAGATAAGCTCTAGTTTATTTTATTAATAATAAATATAATAAAAGAGAATTTATTTTATAATAAATATAAGAGTACAATAATACTAGAGAAGAGTGAGCTAACAAATATTTAAATTTTAATCAAACATTCTTTTATTTATTTTATTATCAATTATATTATTTAATTCATTAACTAAAATATTAAAATAATTATTTTTATAAAAAAATAAAAATATTTTATTTTTATATATTAATTACCTTTAACAAAATTAAAAATCATTTTTTTTTTTCAAAATCACCCTATCAACATTTTTTTTATAATTAAACCCAAATTTATTTAAATATTTTTATTTTTTTTTACTGAAACAGCTCTATTAAAAGAATCAATTTAAGCATGGTTAAGTTTATATTATCTAAATAAAACAAACTAATAAAATATATTTTACTTCACTTATATCAATCAAATGACTAAATTTAATAATCAATATATTAAAATAATTTATATTTTAATTTTATTATTATATAATAATAATAATACCCTTTAAAATAAATTTACTAAAAAAAATTAAATTCTCAAAATTATGACCGATCATTCATTTTTTTCTTTATTCTAATTTTTTAAATAACCTTAATCCAAATCATCCTCATACACGCTTAGTACTCACTTGTTAACCGGGCAAAAAAAATTATTTTAAAATAATGATTTTTTTGTAAGGATAATGGCTCTTTAAAAAAAAACTTATAAAATTAGGGCTATGGATATTAGTATGAAATAAATAAATTATTAGAAAAGTACTTTATATATATATATATATATATATATATATATATATTTATTGTCCAATTCTTATTTAAAATTTTAAAATTTAATTACTTTTATCAAATATGTTCAATTTTGAATTGTATAGTTATGTCTCAATATATTAGAGTTATATCTTTGCAAAATTTTATCACACTTTGAATTTTTTTTAAAAAAAAAAAATCAATAACACATTTTTAGTTACCTAAAATTATATTTGACAATTTGTAATGTGTACATTTCAAAAAATACATTTTTCCATGAGTGAAAAAATAATATTGACTCCCTTACATTTTTCTTCTTAGTAAAACTTTCGTTACTTTCTTTTTATCTATATTTTTTACTATTTAAAAAAAGAAAAGATAAAATTTGTCAATCACCTCATCTTTTGAAAGTGAATCAATTCTTCCATTTAAATAGAAAGTTGTAGATTTTTTATTATTATTATTTAAAGAGAATGTTATGCGTCTTCCCTCCATCTCATTCATTACTATATGGACGGAGATATTACCAAAGAAAATTAAATTTATATATATATATATATATATATATATATAAAATAACCTATGTTTTAAAATGTTCACCAAATAGATTTTAAAAAAAAAAATATTCAATTTATAAATGTGAAAAATTAATTAAAAAAATCATATAACATCATTCAAAATTCAAATTTTATTCAAGGAAAACAACCAAAATTCTAGTCTTAATTATCAATTAGGCTAATATATAATAATATAATTTAAAATTTAAATTAAAAATAAATTAACATCTCTCACTTATATATATATATATATATATATATATTTATTTATTTATTTATGTACTTATACAAATAGGTCACTTAGTATATACTAATAAAAGATTTTTTAAACGTACATACTATCAACTTATTTAGCTTCGTTTAGTAAACTAGTTAATTTTATTTTTTAATTTATATATTTATTAATTAAATATTATATGTTTTATCTCTTCTTACTTTCTTTATTAATTAAACCATTTAAATTTATTTTATTCCTAATTTTTTTATTTCTTATATTAGTTTCTTTTTCTTTTATTTCATCTTCCTTTTCTTTATCAATTTTTATTTCTCTTAATCTTTAAATTCTCATTTTTAAAAAATTTTTAACAATTATTTATAAATTTTGTTTTACTGTAATATTTTTATGAATAATTTCTTTCTTATTTAATTTAATATGAACAAAAATAAAATTAATAAATTTTATTTAATTTTTATTCATAACTTTTAGTAGTAATAAGGAATATTGTTTTGTCTAATTATTACTTTTTTGTTGTTTGATGAATGAGTTGCTATTATTATTCAATTTTTGATTATTAATTAATTTATTTTTGTGTTGAAGAATTTTTATTGTTGAAAGAATATGTCATTGTTATATTCAATTATTGAGACCAAATAATTTTAAAATAATTAATAATCAATGTTAATATAAAAAGTATAAAAAATGTTTATATATATATATATATATATTAATGAAAAATAATATTTAATTAATAATTATATAAATTAAAAAATAAAAATTAACTAGATTAACTAAATTAGGTTAAATGTTAAATGAGCATGTATGTTTAAATAATCTTTTATTAGTATATATATTTAAGTAAACTAGTTGTATAAGTATAATTTTTTTTTTTAATAATAATAATATAATTTTTAAATTTTTTCAAAATATTATTTTTGAATATATATGATAGGATGATTTGACCTTTATAATATAACTCTAGTGCTTAAGTAATTAAAATCCCTAATCTTTAGCTAATTGATTGTTGATTAATTGTAAGTCTTCTATTTAATTTTTTTTTGGTTCCCAATGACAATGCCTAAAGTATATATTTAAAAAGTAACAATCTGAATACAAACAAAACAAAAACTTGAACGAGGACTAAATTTGATAAGTTTTACAATGTCGTGAAATCGTGATCTTTAGAATATCAAACATATTCATACTCAAATTAAATAATAAAATTTTGGTTTATAGCAATAATTCAAAGTCTTATTAAATATTTCATTTATTGTTCCATACAAGATTTTGACGCATAATAATGTAAACATGCTGATTTAGTAATTTGAAGCTTTTTATGCCAATAGTTTATTTGGATAATTTATTTTAGATTTTGGTAAAGCAAATCTAAATCTAAGAAATATGAGTTAAAGCAAAATTAAAGATATAAGTATTAAAGTAAAATGTTTGTAATAAAAATATTTCGCCATTTCACTCACAAGATCTTCTTCTTATAACATTATATATATATATATATATATATATATATATATATATATATATATATATATATATATATATATATATTGCAGTTAAGATTATTAAAAGAATTTTACATTTTTTTTTTTACTTGGGCTGGGATAACACAAATCTTGGGTGACGTCTATGAGAAATTAGGCATCAATTCAAAACCTACAAAATTATATTAATTATAAACAAAGAAAAATAACAATATAATTATAATATATAATATATAAAACTTTCATAATATACAATAAAACTATTAATATATTTGAAAGGCAAATTACTTTTTTCACCCCCTTTTCATATTTTCACCCTAGCCTCACTCCTTAATGAACTCCAAAATTACTTATTTATCTCTTTAATTTATTTTTATATATTTATCTTTCTTATCTTATTTATTTTACTTATTTTATTTTATTTAATTATTAAGTTTTTTATTATTAAATATAATTAATTAATTATTTTTTAATATTTCTTCTATTTTATTTAATTAAAAATACAAAATATTATTATTTTTATATTATAATTGTTTAAAATATATAAAATATTAAAATATTTCTTATTTAATAAAATATAAATATTTAATATTTTATTATATTAATTATATATATATATATATATATATATTAAAATACTTATAAAAACAATAGTTGAATAATGATTCAATTTTTTTTATAAATAAAATTATCTATTAAATAATAATTAATAATTAATCTAATCATTATTATTTTAATTAATAATATTATATTTTATAAAATTAGTACACATTTCAATATTTAATATATTTTAAATAATTATAATATAAAATAAATAATATTTTGTATTTTTAATTAAATAAATAAAGTTAAAAAACATATTAAAAATTAATTAATTAATTATATTTAATAAAAAAATTAAATAAAATAAAATAAGTAAAATATATAAAAGTGAAAGGGATAAATAAGTAATTTTGGAATTAATTGAGGAGTGATGGTTTGGGGTGGGAATATGGGAGGGGTGGGAAAAGCACCTCTCATTTGAAAAAAATATATACTAATTAATTATAATACATATTTATTAATTAAATAAATAAATAACAATACTAAGGATTAAGAGTTTCTTCTAACTTTCACTTTATTTTTGTTGGTATGTTTGGATGTTTCTTTACTAAAGAAGGAATAAGGAGCTAGGTTCAATGTACAATATGTTAATAATAGTATTTATAGACTTGTTAATCAATAATATTATTAACTAAAATCACACCTTATTATTCTTATCTAGACTTGTAATTTACAATCAAATGACTTAAAAAAAAATATTATTAATTACTAAAATCAAACCTTATGGTTATTAGAGAAATTATAGGAAATGAGAATAATATCACCAAGAAATTCAAACCTTATGATTCTTCTATATCTAGCTAGACTTGTAATTTTTGAATTTCTCAATTGATTACTCAAAGCAAAATTTCATCAAACTATATTGAATTTTATTTCATGGATTAACATAATCATACACAAATAACTAAATCAGATTATACAAATTATTAAGAATTTTTTTTTAAGTTAATAAAATATAATAGTAATTTAAGAATAATAAACAAAAATATCAGTGTCCAAAATATTAACTAACACACTCTAAACACACACACACAAAAAAAAATAGTTCATTTATAATTAAAACATAATAATTCATGACACCAATACCATACAAAGAAATAACTTGGCGATAAAAGCACAATAATTTTCAAAATTTTATTATCATTGGTATTAAATAGGGCTGTCTTTAGTCAACCACTCTTCCTCGTCCTAAAAGACTCGCTGAGATTGGTCAACCCGGCCAAGGAGGAGCCTTCCTCCCCCATCGCCGCCAGAGCGCCTCCCCTCGCCACCCGAACACGGTCGCGGATCAGCTTCGCTTCCTCCGATTCCATGATCTCCCGCACACGCCTCTCCACCGTCTCCGCCATCACAAGTCCTCCTTCCTCCTCCTCCTCCTCATTCATCATCGCCAACGCCAGCTTCAACCCTTCCACCAGTATCACCTTGTTGTTCCTCTGCTCTGCATACAGCGGCCACGTCACCATCGGAACTCCGGCCAGCACTGCCTCAAGAACCGAGTTCCACCCGCAGTGAGTCACGAACGCCCCAACCGACTCGTGCCCCAACACACTCACCTGAGGAGCCCACGACTTCATCACCATGCCCCGCCCGGAAACCCTTTCCAGATACCCTCCCGGGAGTAGGGTGTCCAAATCTGGCTCGGGTCTGGGCAGGAAATGATCGTTGGTTTCCTTGGAAGGCGGGCTACGCACCACCCATAAGAACCTCTGACCGCTCTTCTCCAGTCCGACCGCTATTTCCATCAATTGGTCGGCAGAGAAGGCGCCCTGACTCCCGAAACAGAGGTAGACCACGCTGCGGCTCGGTTGGGAGTCGAGCCATGTCAAACACTCGTGTCTGTCGACACTACTTTTCTCTCCACCGGAGGCGATCAACGGACCCACGCAGTAGATGGGCGGAGTACTCGGTAATTTGTCTGGGATGCAGAGGCCGCCGCGTAGCGCTTTTAACGAGTCGGACTCGAGTGAGTCGAAGGAGTTGACTATGATACCACTTGATTCACGCATCTGCAAACTGAACTCGAGAAACTTGTTGTAAGTGTAAGAGTCCCTGTCGAGCATCGGCGAGGGAAGATCGATGGCCGCACAGGAGGGTAAACCGGGAATTTGGAGGGTCTGTTTCCAATCTCTTAATTTTCCAGGGATTGTTTCGTGGAGCTGAGGAAAGTAGAGAAAGCAGGAAAGACAGCCGATGCCTGAAGTCCAGAAATGGTAGGTGGGGATTTTGAGATTGATACCGATTGAGAAAGCGGTTGAGCAGAAGAGGTCAATAATGAAAGCAGAGATGTTGGCCCCAGTGGAGAGTGAAATTGATTGGAGGGCAGAACGGACGTTTGGGTCATGGAGGCGGAGTAAATCAAAGGTGATGGATTCGATGTTTGGATAGGAAGAGGGGTCGTTTGGGAGGGTTATTGGAGGAAGGGTGTGAAAGCGAATGGAAGGGACTTGGGCGGAGACACGGCTGATGTAGGCGGAGGTGGAGCCGGTGTTGAAGGGCGGATCGATGGTGAGGATGACGATGGATTTCAGGGATGATTTGTTTAGACTCAGAATGAACTTGCCAAGTTCAACCATGGAGATTAAATGGCCCATGCCAGGTGATGGAAACAAGACCACTACTTCCTCCTCCTTCATTCTTTTTTTTTTTCTCTTGCCTGGAGTCTGGACTGGTCTCTGGTTGGTGAGCAAGCAATTCCTGTTTTAAAGTCATCTTAATTTGGTTCTTATCCCACCACCACCAACCGCGTGATAGTTTAATGAGATTCTAAAAATAATCCATATCAAACCATCTTTAATAGTTTATTTTATTAATAATAGTTTATTTAATGAGATTTATTTTATAATCGATGTTGATAGTAAATTATGGAATGTAAAATAATAGTTTGATTTCTAAGGATATATTTAAATAGATTTGGATTTATTTCTTAATTTGAAGAAATTATTATTTTTTTAATTGGAAGATATGAAAGTATTAATAATAATAAAATGCTTTTTTTTTTTAAATAAAAATAAAATTATTATTTTATTTCATAAATTAAGTAATTAATTGATAAAAATATAAACAAAATTGTGTTTACCAACCGTGGTTGAATTCACAAATAAAAAATTAATTTGATGTCAGGCCTAGTACTCACGTGATCAAGTAACCTTGTTTAATTACTACCAAAAAAAAAGACAAATAAATTATTATTTTTAAAAAAATGTTTCTCTTTTTTAAGGGTCATGGGCCTCACTTATAAGATTATGGGGCAATGAGTTGGGTATTCAGTGTGAATTAAAAAACTGTTTGAAAAGTACTTTAGTTAGTTTTTTTATAGTAGATTATTTAAATTTATAATTATATATATAAATTATAGTTATTAATATATATATTAAATTTAATTTAAAAAATTAATAGAGTATAGGAGAGAAGGAAGAAATGAGTGATATAGATATAAATATAGATATAATATTTATTTAAGATTAATTAAATAACTGTAAATGATAAATTATAGATAAAATTTTAATATTCAATAGGTTTAAATGAGCTCATTATAACTAGGTTTCATAATACCATAATCCCTCTAAGGTATCCTCCCACAAAAACACTCAAAATTAGAAACAAAAAATTTATAACAAATAATGTTTCTAAATCTATATGTTACATATTTTCTAACAATTAAACTAGATTTTTTTTTTAAAAAAAATACAAACCTCCTCAATTAAAATATTAATTATTTTTTTGGTTTAGTACATCCCAATTTTCATGTTATAACATTCTTTAATTTTATCCCACCAAGATATTTAAGTGATAAGAGTCGTCTTAAAAAACTAAAATATCACGAGTTCAATTTCAAATGAAAGCGCTTTGAGTTTAAATAGAGAATTATACATATGAGGGATAATACTAGTTCTCCTTCCATTCCAAGAAAAAAAATATATATATTACTTAATTTTTGCAATCTTAATTGTATATATTTTTATTTAATGTTGAAATTTTGGTTGAGTGAGCTGAAGTTTGAATTATCATACAAGTTTTGCATACAAAATAACAAAAGAAAGTAACAAAATTGAAAATTAAAAAAACACATATCAAATTTCTCTCTTTACAAAAATTATCAGTTTTCCAAGACATCATACATTCTATAAGCAACAAAATGGCATTTAAGAGTATAAAATTACTAAAGTTGAAAAATGTTCAAAATAATCTACATTACATAAAATTATGCTATTTAGAAGATATGTGAAAAACTTGTAGTAGCCATGTGCAGGAATCAGGATAGACGAAAACTTTCATTCTTGGGAGATTTGAATATTTTTTATTCTGCATACTGCACATGTGGGGGCACACTGTTCATATAATAATAATAATAATAATAATTAATAATAATAATAATAATATAGTATGCTTTTTATTTTTCTCTAAATCTTATTTTTAAATTTATATAATATAATGTTTTGACCTTATAATATAAATTATAGTGCTAAATTGTAATTCCAATCCCAAATTTTCATATAAATCGTTGATTAATTGTAAGTCTTCTTCCCTTCTATTTTTTCTCTCTCTCTTAACGACATGAGATAAGTATATATACCTTTAAAAAGTAATAATCCTTGAATTCAAGCAAAACAAAAACTGGAATGAGTACTAAATTTGTTAAGAAGATTTAATTACATGTAACCCCAAAATTGTTATAAATCAAATTGATTAATGAGAATCCAGATTTTTATAACTTCAAAGATATTCATACTCAAATAAATTAAATAATAAAATTTTGGTTTATGACATTAATTCAATTCAAAGTATTATTAAGTATTTCATTTATTGTACAAAACCAGATTTTAAAGCTTAATAATGTATACAAGTTGATTTAGTGACTTGAACGTGTCTACATTATTTTTTGTTAATTTATTTTAGATTTTGGTGAAGCAAATCTAAAATAGGTAAAAAAAAAAAAAAGTAAGTGTCAAACTTAAATATTTGTAATAAAAAACATGAGTTTTTCTTATTATAATATTATATATGTAATAATGAATGTATATTCAACTTCAGATTTGTATGTTAATGTTTATTCAATTTTTTAATGATACATGCAAATGTCATTTACATATTAATGTCCATCACACAAACTTGATGTCAGAATTCTGACTTCATATCTCTGAGTATAACATGTCTCTATATAAGTATATATTTATTATATACTAGAATTTAATAATTTTTCCCGTGTGATATTTTGTAATAGGTATGTTAAGTTATGCATGTTAATTGTTTGTTTTTATTTTGATTTAACATTATATATATTTATATATTTAATATTTTTATTTTTATTTCTACTTTTAAAAATTATTATTGATTATTTTCACTAAACCGGTCTTGTGATAAGCTCGAAAAGTCCACGATTTAGACGGTCCACTTACTGGAGCAATTCATTTAATAAAAAAAAATATATATTTATTAAATTTTTAACATAAAAGAGTGTGTAATCTAGTGTTAGTGTTAGATGAAAAATAAAAAATTATTTTATTATAAGTTTAAATCTCATTCAAAATACTTTTTTTAATAATTTTATAAAATAAAATTAGAATATCTAATTTATTTTTCACATTTTTCTATATAGGATGTGATAGCCCAATTTTCGGACCTGCGTTACATCTTCACAACTTTACTTGCCCAAACTAATATTGTAATTGTATATTTTTATTTTAATAAAATAAAAAAATCAATAAACATGCAAGATCTAAATTTAAAAGATTTGTTTTCTGTACTCTTTTAACTTATTCTATAAAACTTTTTTTTTTAATCATTTAGTCAAAACAAGTCATATATATAACTGTACGTGATTAAAAAAATGAATATTATCTACACTTATTTGGTTGAGATTATTTATTTATTTTTCAAATATTTTATTTAATTATTCTCTTCAATTTATTAAAAATAATAAAATATTTTCTAATATTTAAAAATATATATATTTATTATATATTAATATTATTTAAATATTTTTCAAGTAAAAAAGCATTTAAAAAAAATCAACCATTATTAAAATAACTCAAATTTAAACATAAAACTTTATAATATACTATATTTAAAAGTGAAAGGAGAGGAGAGAAATTGAGAGGGATTATGGAACAGTAAATAATGTAGCATTTGAGGAGAGAGAAAAATAAAAACTATTTTATTTTGTTAATCATTTTGACTTATTATATTAAGTCACACCATTCCCTTTCTTATTCATTTTTTTAGATTTGAACCTAATTTTAGGTTTCAAATTTACTATTTCAGATTTAGTTCTCCACCCTCACAATCTCTTTGCATTAATTTTGACTCATTCAATAAAATTGATCAACTTTTATGAAGGTTGTTCAAGGTGATGTATCAAATTTGGAACAAGAGATTTGAACAAAATCTACTCCACCCTACATCACCTTCTAATCTAGTCTCCGACGACTTAGAAATAATTTTTTATTCTCCACCGACGCCGACCTTAAACGAGTCATGTATATCGTCATGTATATGACTGCACAAATCAGGATTTGTTGCCGTGGAATCAACGGGCAGAGAAAAAACAATCAAATTCTTACAAATATGAGGAAAAACACTGTAAATGGATATGAAAAGGGATGGATCCGGTCAAATAGGCCGCCTCTAGTTTCTGAACAGACCCCAGATAAAAATATGTGATCCATTTGACATTATACAAACAATTGGTATTCATTTAAAGATTTAAATCAATGGTTAACACTTCGTTGAAAGAATAAATTCAAAAAATATTATACATTCTGATAGTGTTTGGTACTATAATAATTATATAGTATAAGTTGTAGAAAGGTATAAATTGTAAGGAGGTATTAGAAGATATAAATTATATAAATTATTTGTGTTTGATTAGAAGTATATATTTTATAAGTTTATTATTTTGTGCTTGTTTGGTATTATAAAAAAGTAATAAAAAAATGTGTAAAAAATTATTTTATTTTTATATTTATATAATTTATTTTTAATATTTATCTTATAGATAGTTTGTATTATTATATTAAAATTAATAAAAAATAATAATATCTAATTATCATATAAAATATATTTTTAAAATAAAAAAATTATTATATGTTTACATTATTTTATATATAATTTTTTTATAATTTAACTTATATAATTATATAAATAAAACTTATTTATATATTAATTAATATTTAATAATTATTTTTAAAATTTATGTATTATTATAAATATTTGTATAATTGAAAAATATTAATTGTATGTATAAAATAAAAATATTAATAATAATAATTTTATATAAAATATTTTGAAATTAAATGGTATAATTATAAATTAGTTTTAAAAATAAATTATATAAATATAAGTTGTATTAATTAATAATAATAATAATATCACTAATTTATGTAATTAATTATAAATATAATTTATTAATAATGTAATAAACTTTTATTTTATAAATTAATTTTAGATATGACTATTATTATTAATTAACATTATTTGTTTTTAAAAATAATTATTATATTTAATAAGATATAAAATTGTCACATTTAATTTTTTTTATAATATAATTTTATTTACAGAGATTAAAATATATATATATATATATATATAATTTACAAAATGAAATAAAAATAAGTATTTAAGTATTTATTATTATTATTTAAATTATAAAATTAAACCAGTTAAATATAAATAAATATTTAGTTATAATTTATTATTATTATTATATTTTAAAATATAATATATAAAATATAATTTTAATAATTTTATAAAACTAACTAAAGGGTAAGAGTGGAATATTAAAATATATATATAAGTTATACTTTTTTTGTAACATGTTAGAATAAGTATTATATTATATCTCTTTCAAAGCATAAATTATACCTCTTTCAAAGCATAAATTATACCTAAATATCTATATAGATAAACTCATCAATCAACCATCCAAACAAACATTCTAATTTCATGTAGGTACAATTGTACTATATATACGGTCTAATAACTTATACCAAACTTAGTATTATATATATATATATGAGTAATGATAGGGAACGCGAATCTGAGGCCGCGAAAATAGAATATTTTCATAAAACACCGAATATTCTATATTCTTTTATTAATTAATTTCTCTCTCTTCTTGTTAATTAATTTCTCTCTTAATTTCTCTTCTTTATGAATTAATTAATTTATCTCTCTCATTCTCTGATTAATTTATTTAAACTATAATCCCTCAACCTTAAATTCTAAACCCTAAATTCTAAACCCTAAATCTTAAATCATAATTAATATCTCTTATCTATATTTAGTTGAATTATGAATTTATCAAAGAAATGAGTAAAAAAAAATTTAGTGAGAATAAAAATATTAGATAAACATTTATAAGTAATAAAATAAAAAAATATGAAAAAATAATAAGAAAAAGAAAGAAGAAACGAGAGTTTAGGGTTTAGGATTTAAGATTTATAATTTAGGGTTTAGAATTTAGGGTTTAGGGTTTATAATTTAAAAAATATTTTTAATAATTATTAATAAAAAAACTTAATATCTACCGAGAAAATAGATTAATAAATCGGAAAAAGAAAATGATAAATTAATTAATAATCGAGATAAATTAATTAATAGAGAAAATAAATTAATTGGTGGGAGAGAAGATGAAAAATAATTAATGAAAGAGATGAGAGATAAATTATAGTGAGAGAAATAAAGGAAATAATATTCTATGATTAAACAGAATATCCAATATTCGCGGACTTGGGCCCAAATTCGGCGTTCCCTAACATTACTCTATATATATAATATATATTTGATAGTTCCTTGAAAAAGTTTATTTTAGTTCAATTTGATATAAACCTAAACAATCTAACCTAAATGCTTACTTCTCCATCATTTTGTCAAAAAGAAAGAGTAAAACAGATGGGGACGGTATTTTGTGTATCTATTCTAGTTCCTATAATCTGAAATAAGTAAACATCATCAATAGCATCAAGTCAGGTTTTCAAACGAGATAAGATAGTAAAACCCATTAAAGATAGCAAATTGCATTAATAAGCTTAGTGTCTTTCAATTTGAGGATTTTCTTAGACATATTTTCCTCAATAAATAAACACACCTTTATCACTCAACTACTACTCCTCCTCTTCAAAGACTCCTTGAACTTGGTCAACCCCGTCAGCGAAGACCCTTCCTCTCCCATCGCCGCCAGAGCGCCTCCCCTCGCCACCCGAACACGGTCGCGTATCGATTTGGCTTCCTCCGACTCCATGATCTCCCGCACAAGCCTCTCCACCGTCTCCGCCATCACAAGTCCTCCTTCCTCCTCCTCCTCCTCATTCATCATCGCCAACGCCAGCTTCAACCCTTCCACCAGTATCACCTTGTTGTGCCTCTGCTCTGCATACAGCGGCCACGTCACCATCGGAACTCCGGCCAACACCGCCTCCAGAACCGAGTTCCACCCGCAATGAGTCACGAACGCCCCAACCGACTCGTGCCCCAACACACTCACCTGGGGAGCCCACGACTTCACCACCATGCCACGCCCGGAAACCCTTTCCAGATACCCGCCCGGGAGTAGGGTGTCCAAATCGGGCTCGGGTCTGGGCAGGAAATAATCGTTGGCTTCCTTGGAAGGCGGGCTACGCACAACCCATAAGAACCTCTGACCGCTCTTCTCCAGTCCGACCGCCATTTCCTTCAATTGTTCGGCCGAGAAGGCGCCCTGACTCCCGAAACAGAGGTAGACCACGCTGCGGGTCGGTTGGGTGTCGAGCCATGTCAAACACTCGTGTCTGACGTCAGTACTGCTTTTCTCTCGACCGGAGGCAATCAACGGACCCACGCAGTAGATGGCCGGTGGAGTCGGTAATTTATCTGGGAGGCAGAGGCCGCCTTGTAGCGCTTTTAACGAGTCGGGCTCGAGTGAGTCGAACGAGTTGACTAAGATTCCACTTGAATCATGCAGCTGCAAACTGAGCTCGAGAAACTTGTTGTATGGGTAAGAGTCCCTGTCGAGCATCGGCGAGGGAAGATCGATGGCCGCACAGGAGGGTAAACCGGGAATTTCTACGATTTGTTTCCAATCTCTTAATCTTCCAGGGATTGTTTCGTGGAGTTGAGGAAAGTAGAAAAAGCAGGAAAGACAGCCGATGCCTGAAGTCCAGAAATGGTAGGTGGGGATATTGAGATTGATACCGATTGAGAAAGCGCTTGAGCAAAAGAGGTCGATAATGAAAGCGGAGATGTTGGACCCGGTGGAGAGTGAAATTGATTGGAGTGCAGAACGGACGTTTGGGTCATGGAGGCGGAGTAAATCAAAGGTGATGGATTCGATGTTTGGATAGGAAGAGGGGTCGTTTGGGAGGGTTATTGGAGGAAGGGTGTGAAAGCGAATGGAAGGGACTTGGGCGGAGACAGTGCTGATGTAGGCGGAGGTGGAGCCGGTGTTGAAGGGCGGATCGATGGTGAGGATGACGATGGAAAGGGATGAAGATGATTGATTTAGACTCAGAATGAACTTGCCAAGTTCAACCATGGAGATTAAATGGCCCATGCCAGGTGATGGAAACAAGACCACTACTTCCTCCTCCTTCTTCATTGATTTTTTCTCTCTGCAATAGTCTCTAGTTGTCTCTTCATTGATTCCTGTTTTAAACAAAGTTCTTTTGATACCTATATATACTACTAGTTCTAATACAGCACCATCTGTATAAGTTTGTTTCACCACATGTTTAGCATGCAGACAGTGCCTACTCCTGCTTAATTTGCAGCAGATAAATTAGAAAGTTATACTTTATATCATTTTTTTTTTCTTAATTGTTTAATACAAAAGTTATTTATTTTGAACTTTATAATAATTAATTAAAATACTCTTAATAAATATTTATAAAAAATAAATTTTATTTTAGTTGACCATTTATTTATATTAGATTGAAAAACGTGGTAGTTAAATGAGATTGTAAAAATAATTCATATTTTAATTTATTTTATTAATAATAAATTTAAAGTAAAAGTGGGTTTATTTTATGATAAATGTTGAGAGTATAATGAAATGTAATAAAATAATAGTTTGATTTCTAAGGATATATATAAATAGATTTTGATTTATTTAACAAATAAATAATTATTTTTAAAAAATGTCTCTCTTTTGAACATAGGATCCTCTACTCTTTTTATTGTTCCCTAGGGGAGTTGGGAAATAACAAAAAAATAAAAGCTGTTTGCCCCCTTAATGGGCCTCGTGGCTCTAAAATTACGGCAATGAGTTGGGTATTTAGTGTGAACTAAAATACTGTTTGAAATATATATTTTTTTTATTATTATAATTTATAGTTCATTTAAAAAAAATAATATATATATATATATATATAACAAAGAAAAAAAAATTAAACTTTCTATTCAGTTTTTATTTAAAATAGTATATCAGATAAAATATCAACTAATAAAAATTTATCTAAATTTATTTACTATCAAAATGAGTACATTTAGCCAAACGTGAGAAGCTGATGATTATATATAATATAATCAAAATGTATTATCCATATAAAAAAGTTGTATGAGCTACGTCTCATTATAATTCACTCAAAAATTAAAAAGGTTGACACATTAATTATTATTTATTATTTTTAGAGTTATTATGCTTTTTTTTTTCAAAGGAGGGCTGTTTTCAAGCTTCCTTTTTGGTTAGTTAACTTTTAATTATTTTATTTTTAATTATATAAATTATATAAATTTATAATTATATTTATATATATATATTATAGTTATTAATATATATAATTATAAATTTAATAATTAATAATTAATATGTTTTAAAATTTTATTTATATATAACAAAATTTTGATTATATTATAAATAAAAAATAAAAATATATTATCAATAAAGTTTATTAAATATTAAATTTACATTAAAAAATTAATAGAATATAGGAAAGAGAAAGAGGGGTGGATAACTTTTTTTTAATAATTTTTAATTTCTTTGCATAAAGATTGATTCATCAATTTATTATTTTTACTTTTAAATTAGGTTTTAATATTTTTTAAATGTATAATCATTAAATTTATTATACTAAGTTTTATCTAAATTATTTATATTTTATAATTTATTAATAATATTTTTTTAAAATGAATTAAGTGTTATTTTATTATTAATATTTGTTTTAATATAATATTTTTGTTTATTTAAATGTATTATTAAATTATTTTGTTATGCATGATTTATTGATATATAATTAATTTATTTTAATTTTATTATATGAATGAAAAAAGATTGGGGTTAAAAAGTTAATGTATATAATTTGGAAATGAATTTTTTGGTTGAGATAAATTATTTGATGCGATATTTATTGTATTTTGAGAATATATTTATAAGTTAGAGATGGTTTAAATCATAATACATTTTATAAGCATTCAAATGAATTTTAAAAATATAAAATGAGTAAATATTGAAAAATACTTACTCTAAGAAATAAAAGTCCAAAAGTACATAAAATTATGGTTCTGAAGATATATAAAACATATAATAGTTTCTTATTTCGAATCTTTTTTAATCTTTTCTAATATTACACGTTAGTTTAACTACAAAAAAATATATTTAACATATTCAAATGCGTAATTCTTAAAAGGAAAATAGTTAAAAAGAAATACATTGAACGGAAATATTATTTCATTCACAGATGTGATAAATTATTAATTTAAAAAACAAAAACATTAAAATAAGACATGTATTTTACCCATTTAAAATAAAGCCATTAATACAAAATTGTGCAATGAAATTATAACGAAAACAATCCTACAAATCCGACGTGGCCTTCTATGTGCAGGACAAAGGAAAAAAAATAATTATTTTATTTTTTTGGAAAATGGCCATGATTGGGAGAGAGATTTTTTTTTTCTCCGAGAAAATGGCAATATTCTGGAATTTTTTGTTCCGAACATGACCATTTCGTGGACAAGAGAGATTTTTTTCCAGGAAAATAGCCATGTATGGGAGATTTTTGTCTCAAACATTGTCATGTTCTTGAGATTTTTTTCCCAAATATGGCGATGTTCGGAAATTTTTTATCTTGATTATGGTCATGCTCGGGAGATTTTTGTTCCAAATATTGCCATGTTCGAAATTTTTTTTGTCCCGAGTATGGCCATGCAGGTCATGTTCGAGAGGAGAGAATTTTTTTTTTTTTAAAAAAATGACCATATTCGGAATATTTATTTTTGTCCCGAATGTACTGATGTGTATGAGAGAAAAAAAAATCATGCTGGACAGAAAAAAAATATGCTGGACAGAAAAAAAAATATGCTGGAGAGATTTGTTTTTTTTTACTGCATGCACAAGTGATAGTACACACGGCATATAATAATAATAATAATAATATAGTGAGTTTTTTTTATTTTTCTCTAAATTTCTATAAGGTTTTGACCTTATATTGTAAACTATAGTGCTTAAGTAATTCCAATCCCAAATTTTCATATTAATTGTAAGTCTTCTACTTTTTTTTTTCCTCTTAACGACGCGACTTAAATATATATACTTTTAAAAAGTAATAATCCTTAAACTCAAATGAGTACTAAATTTATTAAGATTTACAGGTGACCCCAAAATCTGATATAAATCAAATTGATTGATGAGAATCCAGATTTTTATAACTTTAAAAATATTCATACAAAATGAATAAGAAAATTTTGGTTTATTACAGTAATTCAATTCAAAGTATATATATATATATATATATATATATATATATATATATATATATATATATATATATATATATATATATATATATATATATATATATATATATAGATAGATAGAGAGGAACGGACCCATAAATTAGATTTAGGGTGGGCTTAAAATGATATATATATTATAAAATTCGAATAATTTAAAATTTTAATTAAATTAAATTCAATACAAAGTGTCAAACAATTAACAAAAGAGGCATCTTTCATTTTATTGCAAACTTTCAATTGCTTTATTGCTTAAAAAAATAAATAATACATTTAGTTCAAAATTTTTTCATGAATTTAAGAAAAAAAATTCTCATCTATAGCATATATATATATTAATATAATGTGATAGAATTCTTCTTAAAAATGGTAAATTAAAAAAAAATCTCGTTTAAACAACATTTCAATTAAATTAACAATTTAAAATAAATTCTTAAACTATATATTATCTAAAGTTTAGTTCTATATCCACCTAATAACGTCCAAATTAATGTTTTTTAATAATAAAGATTAAATAAATCAAAATAATTAAATATATCGTGATAGGTAATGTGCATGGATGAAACGACGACAACTATGATATGTTCGATCAAAATATTGATACGTACTGAAAATTGTGAAATTCAATAATCAACATTTCTTAATCAAATTATTTGATATACAAACAAAAGTTTTGGTAATACTTAAAATACTCATCACATAAACAAAGTTGCCATAGAACAAAATCATAAATTATGAAAAAAAAAAAAAAAAGAAATGATAGTAATAAAGTAAAATAAAATAAGCTCTAACACTTTTAAATGTTTATAAATAGGCTAAATATTTTATAACGGTAATAAACCATTTTTTTTTGTCTCAAAACATAAATTTTTTTTACAAAAATAAAATTATTTACCTCTTTATTTACCACCTAAAATATCATTTATTTATATAAAATTAAAAATTATTCACACTGTGAAAAAGGGGTCAAAACCGAGAGTTAAAACTCTCGGTTTTGACCCTATAACTTTCGTTGAAGACACCTTACCGAAGGTTTTAGTTACTCTCGCCATCCCTCGGTATTGACTCTCTCGGGTTTTCCACAAAGAGAAAAACCGAGAGTTATATGAAAACTTTCGGGTTTTTCTCTTTGTGGAAAAACCGAGAGTTTTGATTGAACTTTCGGTTTTCTGTTCGGGTAAAAACCGAGAGTTTTCTAATAACTCTCGGTTTTCTCCTTTTCAAGAAAACCGAGAGTTTTGTAATAACTCTCGGTTTTCCCACAAAGAGAAAAACCGAAAGTTGTTTGCATAACCATCGGTTTTTCCACAAAGAGAAAAACCGAAAGTTCAATCAAAACTCTCGGTTTTCCTCTTTTGGGTAAAAACCAAAGGTTTGTCATATAACTCTCGGTTTTTTCTTTTGCTAAAAACCGAGAGTTTTCTAATATCTCTCGGTTTTTCCACAAAGAGAAAAACCGAGAGATTTCAATATTACTTTCGGTTTTTTTCCCGTAAAATTTTAAAAATGTGCGGATTATTTTGCTCGCAACCAAAACATGTTCAGCCAAACCAATATATTAATGATAAAAGAAATGCAACATATATTAAATGATCACATAATTGATCATGAACATTACAAAATTCGAAACCAAACTAATATTCCGAACAATCTGTTCTAATTCAACCACTAATGAAAACATGTTTTGAATCGAAACAACCTTAGCTTGTGGGGGGAGGAGGTGGTTGTTGCCTCATATACAATTCGATTCTCTCCATTCTTGCGTTCATCTCTAACTTCTCCCTCTCCATTCTTGTCACAATTTCTTCCTTTTCCGATTGCATTTCTTCCATTCTGCGCCTTCTTTCTTCATTCCTCTTCTCCAGTTCCTCCAGCTTGAGCTTCATTATTTTATTCTCTTCTAACAATCGCTCATTATTTCGCTGTGAACTGTTTCCACTACGACGATCCTCACGAAAGTGTGTGGGCCGGACACCTGATCCCATTCCGAACACTACCCCGTGTTTTTTGTTGTCCGAACACCCTCTCCGTCAATTCAAAATCCGATATTCCCGGTTCGTTACTAACAACCTCCTCCATCTCAGCCTGCACAATTCAAATAAAATATCATTTCTATAATAAAAAACTAGGCATATTCAATTCACCTTACAATTTTCTCTTGCACGTGTTCGTCCGGGACGGGTGTTGGGTTTTCTTGTGTCGGTTTTGGTGTACGGGTCCTCTTGAATACTTCAATTACAGACGGTGGTCGTCCCATTTCAATCGCCTGTTGAAATAAATGATTTATATAATTAATAACAATCTTTATATTAAGTTATTACAAATAATGTACTACCAACTCGTCTTCAATTGTGCAAACGGTTCTACTTCCCGTTCGATGCGGGAATTTCAGATTCTTCGGTTCTTAATATTTGTAGAACTGTGTCTCTATATTTGAAATAACAAATGAAGTTAGATTAATTAATATCAACTTTTATTTGAATTATGAAACCGTACCTTAAACGTTTATGTGAAAGAAATGGTTGCGACACACAAACTCCCAATCATCTCGCTCGTAGTCTGGTGGAGGATTAGCCAGTACCGCCGCCTCGTCTCCTTTGTGGACGCGGATATATGTCTTGTTCAAATCGACCGCCATCTATCCCATATCTGAATTGGCGTTTTTTTGTCCCAACCCGGTCTTTCGAAAGACTCACTGTCACCATTAGTCGCTTCGAACGGAATCCTGAAAAAATAACATCCAAATGTTAAACAATAATTATTTAATGACGTAATGTCATAATCAAGTAATAAGTATTACCTTGATAGCAGTCCACAGTGAATCCAATTGGTCTGCACTTAAAGCCTTTCCACTTGAGAAGACGGTGTGAGACGGCTGCGGGGTCCCGGATAATCGAACCCACAATGTCTAGACCACCGTGTTCTTCCCACGTCTGTACCGCCTAGCCTCTCATCCCTTCTCTCTAAACGTTTAGAGGGATCTCGTCCCCGCTACCCTCTTAGACATCGCATCTTCTTGTTCTTCCCCGTCTCTTGCGGGCAGAAGATTCTTCAAAATTATCAAAATCATAATTAAATATGTCAATCAATTGAAACACTAACTAATTTGTAAACGAAATACCTGTCGATGATGGGTCGGGAGTGGTCCCGTGCCTCCTCCTCGTCATCTGCTCCTCGATAGCTCCTCAAGACCCTCGTCTTCAGCCTCATCGCTAGGCACCATATCAGCGAATGTGCTCTCTATAAACTCTTGGAGCTCACTAGCCTCAACATCCTCGTGTTGTTGGGGGAGGCGCAAGTAGATATCGGGACCACAGCAATCGGTGGTTGGTCTCTAGAAGACGATCCTTGAAGCTTTAACGACTCAGATTGGGCAAGTAGGTTTTGATAGCTTTTTATCCAATTTCTTGGGTGTCTTCCTTCATACTCTTTCCAAGTTGTTTTAGGACCTTCAGACATTCTTAATTCACACCATTAATAAAATTGAGTGAATAATTGAAATAAAGTAGTAATAAAAATGAATATAAAGTTAAAAACATAATTAAATCTACCTAATTAATTAATCTGAACTATATGTTTGTAAACCGCGGTTTTATTTTTGTCACAATCTTCCAACCGGGTCGGGCTGACATATCAGGGGCGTAGAATACTTGTTTTGATTGACTCGCCAATATATACGGGTCTTGACTTTGGGTTTTCAAAATTCGATTTACATTTACACTTACAAAGCCATATTTATCCACTTTCACTCCTAGTTCCCCCGAGTGTGTATCAAACCACTTACACTTGAATAAAACAACTCGTTTGTGAGAATAGTATTGTACTTCGATTATATCCGTCAAAACTCCGTAGTATGACATAGTTTCAGACCCATTGAACCCCTCAACAACCACCCCACTATTTTGAGTTGTCAAACCTTCGTCGTGTTTTTCTATACAGAATTTGAATCCGTTTACTTTACACCAAACATACATAGACGAGTACATACTTGGAACTTCTCCTAAGATCTTGAGGTCTCTGATATGTCGTTAATTTCTGCTAAATGGGCGACCTATATATGTATCCGAAATGAAGTTGTTAATATGAATAAAAAGAGTTAGGATATATGGTTTGTAATTTACTCACTCAATGCTTGAAATAGGCGGCAAACGTTTCTCCACTGGACTCGTTATAATCTCTGCAAATAGATCGAATATTAAATAGCACACTCTTTAATGCTAATTAGTAACAACAACATTGAATCTTACATGTAAAAAGGTTCTGCTTCGGGACAATTTTTCAAAATGTAAGAATGAGCTATCACTCGATCGATATAATCCAAATTGTATACTTTTACGTCAGATAGGTCTTCCAATGATGCAAATATTGAAATGCCCGAGATTTCAGGTTGTGCATTTTCTTGATCTTGTTCCTCCATATACCTGGCACATAAACTAATACTTTCGTTAACAAGATAGCTCTCGCTTATAGAGGCTTCGGGGTGGTTATTATTCCGCAAATATCTTTTCATTGTACCCATGTAATGTTCAAACGGATACATCCATCGATACTGAACAGGTCCTCCAAGCAAAGCCTCAAATGACAAGTGAACCGGGAGATGCATCATGATGTCGAAGATTGACGGCGGAAAAAATCATTTCAAATTTGCAAAGTGTCAATGTAATATCCATGTACAATTGTTCCATGTCCTCTTGAATCAACTCTTTGAAGCACAACAACCGAAAGAACGAGACAAATTTACTAACGCATCATACACATACTCTGGAAGCAATCCACGAGTTGCTAAAGGAATTAGATATTCTAATAAATGTGACAATCATGACTCTTTAATCCCGAAAGCTTTTTCTCTTCCAAATTTACACAACCCCCGATATTTGAGCAAACCCATCAGGCAACTTGAGATCTTTCAAGAAGTTACAAAGACGTATTTTATTTTCGGATGTTAAAGTGAAAGGCGCTTCTGGATAATGAACAACTCCTTCATCATTTATAGGATGTAACCATGATTTTATGCCTAAGAGTTCTAAGTCTTTACGGGCTTTAGGACCATCCTTAGTCTTCTCTTTCACATTCATTATTGTTCCCAACACGCTATCACAGATATTTTTTCTCAATATGCATCACATCCAAATTATGTCTCAATAATAGCGATTTCCAATAAGGCAGACGGAAGAAAATGCTAAGTTTGTTCCAATTGTCTCCCCGCGTTTCATGATATATCTTGGTTCTCTTGCTCATATCCGCACTAAGAATTATGTCTTCTAGGTCTCGTGCTTGCTCATAACTTTCTTGCCCCGTTAACAATCTAGGGGGATCTCTATAATCAGTTCGACCACCAAACGACTCTTTATCCCTTATGTATTTGTGCTTCGGTGGAAGGAAGCGTCTATGACCCAAGTAACATTGTTTGGAACCATGAACCAATCGAAGAGATATTGTGTCGTTGTTACAACAAGAACAAGCGAATTTACCTTTCGTACTCCAGCCTGATAAATTCGCGTATGCGGGAAAGTCGTTAATGGTCCACAACAACGCAACTCGTATGTTAAAGTATTGCGAGGTGTGTGCATCAAACGTTTTCACTCCTGTTTGCCACAGTTCATGCAACTCTTCGATCAATGGCTGGAGAAATATGTCAATTGTATCTCCCGGACTCTTTGGACCCGAAATTAACATAGATAAAATGAAATTGCTAGAATCCATGCAAGTCGTGGGTGACACATTATAAGGGACGAGAATTACCGGCCAAACACTGTATGATTTTTTCCCATTTGCAAATGGTTGAAACCCATCGCTTGATAAACCCAGTCTTACGTTTCGAGATTCGAAGCAAAATCTGTATAATTTTCATCAAACGTCTTCCAAGTTAAGGAATCAGCGGGGTGTCTCAACGTATCACTATCAACTCTTCCTTCTTTATGCCATCTCATCATTGAAGCTGTTTTTGAGGACATGTATAGTCTTTGCAGTCTTGGTATTAAAGGGAAATATCTCAAGACCTTTTTTGGAATGAATTACCCATTTTGCTTCTCTCGAACTGTCCCACTTGTTTGGTCGACTTTCCATCTTGAAATGACCGCAAACTCTGCAAGAATCTTCATTTATGTCGTCCTTCCAAAATAGCATACAGTTGTTCTTACATGCGTCTATCTTGTCATATTAAGCCCGATATCAGTAATGAATTTTTTACTTTCGTAGTATGAGTTTGGCAATTGAGCGTCAATCGGTAATATGTAGTCTTTAAGCAGACGCAACAACATATCGAACGAAGAATTCGTCCATTGACATACATTTTTTATGTGAAGTAGTTTTAGTAATGCCGATGATTCGTTATTCGAGCACCTTCATACAATGGCCGTTGCAATCATCAAGCAATTTATAAAATCTATGCGCATCTTTCGACTGGTTCATCGTTGCTCGGGACTCATTAACGTTGGGGAACATATCGTTCATAAATTCGTGCATATAACGTTCTTCGTTGACCTCTTCATTAACTGTATTATTCATCTCGGTCTCGCATTGTTGAATTCCGGCCCGGCATCCTCCGATCTACCTCGTCATCATCATCATCATCGAAGTCATCGGCATCTTCATCGACATCGTCATTAACCACTTGAGTAGTACGTCTCTTTTTCTCCATGAAAATACCAATACTCATAATTCACATTTATTCCATAAACGATGAGGTGAGTCTTCACTTCGTCTATTTCCATGAACGGCGTGTTCAAGCATTTCACGGCCAGGGACATTTCACGGTTTGTCGGGATGTATTCCTAACAGCATATCGAGGAATTTGTCAACACCTTCCTCGTAATCTGGATGATATAGCCGTAAGGTCATCCAGCTTTTATCGGGTACTTCCATATTCTAATAAAATGGAAAACAACCCGCATTATTATTTACACAAATTTGTCTATATTTTTTAGGCTACATAATGCTAACATAATTTCTATCTAATCTATCATTATCCAACCAATAATCAATTTAATCTAACATTATCGAAGCCCAATTAAACCTAAACAAGCAATATTTTCATTCATATACATTTCAAACCTAATCTAACATTATTTCATTCATATACATTTCAACAATATCTAACATTATCCAAGCCAAATTTCACCTAAACAAACATTACATTTCATTCATATACATTTCAAACATAATCTAACATTATCCCAAGCCAAATTCCATCCTAAACAAAACAATATTTCATCATAAACGTTTCAAATCTAATCTAACCTAATCTAACCAATCTAGCACGACAGTCTTCATCTGACCTAATTCAAATAACCAATCATCAATATTTAACCCATTTTTTAAACTAATCAAACCTAGTCAAACACTATTTCAATCATACCTAATTCAACTAATTCAATTCATACCTAAAATCCAATATATACAAACAATGCAATGCATCTATAACTTAAAATCTAATTTATTCATACATAAACCAAATCTAACATAATCAAATCTAATTCAAACAATTCAATTCATACCTAAAATCCAATATAATCCTAACAACATAAAATTCCTTTAAAAACTGACCTTTCAGAAGTTGTGGCGGCGACGGTGGAGGATGGCAGCGGAAGGTGGAATAACCTCCGGCGATCTTCAAGAGACGGACGATCCTAATCCAAAATCAGACAAAATCAAACATATTATCAAACTTAAATTTGACATAAATCCACCAAAGTTCAAACTAAATCATAGGACCAAACAAAAGATAATCTAAACAAACATAATCTAACAAATCAATATAAAAACCAAATCTAACCAAAATATTGAACATATAACCTAAATCTAACATTAATCATACAATTTCAAACCAAATCTAATAACCAAAATCAAATCTAATCCAAACATTCAATTCTAACATAATCTCAATAACTATCAATCAAACCAATAACCAAACCTAAAACAAACGTCAATATAAACCAATTTTGTACATTAATCAAACCTAATAACCAAACCTAAATCAAATCATAACCATCAATCAAACCAAATACCCAAACCTAACCAATTTTTAACATTAATCAAACCAAAATCAAACTTCAATCAACCAAATCAAACCAATCTACCAATTTTAAACCATAATCCTAAATTTAACAAAATCTAACATAAATCAACCTAAATCTAACAATTACAAATCAATATAACATATATAACATTAATCTAACATATATTACCAATCAGATTACATACCAAATAAACATATACAAACCAAATCTAACATATATAACAATAATAATTCCTAAATCTAACAAATCCTAAAACTAACCCTAAAATCTAACATTAATAACACTTATATATGTAAATAATCTAAAATGTGAAACTGACCTTCAATCAGATGGACGGCGCGGCACGGCTTGAGAGCGGCGGAGGTGCGGCTGGGAGTTCTTCAACGATCTGCGGCAGTTCTTCAACGGAGAGGCGTCTTCGCGGCTTCAACAAGGGCGGCGTTGTTTTCTACGGGTCTCTTCAGCCGAACGGTAGTCGACGGATGGCGGGGGCTTCTTGTTGGCGGCGCTGGCGAAGAGAAGCGGCGGTGATGAGAGAAAGCGGGTAAAGGAGAAGAAACGGGGAAAAGAGAAAGAGAAGGGTTTTTTTAATTTATTAGTGGTTACCGAGAGTTATATGAAACACTCTCGGTTTTTATTTAATTAATTCCGAGAGTTATATGAAAACTCTCGGTTTTATTTAATTAATTCCGAGAGTTTTCATATAACTCTCGGTTATTATTAAAATAATCAAAACCGAGAGTTATACGAAACTCTCGGTTTTGATATTTAAATTCCGAGAGTTTTCATATAACTCTCGGTTTTTTATGTTTTAAATTCCGAGAGTTTTCATATAACCTCTCGGTTTTTGATTTTTTAATTCATTTTTACAATTAAATTTAAATACACAAAAAGGAGAGATTTTGGTAAATCTGTCGTTTTTTATGCATATTTCCGAAAGTTATATATTTAACTTTCGGTTTTATAACATGACAAATTGTTAAATTATTTGGATTCTCACTTTCTAATAATGTTGAACAACATTAATTTAACACATTTGATATCCTTAAAACATTTTCAATCCATATGATCAAACATTACACAAATACATAGGATAATCAAACATAAACATTCATATACACTACTTCTATATATAACCAAACACATTCATAAACATTTTAACATTAAAGACAATCTAAATTTTTAAAATAAAAACACACACTTGATTATATTACTTAGGAGTCTAGATTGGAAGGTAGAAAACCAATTAATTGAACAATTTTGTGAATGATAATTCGAAAGTTATATAATTAACTTTCGGAAATATCCATCAAAACCGAAGGGTTTATATAAAACCCTCGTTCTTGAGAAATGTAAAACCCGAAAGTTTATATAAAACTTTCGGTTTTGAGGGTTATTTACGAAAGTTAATTATATAACTTTCGGAATTATCACTTGATCAATTGTTAAATTCTTTGGTTTTTCACCTTCTAATGACTTTTAACAACATTAATTTAACACATTTGATATCTTTAAAATATTGCACAATCCATATGATCAAACATAAACATTCATTCATAAGATAATCAAACATAAACATTCATATAGACTTCTCTATAATAATCAAACACAATCATAAATATTTGAACATTAAACACAATTTTAATTTTGAAAATACAACACAAGATTGATTATATTAGTTAGAAGTTAAGATTAGTGGGTTAAAAACAAAATAATTTACCAAACTAGGAAGTGTTAAAACCGAAAGTTATAAAATTAACTTTCGGTTTTTATGTGTATTTGCGAAGGTTTTAAATAAACCTCTCGGTCTTGACCGTGATCAGATTTTTTCAAACATGGGTAAAACCCGAAGGTTTATTTGAAAACCTTCGGTTTTTTACCCTTCCCATACTTAGAAATTAATTTGATTTTTTTAAACATGGGTCAAAACCGAAGGTTTATTTGAAAACCTTCGGTTTTTACCCTTCCCCATACTTAGAAAAAATTTAGATTTTTTCAAACATGGGTAAAACCCGAAGGTTTATTTGAAAACCTTCGGTTTTTACCCTTCCCTATACTTAGAAAAAATTTAGATTTTTTCAAACATGGGTAAAACCCGAAGGTTTATTTGAAAACCTTCGGTTTTTACCCTTCCCCATACTTAGGAAAAATTTAGATTTTTTCAAACATGGGTAAAACCCGAAGGTTTATTTGAAAACCTTCGGTTTTTACCCTTCCCCATACTTAGAAATTAATTTGATTTTTTTAAACATGGGTCAAAACCGAAGGTTTATTTGAAAACCTTCGGTTTTTACCCTTCCCCATACTTAGAAAAAATTTAGATTTTTTCAAACATGGGTAAAACCCGAAGGTTTATTTGAAAACCTTCGGTTTTTACCCTTCCCCATACTTAGAAAAAAATTAGATTTTTTCAAACATGGGTAAAACCCGAAGGTTTATTTGAAAACCTTCGGTTTTTACCCTTCCCCATACTTAGAAAAAATTTAGATTTTTTCAAACATGGGTAAAACCCGAAGGTTTATTTGAAAACTTTCGGTTTTTACCCTTCCCCATACTTAGAAAAAAATTAAATTTTTTCAAACATGGGTAAAAACCGAAGGTTTATTTGAAAAACCTTTGGTTTTTACCCTTCCCCATACTTAGAAAAAATTTAAATTTTTTCAAACATGGGTAAAACCCGAAGGTTTATTTGAAAACCTTCGGTTTTTACCCTTACCCATACTTAGAAAAAATTTAGATTTTTTCAAACATGGGTAAAACCCGAAGGTTTATTTGAAAACCTTCGGTTTTTACCCTTCCCCATACTTAGAAAAAATTTAGATTTTTTCAAACATGGGTAAAAACCGAAGGTTTATTTGAAAACCTTCGGTTTTTACCCTTCCCCATACTTAGAAATTAATTTTATTTTTTTAAACATGGGTCAAAACCGAAGGTTCATTTGAAAACCTTCGGTTTTTACCCTTCCCCATACTTAGAAATTATTTTGATTTTTTTAAACATGGGTTAAAACCAAAGGATTTGTTCCTCTCGGGAGTATTTAGGAGAGGTTTACAAAACCTTCAGTAAAAACCGTCGATAAAAATTTTTTTTTACCAGTGCTATTTATCCATAAGTATAATATTAATCAATTAAAAAAAATTCAGTTACTTTATATATTTTTTATTTGAACAAACTTTCAACTTCCCACTTAATATTTACTTTTTAACTTTATTAAAAATTTAAATTTAATATATATTAAAAGAAAATAACTAAAAAAATAGAAAAATAATAAATTATATTTTGACATATGAGAGAGATTCAAGGGAACTAATTACATAAAGGGCTTATTCTTCTTGCAATTTCTTCTCTTTCACCATGTCATCACCCAGCTTCTTAACTAACAAAAATATAAATATATATAGTTTTTTTTTCAGGGGTGGGCTTAAGCCCATCTCAGCTCACGCCTTAATCCGTCCCTATATATATATTTCAAGGTCAACAGCGGAACCTGGATTTCAAATCTAACCGTGTTAAAAATATTTTTATAAAAACTAATATATATATATAATTTAATATGATGTTTTTAAAATAGTTCGTGATATATTAAAAAATATGAATTATTTAAGCACAACGAAACAAAGTATAACATTAGTTCCTCGTTCAATTTCACGTTCACCATCAACACTAGAACGAGTAATTTCATTAGTTTGAGTTGTCTGTAACTCGATATTACGTTTTGAAGAAGATGTAATGTTATTGATAATAGTCATTAGATTCGAAAAGAAAAAAGCCATATAGAGATCTAATGTTCAGCCGCGGCAACTAATGTTAATTGTAGTCGATGAACAAAGCAATGCAAATCATACGCATAAGGGTAATCTTTAAGAAATAAAGTTTGCAAACCATTAAAAATACAACTCATATTGCTAGCATCATATCTCTGACCTCGTATATTATTAGTTTTTAAATTATATCTATTGAGGACATTATATATATTTATTGAGTGTTATAACTATGGTATCACATAAATATGTAAAATTGAAATTATACAAATCTGGTAAGAGGATAAATTTCAATTTAAACCGACAGATTGTGGTCTTCCGTTTTAGTCTAACAAATTATAAAGACCTAATGACTATTGAGAAAAAAAATTAAATTTTTAAAAGAATTATTATAATTAGGGACATATTTTTATAGTCAAAGTTAAATAAATTATATATAGTTTAATTGTTTTATTAGGAATGAATAAGTTATATATTTTTTAATTGGGAAGTGATTGATTATATATTATTAAGTAGGTATTTGTTTAGGAATTAATAAATTAATTTTTTTTTAATTATGAATAAATATATTATATAATATATAGTATTTTTATTTATTTATTTAAGAATTAATAATTTAGATTTAGATGGTTTAAATATAATAAATATATTATAGATATATTAGTTAGATTGGAATATATATTACTATATATATATATATTAATTAGTATGTTGGGCTTCTGAGATTAGGTAGAAATGAATAGGATAATTAATATAATATAAATTACTATGGACCTAGGTCCCTCCGGACTACAGGCCGGGTACAATGGCTCCGCCCCTGTTTCACGGTAGTATTCACGTGTTCTATGCAGCTCTTCAAATAAATTAAAAATTGGATTCGTTTCTTCTTCTTCTCTTCTATTTTCTTAGATTTCATACCAAATAAGCGGACATCTAATTGAGTTTGGAAGCTGATAATTAATGATGTAAATTCTCTAAACAAAGTTATTCCTCTCAACCTGAAAGATGCGCATTTTCATTTATTGAACCAAACCAGATTTTAAAGCTTGATAATGTATACAAGTTGATTTAGTGACTTGAACGTTAAATATTTGTAATAAAAAAAAAAATACATGTGCTTTTTCTTCTTATAACATTATATATATAATATTGTTCACCTGTTTTACCCTTCTCTCATCCAGAACAGACAATCCCCTTAATTATATATTACTGTAATTATAATCTTTCCCGTGTAACATTTTGTACCTAGGTATGTTAAGTTATGCATGTTAATTGTTTATGTGAACGACCATCTTCTTTTTTGTTTTAACATTATTTATATATTGAATATTTACTATTTTTATTTTACTTTTAAAATTTATTTTTTTTGGATCAAAT
The DNA here is from genome assembly GCF_907164915.1 of Impatiens glandulifera. Classification (NCBI taxonomy): domain Eukaryota; kingdom Viridiplantae; phylum Streptophyta; class Magnoliopsida; order Ericales; family Balsaminaceae; genus Impatiens; species Impatiens glandulifera. Next base: position 63,161,755 of record NC_061863.1, read on the forward strand.
TAAAGAATATTTTATTTTATTAGATCATCTTCACAACTTTACTTGCCCAAACTTATATTGTAAATTTGTATATTTTTATTTTAATAAAATAAAAAAACTCAATAAACATGCAAGATCTAAATTTTAAAAGATTTGTATTTACTCTTTTATCTTATTGTATAAAACTTTTTTCATTTGAATCATTTAGTTTTCATTTTATAACTATCAGCTTTAAAATAAATATAATATTATATATATAGATATTAGTTATGATTATGTTCTTTAGTTTAACAAATAAATATAAATATATAATATTAATATAATTTACAGTTTAAATTAAAAATAAAACCACATATATTTATATATATATTTAACACATTTCTATTTATAAATAGCATTTTACTTTTTGCTAAATATAATAATTTAAAAAAAATATATAAATAATGTTTTAACCTTATGATTATAATGTGGTGCATAGACATCCTTAGAATTGCCACTATTTGGCATGTTGGGGTTGGGGATAACTCGGATATTAGTAGCTGAATGTGCATGGTCTGCATCGATTGATTGGCGTTGCCCAACCAAACTTCAGTTCTTTCGAATTAGGCAGGTTAATTAAAAATATATATTAAAAATAAAATATAATATATATAAAAGAGGGAATTGGAAGAGAGAAAGAGAATCATATAGCTCACTCAATTTGGTTAGTTAAAAAAGAAAGAAAAAATCTTTTATCTCTAAAGAAAGTATTTTTTTCAAACCAATGATATAGTCCACATTATTTCCTTTCATATTTTTTATTTCAATTTTCCTTCCATAAATATTAATATAATAAATAATTATTATTATTATACATATATTTATGGGTAATAAAAATAAATGAAAAAAAAAAAAGATAATCATTATACATGAAAATAAAAAGACAATAACTATACTATATGTATAAGTCATAATAATTTGTAAAAAAAAAAAATACTCTATTTCATTTATAAATGAAATTCAAAAATAAATAATAATAAAATAATTATTTTTTAATACAAACAAGTTTAATTCTCTTTTTACTTGATATTGTTGCAAATAAATTTTTAAAAAATCAAATTAAAATTTAATTTTATATACTATTTATGTAAAACTAATTTCGATAGTTAAGATTGTCGGTAAAGATTGGAGAATAAATATATTGAATTTTGTTTCCTTGAATGGTATGATTAAACTATTAATATAAATAATTAAATTAAGTATTCAAAATTATTAAAAAACAAAATTAAATTATAAAATATAATATAAATTATAGTAGTTTAAAAATATAAACAAATATTGGTGTCCAAAATATTGCCTACACACTCTAAATCTAAATAAAACAAAATTAATTCCTTGAAAAATAATATTTAAAAATGAAATACATTGAAAAATGAAAAATAATATTTAATAAAGAAAATTAAATAGTTCATTTATAATTAAAATATAATAATTCATAAACCAATACAGTACAATAAAATACAAAGAAATAACAATGACAAATTATTCAAATCATAATAATATAATTGGGAATGAAAGATTATTATTGATATCTATATATAATGATGCTTAATTTTTAAAGTGTCCGGATTGCCGGGTCGAGAGCTGTGGTTAATTTGGATACTTGGGTCGGATTGTGGGTTGACCCGTTTTTAAATTTAAACGGTTAAAAATAAAATTAAAAATGCTAGAGGTATGTTTCGAACTTGCAACCTAACAAAACAAGTACAACTCTTTAACCAACTAGGCTACAAAGACTTTATATTTTAAATTCAACACCAAATTTGATAACGCGGGACGTTTTAATATTAATATAAGTTCAACTTTTTAACTAACTAATCTATATATATAATGATGCTTAACTTTTAAAGTGTCCGGATTGCCGGGGTCGAGAACTGTGGTTAATTTGGATACTGGGTCGGATTGTGGTTGACCCGTTTTAAAATTTAAAACGGTTAAAATAAAATTAAAAATGCTAGAGGTATGTTTCGAACTTGCAATCTAACAAAACAAGTACAACTCTTTAACCAACTAGGCTACAAAGACTTATATTTTAAATAATTAAATTAAGTATTCAAATTATTAAAAAACAAAATTAAATTATAAAATATAATATAAATTATAGTAGTTTAAAAATATAAACAAAATATTGGTGTCCAAAATATTGCCTAACACACTCTAAATCTAAATAAAACAAAATTAATTCGTTGAAAAATAATATTTAAAAATGAAATACATTGAAAAATGAAAATAATATTTAATAAAGAAAATTAAATAGTTCATTTATAATTAAAATATAATAATTCATAAACCAATACAGTACAATAAATACAAAGAAATAACAATGACAAATTATTCAAATCATAATATATAATTGGGAATGAAAGATTATTATTGATATTAATATAATTGGGTTTGTTTTGAGTCAACCACTGCTCTTCTTCCTGGTCTTAAAAGAGTCTCTGAACTTGTTCAGCCCGGCCAAGGAGGAGCCTTCCTCCCCCATCGCCGCCAGAGCGCCTCCCTTCGCCACCAGAACACGGTCGCGTATCAGTTTCGCTTCCTCCGATTCTATTATATCCCGCACACGCCTCTCCACCGTCTCCGCCATCACAAGCCCGCCTTCCTCCTCCTCCTCCTCCTCATTCATCATCGCCAACGCCAGCTTCAACCCCTCCACCAGTATCATCTTGTTATGCCTCTGCTCCACGTACAACGGCCACGTCAGCATCGGAACTCCGGCCAACACCGCCTCCAGAACCGAGTTCCACCCGCAGTGAGTCACGAACGCCCCGACCGACTCGTGCCTCAACACACTCACCTGGGGAGCCCACGACTTCACCACCATGCCCCGTCCGGAAACCCTATCCAGATACCCGCCCGGGAGTAGGGTGTCCAAATCGGGCTCGGGTCTGGGCAGGAAATGATCGTTGGCTTCCTTGGAAGGCGGGCTACGCACAACCCATAAGAACCTCTGACCGCTCTTCTCCAGTCCGACCGCCATTTCCTTCATTTGTTCGGCCGAGAAGGCGCCCAGACTCCCGAAACAGAGGTAGACCACGCTGCGGCTCGGTTGGGTGTCGAGCCATGTCAAACACTCGTGTCTGATGACAGTACTGCTTTTCTCTCCTTCTCCTCCTCCTCCTCCTTCACGAACGGAGGCGATCAACGGACCCACGCAGTAAATGGACGGAGGGGGTACTTTGTCTGGGGTGCAGAGGCCGTCGCTTATCGCTTTGAACGAGTCGGGCTCGAGTGAGTCGAAGGAGTTGACTATGATGCCACTTGATTCACGCATCTGCAAACTTTGCTTGAGAAAAGTGTTGTATGAGAAAGAGTCCCTGTCGAGCACCGGTGAGGGAAGATCGGAGGGCATACAGGAGGGCAAACCGGGAATATGGACGGTTTGTTTCCAATCTCTTAATTTTCCTGGGATTGTTTCGTGGAGTTGAGGAGTGTAGAGAAAGCAGGAAAGACTGCCGAGGCATGAGGCCCAGAAAATGTAGGTGGGGATTTGAAGACTGACACCGATAGAGAAAGCGGATGGGCAGAAGAGGTCGATAACGAAAGCAGAGATGTTGGCCCCGGAGAGTGAAATTGATTGGAGGGCAGAACGGACGTTTGGGTCATGGAGGCGGAGTAAATCCAAGGTGATGGATTCGATGTTTGGATAGGTAGAAGGGTCGTTCGGGAGGGTTATTGGAGGAAGGGTTTGAAAGCGAATGGAAGGGACTTCGGCGGAGACACGGCTGATGTAGGCGGAGGTGGAGCCGGTGTTGAAGGGCGGATTGATGGTGAGGATGATGATGATGATGAAGATGAAGATGATTTGTTTAGAGTGAGAATGAACTTGCCAAGTTCAACCATGGAGATCAAATGGCCGATGCCAGGAGATGAATACAAAACCACTACTTCCTCCTCCTTCATTGATTTTAATTCCATTTCCATTTCTCTTTCACTCTCTCTCTACTGGGTGTCTCTTGCTTGCTTGCTTGCATGCATTTGCATGCATATATATATATATATATATATAAATATAAAATGCTGAATGTTTGTTTGGTTCTTATCCACCTTTCAAGCTCTGTAAATCCACGTTCTTAAATTTGAAAAGATTAGCTGGTGTGGCTTTTTTTATTAGGTTTTTGCTCAATGATCAGCTCTCCAAATGCTTGTTCTAACCTCTTTTTTTTTTTGCTTTTAATATATAATATTTTTTATTTTAGTTTAGTTGTTTAAAATATATATTTTAGATTTATAAAATGAAAGTAATTAATTAGTTTAGAAAGTGAAATGTGTAATTAAATATAGTGATTGAGTTTAAAGAAAAGAAATATTAGTATTTTGGGGGAAAAAAATGAAAAAATAAATATAATGGGAAAATGAATAAGAAAGTTGTGTAAATTGGAAATTGACCTTGATTTAGCTGGGTATTCGGTATGAACTAAAAGAATTTTAGAAAAGTCATTTTAAATTTCATCTAATTTTTATTTTAAAATATTTTTAATTACCAGCTACTATTCAAACTAAAAAAATATATATAATAAAGGGAGTTATAGAAAACTTGACCTACTACAAATTTATTTTTAATTAATTAATCACATCTATACAACCAAAAAAATAATAATTTAAAAATAATTTTGTCTCTTTTCAAAATTTGATCTAGACCTTCCTTCTTCCGGGTTATGCATGCATATGGGATATTAATTAGTTATTTTTAAATCGTTTTATTATAAAAGTATTTTTTTTATAATAAAAGGTTGATAATTATTTAGAGTTATTTGGATAATAAATTATATTTTCTTTATCAATCTATAAAATATTTTAATTAGTAATTTTAAATAATGCAATTGATAATATAATTGTTCGCATATCATTTAAGATTAATTTCAAATATTTATTTAAACATTTATTAATAAATTAATTTCTTATTTACTTTTTACCTGTAACTTAATATTCTTCATTCATTTTTTCCACTATTCATCCTTCATTTCCTCTTCCAAAATTTACTCTCAACTCACTAATTATATATAACTAGCATGTATCCCGTGTATTTGTACGAGTAATAATATAAAATCCATGAAAAAATATTTTGGTAAAATTTTTATGGGCGGGTCAACCCACAGTTCGACCCAATTATCCATTTACTCTCACATATATCCAAATTAATCACAGCTCTCGACCCGTCAATCCGGACATTTTAAAAATTAAGCATCATTATATATATATAGATTAGTTAGTTAAAAAGTTGAACTTATATTGTTAAAATGTCACGCGTTTATCAAATTTTGGGTTGAATTTAAATATAAAGTGTTATTAGCCTAGTTGGTTAAAAGGTTGTATTTGTTTTGTTAGGTTGTAAGTTCGAACCATACCTATAGCATTTTAATTTTATTTTAATCGTTTATGTTTTTGGGCGGGTCAACCCACAATCCGACCCAAGTATCCATTTACTCTAACATATATTCAAATTAACCACAGCTCTAGATCCGGCAATCCAGACACTTTAAAATTTAAGCATTATTATATATATATATATATATATATATATATATATTAGTTAGTTAAAAAGTTGAACTTATATTGTTAAAATGTTACGCGTTTATCAAATTTTGGGTTGAATTTAAAATATAAAGTGTTATTAGCCTAGTTGGTTAAAAGGTTGTACTTATTTTGTTAGGTTGCAAGTTCGAACCATACCTATAACATTTTTAATTTTATTTTTAACCGTTTTGGGCGGATATATAATTTATTTTTAAAGTTAAGTCTCAGTTTGAATTATTTTAATAACCCAAACAAAATCAAACATCATTTCACTATTTCTCATTATCACTTAATTCATTAACCAAAATATTAAAATATTTTTATTTTAAATTATTAATTTTTTTATTTATATATAATAATAATATTTGTAACTTTTGTTAAATAAAAATAATAATAACAATAATTTATTTTTCTACCTATTAAAAAAAATAAATCATATATGAATGGTTGGTATTAGACATATGGACATAATAATAATAACAATAATTTTTTTTTTCTACCTATTAAAAAAAATAAATCATATATGAATGGTTGGTATTAGAATGGTTGTTTATATATAATAATAATATTTTTAAGTTTTTTTTTTAAATAAAAATAATATTAACAATAATTTTTTTTTCTACCTATTAAAAAAAAAAAATCATATATGAATGGTTGGTATTAGACATATGGACTTAGGTGATACGGTGTCAGACGGTCCAGCCAAATATATGGGTCCAACTTGAGACGGTTTTTTTTTTTTTTTATTTTTATTTTTACGAGCCTTGAACTTTCAAATTATTTATATGAATATGGAACTTTTACATATATAATCAAATTGACTTCGTCTCAAATTAAACATAACGTACATCTATATTTTACAGCATGAGAGAAAAAGAGATTTGACTATATTCGGTTTTTCTTTTTTAATTTAGGAACTTTTAATTTTATTTATTTATTTTAATATGTGGAAATTAAATATTTATGTGGCATGTTAAAAAAATACGCCGTAAAATATAGACGAATAAATGTTTAAAAATGTGAAAGTTTAAGCACCATCATTTAAAATTTGAACCCTGTGTAATCAAATTATCTCCCGTTTAACATTCAAATAATATTTAAGCCATTATTCAATTAAATGACCAACATAAAAATAAGTCTTTCTAGAAAGATGAGAGATTTAATATATATATATATATATATATATATATATATATTTTTTCAAATTATCCCACGTGTTAATTATTTTAGAATGGAGCGATGGGATGTTGTTTTTAAAATAATTATTTATTCCTATTATTATTTCTAATTATAATTAATTTGAGATTAATTAATATAATAATTATTTAATTTTATGTTAATTTTATTTTTAATTATTTTGAATTTGTGATTAAATATTTATTTAATAATAATTATTTAAAATTAATAAATTAAAGTTATAAAATTTTAGTGCTTACACTTTCATTTGACATTTTTGTAATAGTTTGCATGTATTTGGTCAACCAAATTGGTCATATATTATTATTTTTATTTATTTATGTTGCACCACAGTTGATTATTTGATTATGATAAAAAAAAATTAAAATCAATTAGTGATTTAATAGTTAAATTATTAAAAATATTTGTGATATGTTTTTTCAGATATTATGGCCCACTTATTTTTTTTTTAATTATTACTCTATAAATTTAATAAGGTAATATTTATTTGTTTATTACGGCCTATATATATATATGGATATGTCCGTGCATAGTTTTGGTTCTTCATTGTGCATGCATTACTAAATTTGATATTTTTCTTATAATTTATATCTCTAATATGGAGGCACTTTACCCTCTTAGTCAAGAAAGGTGAATTAGAGGTACATATGAAAATGTACCCTCTTAGTCAACAAGGGTGAATTTAGAGGTACATAAGAAAATGTACCTTATAAAAGATAGTAATTGATGAGAAATGTGTTAATTATATATTGATTTTTATTTTTTTATTTTTTTATTTTTTTGAAGAATTAAGAAGCAATGAAAACGAATATTGTGACGAGCTTATAAAGTTTTTCATTGAACAAAAGAGAAACAACTCAAAAACTGACAACTTCATTTATAATTAAGAAGTGATATACATACTTGAGAAAGCATCACTAAAACAATTGGTGAGTATAAACAACAATTGACCCACCAAAATTTATTAACGACTAATACCAGCGATGGCGTTGCTTTGTCGTCGCTTATATTTTTTATCAGCGACGACAACCAAAGAATCGTCGCTGATTAAAAATATCAGGGACGGCACAGAAACGTCGTCCCTGATATTCATATCAGCGACGACACATAATAATGCCGTACCTAAGGGTGTAAACGAGTCAAGTTGCTCGTGAGTAACTCGTGAGTAGTTTGGTCAAAGCTCGACTCGAACTCGGTTTGACCGAGTTCGAGTAGCTCGATTATAAAATTGATTCGAACTCGAGCTTTTCATTTGTTGTTCGAGTAGCTCGCGAGTAGCTCGTTATATATTGCATATAATATATTATATATATAATATATTATATTTATTTCCATATATATATATATAATTCCTTATGCCTTCTAAGATTTTCATTCTCAAATCTTTTAGCTCTCCTTCTTCAATTTTTTGAACAATAAAACTCATCTTTTTCTCTTCTCCTTCCATTCTCGAACCGTCAAATCTCTCTTCTCTTTTCATTTTGAAACAATTAAACATCTCTATCTCTTCTCTTTTCTCCATCCTTCATATTCTTTCTTTATCAAAAAAACCCTTGAAATATCTATTTTTTGGATTCTAATATTAACGGAACAAATTTTTCATTATCTTCGGCCCTTCACTATTTTATATTTTGAATTTTGTAGAATTTGAAGATCACTATATGACTAATGCATCATATTCCCAAACTTTTAATATTTATGATGAACGTTTTATTTGTAATTTCTAAATGAGATATTTGTGATTGAATGATTATTTTTAAATTATATTATGAAATTTTTATTTCTTATTTTTAAATAATATTGTGATTATATATGTGTAGACTGTAGTTTGTGAAATATATATTATATTATGTTTGAAATATTATTTAGTTATAAAATATAATTTTAATTAAAATTTTAATTTTCGAGTTCGAGTAGCTCGAATTGTAATCGAGTCGAGTTCGAGTATACATTTTGGTACTCGATCGAGTTCGAGTATTTATAATGTAATTCGAGTCGAGTTCGAGTAGTATGGTCTTTCTTCTCTCTTTTTCTTTCCCTCTAACGCCGCTACTCTCCTCGATCACACAGAGAGAGCAATAATTTTTTCTTTCTAATTGCTCTATATTCACCAAAAGTCACTGTGGTACATAATGTACATTAAAGTAAGATGAAGATGAGTATGATCTGATCAATCTATAGATGTTTTGGCCGACGAGGAAGCGACAACCTCATGTGGTAGATGGAATTTTATTCTTAACTAACTAATTGATTCTATATTCTCTCTAAAATTTGTAATTCTCATGAGCGCAGGTGAATAGCATAAGGAAAACGTTCCTCTCGGCTAACGAATCTTATTCCGATAAAAGTAGCTTCTCAATCAAATCTGGGGCATTATCAAGCAACTCCTCCCATGAGGGGAGCTTAAATATTGACATCACAACAAGAATGAAATTTCTTCTAACAAATGGGTGGCGATACTATAGGTTTGGATAATACAGTAGGAAGCAAAGTAAGTAACTACCGAAAGCAGAGAACAATCTTCCTCTATAGAATCAGACCTGAGTATCAAATAAATACCATCACGATGAATCAAGATGGTATCATTCTTAAATTAGGAAAAACAAACAACTAAGATAGATCTTGAACATGTACAGTTGCGAGTTGGATTAGAGAATGAAGTGATTCTAAAGATCCTCTGAATTCTTCAATTGAACAAAAATAAAACTCAAATAGCCAAAAACCCGAGAGCAATGATTATCAGCGACGACGATAGGGTATATGCCGTCGTTAAAATTCATTGTCTTTTAGGGGACGACGTTTTCAGCGACGAATGAGGACGGTTTTATTCGTCATCACTGACATCTATTAGCAACGTCGTTATGTCTATTAGTGACAGTTTCTGTCGTCGCTAATTATGCATTTTCCACTAGTGAGTTGAAAGAGTTGTTCAGATTATAAAAAAAATTCTGAACAAAAACCTTATCCAAATCTGAGTGGTGGAAAAAAATACAAGTCACCCTCCAATACTAAAGAAGCCATGAAAGAGAATAAAAACAAAATGATTGTTGACCTTTTCTAAAAAATTCTATAGAGAAATAAGAAAACATTTGTTACCTAATTTTCATAACTCTTCTTCTTATAACTATATAAAAAAATGGGAAAACGGATTAAGCATGTAACCCATAAATACACTTAACTATTTAACTAGTCGTAAAATTTGTCGTCTGAGAGACTCAAACCCAGAAACTTAGAATTAATATCCTTCGCTACGTCAGATAAGGGGATTTCTTATAACCTTTTACGTTAGATGAGGGGATTTCTTATAACCTTTTACGTTAGATGAGGGGATTTCTTATAACCTTTTATATATATATATTATTAATGTGGATAGTTATTATTCATTTTTATATTACATATCAATATGCATTACACAAACTTAATATCAGAATTCTGACTTCATACTCTAAATATATAACATGTCTATATTATATATACCTACAACTACAATTTAATAATCCTTGGTATGTGACATTTTGTTAATGTGTGAACAATACTTTTCTTTCTTTTAATTTAACATGATATAACTTTGAATATTTACTATTATTAATTTTACTTTTAAAAATTAATCTTTGGATAAAAAATAATACTTTCTTTTATATGATCATCTTCACAAATTGCAACCTTACTTGACCAAAAGAATATTGTAATTTATGTAATTGTATATTTTTATTTTAATAAATTAAAAAATAAAATCTAAATTTAAAAGAATTTTTTTTTCTTTATTTTTTTTCTTATTGCATCAAACTTTTTGACATTTTATAACCATCCTCTTTTATATATATATATATATATATATATATATATATATATATATATATATATATATATATATATATATATATATATATATATATATATATATATATATATATACCCGAAAGAAAATATTATTATTTTTTTTATAGTAAAAATATAACGTTCTAATTTTTTTAAAATTTCAATATAATTTATTGTTTGTTTATCTAATTATTAAAAAAAATTACCTTTATTAATTTGTTTTATCCAAAAATTTCTTATAATTTTTTAAATATACCTCAACTTTTTTTAAGTACACCTCAACTGTGAATCATGGATCGTCCATATATATATAATTATTTCTTTTATTTTAACAAATAAATATAAATTATAAACAAATAAGAAAATTGTGGACAACTAAAACAAATTCCCCTCATTCATTTTCAGTTGTAGGGACAAACCTAGAATTCGTAGGTGGGTGAACTTGAAAATTGTTAGATTGAGCTTATTTTTAACGATAAAATTTTGAATAAAACGAATGAATAAATGTAAGTTTTACCATTTTTTTAATAATTAGATAAACAAAACAATGAATTATATTGAATTTTTTTTAAAAAAATTAGGGGTAACATCACATTATTACCGTATTTTTTTTTTCGGGTGGGCTTTCAGCCCACACGAGCTCTACATAGATCCGTCAGTTGGATACACCAACAAATGTTGCTGACTTTTGGTTCAAATGGATTAAATAAAGTTCTAGCAACAACATTACAGCCGACTAGAAACCAATCATCTCATTATGTGGTGGACGGTTTGAAGAAAGAAATTAAGTTTTCGAAGGGAAAAATTATGAATTTGATCGTATCAAATTGTTCATATTACACGCGTTCGCTTCTATTCGAAAAGGTGCTTGTACGAGATGAGAAATTTCAATCTTATTGTCATTTAAAATTCTTACCTTCTTTTTTTCCTATTCTTTTGTAACTTTGAACGTGTATTGCGGTCTTATTAATAAAAGTTAACTTTTTTTTTTTTAAATATATAAATATAATTTAAAGTTTAAAATAAACATAAATTTACATCTATTTATGTATAATAATAATGATATAAAGTTAACAGATTTCTATTTATTTGTAATTTTTTACATTTTTCTAAATATTATTTTAAAATATATATAATATTATGTTCTAATATTATTATAAGTACGATCCAAATTGTATTAAAAAAATATTTATAAGGAGGTGATTTCTCATATAACCTAGTTTGAATTCAGAATCCTAATCTAACCTGATTCTTTTATTTCCAAACTAATATAATTTAGTATTAAACTTAATTTATTTAACCATTATAACTCATTATAATTATTTATATTATATATATATATATTATTTTTTTATAAATTTAATTGTTTATATTTTAATACATCTGTCTAAATTATTATTTTAATTTAAATATATTTTTTAATATAATATTCACTTCATCCTCATATACAATTAATAAATACTAATAAATTTAAAACATTTTTATGATTGTAATAATAACTTAATAATTATAAAAAAAATATTAAATTATTGGCCGAAATTTTTATTATTAAGATTATTGTAATCATTTATTTAAACAATTTATTAAGCAATAATTTTTTTTAAATAATTTATTGGCAAATCTCAATTTACTTAATAAATTATTGGTAAATCTCAATTTTGCTTAATAAATTATTGGTAAATCTCGATTTTGCTTAATCGTCTTTAAATAAATTATTTAAACACGATTTTACTTAATGAATTATTTAAATAAATGATTACAATTATATTAATAATAATGAAAATTTATCAATAATTTAAATAGAGATGTAATCATTTTATGATTTTATGATTGTTAAGTTATTGTTTTGATAAAAATGTTTTAAATTTATTAGTATATATTAATTATTTGTGAGGATGATGAAGTCAATATTAATTATTATATAAAAATTAATTTAAATATATAAATATATATTAAAATATAAATAAATAAATTTATAAAACAAAATAATTTAAATAGACATATTAAAATATAAATAATTAAATTTATAATAATATAAATATAAATAATTATAATGAGTTATAATGGTTAAATAAAAAATTATAAAATTGAATAATAAATTTAATTTATGAATGAATAAAAAGTAAGTTAGTATAAGAAGTTAAATTAAAATCAAATTATTTTAGGAACTTTCATTTTATATCTTTTAAATTCAAGATAATATACAACTTACCAATGTTTATTTTGACTAATTTATCATATACTTAAAGTTTTTAAGATTCTCCTAAATATCTTTTTGAACCCAGATATTTTTTTAAAATATTTTTGTCGCTCAAATAGATTTCTTATGGATTTTTAAGATAAAAACATTTCAAATAATTATTATTGTAAATAACTCAAAAAATACATATATATATATATATATATATATATATATATATATATATATATATATATATATATATATATATATATATATATATATATATATATATATATATATATATATATATATATATATGGGAGTATAAATAATATGAACTACATTCTATCTAATTTTTTTTTTATATGTCATTAAATATCTTTAGGAAGATTATAATCTATTAGCATGCATCCCGTGCATTTACAAGTAATAATATAAAAAATTGTGAAAAAATATTACGATAAAAATACTTATAACATTTTTTATTTTATTTTTAACCGTTTTAAATTTATAGACGGGTCAACCCACAATCTGACCTAAGTATCCATTTACTCTCACATATATATCCAAATTAACCACAGCTCTCGACCCGGCAATCCGGACACTTTAAAATTAAGCATCTTTATATATATATATATTAGTTAGTTAAAAAGCTGAATTTGTATTGTTAAAATGTTCTGCGTTTATCAAATTTGGTGTTGAATTTATAATATAAAGTGTTATTAGCCTATTTGGTTAAAGAGTTGTACTTGTTTTGTTAGGTTGCAAGTTCGAACTATACCTATAGCATTTTTAACCGTTTTAAGTTTATGGGCGGGTCAACCCACAATCCGACTCAAATATCTATTTACTCTCACATAAATATCTAAATTAACCACAGCTCTCGACCCGGCAATCCGGATATTTTAAAAATTAAGTATATATATATATATATATATATATATATTAGTTAGTTAAAAAGTTGAACTTATATTGTTAAAGTATTTCGCGTTCATCAAATTTGGTGTTGAATTTATAATATAAAGGGTTGTACTTGTTTTGTTAGGTTGCAAGTTCGAACCATACCTATAGCATTTTAAACCGTTTTAAGTTTATGGGCGGGTCAATCCATAATCTGACCCAAGTATCCATTTATCCTCACATATATATATCCAAATTAACCACATCTATCGACCCGGATCCGAACACTTTAAAAATTAAGCATCATTAATTATATATATATATATTTATTTATTTGAGAATGTAAAACATTTCAACATACATCTTCAAAAGTTGGATATGCATTTTAATTTCAATAAATGAATGGGATATATGTAATCAAATAAGTGAATTTACACACAAATATGCAAATATTATTATCTAACTATGTACGGAAAAGAATATATACATAATATTATTTATCTATAATTATTTTAGATAAAATTAATATTATTCAAATCTAATTAATTTAAAATTTGTTTTAGTTTGTAAAAATTAAGTTTAATTTTAAATTTAATGTTAACATATATTTTATCCCTTCGACACCTCACTTAACTCCTCAATTGACTATCATTTTGTGACTCACACTTTTTCATACGTTTTTTTCATCCCCTCGACAAACTACCCACCAATCTTAGTCGACCTCAATTGATGACACATCTTTTATCTCTCGTCAAACTCAATTACTAACCCCTCAATTGACCCTCATTTTGTGAGTCTCATTTTTTCACATGCCTTTTTATTCCCTCGGCAAAACCACTCATTGACCATAATCTTGTGACTCATAGTTTTTTATGCCTCTTTATCACTCGACAAAGCACTCAACAATCTTAGTCGACCTCTCTTTTATTCTCACTTCAACAAACAATCTCAATGTATCATATACCTCACACTTTTAAATCCTCGTTAAACCAACCACTAATTCCGATCTCACACGCGACAAACCACCCACCACCCGACCTCCATCTCCTGACCTCATATTTTAAAAAATGTGAATACTTTAACCGTTAGACCACTAAATAATTTTATTATTTTGTGTATGTATATATATTTCGTATTTAATATTTATTACTTAAGAAAATATTATATATATATATATTAAGAGAAAAAATGTATAATAAAAAATAAGTATTTATATAAAATTAATGTAAAATAATATAATATATATAAGGTAATTATATTTAATATATATAAATTATTGATAAAATATATATTTTTTATTGCAGGATTAGTGAGAATATATATATATAAAATCTAAATTAATGAGAGAGAAAATAAAATTTAAATTTGTATATATTAGAATATGAACTCTAATCTTAAACCTAAAATGTAAATACTTTGAAATAATTTTATTATTTTATATATATATATATATATATATTTTTTTTTTTGTGATGAGAGAAAAAATATATAATAAAATATAAAATGTATTTAAATATAATTAATAATAAAAAATAATATAATATATATACATGTATTTATCTTTGTTGACTTTAATTCATAATTAATTAATTAATTATATATATATATATTACTAATAGTAAGACCTTATTTCTAAGCTTACAAGTCTTATCTGATATGTAAATCTTAACAAGAGTTTCTTATAACTTTTACTTTAATTTTTGTAGGTATGTTTGGATGTTTATTTGCTAAGGAGGAATATACATATATATATATATATATATATATATATATATATAATTAGGTTGTATATACAGTATGTTAATAATTTTATAGACTTGTTAATAAATAATATTATTAACTAAAATCAAACCTTATGGTTCTTATCTAGAGTTGTAATTACAATCAAATGTCTAAAAAAATAAAATAATAATAATTCTTTAGGCCATTTGGTTTGCTCCTTTACGAGCCCATCTAGCCGAACCAGTCTTGGCAACGCCTGTGTGATAGTCCCCCACATTCGCTACGAAAAGTGGGTCCCTATACCCGTCGTAGCCAGCCACATTCCCCTCATCAACCCGTTCCAATTCTTTCGTCAAATCCTCCATTGTTTTCTTCAAGCCAGCTTTGTTCAGACCAGTCTCTCTTGTGGCTATACCAACCATTGTTATCTTTGGAAGGAGCGGGTTAGATTGTTCTTCCCTAGACAGGCCACTGTAAAATCAAAGAACAGAGAATTACATGCAAAGATATGGTCTGGAAAAGAAACAGATTGACTTGAACCTCTCCCTCAACCTTCTGTTCGATTGGTTCCCTCCAGGATTCTGCCAAAGTTTTGATAAAGGATTTGTATTCCAATCACCAAACGGGAACTGGAAACCCTGTTTGCCGCCATCTTGATAGGCTTCGCTATTATAGTCCTCTAACTCCAGCTCAATTTGTTTGTTGCTGTCTTCAGATTCCTCCGAGCTAGCATTTATGCGCGACAAACGTGATGCTCTCAGCAATGAAGCAGTACTTCTGCAGAAAATAAAAGAAAAAATGGTCAAATCTCCAGCCTATTTGATGAAAAAATGGATTAAATCACTAAAATATCCTTGCATTGCAAAATATTTAATTCTATATCAAACAAGGCCCTCATGATGGCGAATACAGAAACCACAAATCAATGAGGAAAGCCAAGTTTTTGTACCTTTCTTCGAATGAATCAACCAAATAAGGAAATTTCGGTTGAATACCAGTGACCTTCCTCAACCACCTGTTCCCAAGAAGTAACTTATCAACAGCATGGAGAAGATGAATTTCAGCAGCTTTCGATATGACACTTAAAGGTATCTCTGGATGGCCTACTTCATCCAGCACTTCTTGAACCTTAAATAAAGGAGGAATCACTTCAATATAACAATAGAAACGATAATAATGCTAAAAGAAAGAAAAGGAAAACTAAAACCTCGTGTGGCTCCCAAACACTATCTCCTGCCTCCTCTTGATCATTTGTTTCTGAAGGAAAGCTATCATCAAAAACATCCCTGCGTCGTTGCATATTTCGTGTTTGAACTAAAGATTGGAAGTGCTGGTCTGCAGATTCTTCTAGAATGTTATCCAGCATGTTCTTGTCAAAGAAGAACGGAGTATACCTAAGATGAAAACAATATGTGGGTGGCTCTTAAAATGTTTTAAACAATTGAAAAAACAAACAAGACCCGTGTTCGATTTCCTAGAGTTAGTTCATTTGATGCGGGCATCAATTTTCTCATAGAATCATAAAAACACACTTATTTGTTTTTATTCTTAATAAAATTTTACATGACCTACCACTTGATCCCATCAGTTGTAGCAATTGCAATGTCAAGATTTTGAGCGCTAAAAACCGGAACACCATTGATTTTTTTCTTTCCTCTATTATTTCGGGGCATTGCTTTAAGAAGTTTGTTAGCTTCTTTGACCTGCACGAGCCTCTCAACAACAGTTAAAAGACAATGGTGCCAACAGACAAAGAATACTCATAAAGCTTTTCTCGGAATCTTACCTGCCTCTCATTTGGTACAAACTGGAACAGGTGAGGTTTTTCCTAAATAACAAAGAAGGGATGTTTAGAAAAACCCAACAATTTGTTTCTCAAGAAGGACTTATGGGTAAAAATCACTCAGCTCAGTTCGTTTGTACCTGAAAATGCTCAAATGCTGAATCTAGACGACAAGCACCAACTACACCACTGGGAATATTCAACTTTTTGACATATGTAACTAGAAGAAGACACATTTCAGTTCATATTATAAGTTACTTTTGGTTTGACATATGTAACCAACCATACCTGCATCACCAAGATCCATGAAAAAACGAAATACAGGGCCTTTCCTCTCACTCTTAGTAACTGTTGCAAACATCTTTTTCAACCACTCTGGTGTTCTGAATCTCATCCCAAAAGCAATTGGTCAAAATCAATGCATTTCAACATCTTCGAATCATCATAAAAGAAGGGTCTTTGATTAGACGTTACCATGCTCATTTGCTGACTAGGGTACTTATTTTTTCTTGATGAAAAGGGTCTTTGATTGTTGGGTTTTATTTTAAAGATTTAGCTCAAACCCAGAAATCTAAAATAGAACTAGCTAAACGCTTTTGAATGAATCCACCATCGAATCGAATGTTGTTACTCTCATTATGTGCCTATGAAGAAACTACAGAGAGAGAGAGAAATAGAATACCTGTTGGAGATAAAGGGTATGTCGAAATGTGTAGATACAGCCATGAGGCCAGTTCCGGAAAGGTCACACATGCTGAACACTTGCCCTACAAATGCTGGACCACCATTTCCAGCTGGATTGAGACTTGAAATTCTCATCGTTGATGGGAAGGGTGAGGTAGTAGAGTCCGATGGCATCCCTCTAAGTGATGAAGACGAAGACGAAGACGGTGATGGGTTTGGAGGCAACGAATCCGGGTGAGTGGAAAAGTCGAAGATTGAATTCGATTGTAATGATGATGGAAAAGTCTTTGAAGGGAGTAGTAGTCTTGGATTGTGATTGAATATAAGGGAGGAGACGTTGGAGATGGTGGATTGGATGAATCGAGATATATGAATCTGGTCGTCGGCTGGCGGATGGTTGTGGGAATCGCCGGCAGAACCCATTCGGGGATTGACGATAAGAAAGAGAGAGATTCAGGCTCGTTCGTTAGTCTTCTACGCAAAAGAGGAGCAAAGTTACGATTTCATTGTCTTTCTTATCCTCATTCTTCCTCTTCTTCTTGTTCTTCTTCTTGTTTTCATTTATCGAAAATTTACTTTATCACATCTTATATTTTATCTAATAATATTTTTTTAACAAATCCTAAATAACCACTTATTAAACTATACAAAAGATTAAACAATTAAATAAAAATTCATCAAATTAGGTTTTTTTAGTGAGGTCATCTGTCATTTTAATCATATCAAATCAGTTATTTACATTACATTTATAAATAATAAATTAAAAAATAATTTCACTAATTTAAATGTATTAAGGATTTGATTATCCATTATCTAAAATTAGATAATTAATACCTTTATTTCACTGTAGTTAAATTAATGAAATAAATATTTTATTTATTTATTTATAAATAAGTTAAAAATATTTGAAATTAGTACGAAAAAATCTCATTATAATCTTATTTAGAGATGGTATATAAGATTTTCCATGCTTATGTTTTAAGTCAAAGTTTTGCCTCACATCTTACTTGCAATTATTTTTAAGTCAAATTTTTGCTTTTGCTTTGTAAATATTTTATAGTTTTGTATACTTCTGTCATTGACATAACAATAATATTTTTATCAAAAAAATAATATTATATTATTTATTATTGATTATCATAATTATCTGAGACTATTTAACAAATTATCTAAATCATAATAAAAAATACAATTATGATTACAAAAATAATCTTTATAAAAAAATTGAATCATGATCTATAAAATAAATTTATATTAATTCAAACAAAATTATTATTTTTAGTTAAAAATTTTAAGATATAATACTTAAAAACAAATGTTAATAGTTTGATTTCTAACTTAAAAAATTTTAAATTGAAAGCTATTATAAATAAATAAAATTTAACTGTGTATGTTTTAGTTTTAACAAAATTATTATTATTATATATATATTTAGTGAATTGTTTATAAATAATAAAATATTTTAATTTTTTATTTAATAATTTAAAAATGCAATTGTTTTTTTTTTCAATCAATTGATTTATTTTATTTATAAAAATAAAAGAAAAAAAAAAACAGTGAGAAAAGGAAAAGAGAATGCATTTAGGCGATTGAAAAGACAAAGTAGTCAAAATGAAATCTCCGCCCGCCCCCTTGTTGAGTTGTCGTGTGACTAGTTAGCTAGCTAGCTAGCTAGGTTAGTGTTGTTCTGGATCTGAAAGAAGCAATAATATATTGTTTCTCTCTCTCTCTCTGCTTCCTCAAACCGTAGAAGAACCCACGCCTGCTGCGGTTTCTTCATCATCAGATCAGATACCTACAAGTAAGTTACATTTTACATTTCTTTATGGTGGCCGCTTGATTTGTTAATGCCAATTCCATTTACGATTAGGGTTTCCTTTCACTTGAATTGGGTTTAACTGGGTATAAATTATTGGATCCTATGGAATTAGTTAATCTTCATGCATGAAGATATATTCTTCATCGGAAGTCAATTTCATCTCAATTTTATTTGGTTGAACTCATTTTCTTGATTGAATATGATTCTCCATTTTTGTTTTCTAGCCCAGATGAAATTTCATTGTTTTTCTGCAGCTTCTATTTACAGAAGGTTCCGATGGCTGCAACTGAAGAAAATAGTGGCTTGTTTCCAATCTTTATCTTGACGATAATGGCAATACCATTAGTGCCATACACATTCCTGAAACTATGCAGTGCTGCGTCGAAGAAAACCAAAAGCATACATTGCCATTGTTCTGAGTGTTCTATATCAGGAAAATACAAGAAATCTATTTTTCAAAGGGTGAGTGGCGAATCGAATTTCTCATAGCGATATGGTATTCACTTTCATTATCCTGTATAATTATATGATTAAAAATGATGGATGTCAAAGACTGTAACTGGCTTAATTTCTTCTTTCGACAGATCTCAAACCTTTCAACATGGAGTAACTTGACATTGATACTGCTCTGGATTCTCATGGGTGTCCTAGTTTATTACATTAAGAATATGAACCGTGAGGTAAGTCATTTTTTTGTAATAGTTTTGATTTTGAGGTGAGCCCATTAAGTAATTTTGCATGACCAAAAGGTTTTCTTTCACTGACCAGATTCAAGTGTTTGAACCCTTTAATATTCTTGGGTTAGAGGCTGGAGCTACTGATTCAGAAATAAAGAAGGCTTATAGAAAGCTTTCCGTTTTGTACCATCCTGACAAAAATCCAGATCAAGGTTGTACATTTAAACCTTCCAATGAGCTGCGTAGAGACAATAACTTATCATTTCTTATGAAAATGTTTGTCAATTTCAGAGGCTCATAAATATTTTATCGAATACATATCAAAGGCTTACCAAGCACTCACAGACCCAATCTCCCGTGAAAATTATGAAAAATATGGTCATCCAGATGGTAGACAGGTAACTTAATTTTTTTTCCTAGGCCAGACGCCCTTATTGTTTTAAACTGGTCTAGTGACCTTTTATGTGATTTTGAAACAGGGATTCCAAATGGGGATTGCTCTTCCTACGTTTTTGCTGAATATTGACGGGGCTTCTGGTGGGATTTTGTTACTTTGGATAGTTGGAGTTTGTATTCTGCTGCCCCTGATAGTAGCAGTTGTATACCTATCAAGATCATCCAAATATACTGGAAACTATGTCATGCACCAAACTCTATCGGCATATTATTACTTTATGAAGCCTTCTCTTGCACCGAGGTACTTGATTATTAGGATATGGTATATATATATATATATATATATATATATATATATATATATATATATATATATATATATATATATATATATATATATATATATATATATATATATATATATATATATATATATATATATATATATATATATGTATGTGTATATGGATCGCTGTTTTCTTGATTATTGTGTACATAATTGTCAGCAAAGTTATGGACGTCTTCATCAAAGCGGCTGAGTACATGGAAATCCCTGTTAGAAGATCTGATGGTGAACCCTTACAGAGATTGTTTGTGCAAGTAAGAAGTGAATTGAATCTGGACCTGAAGAACATTAAACAAGAGCAAGCAAAATTCTGGAAGCAGCATCCTGGGCTAGTTAAGGTATTGTTTAAGGAGCAAATGTATTTAATTTTGGATCTTTTTTGATTATTGGAAAACACTTAAAAATATCATTCCTTTATTTTTCAGACACAGTTGCTAGTTCTAGCTCAGCTAACTCGGGAGCAGGAAGCTCTAACACCTGAACTGAATCGTGATTTCAGACGTGTGCTGGAACTTGCACCTCGTCTTCTTGAGGAGTTGATGAAGGTTAGAATTTGTTTGCCCACTTTTGTTTGATGAGTTCATGACCTCACAGATTATAAGTCCCTGATGAAGATTGAGATACAAGATTTAGGAATTTCTTTTATTTTGTATGCAGATGGCGATCATACCACGAACTAATCAGGGACATGGTTGGTTGAGGCCTGCAATTGGCGTTTTGGAGCTTTCTCAGTGCATTGTTCAGGTATTGTATTTCAATTGAATTCTAGTCAATATGATGATTCTCGAATTTGGGTGTCAGTCTTTGATGGAAATAATGTAATGTAATGTAATGCAGGCTGTTCCTCTCAATGCAAGAAAGGCGGCTGGAGCTTCCCCTGAAGGAAACGCACCCTTTCTGCAGCTTCCCCACTTTGATGAATCTGTAATGAAAAAGCTAGCTCGTAAGGCAAGTAAATCCAATCAAAAATAATTTTGTTTTGCTTCTTCTACTTCCACATGCATGCATGCAGGAGATGAAAAAGCTGCAAACAATTCTTTTAACGCCTTGATTCCTTGGAACAGAAAGTACGAACATTGCAGGAGCTTCTAGACATGTCATCTGAAGAACGAGCAGTGTTTCTATCTCAGACAGCTGGTTTCTCTGATCCCCAAGTACAGGACATCGAGATGGTTCTAGAAATGATGCCTTACACAACAATCGAAGCGACTTGCGAGACCGAAGGAGAAGAAGGGGTACAGGAGGGCGATATCGTAACCGTCCATACTTGGGTGACGCTCAAACGCCTCAACGGTCTGATCGCCGCCCTTCCTCACGCCCCTCATTACCCATTCCATAAGGAAGAAAACTTCTGGTTTCTTCTGGCAGATACTAATTCGAACAATGTCTGGCTGTCGCAAAAGGTTAGCTTTTCGGACGAAGTTACTGCGGTCGCCTCTGCATCGAAATCGATAGAGGATAAGATGGAAGGTTCTGGGGCGAGTGTGAAGGAGACGAGTTTGGCTGTTAGAAAAGCGGTTGATAAGGTTAAAGATGGTGCCCGGCTGGTGATGGGTAAGTTCCAGGCTCCAGCTGAAGGGAGCTATAATTTGACTTGTTACTTGCTATGTGATTCATGGATCGGTTGCGATAAAAAGACTAGCTTGAAGTTGAAAGTTTCGAAGAGGACTCGGGCTGGCACGAGGGGCGGTTATGTGGCTGAGGAAGGTGGGGCGGTTTTGGAAGATGGAGATGAAGAGGAGGAAGAGTATGATGAGGATTACGAAAGTGAGTACAGTGACGATGATGATCATCATGATAAGGAGAGGAAGAAGGAGAGCCAGAGCCAGTCCAGCTCGGAAGAAGAATCAGGTTCGGAAGAGGAGGATTGAGAAAGATGAGACCTGTTTTTGTTAGGTTGCAGAGCAGAGTTGTTCTTGCTACTTGGTTAGGTTTGAGAAGGAAGGAAAAGACAATTGGCTCATACATAATAGCACACCCTTTAAACCATACAATCTGAATTTTCTCATATTCAGAATTTTGATAAATTGAGTGTTTCTTCATACTGTATCAAATCTCAATGCTTTGTGATAATGGGTTCTTTTTTTTATCTGTATAATCATATGTTATAGCAAACATAAAGCCTTTCTTTTTTCTAGAAATTTTTACATCAGCTATAATTGTTATTTGTTTGATACAGTTAATAATTGTAGTTTTTTTGAAGATATTTATTTTGAAACGGAGACCACTCAAGAGTCAAGAAGAAAAGGCATCCGGATTCCGGGTGATCTGAGTGCCAACGACTGAACTGATGGTTGTAACGGTCTCCTCGGACCAATTCTTTATCGGTCGTCGTCTTTCTTGCTCCGGCACTCATCCATATTCATTTGACTATGTTTAAAACTTTTTTTACTTTTGGAGGAGCTGTTTTCAAAGATTGGCTGATGTTTCCTGTACGAAGAAGAATACATTTGTGAAGAACAGAGTTATGGCATCGGCTCATGAGCAATCAAGTCCTATAAGACAGAAGCGGAGAAGCCTTCACGGTATCATCCGTTTGAGGAGATGGGTTGTAGATATTTATTTTCAAGTGAGAATTGATGAAGACATTCTACCTACACTGGCCTCAGAAGATAATGTTGTGGTATGATTGTTTGTTGCCTATCTCTCCAATCAATTCCCCCAAACTAAATCATTTTAGTGCAGCAAGTCATACTAGGCCTGGATACCGCAGAATTGCTTAGTGAGATGGAGTTATCTGGTTATGCGGAAATTGATTTCAACATTCAGGACATTGGAAATGAAGATAGTGATCTTGATGAGGAAGATGATGAAGAGACAGATGACATGAGTTAGAAAGTTATGATAAGGTTGTTACATAGAGATTTTAAATATCTTTTACCTCTTGAGTGTGGACAATATGCCTAGCTGTCTTGTCTACTTTGGTGAACAATTTGCAGGACTGGGTTCCTGTTCTTGAAGATGAAGACAAAAAGATTCTGATAAATCAGTTGGGGATTGGGCGAAATTGGATACAATGCGTTCTTCTCATCCTATGTATTTTGCGAAGAAAGTAGCACAGGTAAACATGGAGCTTTTTGGTATACCATTTATTCATGTTTGATTATTATCCGGAAAAATCACATTTGTTATGTTTACTAAAGAACAATGATCTCGAAAATAATCTATTACACAATCTACAAAATAATAAGAAATAATCTTTATACCAAATGAAAAAAAACTACACAATAATTTGGATGATGATTTAGAAAATAATTTGTATACCAATTGAAGCAACAAAAATTACACTAGAATTTGGATCATGATCCAGAAAATAATCTGAATCATGATAAAAAAAAAGTCTCCTATACCAAACAAAGAAAAACACTTTCAATTTTAACTTTGATAATTTTTCAATGGGCTTATAGTTGAAATTGAAAAACAACAAACTGTTTATTGTTTCTCATTTCTCCTGTCATTATCTGATTTAAAATATATATATATATATATTAAACACTTAGATTCTGATATGTTTAAATTTGTTCCTATTCATCAGGTTGTATTAGATGATTGCATAGATTATATGGATCAGCCTCCTGATGGTCATGCCATTTTCAAGGCCTCCTTAGGCCTACTTTTATTGAAGACCACTCCATCATCCAGAAGCATCTTAATGAGCTTCAATCTTGTGATACTAAGAATCTGATCAGTAGCAACAGGGGAGAAAAAGTTACAGAACATGATTCAGGATCATCCGAGGAGAACTTGACGTGGGCAGAGGAATTGGAAAAGGATGAAACATTTGAAAATGGAACTAAACTTAATAAGCTGGAAATGATTAAGATTCAATTGATATCTGCACATGGGAATCAGGTAAATATTCTAAGCTTAAGTGCAATATTTTTCTTCATTATTTGGTCTAGGAGCATTCCTTTAGGCCATTTATTCCCTTACTTCTTGATATGACAATCTTCCCCTTATTATGTTCTCCGTAGACTCTTGTTGAAGTGGCCGAGTTTTGGAAAGCTCAATCAGATGCTATAGCACGTTCTGCTTCAAATATACTATCTCGTCTTAAAGCTGGAGGAGAAAAGACAACACAAGCCCTTAAAGCACTTTGCTTGAGATGTAAAGACATCCAAGCAGAGGTGATTAAACTTCTTTTGAATCTTCAAAAAATAATGTCAGTAGCGATTTTGCAATCAAGTGAAGCTATATATCATCCTATTTTGAAACTATCTGCTTTATTTCCCACTTATTCTACATCTTCTTTTATTCTAAAATTTATCTCAGGAAGTTATGCTATTTTATGTAGATAAATGTTTATTGCTGACATTGGACAGGAGGAAACACTTGTTGGCATAGATACACTTGGTTTTGACTTGCGAATTTAGATTTGTGTTCAACACAAGGGTATTTTTGTATACCTTAACATTCAAGTTCCTTCACATTTTCATGAATTTGTATTGCTTTGCTCATCTTCGTTTAAGCTATTTCTTCTCAAGGCATATTGAAAAAAAGTGTGATGTTCCTCAGTACTCAGTGTAGCAATGGATGAAGAAGGTGACTTGAAATGTCACCTACCCAAGTAAAGGAGAAAATTAAATTAATTGAAGGGATTTTATTATCATCATGAACTAGCCTAAAATAGATTAACATAGCTATAAACCCTGCATATTATCAATTTAGGGATTTGAACAAATGTATTTAGTTTAGTGGCTTTTAATATGATACCTGACTTCAATGAAAATTGGTTTATCCTATAAAAATAAAATGATACCCGACTTGCCTGCTCTGTTGCTCTTGGAGTTATAGGTAGTCCAATTCTGATATACTTTGCATTTTCTGCTAAGAAAGGAAATGTATATTTAATTATGTAACCCTCCGCGGGTTGTGATTTACAGGCCTCGTCTGAGTGCAGCGCTGAGCAACAGCTGAATGATATTCTATTCCCAAAGATTCATCATAAGTCCTAGAAGAAGAAAGAAACCCAGCAAAAGGAATCTTAGAAGGTCAAAACCTAATTCAATTTAATCTCTAGGTAGTTTGATGTACCCTTCTAGCCTTAGATCTGAGGTGTATGCATGTTCCTGAGTTCCAGCCTAATTTATTCAGTTTATCTTGTAATGCCATTTTTTTTATTCCTGTTGTACATTTCTATTTGATTATTATTTCATGAATCTCGGGTTCTTGATTAATCATGCAGTAATAATAACATATGTTCTTTTTTCCAATGTAGAAGGTGAGTTCCATATAAAATATAGAAATTATGAGAAGAAATAATAGAAAATGCATTTAATTATCTCTTCAATCCTTCTTTCCAACATCCGTATGTATGTTGTCATCAAATACGAGCTGCTGACCAGATGAAAAAAGCAAGTGGTTCGTGTATCAACGGGTTTGAACCCATTGTTGAGCTGTTGCTATCAGGCAGAAATAAGAACCCACAAGCATTTCCCAACAAGTTGATGTTCAAAGTTCTAACTCAAAATCGGCCTTTCAGAATATAATGTTAGGGGGCAGATATTGAGCTCATGCTTTACTGCCTTTTGTGCAAGAAAAATAAAATAAGGAGTGATCTTCTATTGATAGGAGAAAAAGGTCTATCTTTATCTATATGAAGACAAAGAAAGTGCTATACCATTTTACCTAATCCTTTTATTAACTCATGGGGCGGCATTTGGAGCTGCCATTACGTCCCTCCGTTTTATTAAACTTATCAATCCAGTTCCCCTTTATGTGGAAATTTATTTGTGTTAGTGGTATAAACACCATTCATTTTGGTGATCATGCTATTTTAATCCAATTATTGTATCTGTAAGTGATATTTTTTATGTTTTCTATTGTTTTTGTTGAACCAGAACCTCTGTTTTCTTGTTTGCTTTCTTCTAGATATAATTGTTAATTATGCACTTGCCATGATTCAAGTTAAATATTATGGTTAATGTTTGTGTGGTCATCTTCAACTGCTCCATATATATTTCTCTGTATTATTAGCATGGCCTCAGCCTGTTAACAAAACATAATGTTTATCTAGGAAATAGTATCTCCAACCTTAAACTGTATAGCTTTTATTATAAAAACTAGAAACTAATGAGGTTTGCATGACAATATGAGAGCGACAGATTGAGAACTAGAAGACACACAGTTGCTAGATTTTGTTACTTTCCTGTTGAGATCTTTGCACTGTGACCTACTCCAATTAAATAACTAGTTTTTGGTTGTTGTATAGTGGGATTAGAGGATCTATTACTCTGCATATGATCTGTTTTCTCATTATATTTTAAGACCCAATTCAATTATATATATATATCCAGTTTGTTCAATACCATAGTATTGTTAATTTTTCTTTTTCCTTTTCACATCCGCCAACCTACCAAAAATGGCTGCAAATGATGTCCCATGTTGTGAAACCATGTTCTGGGTATATCTATTGGCATGTGTTGCCCTTGTAGCTTTCGCTGGCCTTATGTCGGGTCTTACCCTTGGACTCATGTCACTTAGCCTTGTTGATCTCGAGGTCCTCTCCAAAGCTGGTCAACCTAACGACAGGAAAAATGCAGGTGACAAGAATATTGATCCTTGTTCTCTTTGGTTCATTTCGTGAAGTTACATTCCTATTCTGAAAATGTTGACACTTATTGTTTTTGTATCTGGATCCATTTCCATATACATAAACATAAATAAATTTCTTCATTTTTCTATAACTAATCCAAACGTTTTTGCATATGAAAATGGATCCAGATACAAAAACATAAGTGTTTCCAAATGTTTATTTTATTTTCTAATTCTGTTTCCCTTCTGGCAGAGAAAATAATGCCTCTTGTCAAAAAGCAACACTTGCTTCTGTGTACACTCCTAATATGCAATGCCATGGCAATGGAGGTATGTCACAATGATTTAAGACCAAGACGGTGGTTTCTTCCCTTTACATTTTTCTTGACTGTTTTTAGGCACTGCCCATTTTCATCGACTCACTTCTCCCGGCTTGGGGAGCTATACTGATATCAGTCACCTTGATACTGACATTTGGTGAGGTAATTTATATCTTCTTCCATGAATAGCTTTTATTTCTGCTTCAATGGACAAATCCCAATGTCTGTTCCCTTTCTTGCCTATCAAGCAGATCATTCCTCAGGCAATCTGTTCAAGGTATGGGCTAAGTGTTGGTGCAAAAATTTCACCAGTGGTTCGGCTGCTTGTTATAATCTTCTTTCCCATTTCGTACCCCATTAGTAAGGTAAAATGCTCACTATTTGTCTCCATTTTGTGTTGAAATGGAATGAAGAACTTAAATTTGCTTCATATATGTGGTAGTTGTTGGATTTGCTCCTTGGTAAGGATCACTCAGTGCTCCTTCGACGAGCAGAACTGAAAACATTAGTTGATATGCATGGTAACGAGGTGAGTTATCAAGTATTCCTGTCAAGTCAACTCGGTGGCTAACTTGATCTGCAAATGAAAATTAATCAAACACTTTTTCAGATCAGGCAGGGAAAGGTGGTGAATTGTCACGAGATGAGACTACCATTATAACTGGTGCCTTGGACTTAACACAGAAGACTGCGAAAGATGCTATGACGGCTAAGTCTAAAGTATTCTCTCTCGATCTAAACTCCAAACTCGATGAGTATGCCCACCAAAACAAAATACTTTTTCATTTTTGTATGTCTTGCACGTGCTTTGTTTCATGTTAACCGGATTCAATATCATCTGTAGGGATACAATGAATTCATTAATGAGTAAAGGGCATAGCCGAGTGCCGGTCTCTTCTGGAAGCTTGTCAAACATTATTGGACTTATTTTGGTAAACATGTTTTGCAATCGAACTTGAGAAAGAAAAATTCCTTTTTTCTTAGACCCATTTTTTTTATCACTGATTATGTAGGTAAAGAACCTAATAAAGTGCCGTCCTGAGGATGAAACGCCAATCAGAAGTCTCACTATTAGAAGAATTCCCAGGTACTCTCTTGTTATCCCTATATCCTTTGGTTTTAATTCCTAGAAGGCTGAAACTGAATTTACAATTTTTTTTGTATTCTTAAAGGGTGCAGGATTCTTTACCACTCTATGACATACTTAATCTGTTTCAGAAGGGGCACAGTCATATGGCTGTAGTGGTGAAGAATAAGAATGGAGCCAACAGCCCTGCACAAGGCGCGTTGAAGATAGATGTTATAGCTTCACGTGAGGAGGGGAAAGGTGCTTGTTTTCTAACCGCTCACTCAAATTATCATATATATACCATACATTTTCATAAATTCAATGAAAATGGTTCTTTTATTGTTTAGGAATGGAGACTATGATGAAGACTAATGCTAGATGTGCATCATGTGTGACATGTATTCATACTGAAACTCAAAGTCCGGCTTCACATAATAATGTAATGGAGAAAGGAGGAAACCACTGGCATGTGTCTACTGTCAAAAAAGGAGGACGAGATTTTGAACATCATGTGAATATGGAAGCTTTGGAATTTCAACCAGATCCTGAGGAAGAAGTTATTGGTATAATTACAATGGAAGATGTACTAGAGGAGCTCTTACAGGTCTGCAATATAATAATAATAATAATAATAATAATAACATGATGATGATATGTTGATCTGGGATTATTTAAATAACCAAATGTCTCTTTTCAAATAACCCGTTTGATGTAGGTTATAGAAAATAAGTTATAACTTTGCTATTTTTTTTTATTGCAGGAGGAAATTCTAGATGAAACTGATGAGTATGTTGATGTGCACAACAAGTAAGTTCTCGTCCTATATACATTTCAAAAAAAATATGTTAACCGAAAAGTTCTTTTACTTAATACAAAAACTTGTTGCAGAATAAAAGTGAACATGCTTCGATCAGTAAAGTCTTCGCCAAGATCTTTTGAATCTGTGTCTCCAATTTCTTCTCATCATCATACCCCCATCACGCGATCGCCGATTTCTCCATACGTCCAATCGCCATTGTCTCATGGGAATTTGCCACCAACCTCTCCATCTTCATGCCGTGTAAGGCCTAAACTATCCATACCTCTAAATACATATGCTATAGCAAAACAGATTCAGACTTAACCATGCTTGCACTTTTTGCAGCCGTCAAGAAGATCATATGAGAAGCTCAAAGGACCAACCCGGGGATCATAACTTTGGCACAATCTTGACAAAAAAAAATCTTCAAATGAGGAATGAAAACCAATACTGCATCATCAAAATCTTCTCGGTTGAATCTTGTTTTTTCTCCCCATATATAGCTCTGCTTGCTTTAATTATAAACTGCAAATAACAATGGAAACTTTCAACGTCTTGGAATAATTGTAGTGTTTAATTTTATGCAAATCCTTATAATTCGCATAAAAGTTTACAAGGGAATAAAAATGTTGAACTGTAGTATTGTACCAAATGCCCCTACTAAATCAGTAACTCTTAACTTTTAGACATAAGATTTCATGTTCTTCACGGCACTGTGTTAGCTAGTCACCCCTGGATTAAACGGAGCGGAAAATCACGTGACCATTTTTTTAGTGGATTGAAAATTTAATATGAAAGAATTCTAAATAAGTCCCATTTATCTAACAATGGATTATGAAATTCCTTGCAGGGTGAACCCCTTCAAGAAAATGAGAGAATTTAGACTCATCTCAATTTCTAAAAGCATTTTCATCTTTGTAAAGTGGTAGTGTCAATTGATTTGAAAATGACTTCAATTTTTGTTCTTGATTTTGTTATTTTTGTTTTTATTTCTTCTTCAAAATTTAGTGTTTATAATTGATTAATTGATTGATGAAGTTGTCATATATTATTTTCTTATATGTTTATTATAACAGTTAATAATTATCAAAAATATCAGTTTGATGTTTATATATGTGAAATAATAATAATAATAAAAGGTTTATTTTATTTATTTGGATAAAATGATCAAACTATTTTTAATATTTTAAAATGAAGACAAACATCGGAGCTATTATGTTTTCAATTTTTGCATTTGTGGTCCATCCATTATGAGATGAATGAATAGATTTGAGTTGTTTCTTGAATAAATTTAAATTTAGTCTTATTACATGATAATATTATATGAATACTTTTAGGGAAATGATATAGAGAACGAATTGGGGGAACGAAATAAGGAGCGAAGCCACCTGGCATGCCATGGAGGAAAGAGAAAAAAATTACATCTCCTCTCTAGCAAACCCTCAGATCATTTCTCGCTCATCAAACAAAACCCTCTTTATTCTTCTTCTTCCATTTTCTTTACCATCGGCACGCTGTTTATCATCTTCTCATTCCATTCTTTAGATTCGTCTTCATTCGCGCCGTCTAGCTTCTTCTCCTTACATTCTTTAGATTCGTCTTCATCCTCGTCGTTTAACTTCTTACTGTTATTGCGTCTTCATCCTCGTCGTCCTTCCGTTCTTTAGTTTCGTCTTCATCCTCGTCGTCTTCTCCTTGCGTTTTATTTAGATTCGTCTTCGTCACTGTCCGACTGTCCGATTAGCTTCTTCTTCTAATGGTATATCTTCTCTGCCATCATAGCTTACTTTTTTCTTTGTTTTATTGTTCTTCTGTTTGTTTCTTGGATTCACATTTTTTTGTTGTTTATATGATTGTTATGTGTAGGAACCAATATGTAGCTAGAACCTGTATAAAACTGTTAATATTTTTGTTATTTTTCAAGAACCTGTATAAAACTGTTAATATTTTTGTTGGTTTGTGTTGTCCTCTGTTTTGTTCTATGTTGTCCCGTGTCTTAAACTATGATGTCCCGTGTCTTAAACTATGTTGTCCCGTGTAAATATTGAAGTTGCTCTAAATGTTAATATTCTGATGTCATTTGTGTTATTGTAATATGTTGTTCCGTGTTTTAAACTATTTTTTTTCGTTTTAATGCGTTTTATCCAATATGTCTTCCTGTATTTTATTAAATATGTTGTCATGTATTACTGTAATATGTTATTCATGTGTTGTCATGTATTATTTGTGCTGATTTCTCTTTTTTGTCTTATGTAGCCCTATGGATGAACCATCATCACCATGTAGGCATATATTGGCTGTTTTGAATAGAATGAAAGTGAACCAGGTGCCAGCATATTATATATTGGACCGTTGGCGTAAAGGCTTGAAGAGCGGTTACCAAATATTCACCAACATCTATGATTCGGATGTGGTCCCGACATCTTTTAAAAACCTATGTAAAATTTTTAATATTTTTGTTGTTTTATGTTGTCCTCTGTTTTGTTTTATGTTGTCCCGTGTCTTAAACTATGATGTCTCGTGTCCTAAACTAAGTTGTCCTGTATTTTTATACACTGGTGTCATGTGTTGTAAATATTTAAGTTACTCGAAATGTTAATATTCTATTGTCAGTTGTATTATTGTAATATGTTGTTCCGTGTTTTAAACTATATTTTCATGCGTTTTATCTAATATGTTGTCCGGTATTACTGTAATAAGTTGTTAATGTGTTGTCATGTATTCTTTGTGTTGATTTCTCTTTTTTGTATTCTTGTGTAGCCCTATGGATGAAGCACCATCACAATGTACCGAAGACAAAATTCCAAAGGTTGGGATGTCGTTAGTGTCGAAAATTATGTCGTCATTTGTCCAATACTATGTTGTCCCGTGTCTTATACCATGTTGTACTTTATTTTGTAATATGTTGTCATGTGTTTATTATTATGTTGTCCTGAGTACATAAATATTGTATTTCTACAACAAGTAATTGTTAAGTACGATTTGTTGTTTCACATTAAAGCGTTAAGTACAAATTGTTGCTTCACAACAAGTAAATGTTTTAATTCTACTAACATGAAACCATTACATTAATGTTTCGGATAATTTGGTTTCATACAACTTTATGGTCTTGTATGTTAAGTTCATCCGATAATTCTTAGGCTCAGGTTGTATTGTTTTTGATGGAGTTGTGGTCTTGGATTTAGAAGCAGCCTTCGCAAGCACTAGTAGGGGGTCAGAGGGAGCAACATTCTTCTTGATAATCTTCCTGTTATATACCACCCCACTAAATTTTCTGCAAAATAAAAAAGAAGACACTATTATTGTAATCGACAGGACAACATAACTAAAAACACAAGACAACATAACTAAAAACACATGACAACATAGTCTAACACACAATACAACAAAATATTAACAGTTTAATCTTAATATTTATCAACAATGGACAACATAGTATATGAAAATAGTACAACAACGATAAGTTCATATTACCTTTCATCTCTATCTGAAGATTTCCTTTTACCTAAAGTCTTACTGTTCTTCTCTGTCATTGTTGACATACTTACTGTAACAATAACCAAATGCTAATTAGTAACAAAACATTTTATAGATAGGAGAAGAAGAAGTTGAATAACATTTTAAGAAGAAGAAGTTGATTAACGTTTGAAAAAGAAGTTGAATAAAAGAAGAAGATAAGCGGATACCGTTTGAAGAGCAGCAGATATTTAGGATTAGTGTTTGAGTAGATTTCGTTTGAAGATCAGCAGATACTTAGGATTAGGGTTTGAGTGGATTTTGTTTGAATAGCAGTAGATACTTAGAGTTAGGGTTTGAGCGAAGATAGATTGAAGAGAGGGAGGGTTTTAGCGGAGATGAAAGACAGTTTGAGCTTTGAGCGGAGATGAGAGGTCGTTGCCGTTTGAACTTTAAGAGGAGATAGATTGAAGAGAGATAAAGTTTAAGAGGAAATGAGGGGGAATTATCCTACGTGGAAAAAAAACAAAAACAAAATTATTTTTTAACCTACGTGTCCTGCAACTGGGATTCGCTGAGGGATTCGTTCCCCCAGTTTCGTTTCCCGTATCACGCCTCATACTTTTAATCCAACTAATTAATTAATGAAATAAAATCAGTTATCAAAAACACTAACATGCTAACAATTTCATTGTCAAATCATGTTTTTAAACTTAAAAAAGACAAAAAAATGAAAATAGTATATTTGTAAAAAAAAATAAAAAATTATATAGTTAATCAGATTGGTTCAATTATTTGAATCAACTTTATATTCAACCTTAATATATCAGTTTTTATTATATCAAATATTTATATCCAACCTTAATTGAATGTTTTTTAGTTTGTATTGATCGGTATAACAATAAAATTAAATATTCACCAAAGTCATTTGAGACAAAAACTGTGTGAATTATTATTTGAGTGGTTGAAATATGACTACCCGTATATCCAATATTCCTATTTGATATTCCTATCAATTATAACAAAAGGATCATGAATAAAAAAAAATACATTTATTAGGTCGATCTGTCAAAATTGCAATCATGAAGAAAATAGCTTGAAGTATGTTTAAGAAAATAATGGTTATATAAAATAAAGGAAAGGTCTACACAATAATTTGAATGATGATCAAACATAAAAATTATACCCAAAAAAATAACATTATATCAATAAGTAAATTTAAAGATATTGTTTGGTCTAAATTTTTATAATTGATAATATATATTATAAGTTTGACCAAACAAGATGATATTATGAAAATAAAATTGAAGGTGATTCAAGTTGAAATTCAAGATCATTTTTATTTTTAAGTTAAGAAGTTAGAATTATTTTCCGGTTTCACATTTTTTTTTATTTATTTAAAGTATTTATAGTGCGATTCGAATCTGTAGAATAATGATACGTTTATTTGAGATAATTAGTGGATTATTTTAAAACTCTAGTAGTCAATTACCATTTTAGATTGGTTATAATAGTGTCATGACTGATCACTAGCTAGCTAGTTTAGTGCCAATTAATGTATATTATATATTATATAAGAACTACTTGCTTGCTGTTTTATTTAAATAAATTCCTTTTGAGAATCCCTATAAATAATAATTATTATTATAATAGTTACTACCCCCATCACATCACATGATCAATTTTGTTTACATTAACCCTAATTAACTTCATTAATAATATCTGATTAATGATCATATATATGTTAGTTTCCTTCAATTTATTCATCAGAGTTTTCTCAAAAGCATTTTGAATTTTTGATATGGTCGGTTTATTTGCATTCACATACTATTAAAACCTATTTGTTTTCACATTTAATGTAAAGTTGATGAATAATAATGCATGCCATGCAGTCATAATATATATGATATTAGGGTAATATTATGACTATCTAGCTAGTTATTAAACTTATATGATTCACCCTCTCTAGACAACAATAATATACAATATTTATATATTCCAACTCGATCTGATGATAAGAAAGTAAAGTGGATCCCAATTGCCATTAAAATTTAAAAATCTCTCTAAATTAAATTATATAATTAGTCAGACCTAACTTCTTCAAGAACTGATCATAAAGATTTGAATCTTTATATATGGTCAATGGTCATTGTCTCATTGATTTCACCTTTATTAATGCATATATAAAAGTCTCTTCTTAATATTTAACAAATCATATATTGTACTTCCCAAAGACATATATATATATATATATATATATATATATATATATATATATATATTATTTGAGTTCAGATCTGCATGCATTGTGTATATTGATTGATTGATCGATCGATCGGTGTGAATAGGCGATTGAAGTATCATGTGTTGTATATTTCAATTTAAAAACCATAATTTATTTTAAATATATATATATATATATCAAGAATTGAATCAAGTAATTAATTAATTACCTAACTATTAACTAATTAACCTGATATTTAAGGAAAAAGACAATCATTGATTTATTAACTCTCTACATTAGGCTAGCTAGCTAATTGATTCTTATTGATAGATGATGATTAATAAAAAGGAATCTAATTAATTAAGAAATAACACAAGAATTAGAGTACTCCTGATCTTCTTCCGATGATGATGGGTATCTGTAATTTTGATTCATATAATAATAGGGTTGATGATTGAAATTTGATGGAGGAGGAGGGTAATAATAATACTGAGGAAGAAGAAGAAGATCCTTGGGCTGCTGTTGTTGTTTATTGTTGTCGTCTTTCTTGGCTCCGCCGCCGCCGTCGTGTTTGTTCTTGTTCTTGTTCATGTCTAATTGATCATCCTGTTTGGCGGCCGGGGCAACTGTAAGAATATCCGTTGGACAGATCTTCCTCAGCTTCCCTACCACCTTCACTGGATCTAAATCCCCTGTTATCGTTAACTTCTTCTCCTTCATGTCCATCGTCACTGATTCCACTCCTGTATACATATATAAATATTTAATTATTAGAAACGCAACAATTAACATATATAAATTTCAAGAATAAACCCACCAGAGAGGCCAGAGGCAATGGTCATGACTTTTTGCTTGCCTTTCTCGTCACCTTCACGTAGCTCCAGTTTCAGTACTATTTTCTATCAACAAACAAACAATAAAATACCATAATAGAAAAAGTTCAGATCTTAATTTGGAATCTACAGATTAAATTATCAGAAAGAAAGAAATTAATTAGATTTATAAAGATGAGAAAGAAAGAGAGTGGAATGAAGTGTGACCTTCATATCTTCAATTGAATTTTTAGGATCTGATCATAGAGAGAGAGAAAGGAAGGAAGGAAGAAACACTCTCGTTTCTCTCTCTAGCTCTATATAGACGAACGACATGAAAGAGATGTTAACAAAAATAATTAATTACAATGCAAATCCTTAGTTGAATTCCATTTCAATGAGTTATAAAAGAGACAAGTTGTCGGAAATATTTTACACAAAATTCTGAGCAACTACACATATAGCTAAAATAGCAATAAACTCAATAAATCAATAAAGTATACAAATAAAAAATGCCTCTAAATTAAAGATGTAAGAAATTTTAATTCGAAAAATAAAAAACAATCTCAGATTCAATAACATCGTCTCTTTTTGTTGAAAAATAAAATAAAATAAACGGACACGGACTCGAAAGATAATCACCAACACAATAGAAGGGTATAAACAACACGACCCACCAAAGATTAAAATTATTATTCGAATTACAAATATTCGAGACGACAAATCTAAACCGGCTAATTAAAGTATCGTACTAAACAAAAACACAACACCAATTCAAATCTAAATCCTCTTTCATGTAATACATGGTAGAGTTATAAAAAGGTTGACTTGAACTTTTCAATGACTTTTAATAAATGCAAAATTCATAATTAATTAGACACTTTTAAATTAAAAATGATAAGATTGCAGGAAAGATCTAGGAAGTCAACGGCGAACTTCTATTAATGGTCTAGCTACTTAGCTGCAATATCATCTTTGCCACACTTTCTTATTTAATCTTTTTGCTGATAATATATATTTTAATTAGTATAAGACCCTAATTCTACAATTAATTAATTAGATAATACTGAAATAAATAACATTTTTTTTTATAGATGTGATCATGTGAAATATTATGTTATAATATATAAAATATTATTGTAGATCAATATCATCGGGAGGTGGACCAGCTTGGTGACCATGTTGTAATTTTTAAATTTATTGAGGTATAACATATCTTTGAATAATAATTAATATAATTTTTTGTTAAGGATAAAATTTATTTATTTAATTAAAAAAGTAGTAACTAAATTGTAAAACCAATTACAAAAATATTATAATTCAAATATATAACTCAAGACAACATTTATGGTAAGTAATATAAACATGGATTAATAAGATTGATTATTAAAAATTAGGTTAAAATGGTGGTTAATCTATGCTTTAACAAATAGCGACAATAACTCATCCCATATCATAAAACATTGTTGGACAAGAGCTTCCAAATTATATTAATATTATGATTTTTTTTTATTCATTTGATATTTTATTATTGAGAATATTATTTTATACATTATGATAATTGTATTTTTGATAAATATAACCAACATAAATTTATTTTTCTAGATTAGGAAATTCTAGCCAAACAAACATAAGCTTATTTAAGAAATGTATTTTAGGTATTTTAATCAGTAATTTATTGATAAGAGTAAAATGATTCCTTAGGAATTATTTGAGATTTGAATTCCTTGCCAAACAACATCTAAACGTGTTTTGTTAGTCAAACATGCCACGTAGAAGTGTATTATACTACTATTTACTAAATAATGAATCATTAGTGTTTTGTTTATAAAAGTCAAAAAGAGTCTTAATCCTAAATAGATATTATAAATTAATAAATGAGATATATGCAAAAATATGTATGATGAGTGGCATAAATTTTTCAATGGCTAATGATTGAATTTCAAATATGAACTAATAACAAAATAGATTATTTCATAATTAGAACGCATCAAATAATCGGAGTTAGAGTTTGAATAAATATTATAAAAAAAATTGAGATAAACTTAAAAAAATAATGAATAAATAATGAATAAAACGAGTGAATAAATGTAAAGTTTGTCATTTATAAAAATAGTAATGATAGAGAGCGAAAAAAAATGACAAAAAAGCCTAGGGAAATGATGTGTCATTTACTGAGTGATTTGAAAATCTGAAAATTTTCTCTCTTATTCAATTTTTAAACCACTCATCATTTCCTTAGACTTTTTTGTCATTTTTTTTCCGCTCTCTATCATTACTCTTTAATTAAAAGGTTGAAAATGTTATATTTCACTCACAATAAATAAATATACTATTAAATTTTGAATTATGATCTTAATATATATTAAGATTATATTTAACTAATTAAATTAGATCATTTTTATAAATTATATTACAAAATTATTATATTTCTTCAATTTTATTTAAACTATATAAATAAAATTTAATAATTTTGCTTTGGGGATCTTAACTTAATCATGTTTAAAGTTTTTGAGATGAGTTTAAAATGGTGATCAAATATGTTTAGTTTTTAATTATATATTTGCTTCTTTTTTTTCTTTTTTTTTGTGTTACGACAACTTAAAAAAATATACATGATTACTAATCTATATATATAATGATACTTAATTTTTAAATTGTTCGGATTGTGGGTCGAGAGATGTGGTTAATTTGGATGCTTGGGTCGGATTGTGGGTTGACCCGTTTTTAAATTTAAAATAGTTAAAAATAAAATTAAAAATGCTAGAAGTATGTTTCGAACTTGCAACCTAACAAAACAAGTACAACTCTTTAACCAACTAGGCTACAAAGACTTTATATTTTAAATTCAACACCTAATTTGATAAATGCGGGACGTTTTAATATTAATATAAGTTCAACTTTTTAACTAAATAATCTATATATATAATGATGCTTAATTTTTAAAGTGTCCGGATTGCTGGGTTGACCCGTTTTTAAATTTAAAACGGTTAAAAATAAAATTAAAAATACTAAAGGTATGTTTTGAACTTGCAACCTAACAGAACAAGTACAACTCTTTGACCAACTAAACTACTAAGACTTTATATTTTAAATTCAACACCAAATTTGATAAACGCGAGACGTTTTAATATTAATATAAGTTCAACTTTTTAACTAACTAATATATAATGATGTTGAGTAAATGAATAATTGGGTCGGATTGTGGGTTGAACCACCCATAAACTTAAAACGGTTAAAAATAAAATTAAAAATGTTATCCGCAATTTTTTTACGATTTTTTATATTATTACTCGTGCAAATGCACGAGCTAAATGCTAGTTGATAATAAATTAACTTCAACACACAAAAAAATTGATCATTTTTTTTATTTAATCATTTTAAGTTAGGTTGAAGTAATTATTATTATTATTATTAAAAACGGATATATGTAGGGACTTAGTTGATTGAAGTCTACACCGAAAAAATTAATAATTCACAGTAAAAATGTAAAATTATTTTCAAATTTGTTTTTTAAAAAAAAATCACTATTTAATTATCTAATTTTTATAAAGAGTAATGATAAAGAGCAGACAAAAAATGACAAAAAGTCTAGGAAAATGATTTGTCATTTTCTGAGTGGTTTGAAAATTGAATAAGAGAGAAAATTTTCAGATTTTGAAACTAGGAAATGAAACGTAATTTCCCTATACTTTCTTGTAATTTTTTTTTTTCGCTTTCTATCATTACTCTTAATAAGTGAGTTAATTAATTTGATTTTGATCCATTTCTCTCAAATAAGGTTGTATTATAATAGTTAAAGTAAAGGGTTTACAACAGTAACTTTTAATTAATTTCATTCTAATTAAAACTTAATAAATAAAGAAAAATGATAGAGAGCGCGACTTGGGACAGCGACTGGGAGCGCGATGCCTACGTGGTGTGCCTACGTGGGTTGACAGGTAAAATATTCTCTCTCCTTTTATTAATTATTTTCTCTCTCCTATTATTAATAATTAGTTACTGGAGAGAAAATAGTTAATCGTGAAAATAGAAATATTAGATAAACATTTATTTATAAGTAATAAAACTAAAAAAATATTAATAAGTCAATATAAAAAAATAATAATAAAAAAAAGAAAAAAGAGGGCCATAAAAAATATTTGATAAATAAAGGAATTGAAAAGTCATAAAAATAAAAGAGATAAATTCATAATTCAACTAATCATTGATATTAATTAGGGTTTAGGGTTTAGAATTTAGTATTTAGGTTTTAGAGTTTAGGATTTGGAGTTTAAGGTTTAAAGTTTAGGGTTTAGAATTTATTTAAACATATTATTAAAATATTTAATGTGAGAATTTGTTGTAAATTATTGATTTATTAACGAGAGATAGTAAATATCAAATAAATGAGTAAAATAATAATCGTGAGAATATGGATAAATGAGATAAATTAATTTGTAGAGATAGAGAGAAAAATTATTTAATAAAAGGAGAGAGAAATTAATTAATAAGTAGAGAGATAAAATAATTAATAAAAAGAGAATATTCTACCTATCAAGCCACGTAGCACACACCACGTAAGCATCGCGCTCCCAGTCGCTGTCTCAGAGTCGCGCTCTCTATCATTCCTCATAAATAAAATAGTAACTCTCCTATTACTACGTGGTGCAAGATGACTGGTCAAAAAGATCATATAAAATTCACCTTATTTGTTTATGCTTATCATCATCGTCGTCATCATTATCATTTTATCAAATCCCCTTCATTCACTGGTATACAGAGAGAGTAAACGCATATGGTTTCTGTGAATCCTAGTCCAGCTGACGGGCTCTACTTGGATCCGACCGGGATGCCCCTCCCAGGAATCGGTTCTTTCTCTTCAACCGTGCCGCCGACCACTTCTTCCCCCGATGACCCATCAAAAAAGATTCGAAAGCCATACACCATTACAAAGTCCAGGGAGAACTGGACTGAACCCGAGCACGACAAGTTTCTCGAAGCACTTCAACTGTCAGTCTCAAATTGCATTTTATACCATTATTCTTCAATCCATTGCTTTTGCACTCCATTTATTTAGTTTAGTACTAGTTCATTGAATTAGTATTTAGGGTTTCATCTTATGGTGTCTCAAATGCATAAACTGGGAAATAAGGGATTCCAATTCCATTGAAATATGCAGATTTGATCGTGACTGGAAAAAGATTGAGGCTTTTGTTGGGTCCAAATCTGTGATACAGGTACTTCTGTCTATAAGTAGATTTCAGATATAATGTATTGCTTAGTTTCCTTAACTGCTTAGAATTTCTTCAGATACGCAGCCATGCACAGAAGTACTTTCTAAAGGTTCAAAAGAGTGGGACTGCTGAACACTTACCTCCACCTCGTCCGAAAAGGAAAGCTTCTCATCCGTATCCTCAGAAAGCTTCGAAAAGCGGTATGTATGTATGAATGAATGTTTGTGCCTGCCTATTAAACGATCTAATTGGTGAAAATAATTAATTCAAATGTTTGTGATTTGACTATTGGAAGCTCCTTTGCTTTCACCTATGGAAGGATCATTACCTGCTCCTACTTCTGAACCTGGATTCAGGAAGGGGAGTGACTGTTCTTCTTCATTAACCAAGAATCCTGTTATGAGCACAACAGATGTAGCTTCTTGGACTGAGAATTCTCTGCAAACGACTAATTTATCTCATGCAACAAAAGGTCCCCATAATCTTTAGACTCAGCTTTTGCTTTTGTGCTATGCTGAATTGTTTAGCGTCATTATACTGATGAGATATGATGTGTGATGTTCACAGGGAAACTT
Organism: Impatiens glandulifera; assembly: GCF_907164915.1. NCBI lineage: Eukaryota > Viridiplantae > Streptophyta > Magnoliopsida > Ericales > Balsaminaceae > Impatiens > Impatiens glandulifera. Next base: position 63,203,823 of record NC_061863.1, read on the forward strand.
TTGACAAATAACTGTTGCAGTAGTACAGAGAGCACTCCAAGAACACGACCAACATTGGAAATGACAGATCAAGGAAACCATGGGTCTTCACTTAGAGGTAAAAATATTTTTTTATAAATTTATATGCATTTTTCACTATCAAGCAGACTCAGCTGTATAAACATTCTAGAGTTATTGACATCAATCTTATCATGTGGTTTTGTTTTCATTACATTGTCTTGAAAATGATCATCTGTTTTATTTTGGTGCTGTTCAGAGTGCATAGTGGCCGAATTAAAGTTCAAATTTATATGCATATGGTTCATAATGTTGGTGGATAGTCTTTTAGCACTTTTTATTTTTGTATTTAGACCTCTTCAACCACCCCCTTATAAGTATCTTGGACAGTCGCCATAATTAGACCATATTTATAGATAAGCCTTCCTCCAATATCTTGGACAGTCGCCTTTATCTTAACCCACATCAGCTGTTCCTTTTGACATATCACCATCGACTCTAGGTGATTTAAGTTTCTTCATTTATTTCATGGATGAAGTCATGTTTCTACCCTAAATTTTGAGAGTTGTGTTTACTGAACTCATGACTACACAAGTCATGACTTGTTTGTACATCCATCCTAGTTTGTATTTCTACTATATCCGATGTGACTATGGTTTCAATGAAATTCTCATTTTTTTTCAAAATTAATTAATATTGTGTCAGTATTGTTGCTTCATTATCCTTCTTATATGTGTTACAGTTCTACCCGACTTTGCGCAAGTATACAGATTCATTGGAAGTGTGTTCGACCCTGATGCTACTGGTCATTTGCAAAAACTAAAGAAGATGGATCCCATTGATGTTGAAACGGTATGCATTCTGAACCATACATATATATAGTAGTTCCTCCTTGAATTATTAAAGCCCTAGCTAGAAACAAGACTTATGTCATTCATTAATAGAGAGTAGAGACACATGTCTTATTAATCTGTATGGCATTGTTTTTTATTATTCCAAAAAAAAAAAAGAATAAAAAAGTGGTTGTATTTTGATTGCTTGAACGTCTGGAAAAAATGAGTGATAGAATTTCGCGTGGATTTTCCTTTTGGTCTCCAGGTTTTATTGTTGATGCGGAATTTGTCAATTAACTTAACCAGCCCTTCTTTTGAGGAACATGTAAGTGCCTTTCTTTCACCTCTCCTCCTAGACTCTTTTATTTATTTGGTGTGTCCATATGTAAATTTTCTGTTTGCTGCAGAGAAAGTTACTTTCAAGCTATGAAATTGAGAACGAAGAAAAGGATGATTGTATTGCCCGCAAGAAACCACCAACCGAGTTAATAACATCATGATAAACACGAGAATAGTATTGGTATGGACAAAAACCGATACTTGTGACCTGTCTTTTACTTATTAAGCATGTTTGAAAACTAATCTAGCATCTTTCCAGGAATAAGGCATGACCTACAAACATAATTTATGTATATGCATGCCACTGGAACTGCTTGCGACGATTTGTTGATTGGTCTGGAATTAACCGAACCATGTGGTGGGGATGTGTGTCGGTTTGTTTGTTTTACATGTTTGCAGTGTGCATAGTATGAGAATTAAAGAACACAAAGGAGAGTATAGCAGAAGAGTGTAGAAATGTATTTTAAAATTTTGTTGCTCTTATTTGTTTTCAACGTCTCGTTTCTTTTGGAGGGGACAGAGTTATATAATAATGTTCCCTTTTGTACATGGAAATGCTGACTCTGTATTTTACCCAAATATTACCCATTTTTAAACACTTTTGCAAGACATTTGTTTGGACTAGAAAAATATCAACAAATTTGTATATATTTATATGTATGTATAATTAAGTTATTATTGGCCATGAATTGAAATGTGGAGGTACAACAGGATGTATATATATTTAAATTTATATTATTATGATGATTTAAAAAAAGTTTTCTCCTATTTTTAGTGTTTCTCTGTTTTTTTAGGATTGAAAGATAGGTTAATTTGGATATATATATATTAAGAGTATATAGATAATTGTGTCAACCTCAATTTTTGAAGTTTGAAATTTAATTAAATATTAAGTTTTTTTGGTTTACAATGGCAGTGAATGAGTTTTTTTTAATGTGAATGTAGTGGTTTTTGTTTATTATTATTATTATTATTATTATATATATATATATATTATTTTTTATAAATTTTGTTATTTTAAATATTAGAGAGAATTTTTTTTTAATGTGAATTTAGTGGTTTTATTTTTGAATTAATAGTTATATAAATTATCAATTTATACATAAAATTATAAATATAAATTAACATATACACAATTTTAAACTATTATAATTTTTTTTTATAAAAAATAGTGGTGGTTAAATATTTGAATAACAATGTTGGTTTGTGAAAGTGAGTAAAAATGATGAGATGAATGGTGTAAAATGCTCACGAGATAAGAGATCGATTAAGATTGGTGGTGTCACAGCTATGAATACTGAGATATCTAATCTCATTCACTCTCTTAACTTTCGTAATGAGATAAGAGGTCGATTGAGATTGATGATTTGTTTAAAAAGGATAAGAGGTCGGTAAGATTAAAATGGTGGTTTGTTTGTTGAGGGATAAAATATCGATAACAAAGAATCGTAATGTAATGAGATTAGAGGTCAATTGAGATTGATGGTTAAAAATATATGTGAATGAGATGTTGATTGACCGTAGTGTGAAAATATGTGTCACAAGATTATAGGTCAATTGTGATTGGTGGTTGGTTTTCGAGGGATCAGAGGTGTTTGAATGTGTGAGGTCACAAGATTAAGAGATCAATTGAGAATTTGGTAGTTAGTTTGACGAGAGATAAGAGATGGGTGAAAGTGTGTAAGGTCACGAGATTAGTCATTAGAGTTGTCCATTGGGAAACAAAGATTATTGGTGGTTAAATGTGTGAATGAGATGGTTGGTGATCGCATAAAATTGATGTCATGAGATTAGATGTCAATTAGATTGATGGTTGATTTGGTGAAGTGAAGATAAAGAGGTCACGTTAATGATATAGATAGTTGAGGTACATAATATTCGAAGTGAGGTCACAAGAGTAATGAAATGTTCATTGAAGAAAATAAAAATATTGATGGTTAAATATAATTATGAGATTGTTAGTTGACTGAAAAAGTGAGGGTAAAAATGTTTGTGATATGATGAGATGATTAGTTTGACAAAAATGAAGGTAAAAGATGTTAATATGGTTAGGTGTAGAAGTGAGATAAGGAGATTAGTAATATAAGAGGTCTATTAGGAAAAATAAAATATTGTTGGTTGACCGATATGAGGGTAAGAGATGGGTGAGTTAATATAAAAGTTAAATGAATGTCACTTTATCAATTTTGTTATCTTATCTTTTTTTTTTGATAAATTACGAAAATAATCATTCATAAATGAGAGAAGAAAGACGACCACTAAGTTGTTCCACCATTGAGGTTCCTCATGTTTAGATCATAAATGTTGACTACGAAGAAAATGAAAGCGATGACAAAAATATGAGTATCGTCTATTTCAACTTTGTATATACTGTATTTTATATTCAATTTGTCAGATATTTTAATTTTTTTAAAGGAAAAATATTTTAAAGTTACAATTTGTTTCATTTTAACTTTGTATACATTTACAAATCACTTTCTTTCAACCCATTCACGTTCACTTTTGATCAAACAAGCCTAAGATGAATATATTTTCTAGCATTCTATTCTCTTTTGCTTTTTCACTGGTTAATTTTATTTGGGGGCATTCTGTCATTGATGGGATTTCATAACATTGATGTGGATTTTCTAAAAAAAAAATTAATAATAATAATAAGTACTTGATTTTCCAAACATTTGTTTTGTTATTATCCCTTTAATCCTTTTATTTATTTAATTTGAATGTAGTTTTTTTACATGGACAAATCTATTTTGAAGTATTACCTCTTTATTTCTAGATACTTTTATTTACTCTCTTCTAAAGGTTTATTTTTTTGCCTCGTTTTACAAGATTCGGATAGAAATAAGATTTAAGAAAATTGACAAAAAAATGTACTTTATTAGTACTTCAATCGTTCTTTGTCTCGTAATACGAGATTCGGGAGATATATGAAAATTGAAGTATTGAATTTTTTTAGAAAGAAGTAAAAAATTAGACGTTTACAACTTCTCTAGTTGTATTAATTTTTTTTAAAAAAAATACCACTTACTTGTTAAAGAAATGATTAATTTTTAATTTAGCTAAATTTTTTTTCAGGAAAAATTTAGCTAATTAATTAGGGAGAAAAATACTTCAGTATTATATGTTTTAAGAAATAAATACTATGAAACGTATATATGTTTATCTCTAATCAATTTTTTTTTTGTTACCAACCATGATTTGTGTAAAATATTTTTGGATTCCACAATAAATAATCATTTGATATTTTTTATTTATTTTCTTCTTGTGTGTTGTTATATTTTCTCTAACCTCATCATTATTTTCTATTATTAAAAGTTATGCCTTAAATAAAAATTAAAATATTTTATGTATTTAGGGAAATAAAAGCAAAGTTTTGAAAAGGTTGCAGGAGAAAATATTATAAAATTTAAAATAGATTAGCAATTATATTTTGAGTGAAGTTTGTGTTGTCTATCCATGTATGAATGGTTCTGGTGAAAGTGTCTATTTATGAATTTTAATTAAACAAAAAGAGAGAAATTAGTATATGATCAAAGAGGGATATTAGATGAGAGAATCTGCAAGAAATGCAGATATAGAGGGCAAACACTGCACAATAATACTTTCTTCATACTGTACTTGTAGCTAGCACTAATACTAACAAATCCTACTTTATATACCTTTCTTTATTCTTCACATTGAATCTCCTTCTTCCAAAAAAAAACATTAATGATGCTTCCTTCTTGCCTTCATCTTACTATTTCCTTGCATGTGCATATCCAACGAAAGCTCGACTCTGCCTATCAAAACCAGCCCCCATATCTGATTGTATGTATCCATACAGAAGAAATCCAAATCCAAATTCATAATCAAAACCCCAGCAGTAAAAAACAATGACATGTAATGAAAAGGGCAGAGTGCTTTTACCCGTGTTCAAGCTCCAACGATTGGGATTGTCTGAGGGATATATTTGGTGGTGGTAAGGATAATTGGGATTAGTCAAATGATCCACACCATATGGAAGAGGTGTTGTTTGCAATGATTCTTGATTAAACCGCCCAGCTAGAAGATCCTGCTTTCTTGTGTGGTAGTAATTTGAATTCCCACTGACCATCAAGCTACTATTACCTTGAGAATTCATCCTATGCTGTTGATGATGCAGGCTATAATGATGATGATGATGATCATGAAAGTTTTCTTGATCAATCTTGCCAAAAGGATTTAATAGATCTTGAACAGAGATCAAACTATCTTCATCAGGCAAACTGTATTCTAATATGGGTTCAACATTACTCAGCTTTAGTTTCGGATGCATACGAGTTTTGTGAGGGATGGAGGATCCTCCTGCAGGTTGAAGGAGCAAGAGATCATTAGTTGTAATCAGATCCTCATCATCAGGCAGACAGATCTCGGTTGTTTTTGATTTATTCAATGTTTGATCATCTTTGGTTTCGTGACTTATCAAAGACTCTTGTTTCACACGAAGAATCGACATTATCTCATCCCAGTCTTCATCATCTTCATCATGTCTAGACTGATTTTCCTTTCTCTGATGCTCCTGCTCTTCAACTATCTCGTAGAAAATAATGGAGTTACTATCGCAGTCGCTGTATGTCCCCGAGGATGCTTCTTGGGATGAATGATCAGCCTTCGTTCTTGAGTGTGGAGGACGATAAGGATTCACACTCTTCTTAAGCTGACAGCAATCATTTGCCATAGAAATCACCTCATCTTTGGATGTTTCATTCTCTACAACAAAATATTGATTCAGACATTCAGTAAATGAGATTATAAAACTTGAATTGATATTGCTTTCACCTTTGGATCTAGAAGATCTTCTTCTAGAGAAATTCTCGAATGGACTCGACAATAAACCATGTTTACTTTCATCACCATTGAGCAGATCTTGCATGCAACTTGAGTCAATGATGCCAAGCTCCCTGTTTAAACAAAGAGAAATATCATATTCAAATCATTGGAAAAAGCATTTTGACATATAGGAGACACCTTACTTTAAGTTCGAAGACACGAATCCATCGGGAAAGTTTCTACAGTGTTTAAGCTTTCCAAGTGATAACAAATCATGCCTTGAATATGCATATTTCGCATTTCTGAGATAGATAATAAATATTTCAAAACAACGATGAATTATAAGATAGATGATTCAACTAATTATTACTATCTCTACTCTCTCTACCTTAGAATTGGTTGGTGAATCTCATTAGATGACGATGAACTTTCACAGATCTCCATTAATATTTTCAAGAATCTGTAATCGTCGAAATGTTAAAACTATACGCATGAAGTTTGATCAAAGACATAAAAGAGATATATATACCTGTTAGAATTCCGAATCTACGTACAAGCATGCTCGGATCATCAGTTTCTACTCCTCTCCTTCAGAAGTACGGTTCCAAACCCTAGAATAATCGGAAATCATCAAGTGTAGTATAAGACATTGGATTCCTAATGCATACATGATGATAATGACAAGAGATTAGATCACATTTGATATATTTTGTGGAATTGAAAAGAGTGAAATGGAGATTTAGAAGGTTTATAGAACATGAAATTGGAAAAAGCAAGTTTTTTACAGAGCTCTGAAGAAGACTGTACAGAGAAGAACGGTTTGGGAAGGAAAGGAGGGAAACTCTGTAGAAAGAGAAACTCTCTCTCTCTACATACATTACTGACACAGATCGGTCCCACACTGTTTAACTGTTAGGCAATAAAATTGTGCATTTCCCAAATTACCCCTGAGTTAGTTATAAAATGCCGCTTCGCTCCACAATTTGTTTATGAAAATTAATTTAAATGAGGATAAGATGTTATTTATAGAAAATTAATTTATAAACAATGAATAAATAACTTCTTGAAAATTAAACTATATCAAAACCTATATATTAAATTTCATGCACTTGCATCAAGAGGAGAGGTTGAATAATTTTAAAAAATAATCAAATAAATTTTAAAATTCTAAGAAATATTCGGAACGACAATAAAAAATTATCAAAAAGATTAGTAAACAATATCGTGAAATGTCATTGTAAGTGAGAACTGACAATCTTTATATATAAGAGGTAGAGCTGAACCGAGAAGATTGAGCCTCTCCGGACTTCATTGTTGGCAAGGGCGAATTCAGGATTTTTTTTTTCACTGGGCTGAAAATATTATTATATTTATGATGCTTAATTTTTAAAGTGTCCGAATTGCCGGGTCGAGAGTTGTGATTAATTTGGATACTTGGGTCGGATTGTGGGTTGACCCGCCCATAAACTTAAAACGGTTAAAAATAAAATAAAAAATGCTAGAGGTATGTTTCGAACTTACAACCTAACAAAACAAGTACAATCCTTTAACGAACTAGGTTACTAAGATTTTATATTTTAAATTCAACACCAAATTTGATGAACGCGGGACGTTTTAACGTTAATATAAGTTCAACTTTTTAACTTAATATATATATATATAATGATGCTGAGTAATGGATACTTAGGTCGGATTGTGAGTTGACCCACCCATAAACTTAAAACAGTTAAAAATAAAATTAAAAATGTTATCCGTAATTTTTCTTCACGGTTTTTTATATTATTACTCGTGCAAATGCACGGGCTAAATGCTAGTTACACTAATACGGGTAATAAATAAAAACATTAATCAAATCGTTCCATGAATATCCTTACTAAAATAAAATAAATATATAAAATTTAATTAAAGATAAGAATATTCCATTTAAAAAAGAAATTTATAAATTTAAAATTATATAGTTGAAGAAAAATTAAGTTTAAAAATGTAAAAAGTTAAATTAATTAAGTTTTAAATATAAAAAAACTAACTATATATAAAAAAAACTATATATATAAATAAAAAAAATATAAAAATATAATAAGTGAAGCTAATTATATGAGAATATAAAAAAAAGTAAATAAAATATAAAAATAATAATAAAATTACAAAATCATCGTGATAAAAATATATTATTAAGTGAATAGACATTTAGATAAAAAAAAATTATAGATCATTAATGCATATAAATTATATTAGAAGAGTATAATTATAAATTATATTAACTTTTAAAATATAATAAAAAAAATTAAAATTATTATACAAAACCAGGGAAGAGGCCAGGGTTTGAACACCTGACCTCCTCATTATTGTTTAATTCCAATACCAACTGGACCACATAACATTTATTATTTATATACATATAAAACTTTATTATTTTAAAATTCTACCCTGGGCTAGAGCCCACCACAGCCCGCCACGTGGCTCCGCCGTTGATTGTTGGACTGTGTTAAGTATGGGTCTGCCCTAGTACATGAGTTCGATGTAGTTAAAAACTCGTATAAGTTATAAGATGATATCTAGTAGCGGCCATAATGATTGGGGTGCATAGTCTAAGCGGAAAACAAAATTATTCTTATATTTTAGTTTAGTGGTTAATTTTTAAGAAAGGTAACATGATTTAGGGACATAGGAATAAAACCTTGTTAGTATTATTTTATTTTTTTCTGATTTTGATTCCTAAGTATGGAAAGGGGTGACACTAATGATCAACAAAAAAAACTCATCAAAGAATACAAAACAAATATCTAGGTGATACATAAGAAGTAAGAAATATGTTACTTCCAAGTTAAAGAAGGGCACAATTAAAATTTAACTAAAAATAAAAAACAGTTTATGAAAATAATTAATACATAAATGTATTCCAAACTTGCATTATTAGAAGGTTTATTCACTTTTAGTTAACTAATAAAGATGACTAAATGATGAAAGGATAAGGTTAGGATTTCATCGCATGTGTAGATTATTATTAGTGAAGCAAGAAAAAGATAAGGATTCTAATAACTGCAATAAAGGACTCCTAATTTTGACAAAATTTCCTATTAAGACAATAAAAGCTCAACAGCTTTTATTTTACCACTTTTTCTATTCTTACACCACCTTCTTTAATAAAGAGGATAAAGACTTTGCAACCTCTTTTCCTTTTGTTTCATTAACAAGTTGATTAGGAAGACAGTGATATCCCAATTGATTTTCTGAATATTTCCAAAAGTTATTATTAATAAACAAAATAATATGGGTTTCAACAAAACTTTTTAACACATAAAGTGTGTTCAATTTGATGTGTTTCTAATAATGATTGATTTTTACGTTTCCATTTGACTAGGTTTTTAGATAAATGTATAGTTACTCAAAGCTTAACAAACTTGCAATTATTGTGAATATCAATCCTTTAATTTAATGTGGAACTTAAGCTATTGCATAATTTGTGTTTTAACTGGATAATTTATATGGAAGAATATAAGAACTTATGTTTATAAGTTAATGATTCCTATCTTCACACTACACTTTTAACATTTTTTAGAATAATTTGTCAGCATTCTTATTATTGGAAATTCACATTAAACTCTCATATCATTATTGATGACTATACATAATAAATTGCAATTCAGGTTAATTAATTAGGAATACATATAACATTTTTGAAGACACATATTATAATATATATAATTGTGCATCCAATCCAAGTTATCCAACTCCATGAATTGTCACGTCCTATCCATTTTTTTGCCTTTTAGTAATTGTGAAGTAAGAATATATTAATTGGAGACCTGTAAGTTGGGCTGGGCATGATGTTCATGGCTATTGGGCCTAGTTTGAGTGACAATAGAGAACCAATAAATTTAAGTAGACCTATTAATTGGTTGTTCAAGCCCATTGACTAATTTTGAGTGAATAAATTTAAGTATATATAATTTTTTTGGAACATTTTGTTGAAAAATTCAGTAATCGCGATAAAAAATTATATTATTTATTAGAAAGTCTCGTCGAAAAAAACGATGGAAGTTGTCGAAAAACTCATTATATTTTTAAGGACATTCACACTAGTTAACTATCTTTTTTTTTATTTCTCTATAAAATATTAGAAAAAACATTTATCTAAATAAAATCTATGTTAGTTCGATTTTCACTCTAAGTTTCTAATTTAAAGTATAATAGTGACAATTAATTATTTTGTTAGTCTATTGGAAAAAATAAATTTTAGCTACATAAAATAAATTTTGTTTGTAAATAAATATAGATAGTATTTTTTTTAATAATACATTTTAAAGGGAAAAAAAACACTCTTCCTCTAAATTTGTATTCTATTAAATATAATATTTTCATGCATCGGTGAATTATTTGAAATTTATATTTCGGCTAAAGCATTGATGTAAGGAATTGTGTAATATTGGTCCAGATATGTTGTAAGTGAAAATGATACTAATTGTCTTGTAGAGTCTAAATTAGGATAAATTAATAATCATTTCCAATTTGATAGTTAAACATATAGAGTGTACAACTCTTATTTCCATAGATAGTGCCAAAACGTTCACATTTAAATATTTTTCCTTTTATTTTTTTATTTTAAGTATAATTGATCTAGATGTTAAAAGTAAAGTGACTTGTACGCACAAAACAAGCATTAGAATTTAGAAAGTGCCTTATCCAATTCATCTATCAAACTTGAATAAAATACCCAAAATCATATAATAATAATAATAATAATAATAATAATAATAATAATAATAATAATAATAATAATAATAATAATAATAATAATAATAATGAAAAGAGTATGTTAATGGGTTTGAATTTTTGACCATTTATACCGAAATAAAAATGTAACAAGGACTTATTTGATGTTAGTTTTTTTTATTTATTAAAAACTCTTTTATTATATTTTTTATTTTTAATTATTCAATTATTTAATTTATTTTATTCTTATAAAATTTAAATACTACTAAAATATTATAGTAATTTTAATTAAGAGCTTAAGCAACCTACATTTTCATTAAATAATACTAATAAAAAAATTCAAATAATCAAACAAGCTCCAATAAAGCTAATGCGTTAAATTATTGTTGCCAAATGAGAGAATGGCAATTGGTTACACGTAATATCTTCTGACTTAATTAATTATATATTGTTCAATTATTTATTTTCTTTTTCTTTTTGATGCCGTCAATCGTCCTTGGTTGAGACATCTGTTCAATTAAAAGAAAAAAAAAATATTAGTGGAGTGAATTATTATTTATTTTGATGATCGAAGAAACAACTTTGACGAGATAAAATTACGTGTCCAATCCAATCATCTTCCATATTTTATGGATATATATCCCTACCACCACTCTACATTAAAAAAAATAATGTCATTTCATTTAAAAAAAATGTTTAAATGAAGAAAATAATCTAAACAAACTTAATCTTGTTTTAAATACATGTAGATAAAAAAAACAGCATTTAAAATAAGTCAAAATAAACGAGAAAGTAATCTGACTCCTTTCTTTTTCAAAAATTGCTTTTCAATTTTTATCATTTTCCCTTTTATATTATTAATAAGAAATTTTGAAACTAAATCTATTTTAAGTAAAAAATGTCTTACTTTATGTTTATGATTTATTTTATTAATTATTATTATTATAGAAAAGATCAACTTAATTTGTATGAATATGACATTAGCTGTTTTGTATTTTTTTTTTAAATAAATATTTCACATCTTATTTTTTTTTTATATGTTTATCAAGTAAGATCATATAAAAAAAATTAATAAATTTATCAAATAGACTAATTTTGTATTCTCTTTCAAACTTGATATAGTTTTGGACGAAATTGTCCTATAGTAAAATAAATATAACAAAATTTAGTAGGTTAATTTCAAAATGTTTTTATGAGAGAGAGAAAATCTCAATTTAAATAAATAATAATGTTACGTTTTAAATTTAATAGATAACTGGATTATTCTAATTTAACTTAAGTTAAAACAATCACTTAATCATAAAATAAAAAATAAAACCCTTCAAAAATATAAGAGATAATATAATTGTATTTAATAAATAAATACAAAAATAATCTCAATAAATAAATAAAGAAAATTCTTAAACGGAAATAATAATAACTGTATTCAATAAATAAATACTAAGATGGTCAAATTATTGCTCCAAAAAGCATTCAATTGAGCTAGACAAAACCATGTTTGTACTATGATTATTTTATTGAAAGAGGATGGAACCATGAATTCATTGAGCTAAGAGATACAAAATTTATCAAATTTGTTACTGTTAAACAAGGTACTCAAATTATTTAATATTGTTACCTTAAAACATATTAGTTAATGTTGTCCTCCTTAAACAAGGTATTCATTTTATACTTTTTTTTTATTGAACTACTACTTTCATAACTCTATCTAAGTTCCATAGTTATAAGAGGTTAAGAAAAAAATTAAAATATATATATTTTTTAATACATTTAAGTAAAAAAAAGGTCTATTTCTAAAATCAATTTATGTGTCAAATTCAATCCTTGCTAAAAACGCTCATCTTTAATTCCACTAAAATGTCACATAATTATTAAAAAAGAAAATTGTTATTTTTCAAGTAAAAGAAAATTTAAAGGAAACAAAAATCCAAACTCCCTAAAATGGAAGGGAGAAATGTCATTAACTTGAAACAACTACTTTTTTTTTTTGTTGCTATCTAATATTACAAAAAAAAAAAGAAGAAAAAAAAACTATGAGAGAATTATTATTATTATAGATCTCTTATTATGATTAGGGTGTCTTTTTGGCTAATTTGATCCTCCTATTGATCTCCTTTTCCAGCTCATCTAATCCCCCCACCTCCTCTAGTTCCTGCACCACCAACCACCATATAAAAACCCATCAATCCTCCCAAATATATAAATATAAATTATTTAAATAAGAAGAAACAGATCAATAAGATAATAAATAATAGCCAAGCAAAATTTCTCAGATATCTATCTTCTTCTTCTTTTTTTTCTTTTTCTTTTTAAATAAAGAGAGAGAGACAAGAGAGAGACCACACAGTACCTTAGGACCCAAGAACAACCCATATGGGACACCATCAAATTTCTCCGAGTGGTGAAGCTACACAAACAATCAAATTAATATATATTACAAAAATCAAATATCACAATCAATGAAGATCACAACCCATCATTTATATTTTCTTATTTAATTAATTATATCATTAAAAATTGAATTACCTGATGGGCAGCAGCCACTTTTCTTAAGTAAGGCACGTTGGCAATAGGACCCACTGCGAATCTCTTGTGAACCAGGCCATCGTGGACAAACATGTAGGCCATCCCAAACACAGTTATTCCTAGTCCCTGAGACCCCAATACCAAATACCAAATAATAATCATTAACCCATTTCTAATCAATTAAACAAACAATCTTAATGTCCATAATTTTCATCAATTAAACAACCCTTCTTTGACTGGACTTGATTGAGTAACCCACCTAACCTTAATTAATAATAGTGACTAATTTTGTGTTAAGGAGTGTAGTAGGAGAGAAATAAGATAGTTACAGCGCCAAAAGAGAAGCAAGGAATGAGGCCTTTGTTGAAGAAACCATAGTAAAGTAGAGCAATGGCAGGGACAGCATTGATAATGGCGAATACATCATTCAGCTCAAAAGCACCTTCTCTGGGTCTGTGATGAGACTGCAAAAATGTATCAGACAATCAATGAACAATTAAGACATGTTCATCACAAGGGATTCTGGATTTGGAAGAACAAAAACCAAATGAGGACCGACCGACCGTACCTCGTGCATGTTCCACAAGGAAGCATGCCATAGAGCTTTATGTGCCCATCGAGCCCAGAATTCCATGCCTACCTGCATTGGATTCTCAAAATTTCAACTCCAATTTCACCATTCCAAGCCAAAATTGGAGCAATTTCAAAGACAAAGGGATTAATACAACTTACAGCTGCACCAACAGATAGAGCAAATGTACCAAACATCTCCGAATATGGAATCTCTCCTCCCTAATTGAATGTCAAACAAGAGATAGAGTGACTGACTGAGTAAAATTAATTAGGGGATGAATTAAATTACCTCCATTTGCCAGTGAAACCGGTAATAAACAGCCATGACCGCCATAGAAGTAATTCCAAAGGTGGACATAACCGCCGCAACAAGATACGTAAACCGCTCCGATTGTTTCCTAGCGAGTTTCTCTTCAAGCCGTGCAGACGAGATCTGTCTCTCCACTTCATCCACCTTATCCTCTTCTCCTTCATCTTCACCTCCTCCTTCCTTGTTTGGATCTTTAATTGTATAATCCGATTTCGCGTTCCCCGCCACAAACGATACCATAGTCGAATTCTTCCTCCGCACTGAATAAGGAACCACTAAATCGAATTGACGACGAATTGGAGAACTAAGAAGAATGGAAGTAGAAGCAGGGTTTAGAATCAGCTTCGGTTCCGAACCGAAAAACGCGTTTTGCGTGAGCCGGAAAACATGTAAACTGGCGATGGAAAACCCGACCGCCATGATTTCCAAGCTTCGTTGATTTCCAGTCGGAATTCGCTCTGTAGTGAGAGAAAGAGAGGTTTTGGAATTTGGAATGAAATGGTTGAAGGGGATTTTATCGAAGGGGAAGAGAAAGGGGTATTTTGGGTATTAGCAAGGAAGAAAGGCAAATGGTTACTTGCATGTAGACCACATGGTTGCAACACCTACACATGTATATTACTATTCCCCACAAGTACTTTGACTAGATTTACGTAATCTGCCATTTTGTCAATTCTTCTTTTTCTTTTTGTTTCTATCTTTTTTAGTTCTTTATCAAAAGGTTTCTTCTAAAAAAACTTTTACTTGCTAAGAGTTATCAATTCATTATTTTAATTTTAAGTGACTAATAATGGAAAATATGAAAGATAGATATTATGATAAAGGGATGTTTATCATATTTAATAATTACTTGTTAAAATGATCAAAAGTAAAATAAAAATACAAAATTTATAAAACTTTTTACCAAATAATTTTGACCATATTTTAATTTTTTTTTTCTATATTACTTTAAAAAATTGTTAAAATAAAAAATAAAATTTATTTTGTTTCAAATTTTTATGAAAATATGATGGGATTAAATAAAATATTTTTAGGTGAATTTTTTTTTTTTTAAATTATGCTACATTAAATTTTGATAAAAAAAATCTTCATATTTTGACAAAGTATAAAAAAAAATAAAAAAAATATCATTATAACTATGATCATTTTATATATTTACTTAAATTATTAAGTGATAATATCTATTTATATATTATTAAAATTAACAACATTGTTAATTATACAATAATTAAATCAAAACTTATTTTAAAGTATAATAATTATGAATATTAAATAATAAATACAACCATACAAAAATTAAGTCACTTTAAGGCTCAGTGACAAAAAAATATTTGATAAAAGGAGAATGGTGGTAGGCATGGCAAATTTCCGGGTTTTTGGGATCCGAATCAGACTCGAATTGGACCTGATTTTTTCCTGAAAAAACGGGTATTTAAATTATCCGAAATATCGGTTCGGAACCGATGAGTACCCGGACCTGAACTAGACCAAGTTTTTTAAAATAATTTCTGTTTTATTTTTTTAATTAATTTTAACAAGTTAATATATTTTTAGTTTTTACTTATGTTTAAACATAATTTAGATGAAATTGAATAAAATTTTAATATTTTAAAATATTAGATGATCCATTCAAAAAAAATAATTAATGTGTTTTAAATTTTTAAAAAATTATTTAATAAAAATAATTATAAATATTATATTAAATAAAATAAACGATTTATTAAAAAAATCTTTCATTTTCTCTTACCTAATATTCATCTTCTTCGTCTCTTTCTCTATTATTTTGTTTTACTCAGCATATAAGAATGGAATTATGTAAATGTAGGGAAGCGGAAATACAAAAGAGAAGAGAATTTAATGTTAGGTCGGGAATGACGCCAACACAAACGGAAGATGGAGAACCAGAAGAAGAAAAATTGGTTATTGAAATTTTTTTTGGGTACCCGAACCGAACCGGACCCGAACATGAACCAATCGATTCCGACCCGAAATTGTCTGAAACCGAAAAACAAGAAAATACCCGAATTGATCAGTTCGATTCCTTCGAGTACCCGACCCGAAATTACCTGAAACCGAAAAACAAAAAAATTATCCGAATTGATCAGTTCGGTTCCTTCGAGTACCCGACCCGATCTGGGCTAAAATGCTATGCCTAAATGGTGGTGGGTATTCGTTGTCCAAGATCCCAAACCCAAATTTTCTTCAAATTAGTGTACTTTAAATATTTTTTAAGTTTATATACAATTTGTTTTTAATAAAATACATTAATTTGGAAGAATGACCTAACATTTAACATCCTTTCAGACAACAAATCCTAAACCCAAATAAATAAATACATAATAATCTTTCTGTTTAGGTTGATAATTAAATAAATACTATATATTTTATATTTCACAAAAATAAAAATAATTCAAAAACAAATAATTAATCATTATTTAAAATATAATTCAATAAAAACTCTAAATTGTTAATAAATAAGTAAAAATACATTATAATAATTAGGACCAAAATTTGAAAACAAATTTATATATCATATAAAATTAAAAAAAAAAATCATAATTTAGAGTAACTCTAATTAATTTTATTAATTTTTAAAACGTGTCAATTAAGTATTAACTTGAGATCCTCGATTAAGCTTGTCAGACGACAAATTTTACGTCTGGTCATATGGTTAAATGTATTTGCGGGTTATGTATTTTCCAATTTACGAAGAAGTGTTGCACTATAAAAAGAGAAACATGAATAACGATTTAAAAGGAAAAACAAATCTACAGCTAAAGAGTGATGAGTGATGAGTGGCTTAAGTTTGTTTGATGGATTGTTTTTTGATTTTTTTTTTTTTATAATAAAATAAATCCTACATTCCTCTTGGATCTGTCTTGGTCACAAAAAGAGCAATCAGTGAGGCGGTTGGGCCGCCGCAGGATTACGGCGGTGCTGACGTGGCCAATAACATTACTACACATTTTAGAGAACAAAAAAATATAACTTTTTTTTTTCTTTTTATTTGTCTTTTAAAGTTTGTTTGATGTTATTATTTTATAAAAAATATTAA
Organism: Impatiens glandulifera; assembly: GCF_907164915.1. NCBI lineage: Eukaryota > Viridiplantae > Streptophyta > Magnoliopsida > Ericales > Balsaminaceae > Impatiens > Impatiens glandulifera. The sequence continues at coordinate 63,220,957 of NC_061863.1, forward strand.
TACATTTTAAATATTTTCAACAAATAATAATATTTTTAATAATTCTAATCCTAATTAACAAATAACAATATTTAATAGCCAGCCTTTAGTCAATACATATTCTTAATTGACTTACCATTTGATAATGCCAAATACATAGATGAGTTGAAATTCAATTTCCATGTATGGCTTAACAAATATATAAGAGTAATTATCTTGAAATGGTCAATTTATATATATATAGCAAACATAAGGTAGTTAATAAGGTAGATGAAAATTGTGATTGAATAGAGAGTTAAAAGTACATAAATTCATAGTCTATAAAAAACAATCTTTTTTGTTGTTTCAGATTTTCTTTGAATTAATTTATAAATATTTTATAATTTAGACTCAAATCTTGTGCAAGAATTGTTTTATTTTTTAAATAAGCCAACCTATATATATTATATGTCTCACAAAAAATGTGCAGTTAAAGAGACGGACACGTCTCAATAAGACTAAATAAATATTTGAACTTAATTACATGCATTTTAATATCATTCCTAAACGACAACTTTTTGGTGGTTACTGTTGCTCCCCCACCAATTTCTCTGATTTTGTCTTGATCCGAGGTCAAACTTCATATTCAAATATTATAATTCTTAATTTCTACAATAATTGCTACATTTTTAGATTGTTAGTTATAATATATATGTTCAGGGACCTAAGTTTAATTTTTAATTCTATTTTAAAAAAAAAAAAATGTAAATACAATTACAAAACACGAGTAATTTAGATAAAAAAAAAAACATGGTTGAAAATATGTCTGATTTGGTTGGTTCTCAAAATCTTTAGTATTCTCAATATTCTTTAAATTTATTTTTCAATATAGTTAATTTATTCTCTCTTACCAATCATGAGATTTATGAGCAAATATATGTATAGGTTGTGTTGCGCTTAAAATTTGTCTAAAAAATAAATAAATTACTTTTACTAAATATTTATGTATTCAAATCTTTTAAAATTTATAATAATGATAGTATAGTGATTTTAAAACAAACTTTCATGCGTGCCTTTGATTCTTGTCAATAAAATAGATAAATTCGGACTTACATTAAAAACCCACAACTTTAATTTATGGTTTTGTCTCTACTCTACCAACTTAAATATCGGATACCAAATAACTATCAAGCCTAAACTTTCTCTATTGAGACATTATTAGAGAAAAATATGTTAGATTTACCCAAATTAACCAATAGATTGGAACAAGCCCAAAACACCATATGAATAGGTAGATGCTTTGAATATCTCATATATATATTCCCTTGGATCATACACAAGGTATCATCAATGAAATTGCGAGATGACTAACTAGGATTGCCTCGAACTACAATCCACCGATTGGATCGAAGTAAGTTGTTCATCGAACAACATTATTTCCAGATAAAATTTCAATCCTTTGCTAGTTTGCTTTATGGTTTATTGGTTGGGTGGACAATTTTATTCGTTTGGCAAAAAAGATACACAAGGCCAAATACACAATCAAACAAACTTGTACCAAAAACCAAGTTTGTCATAAGAGACCATGTCAATCTTTCCAACCAAATGATCACTAAGATAAAGTGTATAATGGAAAGATTAACATGATATTATTTAAACAATTTTTTTCTAGAAAAAGATGAACATTTTATTTATAAAAAGAACAAAATGTTTAGAATTTTTGGGAAAGATGTAGTTTTTTCAGGAATCCATGTGACCGGTACAAATATTTTGTTAGGTTGGATGATCTGTCACTATCTGATAGGTCTGTTGGGGCCACATAGATGCATGCATTTCTATATATACGAGTGATTTTTAAACATCAATAGATGTTAAGTACACTTGTCAAAAGTGCTCATTTCTGGTTTTCTACTATTAGATAGCAAATCATGCAAACCATTTATTAACTTAACTACTCAAACTAACATTATTTTTTCACTTACCAAAATCATTATTTTGTATTGATTCCTCTTCTCTCAAAAAGATAGAAAATTGGCCAACCACAACTTTTACAAATATGTGACTCGATCTCCTTTGTCGAAAATACTTGCTTTATTTTAATCCTCAAGTCATCCTACTCTAAAAAAGCTCCGGGATGAAAATGAGAAAGAGCCGTGCACCATAGGGCCGGATATTCCTAGAGTCATCTGCCCTTTCCAACTCCTCTAGGGAGGTCGATTTGATCAAGAAATAACAATCTACCCGAAATCAGAGGGAAAAAAGGGGTTCTGCCTATGCTATGCGAGGAAGATAATTAAGGCTGGGCCGTTCGGATCGCACGTTGGCTATCTGCATGGGAGGCCATACGCTCCCGGGCGTCCATGCACAAGCCCATCGCTCACGTGGCGTTCCGCCTGGACTGGGTCGGCTCAGGTCTTGCCTCTATTGACCACATCTTGATTGCAACGTCCTTGACCGAACCCTGGGCCTGTTGACGTGCCTGCCTGCCTGAGAAATTGAGGTTCGACACTTGGGCTCGTGTAATAATTTAAATATTATAATAATATAATATATAAACTGAAGGCATGTGTAATGTATAATTATTAAACGGACACTTAGTACACATGCATATTAGGTACGTGCATTAAGTTAATTAATTATGTGTGAATACAAATATGTGACAGTACTTAATACACATGCATGTTAGGCATTCGTAGTTTAGTACATCCTACAATTGATCCAATTACCATCTACTTCATCATTTCTGTTCATATTCTCTATATTTCCTATTGATTCACTTCCTTTTTATTCAATTTCCTTATAACACAGTGAAGAGCAAAGCAAAAGATCATTAGCAGAAATCTAGAGTGAGAACTTGAAAGATAAAGAAGAAGAAGAAGGTTTATTTGAAATTCTGATTGAATAATAAATTGTGATCATTTCTGAGAAATCTTTATCTATTTACAGTTCAATTATATATATTTATTTATTTTGATACAATAATATTTTGTTATAAAGAAATATCATTTAAAAATATGGATCAAGAATACATGTTTAGTTGTTAAATTAATTTTAAAATATGATATTATAATGATGTTGAAATCGTAAAAATAGTAGAACTGCTAGATTATTTAATAATGGATACATATGAATTCAGTGTTATGAGTCAACACATATAAGTATTAGTTCATTATGAGTCTGTGCAATACATTTAAGCCTGCTGATTATAAGGTTTTTCAAATTAATCTTGTTTAGCGTTCAATTTCTCAAACTAGGTTAGTTTGTTCATTTATTTTCAAACTAACATAGTTTGTTCATTTATTTTCAAACTAACCTAATTTACTATTCAAACTCAGTTTTTTTATTTATTTACTTTTTTTACATTTAAAATTCATTATATATAAAACTAAATTATTTATATTTTGATATATAATTTAAATTATTATTTTTATAAATTAAATTATTTATATTTTGATATATATTTTAAATTATTATTTTTATAAATTTAATTATTTATATTTTGATATATAATTTAAATTTAATTATTTTTTATAAATTTAATTATTTATATTTTAAAATATATATATATATACATTTTAATTATTATTTATATATATAATAAATATTCCCTTTAACATTCTAATAAATAATTGATAAATACTAATAAATTTAAAATATTTTAACTAATAATATAATAATTATATATTCATAAAAACGTTTTTAAATTTATCAATTATTTATTAAATATAATAACATTTTTAATTAATATTTTAACCCTAAAAATATGATAATCTTTTTATTATATTTAATAAATAATTGATAAATTTAAAAACGCAAATATTTAATTATTATATTGTTATGATTAAAATATTTTAAATTTATTAGTATCCATAAATTATTTATTAGAATTATTTAATATTTATTACACTATATAAATAATAATTAAAATGTATATATATATATATATATATTAAAATTCAAATAATCAAATTTATAAAAAAATAATTATATTTAAATTATATATCAAAATATAAATAATCTAATTTATAAAAATAATAATTTAAAATATATATCAAATTATAAATAATTTAGTTTATATAAATAATAATTTAAATTATATATCAAAATATAAATAATTTAGTTTTATATATAATGAATTTTAAACGTAAAAAAAATAAATAAATAAAAAATTGAGTTTAAATAGTAAACTAGGTTAGTTTGGGAATGAATGAACAAACTAGATTAATTTTAGATTAATTTGGGAAAGTGAACGCCAAACAAAGTTACTTTGGAAATCGTTCTGTTATAAGTCAGTATAAGATATTTAAGTCAGTTGATGGTAAAAAAGTAAAAAATAAATAAATAACATACATCTCTATATTCAGGTTGATGGTTAGTGAACACATAACATTTAAGTTTTGATTGATGGTTTCTGAGTTATCATAACATTACCGTATTTATATATATATATATATATTTATATATATATATATATATATATTTATATATATATATATATATATATATATTTATATATATATATATATATATATATTTATATATATATATATATATATATATTTATATATATATATATATATATATATATTTATATATATATATATATATATATTTATATATATATATATATATATATATATTTATATATATATATATATATATATATATATATATATATATATATATATATATATATATTTATATATATATATATATATATATATATATATATATATATATATATTTATATATATATATATATATATATATATATATATATATTATTTCGTTGGGTTGTAAACCTGTATTGTATTTCTTATTGGACTAATCGAACTCATCCCAATTGATATTATCATTTGAAGCAATCTTACATATGTAATAATTATATATGTTATAGAAGTGATATAAGTTTTGACTGCATCTAGGCTCCTTTGACCTGCCTGTCGGACTCTGCTGGTGGGACTTTCAATAGCTTGTTGGCCGGTGGCTTTCTAGCCAAAATCCGATCACCATCTTTTTTTTTTCTTCCACAAATACTTTCAAAATAAATAAAATAACATATTTGATAAATTTATTGAAATCAACTTATTTATTTTACACTTTAAGTTTTATTTAACATATAATTTGGACTTAATCATACAACATCGTGACTAAAATAATTATTTATTTTTATTCTTGTAAAGAAGTCCACATGTATAATTTGAGATAATTGGTGGATTAAAATTAGTGCAAGTAGTGTCAAAATGTCTCTCTATTACTTATATGTAACAAAACAATGATAAAGTTTTCATCTTAAAACTTAGGGTTTATGAGTTTAAAACCCGGTACCCAGTTTTCCTAATGACTTTTAGGAATGGATTGATTAAATTGAAGTAAAAAATTCACTAAAATCTGGGATATTGATATTATTATAATAACAAATTGAGACATTCAAGAAAAGGCATCAATCCAAAGGAGTAGGATCATCCAATTAATCATAGCTCCTCTGTTTACAGTTGACCTGAAAGAACATTAGATCCCATCGGAAGTTGAATTGGGAGTTTGAATCAGTTGCTGCTTAAACTTCAAACTTCCATCTTCACCATTGTCTGCGAAATGGCGTCGTCGTTCCTATCTCTACCAACCTCGTATCGCTGCTCCATCCGACCTACTACCATTGTCAAGAAACCCCAAAATCTGTCGACTTATCTACATAATAACCATCCTCTGTTTTCTACTACAAGAAGACCCAAATCAATTCGAAGCACCAACAACAACCACAGCTTAAAGGTTAAATCCCAATTGGGTTTTCCCCTAATTTCTCCAAATGATCAATGGGGCACCTGGACCGCCCTCTTTGCAACCGGCGCCTTTGGCCTTTGGTATACATATTAAGATTATGATTATGATTATGGTTTAGTTAAGAGTATTATTATTATGAGTTCCAAGTGTTGTATGTTTGAAGGTCAGAGAAGACTAAAGTTGGGGCTGCACTGAGTGGTGCATTGGTTAGCACTTTAATTGGTTTGGCAGGCAGTAATCTGGGCATCATTGCTGATCAATCTCCAGTTTATAATGTAGTGATGGAGTTTCTTCTTCCAATGGCTGTTCCATTGCTTTTGTATCGGGCTGATTTACGTCGAGTTATTAGATCAACTGGGACTCTGCTTTTGGCTTTCTTGCTTGGATCTGGTACTCTGTAGTTTTTAGTTTTTACATAACAACGTATAATGAATGGGTGACTGACTCTTCAAATTAATTTGACATGTTTATCTTGTTACAGTTGCTACAACAGTTGGAACAGCAGTTGCATATTTCTTGGTGCCAATGAGATCTCTTGGTCAAGATAGTTGGAAGATTGCAGCTGCACTCATGGGAAGACATATTGGTGGAGGTATTTTTATTACTAACTTTTACTTTTTTAACATGTTAAAGAGTACTAATGAGGAATTCTTTCTTTCTTTCTTTGGGTGGAGCAGCTGTGAATTATGTTGCCATATCTGAAGCACTCGGGGTTTCTCCTTCAGTTTTAGCTGCGGGGTTAGCTGCAGATAACGTTATTTGTGCTCTGTATTTCACAACTTTGTTTGCCCTGGCTTCTAGAATTCCACCTGAATCTACTTCCACGTCTAGTGATGGTATCCTTACTGTTATTGTTCATAAATTTATTTGAAAAACACCCACCTCAGCTCAATTTGAATTTATAAATAAACAGTTGATGAAAAGGGGGAGAAGGGGTCGGGAAGTAGTGACAAGCTTCCGGTATTGCAAACTGCGACTGCTATTGCTATTTCGTTTGCAATATGCAAGGCTGGCGGTTATTTGACGAAATACTTTGGAATTCAAGGAGGGATCCTTCCTGCTGTTACAGCAATTGTTGTGCTTCTTGCAACACTTTTCCCAACTCAGTTTGCTCAGCTTGCTCCTTCTGGTGAAGCCATGGCTATGATTTTAATGCAGGCAAGTTTGTTCTTTTATATGTAGCTTGAAACCATTTTGTTTACATATTCTTCATTCAAATTTGAAAAAATACAGGTATTTTTCACTGTGGTGGGTGCCAGTGGAAGCATTAGGAGTGTGATTACAACGGCTCCAAGTATATTCCTGTTTGCGTTTGTTCAAATAGCGGTTCATTTGGCTATAATTCTTGGATTTGGAAGACTTTTCAAGTTTGAGGAAAGGCTGTTGCTTTTGGCATCGAATGCTAATGTTGGTGGACCGACGACAGCTTGTGGAATGGCCACAGCCAAAGGATGGTCGTCTTTAATTGTTCCTGGCATTCTTGCTGGAATTTTTGGCATAGCCATTGCTACTTTTCTAGGTATAGCTTTTGGAGTTGCTGTTCTTAAGCACATGTAGGTTCACCTGCTACCAGAATTGTCTTTTTTTTCTCACTCAATCCGAAAGAGAGGACTGTACTAAATTTTTTTTTTCATCCCTGTTTTGTACTTGAAGTTGAGCTCTTTTTAAAAGAAAAAGGATTGTCTCTTTTTCTTCTCAATTTATTTTATTTTCCTTTAAAGTTAGAATCTTTTTCCTTATAAAAGTCCAGCATTAGCATAGCATAGCATCACACCTTTATAATAGCAATTTCAATCCTTTAGAAAACAAATAGATTTAGAAAGTAAAACAATCTAGTTTGTAATGAATTCGACTGATCATAGAATTCAGAAGCAGATTTATCACAAAAAGTAAGGTAGTCAAGTTCATTAACATCATAGAATTCAGAATCTCATCAATGCATGCCAATATATATTCATAAACAAATTATAAATATAAATAAATAAATATTAATTATTCTAAAGTTATTTATTCATATTATATCCTTAAAATTAAGGTTCAAATCTCAAAATTTACAAAATCCTATATTATTTTTTTAAAAAAATTTTAAATTATTTGTTTATAGATTTTTATACTTTTTATTTATTTTTCAAAAATTATTTATTGTTAATGGTGTGAAATTCTAACGCTAAAATATAGAAACTTCCATGCTTAGGCGAAAATTGGAGCTTCTCATAAATTACTAAGTTTCGTTGAGACATGATTGATTCTACTTTAGGTTTGGTTTATTCTTTGATTACGGAGGAAAGACTTGTCTCCAATCGCCGGTTGGCTTGGTCCAGAATGACATGGAAATTTTGGGCGTCAGATGATGATGATTTTATGTATCCTACAAGACGTCACCTATAATATCATAGCCTTGTCCTCGCCAAATAAACTTCATGCCTTACGAGAGCAATTAAGAAGTGAGGCGACCATTAAATAAGGGTCCAGTCCTTCTACGCCCCTTCCTACATAAGATTAACTTTGTTATCTTAGTTTATCTTTTGATATTCCAATAAGGCTAAAGTAGACCTCATCAGTTCACCGAGAAGGATAGAGATATCCGGGAAGATTCGTTAGAATAGTAGGAATCTGAATCCATTACACCAGCTGGTGATTAGATATTGCATTATGTTATTGCGTTCACCATTATCTTCATTTAATATGATTGAATATGAGTACGACACTAGAGCTGACTCCACCTCAGTTTTGAACTGCTGGGTAGAAAAAAAATATTAATAATATTTTTTATTATTCTAAGTCTAATTTAAAAAATTGACAAAAAAAAAAAATAATTTTAGGACGTGAATTCATAACTATATAAAAATTTTAAGTTTTTATCTTAAATTACTAAATTATAACGTTTTATATTTAAAATTATAATAAATTTAACTAATATCTTAGTATTTTTAATAAATGAGCTACCTTGCTTACCGGGTTATCTCTAGATCGGCCCTGCTGACACCTATTCAAACTTAAATTGTTCCGAAAATCTCTGGAAATCGAATCCATAACATTTACCATTATAAACAATCTTACCACTTACTTAACTATCTTAATGATTATTTAGCAGTGTTTATTCCATACTATAACCTATTATTGTTTCATATATTTTAATTTTTAATCTCCTTTATATTTATTTATTTTTGGGTATAGTGACAAGATTACGATGATGTTTATTATGACTCACTGTCAGGATATTAATTACTAATGTACTGCAACATTAATTATTTTTAATTAACATGAAAGAAACAAAATGAAGAATATGCAACAATAATTAATTAAGCACTTCTTGGTTCTTCCTCCAATGAGAATACAGTTTCTTCTTCTTCTTCTCAGGAACATCGATCGATCATAATCTTCATTAATTTAGCAACCAAAATCAAAATAAAAAATCCCAACTAAACTAATGATCCTCTCTCTTTCTCTTTAAGCTGACCGATCATCTTGACAGAAAAAGGAGCCTAACCTAACTAATTATCTGTCTGCCATGGCTAAGAACAAAGTCACTTTGATCACCTTGGGAGCCTATGTGGGTTCACTCTCAACAAATTTTATTTACATAAATGAAATTTTGTATGTGAGAAATAAATGAAAAAACATGGTTTTTAAAATATTTTTTTTACAATTTAGGTTATAATGGACAATGGAATGGTAAGGGTTAGCATATCAAAACCAGAAGGATACGTGACTGCTATTAACTATGCTGGAGGAGTTGATAACCTTCTTGATCTCAAATCAAATGAATCAAGCAGAGGGTACTTACTATTCTTCCTGTACTTTTTTGTTTAAATCAATTCCATTATTAAGCTGCTTAAATATTATCATGTGTTTCTTAACAATAACAATATTATTGCAGGTACTGGGACATTAATTGGAGCTTACCTGGAGGAAGAAATAGATATCAACTGTCTCTATTCATTCATTCATTCTTCGATGATCTCTATCTAATATTGAATATATACTGATATTATTGTTCCCACCAATGCTTTAATTCTCGTACAGGATCAAGGGATCCGAATATAATGTAATAACACTGAGTAAAGATCAACTGGAACTGTCTTTCAAGACTATCTACGATCCTTCTGTTCCTGGAGTTAGGCTACCCATCACCATTGATTTGAGGTATATACTCAAGAGTGGTGTGTCGGGATTCCATTGTTATGCCATATACGAGGTCCCTCCAGGATCTGCTCATGCATTTGATCTCGCCCAGACAAGAATGGTATTCAAGTTGCGACGAGAGATGTAAGATCATCTTTCATTTCAAACTATTAATTCTTATTATGAAATTGGTGTGTTGTGTATATACAGGTTCCATTATATGGCTATATCGGATGAGAAACAGAGGATTATGCCAATGCCAGAGGACTTGGAAAGTGGAAGAGGCAGAGAGCTAATTGTGCCTGAATCAGTGTTGCTTGTCAATCCCATTAATCCGGACCTGAAAGGGGAGGTTGATGATAAATACCAGTACTCCTTGGACAACAAAGATGGTGGACTCCATGGATGGATAAGCAGCTCTTCAGCTGCAGCTCCCAGCATTAATGATCTCTTCATCGGTTTCTGGCTCATTTTCCCTAGTCATGAATTTCGTAATGGCGGACCAACCAAGCAAAATCTAACTGTCCATACTGGTCCATGCTGTCTTGCTGTAAGTATTCATAAATACCTTCAATTTTACATTCAATTATTATTATTAACTACAATTAATATATATATATATATAGATGCTTCATGGGACTCATTATATTGGAGAGGAAATGGTGGCTCACTTTGAGCAGGGAGAGACATGGAGGAAGGTTTTCGGCCCATTTTTCGTGTACCTTAATTCCACCAAGGACGTCTCCAGAGCACACACCTTATGGGCGGATGCAAAACACCAGGTTGGAGCTCAGACTTATATATTAATTTAGTTAGCTAAGAAATAACAATACAATTATGCAGAGGCTGCAACAAGTGTCGGCATGGCCTTATGACTTCATATCTTCACCTTATTATCTCACAGCACAAGAACGCGGATCAGTTTCCGGGCAACTGTTTGTCCAAGACAGGTTTATAATTTCAATATCAAAGATTTAGCTAGGTAGCTATATATATTATGGCTGATAATAATGTATATATACAGGTTTGTTTCTGGTTCTCTTATAGCTGCAAAAGATGCATTTGTTGGTTTATCGACAGCAAGGACTGAAGGATCTTGGCAGACTGAGAGCAAGGCAGACACTAACTAAATCTTAATTTTTCATTATGCAAAGATCTTAACCAAATTATAATGCATGAATTGATGATACATGCAGGGGTATCAGTTCTGGGTAGAAACAGATGGAAGTGGAAGATTTAAAATAAACAATGTAATTCCAGGAGTAGGAATAGTGTATTGGCTTCATGCATGGGTTCCTGGTTTTATCGGAGACTATATCTCCCAACAACCCATCACGGTCTCTTCAAGTAAGTAAATACTATATGCTTACATCATCATGAATATTAATTGATTCTTTTATATGCAGATTCGGAGACGAAGCTAGGAAATTTGGTGTACATCCCTCCAAGAGACGGTCCAACAGTGTGGGAGATAGGCTTTCCTGATCGAACAGCTATAGGTTTCTATGTTCCTGATGTCAATCCATTGTATGTTAACAAGCTCTTTCTTCACAGCCCAGAAAAGTAAGTAACAAAACTACGAGTCTACTACACTCTTATATTATTAGTTAATTAAACAAATATAAATTTATGCAGGTATAGACAATATGGTTTGTGGGACAGGTACACCGATTTGAACCCAGAATCAGATCAAGTTTTCACAATAGGCATCAGTGATCCAAAGAAAGATTGGTTCTTTGCTCATGTGGACAGGTTAATTAATTCATCAATATAATTAATTGAAGATATGACATATGGAGACTCATAAGTTAGTGATGATAGAACAAGTAAAAACTCATATCATCAAGCAATGTGAATGCAGAAGGAGATCATCAGGAGTGGAGAATAAATATGTGGCAACAACTTGGACTATAAAGTTCAAGCTTGGTTCAGTAAGCAGGGGGGTGTACATGCTGAGGATAGCAATTGCATCTGCCACCCGCTCCGATATGCAGGTAATTAATTAGCTAGCTAGAAGAAAGACACCATCTTCATTATCACCATGATCATCATCACATGATGAAGTTGCAGGTTCAGGTGAATAATAATAGTAGCTGCTACATGGATCTGAAGGAGGAGGAAGCAGCAGTAATAATAGGGACAGACAACACAGTTTGCAGACATGGGATTCATGGGCTTTACAGATTATTTAGTGTTGCAATTTCCTCTTCATCCTTGTTTGCTGATGAGGATAATTCCATTTTTCTTATTCAAGCAAGGGGAGGAGATGCACTTTGTGGTCTTATTTATGATTACTTAAGGCTAGAAGCTCCTTTCAATTAATATATAATTCATTCATTAGAAACCAAGCCTGCTCTGTTCATGTTTTCTTTGTGTATATACATGATGAGATTGTCTTTAATTGCATACCTCTCAGTATAGCCTTTGAAACCAAGCCATGCCTTATTAAGCATCCACCCATCTTCGATATGAATCTTACTGTACCTTTTATAGTCGAGCTTCGACCTTTTCTTCCCTATGACTATATAATATTCTTAATAAGAATTCACCATTATTTTCCTTGTCACAACCATGCCTTTACAAATTATTGTTAATTTGCAGATAGAAAATGGATGGATTGAAAAAGTTAAATATAAATCTTTATAACTTATTAATTTTTAAATATTATATATATTTATAATACACTCTTTTCTAAGTTATCTTATAAGTTAAGAACAAAATTAAAAATTAAATTAAATTTTTAAATATGTAATATTTACAAAGTATGTAAAAAAAATTAAAATTAGATATATAATCTTAATAACTTATTAATTTTATAATTTATTAAAAAAAAATTAACTTTAACTTTTTTTCAAATAAATTATTATATTTACAAAAATTGATAATAGAGAAAGATAAATTATAAGAATAAGTTAAATTGTTAACATAATTTTGAATGACACATTGTTTTCTTGTTCAACTTTTAGAAAGACATTTGTCACACATGCAAACAATGTTTATGACAAATGTAAACAATGTTTGTAAAGTAGATGAGGAAAATGACAATTTTTGGTGTCTATTGAGAGGGAATCAAGTCAACAAACATAGATTCAAAATTTTTCAAATAATGCTTCATCCTAACCTCTTCCACCCTTCTCTCCTTAGACAGTTCTTTCAACTCTATTCAAATGCAAAATCCATACCATAATTGTGTTTCCCATATAAAAGAACCAGTCTTCCTCCTAAAATCACACCAAACCAAATAATCTCTATTATGGAACTTCGGCAAGGAATATCGATGTTGCTTTTAACAATTAAGCTGCTGGCACTGGTTATTTTTCTGGGTTATTTGACTATATGGATTATGATGCCTACAAATACTTTTTACTTACACTGGATGCCTAATATCCATTCCAAGGTCGACTCCACCTTCATTGGAGAAGAAGGTACATGTATATATATATTCCTATAAAGATTTTTAACCCACAAACAAAATTGATTCTAATTTTCAAATTCTGCAGGATCAAACATACTTATATACACATTTCCAATCTTATTTATTTCCATCTTGGGGGGATTATACCTACACCTTGGACAGAAATATGGCCTTCATAGGGAAATGTAAGCTTATAATTGTAAATATCTCTTTCTTACTTATCAGGATAAAAAATGACGATATACCTTCTATGAACAGCTGTTTGCCGAGTAATCCTGTTTCTTCCTTCTTGAAACGACCTGCATTAGTGAGAGGGCCTCTGGGCATAGTGTCTTGGACCGAGTTGTCCTTTTTTGTTATGTTTGTTGTGCTCTTGGTGTGGTCTTTCTTTGCATACTTATATGGTTTGTTTATAGGCATCACTCCACAATCTGCAACAAAGATGGGAGAGACTGTGTAAGTTATTATTTTATGGAGGGGAAAAGAGTTTGTATTTAATAGACATTTATAAAGGGATTTGGGGGTTTTCTTATTTTTTTGGCAGGTGGGAAGATAAGTTAGAGACTGCAGCCCTCTTGCTCGGTCTTGTTGGTAATATTTGCCTGGGATTTCTATTCTTCCCAGTGACGAGAGGATCTTCAATATTGCGGTTAATAGGCCTAACATCCGATGCCAGCATCAAGTATCATATTTGGGTTGGACATATAGTTATGAGCCTATTTACTGCACATGGATTCTGCTTTGTAATCTTTTGGGCAAACACAAATCGCATCTCTGAGGTAAACACTTGATAGGCTGTTTTGATCATGATTTGGAAAATAAATCTATATTTGTTAGAAAGAGTCAATATGATCTAAAAAAAAAATCATCATGATAAACAAATAATCTAAATATGTATATCAAATTAATCAAAATATTACACTATAACTTGGATCATGATCAAGAAAATAATGTGTGTACCAAATAAGACATCAAAAACTAACTATAATCTGGATCATCATCCAACAAAAATCAAATTCAATTATCTTTGGCGAATTTTCATGAGATGAGATCATGTGATTGTGACAAAATATTAACCCATGAACGCACCTTCTGTTCTTTTTTTCTCTTATAAATCAAGGATTGTGTCAAAATGCTAGTTTACAGAAAGGCTCAATAATGGTGCCTATATTTGGAATGATCCAATTCTAAACACAAAGGGGAAAAAAGACTTTCAACTAAACGAGACAGTGTCAAACAAGAAAGAATAGAGAAGGAATTTTTCCAAAATTTCCTAAAATGGTAAAACAATTATGCTGCTGTATTAAGAGAAACACTGAAATATGCAGATGCTCAAATGGGAAGGAGTAAGAGTTTCAAACCTAGCAGGAGAAATAGCTTTAATTGCAGGGCTAGCCATGTGGATCACAAGCTTCACCAGCATAAGGCGAAAGATTTTCGAGCTCTTCTATTATACTCATCACCTATATGTCATATTCATCATATTCTATGTGTTCCATATCGGTTTCTCCCACTTCGGCATCACACTCCCTGGCTTTTACCTCTTCTTGGTCGATAGGTATTTACGCTTTTTACAATCTCAGCAAAAAGTATGCTTGGTATCTGCACGTGTCTTACCTTGTGAAGTCGTGGAATTGAGTTTCGCCAAAAATCCAGGTAAGTTCATCTACATATAGGGTTAGACATAGTACAGATTAGAAAAGATCAATGACAATGAATATCTTGCACCCATATTAGGGTTGAGGTACAATCCAACAAGCAACATATTTATCAATGTGCCCAGCATCTCCAGGCTTCAATGGCATCCATTTACTGTTACCTCAAATAGTAATATGGATCCTGAAATTCTAAGTATCGTCGTTAAAAGCGAAGGATGCTGGACTCAACAGATTTACCAAACCATATCAAAGTCTTCTCAAATGGAGAGGATTGAGGTGTCAACAGAAGGACCTTATGGACCTGCTTCAACTCAATATTCAAGGTACTAATACACACAAGTAGATGAACATAAGAAATAGAAACAATGGTAAGGAAGAAGTCATAGGTTGTGTTTTGATAACACACAACTTATTACTTAATCTACATGATATTCAGATTCAGTTAATTAATTAGATTCAGCTTAGTTGAGCTACAAAATTTGACTTATTACAGTAAGATTTTCTAAATGATTCTTTAATCCCTATAAATTAATCAAGTTGCATCATTATAAAGATAAAATAGTCATGTAAAGACTTTCCCAACATTATTTCCATATTTATAAAATCAACTGGCATACCAATTACTTAAAATTTAGATATATTTATTTGGTTTATTCAGCATTTATTTTTCAAGAGCTTGACTTATTCCACACTTACAATTCAATATTCAGCTTTCTAACAATTAATTTTCAGTTTTTATATACAAACCCTTACATTTGGATTCCTAAATAAGTGGAAAGGCAATAATTTACATATATTTTTGTTAATGCTAATGAACTTTTCTAGCACCCAACAACTGCACTACTACTACTACTCATAAGCTCAATGACAGTTTTCAATTAGTGGAAGTTTATACTCTCTAGTTTTAGCCGGAAATATTTGTGCAAATAAGTCCATACTTACTGTGCAGTTATGACAAACTTGTTTTGATAAGTGGAGGAAGCGGCATTACTCCTTTTATATCAGTTATTCGTGAACTACTCTTTAAAGCTGGTACCACAAGAAGAGACAAGAACTCGGATGTTCACCTCATTGCTGTTTTCAAGACGTCAGTGGAATTAACCATGCTAGACCTCCTCCTCCCAGTTTCTGGCAACAAATATGACATTTCAGGCCTAAATTTGTCCATTGAAGCATATGTAACAAGAGATAAAGAGCATTGTACAGATGACAGGAGGCTCTGCAAAACCACATGGTTCAAACCTAGCGACAAAGACGTACCAATTTCTGGAATTTTGGGATCAGGGAACTGGCTTTGGCTTACAGCCATAATTTCATCCTCATTTATCATCTTCCTGCTTATGATCGGGATAATCACACAGTTCTATGTATACCATATTGACCACAATACCGATATGAGATATCCATATTCTGCCAAATCAGCTCTGAATATATTAGTCATATGCTTTTGCATAGCAATACCTGCAACTGTAGCTTTTCTTTTGAACAAGAGACAAAAGGCCAAGGAAGTTAATCAAATCCAAAATATGGATATGCCGACACCAAATACCTCACCAGGGTGGTGCAACAATGGCAATATAGAGCTGGAAAGCCTTCCCTATCAATCTCTTGCTCAAACTATTAAAGTGCACTATGGAGAAAGACCTAAATTTCAAAGTAAGAATCTTCTCTAAGCACATTAATATTTTCTTTCATTAATCAACTGACAAGCCAAAATAGTTCATAATATAAATCTCTATATATCTGGTAAAATGAGGACAATTCAACCGTCCAAGAATTTGGCATGCAATGAATGCAGAAAATCTATAACCTTTGATATAGATAATATTTATCCACAAAAAGTAAACATTGCTTCCTATTTTTTCTTTTACAGAATTGCTACCTCAACTGTTTGTGGGATGCGAAGGATGCAGCACAGCTGTCCTTGTTAGTGGCCCAAAAAGAATGAGGCAAGATGTAGCAGAAACTTGTTCATCCAGATCATCAGCAGATAATTTACATTTTGAATCAATCAGCTTTACATGGTGATTAGATATATAAGAAATCTAAAGTACTTAAGTGATCAGAAACACTGAGTTTTTCCAAGCTTCAGATATAAAGCGAACCCTTGATGCAATGTTGAGAAAACACATGAAAGAAATGCATTGCTCGTATTTCTCCCTTTTGTGATTGTCATCCTTGAAGCCCCGGCAAAGCTTCTTTATATACTTGAAATCAGTAACAGCACAAAATTAAAACCATGTAAATTAAATTAAAAAAGTTAAAGGATAAGTACGTTCAAAATTCTGTCTAAAGTTTTTATTGATTATATGATGTATGGGTTCATTTCGAGCATCTACTACAGTCAAGTGAAGAAACATTATTTGAACATCACATCAATGCAGCAGTTATTGTATGTTGAGACATTAAGATAGGAATCATAAAGGGGAAGGGAATTCATCTTGATGCCAAAAGTGACTCTTTTAACTTCACCAAGAAATCAGAAGCAAGTTCAAAATTTCAGAAACTACTGAAACAATGATCTAGACATGGTACATTTACATACTAAATGAAATCATCATGATCCAACTATCCAAGCTAAAGAATAGCCCAACTGCAAATGGGTAGTTTGTACATATGGAATAACTAACCGAGAACAAAGAATAATGGAGGATTTTTTAGGTGTACGAGGGAAGTCCAAGTATATTTTGTCTGGGAATCATTTCCAATGTTTATAAGAACAACCATATATTAAAACAATCATTTAATGACCATTGCATCTTTCTGACCTATAATATGGGGAGAGAAAGGTAGTCAAGAGTGAACAAAAATTCAAATTAGTTGAGTAAACCTCAGCCTATGGAAAAAGATTAAAATAAAAATTATAATTAAAACCAATTAGGATGCTGAAATACTATCTATCAACTGACAAAGAAGAAGAAAAAACTAATCTTGTTTAAACCTTAAATGGCTGCTCAATGCACAAAAAATGGCATCTTATGATTGCAAAGCCAGAGAAGTTCATCTTTTTCTGGGTGATACATCAACATAAGAATCTGGAATTGCAGAAAATTTTGGACCAGAAGTATATGTCCTGCCACTGCTACATCGAAAAGATCCCCTTTCTTCCCTTGTGCTCCTGATTATCTCTCTTCTATCATCACGGCTCCTAATGTATTTATTTTCATCATGAATGTTGTAAGCTTCAAAATCTTCAGCATCATTCCGGGCCCTCTTAACAAAACCATTGGTGTCATAGCGCCTGAACCGATGAACCATCCCATTTTTGTCGGTATGTTTTCTTCTATCATCGTCACAACTTTCATACTTGCTTCCTCTACCAGTCATATCAGTAAACCTTCCTGAACGAACCATGCCACCTCCAAACTGCTCATCAAATTTTGTCCTCCCCATGGAATCTACCCAATTGAACCTCTGGTTCCGCTTAAACATTCTTCCAGGTGATCTGCTGCTGATACGATCAGAATCATCATTCCGGCTATCATTCCATTTAGAATGGTACTTGGAGAAAAGTTTACCACCAGACGGCAAGAAATTATCTTCCTCGTCTGATGTGAAACTGGACTTGGTAAAAGGGAGCCGTGTCCTCTCCATTCTGGCTTCAAACCTTAAATCTGGTGACCTACTGCGGTGCTTGACTCCAACATATCTTTCCCTTGGAAAATTCCATACAGGGGGAGATCGAGTTCTAGACCGTGATCTAAATTTCCTGTGATTTCTAGAAAAGTTAGTTCCTCTTAAAGGAACAGGAGAAATGCAATGTTGTTCTCTCTGGGGTATACTATGCACCATCCGCGCAGAGAATAATGAATGATTATCAGATGCTAGGTCATCAGGTGCAGCACATGGGAAGTCATTCCTGGTGCTTCTGGTAAACCCTTGCCCAACAATTGATGGTCTGCTGCCTCGGCTTCTGCTCCTGCTATCATTTCTTGGTGATCTCTTGAGGAAAACGCATTTAGAGGAATAACTTATAGGTTGTCTCTGACCATGATAATTTAACCCCCTTGGTTTTTCATCATTTAGCCTGGAGTAGTCATCGGTCTCTTGTGGATGATGATAACTAGTTAAATAGTGGTTGTTTCTAGAATCCCAGTAGGATGCCGAAGAACCAACACAATCATCATTTTTGTGGTCTCTGTCTGGCAAAATCACTCTCCTGAAGCACTTGTCTGATCCAGCATCCCTTTCTTCTAGGGCTAGGGCACTTGCTTCATCAAGATTACTGGATCTGAAAATTAATCAATACATTAGAAAAAGGGTAATTATATTTTTAAAAATAGAGTAGAAACTAAATAATTAACATAAGTACAGGGCTTAGGCATACCCAGTTTGCTTTGCATAAACAGCATCCTTCCAGTGTATAACATCAGATCGTGATGGTCCTTCCAAGTGTGGAAACAATTTTTTTCCTCCAGATGCCTTTGGTACACTCTCTGCTGCACAAGAGGCTTTACCATCACTTGAGCTGACAGCATTTGTGGCTACACTTCTGCCACTTGAAGCTTCACAACCTTCTGGCAGTTGAAGATCACGTCCTGACTGTTGTTTAGTATTTGAGCTAGCTGATGGTGTCAGTCCCACCATATCATCACATATTCCATCTTGCACAGCACTCTCCGGAGAATTCCCCTTCCTCATATTTTGGCATTCAGGAGAACTAGATTTAGGTGGGAAAAAGTTAGAAGCATTATGCTCCACTTCCCCGTCATCCCCATAGTCCAATGAGTCAATTTCAACTTCATTCTCCTCCCCAAGATATAAAATACAATCCTCCCTCAGCTCACCATCTTCAAAAGAGGACTCATAGCCTGTCTGAGCCTCACTCATCCTCCCATTAACAGCCATGCAGCCATTCTCTACATTGGAAATAAGAGAACTCAACGTAGACTTGTCAGGAGACTTATTGGACTGCAAGGAAACAATCGGAGATGCATCAGGAGTAGCATCTACTAGATTCTCTTGGCTCAGAACATTTACAGCATGTCCCAGCTGCATTTCTCCACCAGTAGTGCCCAATAAACACAAGTTCCCTCCTTGTTCAAGTGATTCACAAGAAGAATTCATAATGCCTAACTTATTCGTAGAATGCTCTACATTAACCGTTTGACAGGTCTCTGTTCTGTGTATATCAGGGAAATGAGAAAGTTCCCTGAAATTCTCCTCAAGGTTAACACCCTCAACGCTAGTGACTTTTCCTTCAATTAGAAGACCAGAACAAACATCGTGCAAAGAATATTCTTCTCTAGTTTGCATGACACTGTTACAAGAACGCGTTTCCAAGATTTCAGTTGATGGACAACTTCTACCCAAAATTATATCATTATCCACAGGATACTGCCCAAGAGGCACCGGAGAATGCTCAGGATCCCCACACATGTCTGAACCTTCCGTCTTTTGCAGCCTTTCACTGTGGCTTCCACCATCAGGAAAGCTTAAGCCATCGTCAAAGGGTTGTTCCCACGCCTCCATCTCAGTGTTCAAGTCCCAGTGTAACCTGTCATATTTCACAGTAGCGGATTGATTTATCACCTCACGATCACTAACATCAGAAGCTTTCTGCAACTCAGCTGTAGGAATGTCTTGAGCATCTGAAGGCTTCTGTTCAGGTGATGGGTTTTCAACAAACTCATCAACTGCATCTACAGATGTCACGGGTTCTTTCAGGACTGCATCTACAGATGTCACAGGTTCTTTCAAGACTGCATCTACAGATGACACAGACACAACAGTGTCAGTTATCTTTGCAGTTGAAGATTGATCTGCTATAGACTCTTCTTTAGCATGCCCAATATCATTAATCATACTACTGCAAGCAATAGCTGCAAGAAGAGCAATGCCAGAGAAGTCCAAATGATTTTTCCCACACATGGATTTACATGGCTTTCCATTTGTCAAACTGTTATCAACACCTTTCGGACCAAAAACAGCAACTATTTTATCATCAAAAGTCACTTCTTCTGGAAGGCAATCCAAGTCTGCAGAACAGCATTGACCTGAAGCACCTTTACCATGCCGTGTCTTATTTAGCTTAGGTTTTAGAGAAGGGAATTGATTCCTAGCTGGAAGTCTTCTTTTCTTAAATGGTACATGCTGCACCTTATTGGCAAACCGTTGCCCAAGAACAGCTACACCATGCTGCCACAAACATTAAAAGTTAACATCACAAAGTGTAAAGCTACCAAATACTAAGCAAAACTAGGACTAGGTACCTTCTCTGATTCAGAAACAGATGACCAGTCTCTATGAGGACTCCTGGAATCCACTAGCACTCTGTTAGCCCAGACTCTGGTCCCTTTACGAGAAGTTCTAAAGCCTTTCGTAGCTGTCTTCCATCTTAACTCAGGATTTACAAAATTAGTGAGTTTAACACCAACTGTTCCCAGCATGTTTGAAGTTTGAGTTTCTATTCCATCAACCATCACCCTGTCACGAGCTTTGCAAGGTCCCTTAGAGAGTACTTTAGTCTTCTGACATTTTAAATCAATACATACAGGAGTTCCACAGTTGCAAAAACGAGTCTGCAAGTAGCAAATTTCATTATCATAACCTCCCAATAAAAAAAAAAACAAAATTATATGCAATGTATCCAAGCCTTGATCCAAAACATAATAAAACAACGTAAAATTCAAAACATATTAAGCTGATTCTTCATTGAAACAATTTGAAAATAAAATTGGGCCCTAAACTATTGCTTCTTCATTTCCTTCAGATATTCTTATGCAATAATAATATCAACCTCCAAAATATCACTTTCCATGGAAAAGATTACGATTTTAGATTCCAATCTCTATAAATAAACAAGCATGACCATCTGATTATACCTATCTTCATAAACATATATCCATTTGATTCAAAATAATTTTAGTCCATCAAACATGTATTTGAATGTACATGTCACTTCAACAAATACATCTACAGATTGTGCGTATCAGGAAACTATACCAGCTTTCTCTAAATCATTTATTTTTAACTTGTTTCCTGTTCGCAATGCATAAATTCTCAAGTCAATCTCACTAGAAAGTAAAAGAGAGCACAGCATACAAAAGGCCCTAAAATGATTCCGTGATGGAAAATTTTAGTAAACCGTTTACTTCTGAATTCAAAGAAAGGAGGGCAAAAAAGAAGCTGACCACACACACCATGTAATCAAACTCCACATTAAGCTTTTCCTCTGCAAATGGTAGAATAATGCATCATCTGAATATCCTGTTGAAAGCCAAGAATAAAAAACTGGCAAGATTAACAATGGAACCAGTGCATGATGTATCGACAGCTAATATATCTGATGCAAAGAAGAAAACAAACTGCACCATGCCTCCACAAAAAACCTTTTTGTGTAAAGAAAATAGTTAAAAGAGGAGATGTGGGGAAACAAAAATTTCGTTGCTTGAACTTTGAATATTGAGGATAGAAGTAAGTTGGTCGAAAACAGAAAAAAAATTCTTTAGTTTCAAATTAAAATTATTTTTGCTTTGTACAGATGTTCTCAAATGAGACAGACCCCATCTGCTGCTGGTAACTAAGCAACCATCATCATCCAAACGCCGCTATGAATCATAAAACCAAGAAGAAAACGGTGATGTAACTTTCTTCAGACAAAATTTCCTTTCCCAAAAGGGATCAAAATATCTTGAAGATGATCCAAAAAGATATAAAAGAACTATCAAGAGGAGTTCATGAACAAGCCTCAAGGACTATGTTGCTTCAGGGCAAAAAATCGGTGAGGAATCAGTCAGGATCTGTAAAGTTTGCCATCCATTCAGAAAAGAAAAAGGCAGGATTTAATGATTATTCATTCAACAGAAGAAATTTTCGATATTTTCAAGTGGGTTTTCATCAGAGCGTCCGAGGAACAATTTCTATACTACTTATCAATTAGGAACCTTTTGCCGAGATCCGAAAATTAATCATTAAAATAATCTCCTGAACAAGGGCCAGATATCTTCATCCTCTCTCATAATACTGTGAATGAAGTGAAATAGAAAAAGATCCTGAAACAGTATACGCTTCCAAAGATTTCTCTTAACAAATAGGAGATCTGACAAATCTAAAAACAAGAGAAGCTTCTCCGATGTTGCCGATCGAGATCTGAGGAACACATGAACCTTGTTCTTCATTGATCGATGATAAAGGACCAAAATAAAAGCGTAGGTATCACAACTAGTGTTGCTTATACCTGTTCTTCGTATTCCAGAAATGGATCGAGTATCGTCCGATGTAAAATCTTCCAGATCTTGCAACTGAAGACGATCGAAAACTCTTCCGCTACGTGGTTCTCGTTTGAAGGTTTGATCCGTTATCAGCAAGAATAAATATACGATTATATAACAGAGACGACGACAACGGCTGAAGAATCGCCCGGCCAAACCTTATCTCCTCAAGACTTTCGATTTATCTATCTTTCTTCTGTTCTTTCTGCCTCTGGACGTGGCTGACAGTATTTCACGAACGATGACAAGGGAAACTCAGAGCCTCACCACGTATTTATGGTTGACTTAGGACCCAAAATACCCCTCCTTTTTATGACTAAAATACCCTCCCCTCTATGCCCTACCTAAAAGTCAAATTTTTATTTAATGTCAAAGTACTTCATGACGTGGAGTTTCGGAGATAAACGATTGGTTAATTCCACGTTATGCATCTCTATAATTATAGTTATTAATTGGACTTATTAGTGCAAATAAATCAAAAAAAATAAGTTTATTTATTGTATAATTAAAATTATATTATTAAATTGAATAATTTTAAACAAATAAGAAAATTAAATTTGTCCGATTTAACATTTAATCTATATAACGTGAGTGAGGTCTGATTTGGGCTCAAGCCCATCTTAAAGGAAAAATAAATAAATAATTATATATTTTTTATGTTAAAAATATTATATTATTCTCTAATTTTTTAATTCTTAAAATAGATAAAAATCTAAACTAAATCTAGCAAATTCATTCATAAATTTTCCAAAAAACAATTCAAGCACGTTACAAAAAAAAAAAAAAAAAATCAAATCCACCTTTATGAAATAAACAAAATCAAACTTATAAAAAAAAATTAAGAAATGGCTAATAATTTATTTATTTTTATTAAATTATCTTATTTTTATAATAAATAGGTATTTTAATACACATCAACTATTGAACTTTATAATGAGAATCAAAATTGAGGTGTATTTAGTCTAAAAAGAAACTTATGATACTAAATAATCTGTTCTTTAATTGAACAAAATTTTAATGAAGATTTAAAACTTTGTTTATTACAACAATATGTATATGAATACTAATAAATAATAACATGACTGTAAATGTTACTTTGACATATAAATGTTTACTTTTATATCCTAGTCAGCGTTTTATTTAAATTTTATCCATCCTCTAACATGACTGTAACGAATGGAAAGTTAGCCAAGAGTGAAGAAAAGATTAAAAAAAAAAATTATAACTTAAAATCAATTAAGATGGTGAAATACCTATCTACAGGCTGACAAAAAAGAAAGAAAAATAGGAAAATCTAAAATCCTATTTAGACCTTAAATTGCTACTCAATGCACAAAGAAACCAGAGAGGATTCATCTTTTTGCTGGTGATAAATGTTCATCATATTCTGGAATTGCAGAGAATTTAGGACCAGAAGTATAAGTCCTGGCAGCGCTACATCGAAAAACCCTTTCTTCCCTAACGATATTCCTGTCATTGCTCCTCCTAATGTACCTATTTTCATTGTGATCGTCAAAATCATACCTGAACTGCTTAACAACACCGTTAGTGTCAAACCGTCTGACCCTACTACTACTATTATGAACCATTTCATACTGTTTTCTTCTATCATCGTCAAAGCTGTTGCTGCTGTCATACTTGCTTACCCTACTACCACTTCTATCATCATTATTACCTGATCGAAACTGCTCATCAAATTTTGACCGATTAAACATTCTTCCAGGTGGTGATCTTCTGCTGATACGATCAGAATCATCGTTCCATTTCTTGGAGGAAAATCTACCAGACGGCAATAAATTATCTTCTTCGTATGGGAGTCGTGTCCTCTCCATCTTGACTCCAATATATCTTCTTTCTCTTGGCGGCAACAAATTCCATGCAGGGGGGGATCGAGTTCTGGACCTAGACCTAGACCTGGATTTCCTGTTAGGTCTAGATAAATCAGCTCCTCTTCTTACATGAACAGGAGAAATGCATTGTTCTTTATTATCACTTGGGAAATCATTCCTGGTGCTTCTTCTTGTAAACCCTCCTCGACTTCTTCTGCTCCTCCTGCTATCATCTCTCATTGAAACTGTTCTCCTGCGCTCTATATAGTCGTTACCAGGTGATCTAGTGCGGGAAGGACCACCATAAGCACCGTCTTTATAATAATAGTTTTTGTTTCTCGAATCCCAGTAGGAGGCCGAAGAAGAACCAACACAATCATCATCTTTGTTGTCTCTGTCTTCTTGTTGCAAGGAGGAAGAATTCACTCTCCTCGAAAACTTGTCTGATGCAGCACCCCTTTCTTCTAGGGTTAGGGCCCTTGATTCATCAACATGATTGGATCTGCAAATTAATAATAGAGCAACCATTTCTAAGAATTCACATAACTTATCACTTAATCTAAATAATTAAATGCTCAGTTCAATTAATTTTTTTGATAATTGTTATTTAAGATCACTTAATTATTTAAGTCCATATTCAACTCAAATAACATTTAAAAAAAATTAACTCTAATCCTTGAAAATTAACCAAAGGATAAAATAGTCGTAGAATACTTTCCCAACTTTAATTCCATATTACATCAAATCAACTTGAATATATAATACTTAAAATCAGATATCGGTTTCATTTGGTTTATTCAGCAGTTATCTTTCACACACTAGATTAATTTGGCAGGTAAAATTCAGTATTCAGAACTTAATTTTTCAGTTTTATAAAGCTAAATAAATAACTGAGACACATAAGTAACAGGATTCGGGCATACCCAGTTTTCTTTGCATAAACAGCATCCTTCCAGTGCCTAACATCAGATCGTGATGGTCTTTCCAAATGCGAAAACATTTTTTTCCCTATAGATACCTTGGGTATACTCTCTGCTGCAAAAGTGGTGACTTTACCGTCAAGTGATTCATCAACACAATTATTGATAAAATTGAGTCTTGAGCTGCTGACAGCATTAGTGGCTACACTTCTACCACTTGAAGCCTCACAACCTTCTGGCAATTGAAGATCACGTCCTGACTGTTGTTTAGTATTTGAACTAGCCGATTGTGTCAGTCCCATCATATCTTCACCTATTCCATCTTGCACAGCACTCTCCAGTGAAATCCCCTTCCTCATATTTTGGCATTCAGGAGAACTAGATTCTGGTGGGAAAAAATTAGAAGCATTATGCTCATTTTCCCCATCATCCCCATAGTCCAAAGAGTCAATTTCACATTCAACTTCATTCTCCTCCCTCAGCTCACCATCTTCGAAAGAGGACTCATAACCTGTCTGAGCCTCACTCATCTTCTCATTTACAACCATGCAACCATTCTCCATATTGGAAACAACAGAACTCATTGTAGACTTGTCAGGAGACTTATTGGACTGCAAGTGAACATTTGCAGCTTGTCCCAACTGCGTTTCTCCTCCTTGTTCAAATGATTCACAAGAAGAATTCATTATGCCTAACTTATTCACAGAATGCTCACCATTTACCGTTTGACAGGTCTCTGCTGTTATCACTATATCAGGGAAATGAGAAGGTTCCCTGAAATCTTCCTCATGGTTAACATCGTCATCGCTAGTGACTTTCCCAGAATAAACATCATGCTTAATTTGGGATTCATCATCATGCAAAGAAGAATCTTCTCTACTTTGCATGATATTGTTAAAAGAACGCATTTCGAAGATTTCAGAAGATGGACCACTACTAGCAAAATTATCCACAGGATACTGCACAAGAGGCAACAGAGCATGCTCAGGATCCCCACACAAGCCTGAACCTTCCATCTTCTGAAGCCTTTCACTGTGACTGCCACCATTAGGACAGCTTACAGCATCGTTTTGAAGATTGAGAATGGAATCATCAAAGGGTTGTTCCCACGCCTCCATAACAGTGTTCAAGTCCCAGTGTAACCTGTCATACTTCACAGAAGCAGATTGATTTATCACCTCACTGGCATAAACATCAGCAGCTTTCTGCAACTCAGCTGAAGGAATGTCTTGAATATCTGAAGGTTTCTGTTCAGCAAGCGGGTCTTCAACAAAATCATCAACTTCATCTACAGATGTCGCAGATTCTTTTGGTAGTTGCATTGAGGCAATGGTGTCAGTTATCTTTGCAGTTGAGGATTCATCTTCTATTGTCTCGTTTTTAACATGCTCAATATCATTGATCATACTACTGCAGGCAGTCTCTGCAAGAAGATCAATACCTGAGAAGTCCAAATGTCTTTTCCTACACATGGATTTAGGTGGCTTTCCATCTTTCAAACACTTGTCAACATCTTTAGGACTGAAAACAGCAACCACAGATTCATCCAAAGTCATTGCTCGTGAAGGGCATTCCAAATCTGCAGAACAGCATTGATCTGAAGCAACATTACCGTGTTGGGTTTTATTCAGCTTAGATTTTAGAGAAGAATGGGATTGCTTTCTAGCTGGTGGTGATGATGAATGGCGCAGAAGTCTCCTTTTCTTAAATGGTACATGCTGCACATGATCGGCAAACCGTCGCCCAAGAACAGCTACACCATGCTGCCAAACATATTACAAAGTTAACTTCGCAAGATTTTAAGATATGAAATACTAAGCAAAACTAGGAATATTACCTTCTCTGATTCAGAAACAGATGACCAGTCTCTTTGAGGACTCCTGGCATCCACTAGAACACTGTTAGCCCAGATTCTGGTCCCTTTTCTAGAAGTTCTAAAGCCTTTTGTAGTTGTCTTCCAACTTAACTCAGGATTTACAAAATTAGTGAGTTCAACACCAACTGTTCCCAACATGGTTGCAGTTTGAGTTTCTATTCCATGCACAATCACCTTCTCACAAGCTTTGCAGGGCCCCTTAGTGAGTACGTTAGTCTTTCGACCTATTAAATTAGTGCATACAGGAGTTCCAGAGTTGCAAAAACGAGTCTGCAAGAAGCACAATTTCCTTAACCTAACTTCTCGTGCAAGATAAAGCCCACATACTATACAATGTAGCAAAGCCCTGAGCTAAATCCATAAAGTAAAATTAAAAAAATTAATGAATTAATTAAGCTGATTCTTCATTCAAACAATTTGAAAATAAAATCTAGATCTGAATCTTGAATTTCTCCAGATATCCATATGCCATAAGAATGTGACCTCAGAATTATCATTTTCCATGGGAATAGCTTATGATTTTAGAATGCTCAAATATCCAGATGATTCAACCAGATGATTTTAGTCTATCAAACATGTGTATTTGAATGTGCGTTTCACTTCAACAAATACTTATACAGATTTAGGAAATGAGGAAAATTATATTAACCTGTTCCTGCTCAATACTAGAGGCAACGCACTAGAAATTCTCAAATCAATCTCTAGAAGGCAAAAGAGAACACCATGTATAAAAGGACCTAAAATGATTCCATGAAGAAAAATATATAAATTTCGAATTGAATAAAGGAGGGTAAAACGGAGCTAACCACACACCATGTAATCAAACACCACATTAGGCTCCTTCTACACACATGGTAGAATAATGCATCATAGGTGGACAGATCTGAATATCCTGTTTATAGCCAAGAATTAACCACTGGTAAGATTAACTATGGAAACCAGAGGCATGATGTATGACAACTAATATATCTGATACAAAGCAGAAAACAAACTGCAAGCATATGCCTCCCCAAAAATCTTTAGGGTCAAGAAAATAGTTCAAAAAGGAGATATGGGAAAAAACACCAACAGTACACGCCATAATTTTGTTGAATTTGCGGAAAAAATGGTTGAAAACAGGTGCAATTTTCTTCTATAAAGGATATTTAAGTTCAAATTAAAATTATTTTTGCATTGTGCAAATACTCTTAAATGACAACATCATAGGTTTCTCAAAAAACAAAGACCCCACATCTGCTGCTAAATAATCAACCATCATCACGGAGATGAATCTTCAAACCAAGAACAAAATGGTGTTGTAACTTTCTTCAGGCCAACTTCACTTTCCCCCAAAAAGATAAAACTATCTTGAAGATCATCCAAAAAGAAACAAGCACTATCAAGAGGAATTCTAGAACAAGCCTTAAGAAACATGCTGCTTCAGGAAAAAATATCGGTGAGGAGTCGGACAGGATCTGTAAAGTTTATCATCCATTGAGAAAAAGAAAAGGCATGATTTAACGATATCCATACAGCAGAAGAAATTTTCGATATTTGCATGTGGATTTTTCATCAACGCGTCCAAGGAAGAATCTCCTTCAAAACATCAGAAGAATCTTTTCTATACTAATCAATTAGGGACCTTTTGCTTAGATCGGAAAATTACAAGTCGATACGGCGATTCTGATAATCTCCTGAACAAGGGCTAGATATCATCTTCCTCTCCAGCCTCAGGAGATTGTACTGTGAATGAAGCGAAATAATAAAAAAAATCTTGAAACAGTATATGCTTGCAAAGAATTCGCATAACAAATGGGAGATCTGTCGAATCCTGAAACAATGGAATCATTCCGGCGTTCCTGGATGAGATCTGAGGAACTCAGGCACCTCATTCTTCACTGATCGGTGATAAAGGACCAAAATAAAAGCGTAGTTATCAATCAAGACTAGTGTTACTTGTACCTGTTCTTCAGATTCCAGAAAAAGCTTCGGCGAAGAATCACCCGATGGAAAACATAGAGTCCGGCGAAGATGCCTTCTGCACGCGAAAAATCTTCCAGATCTAGACAACAACAAGAACAAAGTTTTCTGCAACGCCTTCCTCTGTTTGTTCAAATCAACGAAGATACGATCAAGTTATTCAGAATCGGACGTCGATCAATAGAACGCCGATCGCTGAACAACCGTCGCGACGTCCTTCGCTCTCTTCACACTTTCGATTCTATCTCTCTTTCCTTTCCTCTGTTCTCTCTGCCTCCGGACGTGGATTACGACGATGACGATGATGATTTGATTTCACGAACGATGAGAATCTTGTCCGAGCCTCGCCCCGTATTTATGGTTGACTTCGTACCCAAAATACCCTTCACCTTCTTCTTGATTTGACTAAAACGCCCTCTAAGCCCTAATCTAAATTCATGATTTGTTTAAGGTCAATAAACATCATGACGTGGCTTTTTAGAGATAAACGATTGGCTAATTCCCTAGCAACATTATCGCATCTTCCTTAATTAAAGTTACTTCTTTATGACTCATATAAATTATTTTCTTTTATATTAATAAAAAAAAAATTAATTGCATGGTAAAAAATATTTACAAAAGGAATTAACTCATGTGAAACGTAGACATTTTTGGTAAATATGATATTAATGGATGAATTTTTAATTATTATAATTTTTATATTTTGAATAATTTTCAATTAGATTTTAGCTTCTTTGGAATTATGTTTCTTTCTCAATGGAAAGATAATCTTGTTAAAATGACAACTAAATCAAAAATATTTATTTTACTAAATACTAGAGAAAATATAATCTTATTAATTTAATTCTTATTAATATAAATTATATTTTCTTTTATCAAATCTAACATTAATGATTTGATTATTAATTATAATAGCATTTTATATTCTAAAAATAATCTTTTAAACCTAAGTTTTATGGTGTGAAGTTCTCGATCATCTCGTCTTAATAATATTTTTGCTTGGAATCTAGATTTATAATCTTATTAAAATGACAAAAAAAAAATCTTATTAACTTATTTGCATTAGTGAAGATAATTTTTGTTTGAATTTAATATTAAGCAAATTTTTAATTATTATAAATAAATTTTGTATTTTAAACGACCTTTTATTAAAATCTAAACTTTATGGCGAACAATTTTATTAAGAAGGCAAAAAAAAATTTATTAAGACTTATAATATTGGTCGATAGATTCTTTAATGAATTATTAATTATTGAAAATTTTGTTTTCTAAGTTCAATGATAGGTTAAATTACGTATTATCTCCCCTAAATAATATTTGTTTGGATGTAGCAGCCTTTACTATCTTATTATTAAGAATACATTTTTTTACTAAAAAAATATTTTTTTTACTAAAGGTTAGAAAAAAAAAAGCAATAATCTTATAAAAAATATATAGTTTTGCTATAAAAAAAAAGGAGGCAATCTTATTAACTAATTCGGCATTATTGTGAACACAGATTTTGGTCAAATATCCCGTTAATGAATGGTTTCTTAATTATTATAACTAGCATTTAACTCGTGCATTTGCACGATTAATAATATAAATCTAGCATTTTTAATTTTATTTTTAACCGTTTTAAATTTAAAGGCGGGTCAACCCACAATCCGACCCAATTATCCAAATTAACCACAGCTCTCGACCCGGCAATCCGGACACTTTAAAAATTAAGCATCATTATATATATATATAGATTAGTTAGTTAAAAAGTTGAACTTATATTAATATTAAAACGTCCCGCGTTTATCAAATTTGGTGTTGAATTTAAAATATAAAGTCTTTGTAGCCTAGTTGGTTAAAGAGTTGTACTTGTTTTGTTAGGTTGCAAGTTCGAAACATACCTCTAGCATTTTTAATTTTATTTTTAACCGTTTTAAATTTAAAGGCGGGTCAACCCACAATCCGACCCAAGTATCCAAATTAACCACAGCTCTCGACCCGGCAATCCGGACACTTTAAAAATTAAGCATCATTATATATATATAGATTTTACTTGGACATCTAAGGAATCTATTAAACCTTAGTGGGATTTCTTAATTTCTTGACGACATATGTTCAAATATATTTTTGTTTGAAAGTATTATTTTTTAGACAAAAAATAAGTTATTAAAAACACTTTTGTTTAATAAAATGCTAGAAAAAAAATTGTGAAAGAGAATTTTAGACTAAACTAAACTAACATTAATGAATGAATTATTAGTTATTATAACATTTTTGTATTATAAATCATTTTCAATTAGATTTTGTATATGCAAGAAGTTCTTGAGAATCTTGACTATGTCGGCTTAACAATAATTTTGTTAGGAGCTTAATACAATGAAATCACGAGGCCTTTGAATTAGTAGGAGGATGAAACCCGGGTTATGATGTATTATATTGTTATAGGCATGAGACTTTACCAAAGACAATAACATAATAATATGTTTTTTTTAATTATGAAGAATTAGCATAACACCACATGACACTCTCCTTCAATTCAAAACGTTTCCGACAATAACATCTTTTCACGAAAAACTAAAATTCCATTAATCATTGTTTTGGGATTAGGAAATCCCATAGGCTGTAAATTTGAAGATAAACTATTCTCTTTATAATTAAGTCGTCCAATGTCTAGACTCTAGCAAAAATATTGAAAGATATCCTCCAAAATGCCTTGTATAACCAAATGGCTTTCCTGGACAAATGTTCAATGTTGCATTCATAACCAATGAGGTTTTGTATTCTACCGTAATGAGGCGGAGGATTTCGCTAAACTCGATATTGAGAAACCTACGTCATAGTTTACATCTTGAAAATAAAATTATTCTAAAGAAATAATACTTAAAAAAATAAAAGGTTCAAGATTTAGAGAGAGAAAAAGAAGAAGAAGCAAAGATGGAAACAATAAGATAATAAGTTACAAATTAAGTCCCTCTTTTGAGAGCAAATTATAAACTTTAGACCTTGTTTTGAATATATGTGATACTTTTAAACTTTATATTTTGTATTTAAAAATATCATTTTAACTGGGATCATGAAAAGAAAGGATACCAATATAAAGAAGCTAAAATGATGCCTTAACCAATAAGAGGGATGAGTTAAAGTTTGTGAAGGGAAAATGAGTGTCCAAAAAAGAGAAAGGGGTTTAGCCCTACTTGGATACTTAAGAATTGGATGCTTTCCAGGTTTTTACTAATTATGAATTGATTGAAATAACTAGCAACAATTCTTTAAGCAATAAATTGCTGGACTGGGAATGGGATTTGGATGCCTTGTAATATAGGCATTGTTATATATTCTTCTTCTTTTTTAAGTCTATTGGGGTTCATTCCTTCAAATCAGGAATTGGATGCCATTATTGATCTCTTAACACATTCTTGATTTTTTAAATGATTTGGTTCACAGATACATATTTGGAATCTAATGGATTTTGTTCTTAATATAGATCTATTTTATTTTTAAAAAAGTAATTTGATCAATAAAACAGGTAAAACAAATTATTACACAATTCATCATATTAAAACTAGAAATCCAAGACTTTAGCCATACATAAGGGTTTTGAAGCTGCCACAATTGTTTTAACAAAGAAGAAAGCAGTTTTCATACAATTTCAACAAAAACAAGTGAAAGAGAGAGTCAGATTCTCATATTACAGATTCATTACATAATGAGGCCAGCAATCAGTTGATTGACTTGACAAAACAAAGCAACCCATGAAGGGGAAAAGTAGAGCTACTATTTGCCACCAAGAGAGTTTTTGTCAATCAATGCTACAATTCTTAAGGAGAACCCTTCAATTTGAAATCAGGAGACGCCACCCTCCAATCTAAATCCAAAAATTCATCATCTTCCTCGAAATCCATGAAATCGGGAAAATAGTTTGTAGATTTAGGTCGTGATAGAGGACTTTTGGGTATCTCTTTCCATTCCTTCAAGTGGGACAGATCATCATCGTCATACTGAGACATTTTTTTATCACATGCCATCAATATGGATACAAAAAAACTCGGTATATTAAAAAACAACAAGTAAAAGAATTATATATATACAAACCTCATATGACTTCGAGAAAGAAAACAGAGGGGGAGGAGAAACCAGCTTAATAGATTTATCTGTTCACAAGAAAAGCAAAGTCACTGGTTAGATTTTTCCAAGACCGAAATATATATATGTATAAAAGGGTATATTGATATTTCATACCTTGTCCAATTGTCTCCAGAAAGTAATTCATATTCATCATTTCTGACCTCTTCCTTGCTTTGATGCAATCCCCGTGATTATGCATGAAACCTTCATGTTCCATAGAGCTGGGAATTTGTGAATTTGTGACATCACCCAGCGCCTTCCTGCCCCCTGTTTGCAATTTTTCAGAAGGTTTCGGAACAGCTTTTGATTCCATGCAAGATACAGATTTAGAAGATCCTCCAATACCCTCCTTTTCACTAGAAGGAACTTGTGATTTTAACTGAAGTTGATCATCCATGATAATAGAGTCCATCTTCTTACATTCTTGAGCTCTCTTAGATGCCTGATGTGACCGTGGTTTCTCAGAGTTTGTTAGATCACCCAAGATTTTTCTAACACTAACATTTGAATGCTTAGATGTATGAAGAGCCTTCGAGTTCTTTGATCTTGATATACCAATATTCTTTTCTGCCTTAGAGATGCTAATCTTTCCGCCGAGCAGAGTTCCTAAGAAACATATTTATCATAAGCTAACATAAAAATGGAAGAAATACACTACTCGAAAGTTCAAATTGGGGCTTCTAATTACCATCATAATGAAGGTTGTTTTGATTTTGAATCAGATCAGCTTGGACCGCCATTGGAGTTGTAGTGTTTATAAACAGGAATTCTGACAGCAGGTTCTGAAACATAAAAAGGGGAAAAAAAATCAGGACTCTAAGCATAAGTGACAAGCATCTGATTTCATGTAAAGACAACATCAATAATGCTTTATTCCTCAGGAGTTCAACAAAAGAACAAAGGACAAGTGAGAGGTTCCATACGTTTGTAGAAATGGAGAAAAATCAACAGTAATGCAACATTGGTCCAGTTAAATATTTGAGTATCCAAACTCTGATTTTTGTTCTAAGTTAAAGACAAATTTCTTATATGCATTAACACTGTAAGCACAAGCACAAGCACAAGCACAATCTGGTTCAATGACTAACATGAAACAGCCCACAACCCATGTTCAATACACCAATTGGCCTACAGACAACATCATCTTGATCCCATGTAATTCTAAAGAAAAAAGCAAATCAACATAAACTAAACAAGCCTTAAGGACCACACTACTTCAGGGGAAAAGTTTGTCATCCATAATGCTTTATTCATCAGGAGTTCAAAAAAAGAACAAAGGACATGTGAGATGTTCCATACATTTGCAGACATGGAGAAAAATCAACATTAATGCAACATTGGTCCAGTTAAATATTTTGAGTATCCAAACTCTGATTTTTGTTCTAGTTTAAAGACAAATTACTTATATGCATTAACATTGTAAGCACAATCTGGTTCAACCACTAACATCAAACAGCCCACAACCCATGTTCAATACACAACCAAATGACCTACAGACATCATCATCTTGATCCCATGTAATTCTAAAGACAAAAGCAAATCAACATAAACCAAGGAAGACTCCAAGAGTCTTGTTCTTGCAATTGGTTTCCGTGGAACTATCTTATCGAAACAAGCACTATCAAGAGGAATTCTTGAACAATCCTTAAGGACCACACTACTTCAGGGGAAAAGTTTGTCATCCATTCAGAAAATAAAAGGGAAGGATCCAAAAATTGCAGGTCGTCCAAGGAAGAATCTCCTTAGAAACATCTCTGTACTAGTGTCTATCAGGGACCTTTTGCCTATATTCAAAAATTGCAGGTCGATACAGTGATTCAGATAATCTCCTAAACAAGGGCTCAGACATAGACTCGCAAGATAGTACTGTGAATGAAGCAAAACAAAAAAGGCCCTGAAATAGTATATGCTTTCAAAGATTTCGAATAACAAATGGGAGATCTGGAAAATTAACATAAACTAAAGATCACTCATATTTACGAATATTCTTGTTCTTGCAATTTGTTTCAGTGGATCCATCTTATGGAATGATTGATTTTACCAATCTTTGGTAGATCCTTTAGTAGTATTAAAGAACTAATTCTAGATATTCATGAAACTAATCTACAATGAAGAAGTACATAGAGAAATTCACTAAAAGATAAAAGAAAGAAGATTAGGGCAAGCGCATAAGACATGAGTAAACTAATCGAACGAGTCTCCTTTCTCAAATACATCGAAGGGATAATGAGAAAGATGCTTACATGGATGCGAATGAAGATGCTTCGTAAACTAAGAGAGAAGGAAGAGAGGGTTTGCGATATTTCAATCAATCGAAAATGAGTCCAACGGTCGACTGGGCGGTGCCTTTTAATCTGCCGCAGGTTTGATTGTAATTTTTATCCAATCCAGGGGTATAATAGGAACTTATTAAGGAATTAAAGGAGGAGGGAGAAAAAAGAAACGTTGGGCATTTGAATTTATTTTCTCATTTTTTCTTTCTTTTAGGTCTTGGGCCTGCTTTAATCTTTGGTTTTTTGTTTTTTTTTTTTATTTTAGATTTTCACCCAAAAAGTAAGATATTTTTGTCTTTAAATCATAAAAATTAAATAAAATATTTTTTTTAAGGAAAAAACTAGAAATTTTTTTTTTTAAAAAAATCAAAAGAGCTCATGGTTTGATCAGAATTATTTGAGATAATTTTTTTATAACATATTTTTTAAATTTTTTTTGCTAAAATAATAATAAATTTATTCGATCTATTATTACATTATTGAAATAATTAATTAAAATATTAATAAGACATTTTGGCCAGCTTATCCAAATATCTCGCTTCTTATATTCAATAAATTTTAAAAACAAATTTATTTAAAAATAACATATTAGTTATTTAAATAATCATACTTTTTACTTCTACGAGACTTTATTGTTAAAAACAATATTTTAAAATTAAACAATTTAATTTATTAAAATTTAAAGAGAAATGATTGAGGAATAAAATTTGAGTGAGAAAATTTGATAGGGGAATGATATGGCGCAAAATGATTATCTGAAAAAATTACAAATTTTATTTTTCTTCTCTTTCCTCACATCGCCTCATCTTTTATCCTTTTATAGTCAACAATACGATAACACTTTATTCCCTTCTCCATTTCATCTCCTTTGCTCGAGTTTGAGTTTGGTTGTTTTATTTTAATAAATTGATTTTTTTAAAAGGAAAAAAATTATTTTGTTGAAAAATATATTATTTGAGTTAATTTATATAATTTAGCTTGAGCTATAAATGTTATTTTTTTATCAGTTTTTATTTAATTTAATTACATTCTCTACCAAATAAAAATAAAATCACTTTTATTTTTTATTTTAACCCTTTTTAAAATTTATTATGATAATGATAATGCTGACAAAATATTAACTTTAAACAACTTAAATTAGTAATAAGTAAGTTGTAGCTTTATTAGATATTCATTATCTTTTGTTAGAATTTAAAGAATATTTATTTGTGAACTGAAACTCTACTATGTACATTATTGTAGCATTTGTTGTATATATGAAATTTGGACTGTAAATAAACAAAATTATTATTAGTTAAAAGTTCAATGGGTACGTATAGTTTAATAAAATGTTAAAACTTACCTTCATATTTAATTTAATAAAAAAGGAGTTTGTAGTTTTAGCTCGTTTGTGTGCAAAACACAACTAATTTACTTAGATCTTGTTAGTTTTGAGTTATTCAAACATCACTTCATCCCCTCCTTACTCATCAAATCAATCAATTCATTAATTAAAATATAAAAATATTTTTATTTTAAATTATTATTTTTATTTTATTTATATATATCAATAAATATTAATTTTTTTTATAAAAAAAAAAACATATCGCTCTTCAAAATCATTATTCATCATTATATTTTTTATCTAAGTTATTTCAATAACCCATGACATGTTATCTCAAAACCACTATCCTATTTCAATTCAATTAAGACTCAATGAATACTTAAATTCCAAAAAAAAACTCAATTAATTATATTTTACAAAAAAAAATTGTACCAAAGTAGTTTGTGTGCACAACACTACTAATAACTTTACTTTAATTCAAATAAGACTAATAATATTTCAATAAAATAAAATTGATTCCTATTTAAATAAAAATACATACATCACGAGCGTGAAATTTAATGAATCATCGGTTATAAATGATGAGTGAATAGAAAAAAAATTAAAAGATGAGGTGATATTGATCAAATGTACGTAAAACATGGACATCCAACCAATTATAAATATATATGGTGTAAGGTCTCGATCAAGTAGAGTTAATTAAAGTAGTTATAAATCATAAATATTATTAATTAAATTCATGGCTAGCTAGACGGAGACATTTCATTGTTATGGTTATGTCCTATTTAGCAAAATTAAATACCGTCTTTCTTTCAATTAACACATACATACAAAATTGTTATTTCAATTCACTTCTTAATTCTTTATACATTATTGTCGACAGGTCTTTATCTTCGGTTCCTTAAACCTAACCGACACTTATTTTTTATAAGGATTTAAATCAAAACGTTATGAACCAACCAGGAACAATAGAGGATTCCTTGAGTTACATTTCAGCCATTGCAAAAGTAGAAGATGGTCCATGTGAATATGTGGTCAATAGCTATCTTGCCTCATTGGGAAGCTGATCAATCCACAACCATTACTACTCTGCAAAATGCAGAAAATTTTAATACTCTGCAATGGATATATCTATCCATATATCTTCTAGACAGAGTGGCTTGAAATTGACAACCAACCCTTACTAGAGGAAAGAAAAGAAAAGAAGGAACCTAGTAACAAGACCAATAGAATTCGAATCATAAATATGTGGTGAGCGCAAAAATTAATAAACTCATACCAAACAATTTAACTAGTAGTTAATGAGATTTATATAAGGTACCTACCCTACCCATTAATTTTATTTTTATTTTTGTTTTCATATCTATGTCATATAATTCACTAAAATAGTTTAAGTAGAAAAAATAGTGCATAACAAATCAAATGTTTCAAATGAAGGTACGGTGTATATGAAAAATGATTTGGGCAACAAAGTTATAACGAAAATAATGTCACGAATTCGGCGTAGCCTACTACATTTGTAATAGAGATTTTTTTAATTTAATTTAATTTTTTATTAAATTAATTTTTATTCACGTCTAAGATTTTTATCCTAAACATGGTCATGTTCGGTAAAAAAATTTTTGTCCTCAATAGTATCATGTCAAGAGATTTTTGTGTAGGAGAGAAACTTTTTTTCCTCCCACACTCTTCGAACGATTTTTATCCCGATCATGGACATATTTTGTAATCTTACTTTCATTCTCAACCAATTTTTTTTTTTTATATTTATTTTTAAAAGGTATGAAATAACATTAATTCTAGTAACTACTATTCCATTAAATATTTGACAAAGTTATCCACTTAGGAACATCTTCCAAATCTTCCAAATCTTCACTGTTCCTCAAGTCATGACTAGAGTCTAATCACATCATAATCAATTCTCCACACCATCTTATTTTCAGTTCAATTTCTAAAACTAACTCTTGTTAATTTATTCTTAAACTAACCTATTTTATTATTCAAAACTCTTTTTTTTTTTAATTTATTTATATTTAAACTTATTATTAAATATATATATATATATCTAAATTGTTATTTTTATAAATTTAATTATTTATATATTGATACATATATTTAAATTATTATTTTAAATTATTATTTTTATAAATTTGATTATTTATATTTTAATATATATTTACTTTTAATTATTATTTTATATAACTTTTTATTTTTATTTTAAAAATATTAATCCAATATTATATAAATGAGAATGGTTTAAATATAATGACAAAAACATAAAAAAAAACATGATCGCTCAAAGTGTTATCAAATAAAGTGGAAAATAACAAGATTAAGCATTTGGGAAACAATAATAAAAACATAAGTAAAAAATGTTTATCATCTAAGGGTGTGTTTGATAACCCTGGATTTGGCATTGGAATTGGAATTGGAGGGTCCAATTCCAATTCTTATGTTTGTTAGACACTTTAATATTAAGAATTGGAATTAGAATTCCAATAGAATTCAATATAGTGTAATTTGATAGTTCTCAATTCCTATCTTTTTAGGTCGGAATTGTAATTCCAAATTAACACGTTTTTTTATGTTTTTGACATGTTTAACACGTTTTTCACACATTAAACACGTTTTTAACACGTTTTTTACACGTTTAACATATTTTCATATTTTGACACGTTTAACACGTTTTGTTTAACACGTTTTTGACACATTTAACACGTTTTTCACGTACTTGACACGTTTAACACGTTTTTGACACATTTAACATGATTTTCACGTTTTTGGCACGTTTAACACGTTTTTGTCACGTTTAACACGTTTTTGACACATTTAACACGTTTTGACACATTTAACACGTTTTTCACGTCCTTGACATGTTTAACACGTTTTTGACACATTTAACACGTTTTTCACGTCTTTGACACGTTTAACACGTTTTTGACATGTTTAACATGATTTTCACGTTTTTAACACGTTTAACATGTTTAACACGTTTTTTATATTTTGGCACATTTTGCACGTTTTGGCACGTTTAACAAGTTTTTCACATATTTAACATGTTTTTGACGCGTTTAACACGTTTTCACGTTTTTGACACATTTAACACGTTTTTTTTTACATTTTTGACATGTTTAACGCGTTTTCACGTTTTTGACACATTTAACACGTTTTGACACATTTACCACATTTTTAACACGTTTTACACGTTTTTCACGTTTTGGCACGTTTAACAAGTTTTTCACATATTTAACACGTTTTTGACATGTTTACCACGTTTTTGACACATTTAACACATTTTTTTACGTTTTTGACACGTTTACCACATTTTTGACACGTTTAACACGTTTTGGCATGTTTAACAAGTTTTTCACATATTTAACACGTTTTTGACACGTTCAACACGTTTTCACGTTTTTGACACATTTAACACATTTTTTTACGTTTTTGATACGTTTAACATGTTTTCACGTTTTTAACACATTTAACACTTTTTTTACGTTTTTGACATGTTTACCACATTTTTGACCCGTTTAACACGTTTTTTACGTTTTGGCATGTTTAACAAGTTTTTCACATGTTTGGAACGTTTAACACGTTTTTGACACGTTTTCATGTTTCTAACACATTTAAAATGTTTTTAACACGTTTAACACGTTGTTGACACGTTTCACATGTTTTTTTACGTTTTTGACACGTTTGACACATTTTTAACACATTTAACACGTTTTAACACGTTTAACACGTTTTTCACGTTTTGGCACGTTTAACAAGTTTTTCACTTATTTGACACATTTAACACATTTTTGATATGTTTAACTCGTTTTTACGTTTTTAATAGGTTTAACATGTTTTAAACCTATCAAAGCGTGTAAAAAACATGTTAAACATATTAAAAATGTCAAAAACATGTTAAATGTGCCAAAAATGTGAAAAACGTGTGAAAAAACGTGAAAACGTGTGAAAACGTGAAAAACGTGTTAAAACGTATAAAAAACGTGTTAAAACGTGTAAAAAAACGTGAAAAACGTGTGAAAACGTGTAAAAAAGTATGAAAGATGTGTGAAAAACATGAAAAACTTGTTAAAACGTGTGAAAAACGTGAAAAACGTGTAAAAAACGTGAAAACGTTTGAAAATGTGAAAAACGTGTTAAAACGTGTGAATAACGTGAAAAACGTGAAAAGGTAAAAAACGTGTGAAAAACGTGAAAACGTGTGAAAACGTAAAAAACGTGTTAAAATGAGTGGAAAACGTGAAAACGTGTTAAAATGTGTGGAAAACGTGAAAACGTGTTAAAACGTGTAAAAAACGTGAAAACGTGTAAAAACGTGTTAAAACGTGTGAAAAACGTGTTAAAACGTGTGAAAACGTGAAAAACGTGTGAAAAACATGAAAACATGTGAAAACGTTTGAAAAATGTGAAAAACGTGTGAAAACGTGAAAAATGTGTTAAAACGTGTGAAAAACGTGTGTAAATGTGAAAAACGTGTGAAAATGTAAAAAAATTGTCAAAAACATATTAAACGTGCCAAAACGTGAAAACATATTTTAAAAGTTAACATTTTGAACCGATATTTTATTTTACAAACATTGGAATTAGAATTGAATTACAATTCTATCATTTTCCCAAACATAGGAATTGGAATTGAATTACAATTCTATCATTTTTCCAAACATAGGAATTGAATTGTAATTCAATGCCAATTCTTATGGAATTAGAATTCCAATGTCAATTCCAATTCCAATTCCCCCTCATCAAACACACCCTAACATAAAATATATTGTTAACGATTTCAGATATGCTTAAGAAAATTAATATTAAACGTTCTCAATAGCACATTATTAGGAGAAATATGATAATTTTATTCATAATGGAATTTTAAGAAAGAAAAAAAATTAACAAAATCAAAGCTAGCATTTTCGAATTAAGACGGATAACTCATGAAAAAACATTATTAAGTAAAATTGTTAATAATTTAGAGAAGAATGATTCTAATTATTTTTAGAAATTATTATATATGATTATAGTTAAAATATTTTAAATATATTAGTATTTATCAATTATTTATGAGGATGGTAAAGTGAATATTATATTATATTATATTATATTATATTATATTATATTATATTATATTATATAAATAATAATTGAAATGTAAATATATATATTAAAATTATAAAATTTATAAAAATAATAATTTAAAATATTTATATCAAAATAT
Source organism: Impatiens glandulifera (assembly GCF_907164915.1). Lineage (NCBI taxonomy): Eukaryota > Viridiplantae > Streptophyta > Magnoliopsida > Ericales > Balsaminaceae > Impatiens > Impatiens glandulifera. The sequence continues at coordinate 63,263,613 of NC_061863.1, forward strand.
AAATAATAATGTAAATATATATGTCAAAATATAAATAGTCTAATTTATAAAATATATTAATTTAAATATTTTAATAAAAAAATAATAATTTAAATAAATATATTTAAAAATAAGTTTAAATATAATAAAAATAAATAAATTAAATTAAATTAAAATATGAAAAGTGAGTTTGAATAGCGAAGTAGATTAGTTTGAGAATGAATGAATAAAATAAGTTATTTGGGAAGTTGAACGTAAAACAAGGTTAGATTGGGAATTAGTTCAATGACATCATGTGGAAGTAACCCACGTAATTGGGTCATGACTCCATCCATTTCACACATGTTTCTTAACCATTTTCATCTTCTTTGACTTGTTCGAATTCAAGTTTTTTTAAAATTTAGGGGAAAAAATAATGATTAGTGATGATTTTAAGGAGGTGATGATTATTTTTAGTAAAAAGATTTAAAATATATATATAAATAAAATAAAATTTAATAATTTAAAATAAGGGTATTTTAGTTAATGAAATAAGTGAGGTGATTGTTGAGAGGTGATGGATTGAAAATTTGATTTTAGTTGGATTTTTTTTTTAAAAAAAAAACAGCCTTTGATGGTTATATATTCCAAACATCACATTGGACCTTAATTCTCAATGAGCTAAGAACTTGGTAGATTGGACAATTTGTTTAGTTTAACTTGTATTAGTTTCCTTGATTTTGTTAATTTTAGCATGACTTAATCCGGTTACATCTCAAAAATGTCATAAAAATAAATTCTTACAAAACTTACACGTTTTCTAACATTTTCCACTTATTCCTCGATATTTTCTAACAAATGTTATTAATTTGGCAAGCCTAAATTTCCCATTCTGAACATATGGAGATTTTACCCTAATTTTCAGGACAACTAAAAGAAAATATATCTTAAACTCATTTATCTACTTTATTGGAGCTAGTTTGATATGAGATTTTTAGGCATGTATTTTTTTTTTATTTTTTTTTTAATTTTATCAAGTTTTTAAATTCTTTATTTATCACATCACTATCATTATAATCATCCAATTACTCATTTCATCGACTAAAATATTCTTACTTTAATTTTTTTATTAAATTTATATTTTAAATAAAAAATAACAATTTAATAATCAAACTAATTAAAAATTTAAATAACTTTTTTTTTATAAAACAAGATTTTCTAAACAAAATCTAAAAATTCAATATCAATCTAACGAGGGATTATTTAATTTGTTGGAACTTGTGAGTTTATTTATACAAATTGACAAAGTTTTTTTTTTAAGATTCATAAAACTCTAAAGTCTAGATAAAATTTGATGATGTGAATTTTTTTTTATAAAATAATGTAAAGTGATAAAATATATATTTTTAAATAAATATAAAGTATTTTAATATTTTAATTTAAAATTTGGGTTATATAATTAATGCAAAAGATGAAACTAATATTTTATTATAGTTGAATTAAAAAAACAATGGAAAACCTTAGTATTTTTCTTTTATTTTGTTTTTCTGTTGTGATGTGTTTATTTTATAATTAAATGCACGTAAACTCATATGATTTATTTGACCAATGGTAGATGTGACATTCACATTTCACCCATATCATTAATTAATACAGTTTTAAAATAAAATTAAAAAATTCCAAAACCTTCACTACTCTCCTTTTTCTTTTGGCTGCAAACCTTAAATCTCATTGATCATCATTTAGAAAATAAAAGCACATATCTCAAGCCTCAACTTCCACCGAAACAATATTAAAAAAAATAAAAGAAATTGCCATCAATGAGTAACGGCTGCACTGGTGAATCCCATTAATACAAATCCAACCAACATCAAAATAATACTACACCATTTATCTTATCTTTTCTATATATAAAGCATCTTATATTGCATTTTCTTTATCTTCACCATTCTTCTAATTTTCAACTCCTTTTCTTGTATACCAACCATGGCACCATTCCAAGTACCTTCAATGGAAAACACCGAGAAATTTGTGAAAATCAAAACCCTAAGCAAATCCCAAGTCAAACCCGAGAAAACCATTGGGAGGAAAGAATTCCAATTGGTCACATTTGATCTTCCTTACATAGCCTTTTTCTACAACCAAAAGTTGCTCATTTACAAAGGCTATGAAGGTAAGTTTGATGAAGTGGTGGCTAAATTAAAAGACTCCCTAGGGGTGGTTTTGGAAGATTTCTATCAGCTGGCCGGAAAGCTGGGGAAAGACGAGGAAGGTGTTTTCCGAGTCGAGTATGATGATAACATGGACGGGGCCGAGGTGGTGGTGGCCGATGCCGAGGAGATTCTGGTGTCGGAGCTGCTGGGAGAGGACGCAGCTAGTAAGCTTAAGGAGCTTGTTCCTTATAATGGAATCTTGAACTTGGAAGGACTTTATAGGCCTCTCTTGGCCGTGCAGGTAATATTTTTCACTAATAATTTCAATTAATCAAATCATTTTGTCATGCCATAAACAAAATATAATCTTTTTATCTTTCTCAATACAATTATAATTTATTTAAGTTATAACAAACATATATATTTAAATGTCACAACTACCTTCAATTACATCTCTTTCAATGTTTTTGGGGCTCAATCAATACCCATAATTGAGGCTCATTTAATAGTTGTATTTCTTTTATTTAAATGAGTTTTTTTTCACAATTTATTCTCGGATAGGAATTTTTTATATTATTTTGGCTTTATTTAGCAAATAAAACAAGTGCTAAAATAATATATAATAATAATTATTATTATTGTAGACTGGATTATGGAGTTATGATTTAAACCATTTTGAGATTCAACAAATTCAATTTAATAGTCCACAAAACAGACCATGTGTCTTAAGTCTAGTCTCACTTCTCTTCCACATATTACAGGACTAGACAACTAATAATAAATTCAATGCAATTTAATATTTTTTCACACAAAATTTAATTTTATTAAATATAAAAAATTAATAGTATAGCGTTATCAATATATCTCATGCCAGACAGTGAACTGACTTTAGGATCACAAAGTCTACAAATTGGAAGATATTGTATAGAGTTACTATTATTATATTTAAATTTTCACAATAAAATTATAAAGTTTATCTAATAAAAAACAAGGTGACAAAAATTCTCCAGTGGGGTCATCTTATAATTTACAATTAAATTAAATGAGTTTATCTAACATGCTAATATTGTAAAATCTACTCACTTATTATAATTCTAAGTATTCTGGGTCATATTTTTAGTTGTGACAATATTAATAAATTCTTCTCCAAGGTAATAAATATTATTTAATTGATGTCACGGCAACCATCAACTATATTTTATAAACATTACTATGCACCATTTAATCGATGATGTCTCTTGACAGCTAACTAAACTGCAAGATGGGCTAGCAATTGGTTGTGCATTTAATCACGCTATCTTAGATGGAACCTCCACGTGGCACTTCATGAGATCCTGGTCCGAGATCTGTCGTGGACCAGGGCAATTGATCTCGGTTCAGCCTTTCCTCGACCGTACCGAGGTCAGGAACACTAAAGTAAAGTTGGAATTGCCTGAAAAGTCGGGCCCAACTATTCCTGATGCAATCAAGTTTGTGGGCCCGACTCTTCGCGAAAAGATTTTCAAGTTTTCGGAATCCGCCATCGAGAGGATCAAGTCTGATGTCAATGCCGACAGCTCCGATGATTCTAAGTCGTTCTCGACTTTCCAGGCTCTTTCTTCGCACCTTTGGCGAGCCGTCACAAGAGCCCGTCAGCTCAAGCCCGAGGATCCAACCGTTTTCATCGTGTTTGCTGATTGTAGGAAACGGGTTGACCCGCCCATGCCCGATTCGTATTTTGGGAACCTCATCCAGGCATGACATGGGAATTTATATTTTTTAAATTTAAATACTTTTTATAGTTCAATGAGTATAAGTTCAATTAGTATTATTTACTTATAAATACAGGCCATTTTCACTGGGACTGCAACCGGTCTACTCTTGGCCCACCCGAAGGATTTCGGAGCATCCATGATTCAAAAAGCGATATATGCCCATGATTCTAAGGCGATACAGGAACGAAACACGGAGTTTGAGAACAACCCGAAGATTTTCCAATTCAAGGACGCGGGCATGAACGTTGTGGCAATTGGGAGCTCGCCCCGATTCAAGGTATATGAAGTGGATTTCGGGTTTGGAAACCCGGAGAGTGTTCGAAGCGGGGCGAATAACCGTTTTGATGGGATGGTTTATTTGTACCCGGGAAAGAATGGTGAGAAAAGTATCGACGTGGAGATCAGCTTGGAGATTGGGGCAATGGAAAGGCTTGAGAAAGATAACGAGTTTTTAATGGAAGAAATATGAATTAATTTAGATATAGACAGGGAACTTTATTTATTTATGTAAGGTTGTCTTATTTATAATTAACTAAATTTGTAGGGATAATGTTTGTTGGTGTACTTTGTATTGTATTTGTGTCTAATCTTTGTTTTTTCTTTAACCATTAATTAGTTTACCATGTTATCTTATTTTAATTATGATAAAATAAATATAAATAAAATGTTATCCCAATTTAAGTTAACTTTTTTTATATTATATTTTACCTTTCATTATATCACTAATATGTTAAAATAAGAACAATAACTAATAACACATCATAACTTAATTTACAGGCGGAGTTGTTTGAATTATTTGAATAATTCAAATTTAAAAAATAAATTTCCAAAACTTATCATTTATTTTATCAATTACTTAATTTATTAAAAAAAAATACTAAATAACTTTTATTTTAAATTATTGTTTTTTATTTTATCATTATATATATTAATACATTTTAAGTCTTTTTATCTTAAAAATATTTTCATCTCTTCAAAATCACCATTCATCATTATTTTTTAAATAACCTAAGTTTTTTTAAAACCCTTATCCAAACAAGGCCTAACTGTTCATAGTTTTTTTATTTTTTTATTTTTTTACCTAAGTTAGGATTAGCATAATTGTTAACCCTATTTATTAATAACTATTTTTTTAAAGTTTGATAAAATATTCATTTATAAATGTATCCAAATTTAACGTATTTATTTTATTTGTAATTAGAAATAATTGAAAAAAAAAATCACCAGCACACCATATATGTATAATTGAAGTTATTTAAAAACGATAATTTGTCTTAAACAATTTCAAACACTATTAAATTATTATATATTTATAAATAAATAAAATAAATTATTTATGTCATTAATTTAATGAACTAATTTTAACAAAGTGGTTTTAACTCTCGATTCACTGAAACTCAAGTAATAAAAATTATTAATTCGTTGAAATTCAGTAATAAAAATCATAAATTCATTAAAATTTAGTAGTGTAATAAATTAATGACGTTTAAAATAGTTTATACAAAATCTGTTTTTGTAAAATTTTAATAATAAAAAAACTTTTAAATGCAAGAATTATGTAAATATTAAATTGATAAACCATAATCATGATTTAACTATTTTATTTATTTATTCTATTGGACCTTACAAAGTTTTTAATGTATGACATAATTTAAAATCTGATTGTAGAAAAGATTCTTTTCAAGTGAACCATTCAATTTTCTGGGACTTACACGATAGTTGGAACAAACACACGTTCAGTTTTCGAAAAAAGAGATCCTAAATTTAAATTAAGTGACAATAAATTGAAATCCTAAATTTAAATTAAGTGACAATAAATCGAAATTGTCGAGAATAATTAATTTAATAAAAGAATTTAGTAAGACCACAAATCATAAGTATATTAGTTTCTTCATTAAAATAAAAAATTGCAGCCAAGAACGGCCCTAGTTCTGTTGACAGCGGCTAGGGCAGTGGTAAGTTCTAGAAAAAGAAAGTAACAGAAATCTAGGGAGATCTCTTCAATATCTTCTTTGTCTCATAAACAACAGGAAGGACTTCGTCAAATTACCCGTTTTTCTTCGTTTCACCTCTCATTTACGCTTCTGAATTGTTTCGAATTGCGACATTTGGTAAGTCAATCAAATTGTTTCGATCTTCTCTGGTATTCTTTTTGATACAAGACATATCACTATGATGATGTACTATTGATTATGACTTACCTGTAAATTCGGTGTAGGAAGAGTTGACTTTGTTTATGAATTGGAGAGTGTTCATCAGTTTTAACTTTTAAGTGAGTTTATTGTTATGAATTCTCCTGAACGAGTTGACCTGGATAGACGGCATGTGAGGAGGGATATAGATGACACATCAGATGTGAAGAGTGGTGAAGAAGAGTGGGATAGTGATGATAAGAGGAAACATAGATCAAGAAGGCATAGGAATGGAGATGATGATGTTGATGATGATGATGGAGGGAACAAAGTTGATGGCCGAAAGAGGTCAGGTAACTCGCACAGGTTAGCTAGTGATGGAGATGATCATGGAGTTAGTGAGAAGCCGCGTTCGAAGCAGATGAAGAGGAAATCTGATGAGGATACATTGGGAGAGTTGAGCAGTTGGTACAATGATGGGGAGCACGAGATTAGGAATGATAATGGAGCTCATCGAATTGAAAGAGAAAAAGCAAGTTCGGGTTTTCTAGAGCCTGGGGGTTCCCAGAGCAGAATGAGAGGCAAACACGATAGGTCTCTAGGTGAAGACAATGAAAGTAAAGAAGAGAGAGATTCAAGACCAAGTGAAAGGAGAGAGTATATTGGGGAAAAGGATCCCGAACATTCTGAGCTAGGTGGAAACTCCAGGAGAAGGTGGGATCAGCCAGAGACAATTCTGGACAGGTCTGATGGTAGGAGCAGTGGAGAAAGAGGTGCTCTAGATTCAAAGGATAGCAGAAGTGTAAGAGCCTATGAGAGGGATGATAGAGGTGCAAATAGTAGGGGTAGGTCAGAACCTCCAGAAGAAGATAATAGAAGGCGCCATCATGAATTAGAGCAATCAGAGTTAGAATATGAGCGAGAAGATTCTTTCAAGAGGGGAGAAATTGGAAAAGACAGGGATAGAGATATGGATCACTCTAAGGATAGACGGAATAGAAGGCAATCTCGTGATAGGGTCGATGAAAGGCTTCAGAGCCGTTCTTCTGGTGGAAGAAAAGAAGGAAATAGAACTGAAGCTGTGAAAACATCATCATCAAAGTATGGGATTTCACGTGAGAACTACGACGTGATAGAGATCCAGACAAAGTCTTTTCCTTATTCGAGAGATGATTCTGGATCCACTTTTCCGAGGAGGAAAGAAGTTGTTCATCAATCTGAGTTGTTGGGGCCTAATAATGATTCAACATACCCACCAGAGGATGGAGTTGGGAAACTTGATACTGAATCTGCAACATCAGTTGATGACAGTAGCATTGACATTCAAGCAGGGAATGCAAAAAGCCAGCAAGATGTACTTTATCGTTCTAATAGTGGTCAGAACTCCGGTAGTGGCATTCAGGATACATCATCTCCCTTCGATAGAGCTCGTCAGCAGGGAGTTAAAGTAGTGGGTAGAGGTGGAAGAGGGTGGAGTAGTAGGCCTCCTGGCAGAGATGCTCAACCAATTGGAGTCCCACTTCCTATGATGGTGCCCCCTTTTGGACCACTTGGAATGCAACAACTGAATCCTCACATGCCCCCGACTGTTCCTCCCATGTCCCCTGGTGTATTCCTTTCACCTTTTGTACCACCTGTTGTCTGGCCTGGAGGGCGAGGTGTTGAAATGGGCATGTTAGGTGTTTCACCTGTTATGCCACCCCTTTCTTCATTACCTTCAGGACCTGGAGGATATCTACCCAATATTGGAATCCCACAGCCACAGGCACCTTCTCCATATTTTAATCAAGCTGGACCTGTAAGGGGGATGGCTTCAAGTTCAAATCCTCCCGGCCCTGTCTTCAATGCTGTAGTTCAAGGAGGGAGAGCACCAGAAAAAGTTCATGGCCATGGTAATTGGGTGCCTCCTAGAACCAATGCACCTCCTGGTAAAGCTCCTTCCAGAGGAGAGCAGAACGATTATTCCCAGAATTTTGTTGACACTGGGATGCGCCCACAGAATTTTATCAGGGAATTGGAGCTAACCAGTGTTGTTGAAGACTACCCTAAGCTACGAGAGCTTATACAAAAGAAGGATGAGATTGTGACCAATTCTGCGTCTGCTCCTATGTATTTTAAGTGTGACCTGCGCGAATTTGAACTGTCGCCTGAATTTTTTGGAACGAAGTTTGATGTTATTCTTGTGGACCCTCCTTGGGAGGAATATGTTCATCGCGCTCCAGGTGTTGCAGACCACATGGAATACTGGAAATTTGAGGAAATCATGAATCTTAAGATCGAGGTACGTACCAATAAGGGTAAAATATCGAACATGCATGTTATCTTCTTATAGTAGCATTTTGGTTACTTGATGAACTTCATTTCATGTTAGGGTAATACAAGTATCTTGTGTTGCTGTGACTGGGTTAACACTTGAAAACATTTTTCAGTTAAGTTGATTGAGATAAAGAGCTTCTGTATACTGTTTTGGATTTTTAATGAACAAAGCTATGGCTTTGTTTGATCTAGGGTTATTTGAATAACCATGTAGTATTTTCAAATAACCTTGTTTGCTGTAGGTTATTGTAAATCATGTTATTTGAGTAAAAATTGATTAAGGGTATACATATATTTTTAAAATCTTGGGTATTTTGGTTGATGATTTCAATGATGTGATTCATTAGTAGATTTTTTTTTGGGGGGAAATTAAAAAATGGGACAACGGATTAAATATGTAGCTCGCAAACACACTTAACCATTTAACCGGGCGCAGAACTTGCCACCTGACGGGCTTGAACCCAGGAACTTAGGATTCATGAGTAGATTGCTGATAAGATAGTGGGTTGTTTAAAATTAATCTCAAATAAGTGAATAATCCACATCAAAACCTAAGATAATTATTTCTGTTATTTATTCAATTTTTGTAAATTTAGTCTGGCTAACTTCCATGGTCACCAAAAGCATAGAATTTGAACATGTGCTGATTACATATGTAGGCAATAGCCGATACACCATCTTTCATCTTCCTGTGGGTTGGTGATGGTATTGGCCTCGAGCAAGGTCGGCAATGTCTAAAGAAGGTATTCTGTGTTTTCACCTTTCCCTTGCTTTTTTGTCACTCTTTATCATGATTTATTATTATGTTGTGTAACATTTGACCTCAATCCATATGTCCTTTTAGTGGGGATTTCGAAGGTGCGAGGACATATGCTGGGTAAAGACCAATAAGACTAATGCTACTCCTGGCTTACGCCATGACTACTTCACTTTATTCCAACGATCCAAGGTTAGTTGTTATATCTGTGCTTCTTGATCATCTAAAACTTTTTGTAACTGTTATTATTCATCCAGCTTTGTTCTTTCTTCAATGTCTTGTTTCTAAGGAACATTGCTTGATGGGCATAAAGGGAACTGTACGTCGAAGTACTGATGGTCATATTATTCATGCTAATATTGACACTGATGTAATCATTGCTGAGGAGCCTCCTTATGGTCAGTTCCTAGAATCATGGTTGCACTAGTACTGTTGTGATCTGGCAATAACTTAAAACTTGTTTGATGTATTTTTATTTAAAAGTCTCCGATTATTGGGAAAAAAATATTGTTTGATGAAAAAATGGATTATTTGGGTTAAATGACTAAAATATTTTTGTATTTAATATTTTAAAATGCTATAAAAAGAAATGTAAAGATATTTTAGTATTTTAATTGATGATTTAAATGATTTTATTTAATTAATGATGGTGTAAGATTTATTTGGATTAAGACTTCATCAACCGATATGTGTACTTTGCCTTTATTTTGTTTTGTATTTTAACCAGCTTCCTATGATTCATGCAAATCTGAAACACAAACTATGATATGGTGCTCCGGATTTATTTGAACATCATGCTCCTTTTCTTCTTTTTCTTTTACCCCTTTTGTCTGCCTTGTATCATTTAGTTTTGATAGTTTTGATTTACATGACTATATCTAGATGTAGCTCGATATAGTCACTTGGGTCATCAGGGACTGTATTTATTGAATATTGATTTTTTTTCAGGTTCAACTGCAAAGCCAGAAGATATGTATAGAATAATTGAACACTTTGCACTTGGCCGAAGAAGGCTTGAGCTGTTTGGTGAAGACCACAATATAAGAGCTGGATGGCTCACTGTTGGTAAAGATTTATCGTCTTCTAATTTTGATGCTAAGGTATATTATATTATATTAATTGTGATATTGCTTTTATCTTCTGTTACAATGACCAATTATCCATTGTAGAACTTTTTTTTTTAATTTTATGCTTAGGAACATTGGGGTGATTTGGGATTCTTATTTGTGACTTGACTTATCAGGGATACATTAAGAATTTTGCGGATAAGGATGGAAAAGTGTGGCAAGGAGGGGGAGGAAGAAATCCTCCACCGGAGTCACCTCATCTAGTTTTGACAAATTCTGACATAGAGTCTCTTCGGCCAAAATCACCGATGAAGAATCAACAGCAACAGCAGTCATCAACCTCCATTTCAATCAACACGGGCAACAATAAAAGACCTATCACTGGAAATTCTCCCCAAAGTTTTTATGGAGGAGGGTCAGTTATGAACTCAGATGCTGCACCAAATCAGTTGGTTCCACCTCCTTGGGCTCCCGCAATGGGAAATCTGGGCCCAATCCCAGGCCCGGATGGTGCTATGGTTTCTGACATGTATGGATTCGGCGGCGGGCCTTATGTTCAACCGCCATTACCAAACTCAGAATATGAGACTCACAGAGGAACTAATTTCTTGTAAAATACTCTCGATTAAATTCGTTACTTGTTGTATTTTTAAGGTTCGACTTAAATCTCATAAGTAAGCAGTTGAAAGCTTATTAAGAAGTGTACCCTTTTAGGCGTTGAACACAGATTTACACATAAGTTCAAAACAACAATACTAGCTCAGAATGCATATATTTTTGTCACAGATGTTTGTTGTCATTTCTTACTTATGGTTACAAAAAATCATATGTTCCTAAGATCCACAAAACTCAGAGACATGAAAAAGGCAGAAATCTTCTTTCTTCTTCAAGTTTGTAAATCAGACTGATTGGACTCTAGAGGAGGAGGTGTTTCTTTCTGCTGTTGAGCAACAGAAGATGCTTTCAATTGCTCTTCTGCTAACTTGGAGTATTCATCTTCTTCACTGGTTCTTTTTGAAGAAGGGATACCAACTGCAACTCAAACTCAAAGTGGATATGATCATAATCTGGAATGTTGTTTAAAAAGTATTATTTTTATTCTAACCTGGATCATCAGTGTCTGTTTGAGAAACCGAAGTGAAATCCATGGTGTTTGAAGTATACATTCTTCGCGATTGTTCTTGAGTTTCATCAAGACCAATCTCTCGCTCAAGAGAGCTCTTGAATTCCCTGGAAACATCCTATGAACAACAACAACAAAGGTTCAAAACCAGTAAATATTTCAAGTCCAGACAGATGGGTGGGGTTGAATACTGAATAGTAGGTAACCAACCTGCAGCTCTCTGATTGTGGGTTGAAAAGCACGCAATGTCTTCCCCAAATTCCTAGCAACCTGCATCTCATCTCATCTCATTGTGGGTTGAATAATTAAACTTAAACCCTAGAAGAAGGTCTAGAAATACCTCAGCAAGACCCTTAGGGCCAAAGACCAATAAGGCCACGACACCAACCACCAAGGCTTCAGGAGCTCCAACTCCAAAGAGAGAAGCATTCACGCCGTTGTTTCCTTTACATCTCCTAAACGCCTTCTTCCTCTCTGCTGCCAAAAATACATTATTCAAATCCACCACAAAAAAAATGGAGTTGGGGAGTGGAGAAAAGATTACCAATTTTTGCAGATTGTTTGGGAATTGAGACACCCAGAAGCCTGAGACCATCCCAAGACGAGAAGGAAGTCAAACCCTGTTGTTGAGGATTCCATCGGCATTTGGGGTGGGAATCTACAGAAGAAGAAGCAGATGGAAGACGACAAATGGGTCTATGATTCCATAATCCTGAGGAGGGAGTAGAAGAAGAAGATATACAACAAGTAGGAGAAGAAGCAGTCATTGTTGCTATCATTTTTTGCTAAACGGTAGACCTCAAATTTCTTCGTTTCAGCTTGAACGAAGAAGGCTAGCCCGAGTCATCATGAGGACCCAATTCAACACTGAGTTCACCCACCGGCTTAAATCCCAAACTTTATTGTCTATATTAATTTCCACACAAAAATTTTACTTTTGTCAAAATATAATAATTGATTAATTTCAAATATCATGTTTTAAATCCATAATAAGTCCTTAACTATTTGTCAACTTTAGAATTCACCCTTAAACTATGTTTTTCTATTATTATTATTTTTAGAGAAATGCTGAAGGACAAAAATATTGACCATGTGTCATTCTATGAATAAGTTAAAATTTACAAATTCTTTTTTTCTATTATCGTTGTCTAAATTTTTTTCTTATTATTATCAATGTATTTTCTTTTTCATACTAATAATCTGTATTAATTCCTTAGAGTAACTACATGCTAGAAATATGGCTAGGTGATAGGATTACAATTATAATTCATTCCACAGTTTTTTTTATGAATTATTCCACTGGGGCAAGTTTTTTCTAGTAGTTGATCAATGATGGAGCGAGGTTGTATTTATGTTTCTCACCTTGACTCTATTTTTATTCCAATTTTTTTACAAACACTAATAAACACAATTAAATATATAACATGACAAATATATTTATAATAATTTTAATTTTTTTTATAATAATATAAAAATTGAATTTATATATATATTTTTAAAGAATACGATATAACGGTGACATAAAACCGAACGAGAATAGTAGTAAATATAATGAATGAGAATGGTAGGCTTATTCTTGTTTAAATCAATTTAGATCAATTAGTGAACAAATATTTAGGTAAAAGGCCTGATGAGATTATGAATGTCATTATCCATAATCTAATTGAAGTTAGGAAATAATCAATCATCCATAAATTCGCCTAATGGGAAAGATTGTAAAAGAAGTTTCCTAACAAAATTTATGCTATTTTGTTGACTTCTAATAGTTGACAAGAATCTTTCAAAAACTTTACTTTTACGTTTTATTGTACCAATTCATTAGATTTTTTTAAAAAATATTATCGAATAGAAAAGTAAAAAATCTCTTTTCAATATTTGGATTTACAAAAAGCTTGAATCATCTATTGTCGGTCACACTTTATTAATATGTTTTCCGAGATCTAGGCCGTACATCAGCAGCTATGGGAGGAGCAACTGGTACGGCAGGAGGACTGCAAGTCTGCAACTGAGAAAAGTGAAAGTGATGGGTGACGGGGCCAATAGTGCCGAGTCTTGGTCGTCTCCATTTCTTTTCCAATTTCATTCAATCTTTTGTTAACCTTTGGATTATACAATTACAGTTGTATGTATTTTAGCGAATAGGTTAGTCTCCATTGATCCTGTGTTGTTTCTTTCTGGATCAATGGGAGGTGGCGAGGTGAAAGGACTGGTTGATGCTGAGAATACGATATTCGTGGCTGTGGGAAACAAAGAAAAGGATAGCAAATCAGTGATAGACTGGTCTCTGCGGTCATTTGCTGGACGAAGAATCTGTCTTCTTCATGTTCATCAGCCAGATGATTCAATCAATCTCAGTAAGGATTTCATTTGTAGGTTGATCTGCTCTTTCTATTTAACCACATGAAAAAATATATATAATCGAACAACATTTTCATCATAATAATATGTTGAATCCTTGTTTGAACGGAAACTCAAGTGTAGATTTCCTTAATTGCTATGATAAAAGTGTTATCCAACATTTTCTAACTGAAGCTAGTTATGATCTTTATCGTTTAATGAAAGTGTTGAGTTATCATCTGAAGATGTAAGAGTTAGGCGTTGCCTTAAAAGTGTGAGGGAAAGCCTCAACTGACGAGTTAGCTTTTAGATTCGAGATTCCCCGAAAGACCGAAAATCTTACCTTCTGAGCTTGCTTACCTTTATTCTCGAGAATCTTCCAACATAAATATATAAGTAGCAAAAGAACAAAGATCTGTCTAGGGAGTTCATAGTCTTCTACAATGTGAAATCTGAGTATCTTCAATCTTGTGTATGGTCTTATGTTGTTATAACATCTTTGCTTCCATACAACATTTAGTGTTTATGTCTTATGATACCCATATTTCTTGTTTATCCTTTTTATTTTCAGAATATGGGAAGCTTTCAGTGATCAAGGGAAAAGAACAGGCATCGGAAGCCTGTCAGGAATTCGAGCGGAAAAAGATGGAGAAAGTATTTGGTCCATATCTTAAAATTCTAGGACAAGCAGGGGTACTGATTCTGTTTCATTCATCATCATCTTATGTGTGCATATTAACTAGTTCTATTTCTATAATAGTTTCAAATTGAAAAATGATTCAAGCGTTATGCTAAAGTTTCTTAGTGTAATATTAATGGAGTGAGAGCAGTATTGTGTATTTGATTTTGTTCCAAAGATTTTCCCTTCAGGTGCAGGCAAGTAGCATATGGATTCAGATGGATGCTGTTGAGAAAGGGATTGTAGAATCCATAGCCCAGCATGATATCAGATGGCTTGTGATGGGGGCAGCAGCAGATAATTATTATTCAAAGTACGAGGGACTTTTGGTCATATTTTAGTTTTTACGGCTTTAACCTAATCCTCGTTTCAGAAATTAAATTTAATATACAAAAAAAAAAAACAGGAGAGTAAGCCAAACAATACATTTCTTCAGTTTATTGCCAAAGACATTTCTAAATATATAAAATCACTAAATGATCATTGGATAAAAATCAAATTATGGTTATACCTATAAATGTTGAAGACTCCGTAAGGATATATTTCTTTTTCTTCTAAAGTTATATTGGATGTTTGGGATCTTTTAGTTGTGTGGAACTACTTGAAATAGCATGTAGGAGAAACTAAATGGTTTATGTGAAATTCATCAACACTGGTTTTCAGAAATTCTCAATTATTTTATATTGAAATAAAAATTGTTATAATTTAAGAATTCAATCTGCATTTCTGACCAGTAGTTATTAATTTGCAGGACTATGTCAGAGATAAAGTCTAAGAAAGCAAATTTTGTCCGTCACCAAGCTCCTCTTTCCTGCCATATATGGTTTATTTGCAATCAAAATCTTATCTATACAAGGTATGCATAAAATCTGCATTACAAGCAGATGTTGTATTTTTCAGTCCAAAACTCTCTGTAGAAATTGTAAAATGCTCCTCTGATAGGTAGATAGTGAAAATTCTTCACCTGGAATATAAAACAAGACCTAGTCCATAATCTTTCCCATTGCTTAGCACATGGGGAGAACAATTTATAACAGCAATCACTTAAACTGGCATTGTTTTTCTCTGCAGAGCAGGCTTTGTGAATTCTAGCTCCTATTTTGAGAGGACAGCAGCAATCTCTTCTACAACTTGTAGCACCCTACCGAAACTTCGAAAATATAAATCTGAAATCGTTGAAGATGTTGATGATGTGGAAGGTACATCAAGGGATCAGATTTCTCAGCTTTTGGATTATTCAAGCACGTCAAAAAACAAAGGGGTTAGTACAGTGGTAGTTGCTAACTTAATGAGTAGAACTGAACCCAAGACTACAAATCTCTTGTCATCATATGACTTTGTCTAAAGCTTTTTGTTTATTAGGATTTAGTGTCTGATGGAGAAACGACTTCGGAACTAGGTGAAAAACTAGAATTTACTGTACTAGATGTGGAAAGCTCAAGACAGAAAGCATTTGAAGAGTCTGTGAAGCGGTGGAAAGCTGAAGAAGATGCCCAAGAGGCTACACAAATGGTGGGAATTTTATTCTTTTCCTGTCTTCTTTGGAATGCATCCAGATGTTGATCATGCTGTGTTCAATCACTAGATATAAGATTAAGCTTCTATGAAGAAATGCATATTTCACTTTTTTTTACCTAATACACAAATCAACTGATATTCCAAGTATCCATATTTCTCTGATAGAATTGCACTGTAACAAATGTCTTTAAAGGCTGAAGCACTGGAAACATCACTGATGAATGAGAAAAGGCAAATAAAGGACTTGGAGGAAGAGTTAGCTCAACAAAGCCAAGAATTAAAAAGAATAAAGAATCAGCTTGATCTGTTGAAGAAGGAGCTTCCAGTCTTGCAGGAAGAGAATCCAATACTGGAGGACAACCTTAGGGAATGTCAATCTGAAGAGAAGGTATTAACGGAGAAGATCATTCAGGCTGTTAATCTCATGGTAATCTTCAAAGAAAATCGGGACAAGCTGCAGATTGAACGTGATAAAGCTACTGGAGCTATCCATAGTTTTAGAAGGCTTAGCTTGATAGAGGGATCTGTGTTCTCTTTCCTGGAGATTAATGAGGCGACACATGAGTTTGATCCATCCTGGAAAGTTGGAGATGGGAAATATGGAAGTGTTTATAAGGGGCTTCTTGACCATCGCAAAGTTTCCATAAAGATGCTACCGTCTTCTGGCTCTCAAAGCAATTTGGATTTTGAAAACGAGGTAATTTTTTTTTGTAGAATATGTAAATTGCAAAGTATAAAGAGTTTTATTTAACACTCAATTCATATTGTCTCTTTTGTCTCACATTTCTCCATTCTTATAACATATTTGGACCTTGCTGTATGTGGATTATTTGGGATTCATTCCAAATAAACCACTATCCAATCAACACTATTCATCAATCACATTATTCAAAGCATCAATCAAACTACCATCTATGTAATATAGAAAATAAATAATTATTCATTATTTGTACCCCTAATACCTTTTTACCCAAATAACCTAATTTTCTGTAATCTACAACAAACAAGATTATTTTGAAATAACCATTTAGTTATTCAAATAACCGAAGATCAAACAAGGCGAAAAAGGATGCAAATTGCCATTATCTTGTGGAAATCCAGAGATGTTTAGACGACAACTGATAACTCTTGCTCCCTTTTCTTTGTTGGGTTTTGTCCATTTGTTTTACTTGAGGAATCTCTTTATTTCTTTCAAGATCCAAGTTGACATTCTTCAAAAGTCTAAAAATCTATGCTGACAGAATGATTTCTGATATACACAGGCAAGGTTTATCAGCAGTGTTAGGCATCCAAATCTTGTGACACTCATTGGAACTAGCTCAGAGTGTAGGTCACTCGTCTATGAGTATCTTGACAAAGGCAACCTTGAAGATCGACTTGCCTGCCAAGGAAAATCTCCACCTCTTTCATGGAAAATTCGAATGAAGATTGCTCGTGAGATTTGCATGGTCCTTGCCTTTCTCCACTCCAGCAGGCCTCCTATCATTCATGGGAATCTAAAACCTAGTAATATACTACTCGATTCCAATTTTGTCAGCAAAATTAGTGACTTGGGTATCCGTCGGCTGATTCCTCGAGATGGTAATCAAGCTTGTGTAACAACAGTACTGCACAAAACTGATTCTGCTTATATGCCCCAAGAATTTCTAGAGACTGGAGAAGTTACCACACACTGTGATATATATGCATTTGGGATTATACTCTTACAGCTTTTAACCAAAAGAACAGTGGACAAGCTACTGAATGATGCAAAGTGCGCAATGGAAGCAGATAATTTTGAGGCACTATTGGATTTTTCTGCTGGAGATTGGCCAGTAAAGCAAGCAAAAGAATTAGCTCAATTGGCTTTGAGATGTTGCGAGAAGGAATGTGAGCATCAACCAGCCCTTGTTTTGGACATACTTTCTTTGCTTGAACCAATGAATAATTTGTGCGAGTCATCACGCATGGAAGTGGAATCCAAAGAAACGCAGAAGAAAGCTCCTTCCTACTTTATCTGTCCAATTTTCCAGGTAATTCATAAGCATTCTCATTTCTTAAAAAGTTTTGAAATTTTAATTATTATTTATAATAGTAGTACTGCGCCAAATAACAACCAACTATTAATCATTTCGTCCTTTATGAATGGGCGAAAAAGAAGTGAACCTTGATTCTATCCTGCTTAAGAGTCTTTTCTTCAAATGTTCTCGTGTTTCTTTCGCCCCATATGATCCACCACATGGCAATTAGGATCAGTTCCAGTTGTTTTTCGCATAATCAATTCATTGTTCACAAATGCCTTGAATTTGCTTAATAGAGCTCTGTTGCTTTAGGGATTTAAACGAATTAGGTTTCGAATGGATTAGGTTAGAACTCATTCCATACTAACTATGGATTGAATTGGGTTGAACAAATGGATATTGAGAACAGAAATAACAAGTGTTTTCAAATAGTCTGACTTGATGATAAACAAGAAAATTTACACGATGTTGTAACTAAGGTCCTGTAACATGGAATGTTACCGAGAGGAAAAAAATCAAGTGTAATATGTTGTATTTTTAGTCATCCTATCTTTGTTTGGTGGTAATATTGATTTGGTTTGAGAATTTGCAGGAAGTTATGGAAGATCCCCATATAGCAGCAGACGGATACACATACGAAGGGGATGCTATCAAGGGATGGTTCAATAGTAACCATAAGACTTCCCCAATGACAAACCTGGAACTTGAACATTGCAATCTCCTTTCCAATTCCGCCCTTTACGAAGCAATTCAACAATGGAAGCAACAACCATGATCCGGAAACTTCTAAACATCATCATCATCATCTCAATACACTCCAAATGCTTCATACAAGCATGTTCCAATTGTGTATCAAATCATACACACACAGGTAAAATTTTGAATATGCTTCTCCCAATCCCCCCATTGATTGAAGGATAAATACCCATTGATAAATTAAAAACCATGTATATACATATATATATTTGTATATAAATTGATCTTAGTTTCTGAATTATAAATTATACTTTGCTAATTTTGCAGCTCCTATCTCTAAACCACATCTTGCATTGGCATTATTACATTACTATGGGATTGTTTGAAAGTGATTATGAACAGAGGAATAGAGAAAAAGGCCTTCAGCTTGTATTGATTGTGTTAATTGCAATAAGTTTATCCAGAAGGAAATGTATAAATTACCAATTCACTCTACTTATATCAAACCCCATCTCATCTAAAATGTAAGTGGATCTATAATAAATAAACAGATTTCTAAATAGATTCAATATGATATGTCACATAAGTAACTAAAAACTGTTTTTTTAATATTAAAATTTGTATTAATAAAGTTGGTGTAAATGCTACTTCTCATAATATAACTAATGTATATATCAAATCTACTTTTAATGTGGGATATAAAGTTGACTTAAAACTGTAAGATTTAAAAAATGATA
Organism: Impatiens glandulifera; assembly: GCF_907164915.1. Classification (NCBI taxonomy): domain Eukaryota; kingdom Viridiplantae; phylum Streptophyta; class Magnoliopsida; order Ericales; family Balsaminaceae; genus Impatiens; species Impatiens glandulifera. The sequence goes on from NC_061863.1 coordinate 63,282,840, forward strand.
TTGTCATAATTATATTAAAAGTTAATAAAATAACATAAAAAAGTATAAAAGATTAAAGTAATTTTATTTATGATTGGTATTAAATGTATAATTAAACTTTTTTTTATTATAAAATCCGTCAAACCCTAACAGTTTCTTTTAATATTTAAAAAAATGATGGTAGTTTATAGTTAAATGGACTTTTTTTTATACAAAAAAATAGTATGAAAGCTGTTTTTAATTATCATAAAATTCGAATTTATACTATTATATGTTGAATATAAAATTTAATTAATTTAATCATATCAAAAAGATGAAAATTCAAATTGCCAGCAAATTTTAAGTGTCATATTTAAATCAGTTGTATTTCTAAAATGTCAAGATTCTTATCAAATTGAATATGCTAATATGTATCATGTTCTTAAATTCAAATTTTATTAATGGATTATTTATACTAATAAAATATTTTAAGTATTATCCTTTTAAAATTAAAATAAATAAATAAATATTATTGTTAGAGATTTATTTATTTATTTTATAATTTGTTTATTTTAAGAACTTTTTAATTTAAATAAAAAAGGAAAAAGGAAAGATATAGATAAACATGTGAATAAATTTTTGTTCAAAAAAAAAAAAAAAAAAAGTAAATTTCTTAATTAGAAAAAAAAAATTAAATATGACTGAAAAAAAATTAAAATAATAATGTTTTTATTTTTATTTTTTTTATTTAAGTGTTGGAAAGTGTTGACAACCTATCCCAAATTTATTTATTTTATTTTATTTTATTTTGTATGTTCCTCCAGCTACCACTTATGTATCACGTGCCAGCTAAGCAAGTATCTAATTTTCTCTGTTTTTCTTTTTCTTTTTTCTTTTGTAGAGAATTAATTGAGAAATCATTATTGTTGTTATTTCATTCAAAATAAATTTCATGTATTTATTTAATTTAATTAATTAATAAAAAGGGTTTCAATTCTGTATTTCTAGTTTTCTACCTCTTTCCACCTTCTTCCTTCTCTCGCCGACTGCATATATATATATATATATATATATATATTATATATATATATATATTTGGAGCTTCCTAACATTCACTTTATATGTCTCATTCCTTCGATTCCGGTGACCGTCAATTCGTCTGATCCTGTCCGATCTCTTCAATCTTCACAACTGGTATGTATGTTGTCATCCATCTCTCTTTACTTCTGTTCAAACCGCTGTCTGCTGCTGATCCTAGATCGCAAAGCATCATATCATGCCCTAGCCACTTATCTTCTACATGGATTTATTTTTCAAACCCTTGAATTACTTTTTCTGGGTTTCTCAATTTGATTTTCTCTTTTTGTTTCTGATCAGATCAATGTTTTCTTGTCTCATTTTTCTTGAGCTGCTAGTTAGCTAGCTAATACATGATTCATGCTTGTTTTTTTTTGGGTTTTTTTTTCTGCCATTGGGGTTTGATTTATGATTTCATAATAATCAGGGGTAATTAATGGACATGCAATGATGATTTGTAGTCTATTGATGTAGTGTTCTTTGTTGTGGACTTGTGGTGCTTAGTTTTTCTTTTGTTGGATCTCTATTTTCTAAACTGGTGACGATAGAGAACTTGTCTTTGTTTGGAAAACAATTGAATTTGAGCTTTTGTTATATTCCACTGTCTCTCCCTCTTTCTATCAGGAAGGAGTTGACCTGAAGTGTATTTCCTGTTTGCCTGGTGGACTTATCGAAAGGACTTCCCATCTCTTTGTATAGTTTTCCTGGTGGCATGAAATTTGAGACTAACTACTCTAGTGTTTGATAGTCAAAACATTAAATTCCTTACTGTTTTGGATGTTTTCTTTCTGACTTATATCTTATTTGAATTATCTGAGAGATGAAAATAACAAAGTGTCTAGTTTTTCGATGAACTCTTAGTATTAAGTTGGTATGTTTCATGTGCTTTCGTAAACTAGCATGAGTTTCTGTGTTGTTTTGATGAATGCTTCCCTTGTCTCCTTTGTTTGGGTTATTACCAACCTTCTTGAGAAGCTTAGAATGAAGTACATTTTAGTTTTGTTTCATTTCTTTTGATGTTTCATGTTTCTCTTTGAACATTCCAAGTTTAAAATTTTATTTTTTTAAATTTGCTTTCATGTAATTTTTTAGATCTCTTTCTCAATGACATGTACAAAATGACCCTTCTTTGAAAAAAGAATCATTGAGGCAAACTTGTAGGAGAATTTTCCCTCAGCTCGACATTGCAAACATTATGCAAGCATTGAGTATACCATGTATCTTCATCTAATAACATCATTTCTTTGTCCTTACTTTTGCTCACAGCCATTTTTCCATCTGGTGGATGTTATATATATATATATTTTGAAAATTTGAAGTCAATTTTGTAATGTGTTGCACTTCACAATAATGCTATCCAGATTTTCGCGGAGCAGCTGTCACTTCGCCATATGCCAGTGGCAAAGTTGAAGTCAACCAGCACTATGGATGCATTGAAATCGGAAGAGGGGAATGATTCCATAGACACTATAATCAGACAGGCAATAGGAAGAGAGTCGGTTCTTTCTTTTCCAAGGACTGGTGAGAGTCCGGTGCAGTGGATGCTTCATGCTTTGGACCAGCAAGGTAAAAGCTGAGATTTCTAACTATCCAAATTCATCACATGCACTGGTCTTAACATTTAAATTTTCAAGATTTCATTCCCAAGGAAATATGGATTGGATTGTGGAGGAACATGGACAACCTTTTGTAAAAATGTTGCAGTTCTATCTGGTGCTGCTGTTTGCTTAAGAAGATATTAAGATTTTTGAGTTTGAGATTAAGATTAAGATTTGTGCATCACATATTCTGTTCAGGCAGTTAGGTTTCTTTAGTTGTATGACCATAATAGTGTGTTAGTATTTTGGATTTCCATTCTCAGCCTAGTATTTCTTATGTAGACCTTCCAGGATGGCCATTGCTGTCTCCAATGAAGATTCAAATGCAGAAGTGTGAGAAATGTTCCCGTGAATTTTGTTCCCAACTAAACTACCGAAGACATATACGTGTGCATCGACGATCTCTCAGAGTTGACAAGGTTTGTTTTCTTAAAGTTTTCAATTTTTGTATAACTGGTATTCTTATCTGCAGTCACCAATTTTATTTGAACTGGCTCCTTCTCTGACTTATTTGATTTAATTTGTTATTGATAGGAGTCTCACAGAAACAGGGATTTATTAGGATCTTTTTGGGACAAGGTAGTTGCATTCTTATCGTTTGTTTGAACTTGAGTAATAGTTTTGTGGTATAATTCTTTCTGACATTATGTAATTCTGTTGTGTACAGCTTTCTGTTAGTGAGGCTAAGGAAGTCGTGTCATTTGGTGATGTAACACTTGAGGTACTTACCCGTAGTTTATTTTTAATTATCTATTTGAATGTTTACCTCGTCTTTATTACCCCTGATGATAGTTGGATACCAGACTTTGTTTAATCTTTTCATCCCAACATGGATAAAATTGTCAAGTTCTCTTTTATCCTTGTTAATTAGTGGATTTATCTTCCCTTTGCCTTTTAGGAAGTCCCCGGTTCTTCTGTTATTAGGGCTTTGACGACATTTTTACAGAATCCGGGATTCTGCATGTTACCACAAGTATACATTAGAGCTGGGTCAGCACTTCTGGTAACCAAAGCTTTGTTACTTCCCCTGCTCTCTTTGTCATTATCTTATGTGTGTAACATTACATATATGCTATGTTTAGGAAATTATTCAAGCTAGAAGTTCTCAGTTTCCTATAACCTCCAAGGAGCTATTCTCTATCCTTGATGATGCAAGTGAGAGAACATTCTTGTGTGCTGGCACAGCTGGATCAATGCAGAAGTATGTTTTTGATGGAGAGGCTGGGAAAATTGGGCTTGAAATGAAAAACTTAATTGCTTGTGCAAGTTTCCTTCTCGAGAAGAAACTGGTATGTCTTATATGAATTAAGTTGCTTGTTATGATTTTGAACATGAACAATTGTTAGGGAAGATGAAGACTTGAATTTGGCTTTAGTTTCCAGTTCCTTTCCATATGCCTAGTTTGATTTATTTGGCAGTAGATGTACGATGAGTGACCTGATGCAAAGTTCTTTTTTCTTTTTCTTCTCTTCCTGTCTCCAATAAAGTAGACTGCATGTTTTCTATTGTCAGGTTAAATCATGGTTAGCTGACAAGGATGCTGAATCTTTGAGGTGTCAGAAATTGCTTGTGGAGGAAGAAGAAGCTGCTCAGAAAAGGTCATTTTCCTTTTTCATATATGGTTCAACCTTATAGAATTGCTTTTCAATTAACTTTCTCTAAGTAGAATTGTAGCTCCTTTTGTGAGTAAAATGGACATTCTATACAAGTGGACATGTCAAGTAGAGATTTGAACTGAAATGCAGTCCTTGTTTTTGATCATTTGAAGAAGTTAACTTTATTGTTAGGGACTGCTATGTGTTATGTTTCATATATATATGTTCTGAAATTGGATTTTTTGAGTTTGTCATTTTTTTTTTTTTCATTTTCACATTCTTTTTAACTGCAACTGCAGTCATTTGGCCCCATTTGGAAACACTTAATGTTTTTGTTTCTGTATCCATTTCCACAAACAAGAACAAAAATAAAATTTTGAATTTGTCTATGACTAAGTTTTGGTTCCAAACGTTCTTGTATGTGTTTCCAAATGGGGACAATTCGATTCCTGGTTAAAATATCTAAAAAGATGGCAAAACTTGAATAACATCAGGCAAGCTGAATTGTTGGAAAGAAAGAGACAGAAGAAGTTAAGGCAGAAGGAACAACAGAAAGCAAAGGACTCAACAAATGTGGAAAAGGCAGATACTGTAACTGTTGATACATCAGAATATTCTCCTCCTGCAGAAACAGCCAGTCCACCATTTGCTTCTGAGTCAAGTTCAGGTTCCTCTGAGACGGAGGGAAATAACAGTCTGCCATTACTACTACCTGATCCTATCGAACGTCATCTTGATGAAGAAGTCGACATTGAAGCACAGGTGGGATTCAGCAACGATTCTTCGTCCACGTGTCAGCACATTGATCATCAACGGACGACACAAGGAAGTAATCGGAGGTATCCAGTTATTCCTAGACGACAGGTGCCAAAATCTCAAAGAAATGGTAGAAATGGCTTTTATGCAAATCAAAATCATCATCATCATCATAATGGGATGAAACCTGAACAACCGTCTCAGAGGCATAATAGTACTACTACTACTAGCTCCAGGGATATGAGGAGTGGTCCGGTTGTAAATTCGAACAAGGTATGGACTAGGAAATCGAAAACAGGAAATGATGAGGGGGTAAATGTGGAATTATTGAGATTGCAGAAAGAGGTGGAAAAGGAGGCGGTTCAACGTAATAACAACTGTGAACTGATGATTGGTTCCATATCTGTCACTTTGGATAACTACAGTTGTTCACCTAATAATCGGCTAGATAGTACTGCTGCAGCAGAGAAGAATGTAGTAAAGATTGATTCTTCTAGCAGCTGCAGTAGCCGGTCCACAGTGAAGCTCTGGCAGCCTGTCAACCGGCAAGGATCGAAAGGTCCAATGGCAGTTCAAAGTGGAATAAACGAACCATCTAGGGACGAAAATGGAAGCAACATGTTTCTGCAACAACAGAGTGTAGAAAAAGAAGAAGAAGGTGCTCCTGCTGGTGTGCTATTATCCAATGATTCTGCAAAAGATTTTCTTGCCCAGCGTAAGTAGTAGTATATTTAATTACTTATGAGTTTTTGTTCTTTTAGGCCTTGTTCGATCTAGGTTATTTGAATTTAATCTCAAAAAACTCACTATACCCACGAACAAAAGGTTATTTTGAAATAACTGGAGATGGAACAAATTAAAGGGTATAGCAAATTTATGTATGGTGGGGTTTTTGTTTCAGGATGGAAGGAAGCCATTAGAGGCGAACATGTGAAGTTGGTCCTCCTGTCTTCCCAATCTGATCATGTTCCTCCTCCTCCAGGCAATGTTGTTGAGGTAGTAGTCGGATCACCCAAACGTCGAACCATCCTTGGCAGTGCTGAGAACCTTCCAGATACTAGTACTACTGCAAACGTTGTTGGAGCAGCAGTAGCAGTAGCAGCAGCAACAGCTAAGGTTCCCAAGTCCAGGACCAAGGCTCTCGATAGTAATAATAAAGGGGTAAAACTCAAGTATGTTCCCAAGCAGAAGATAGCAGCAGCAGCTACCTGAAGAAGAAGAAGAATAATTTGCAGTGTTTCTATACAAAAATATGCTATTATTAAATCTTTGTTCCCTTTACAAAATCAGAGAAAGAGTTGTCTTCTCTCAATTTTTTGTTTCTTTAAAAGATTATTATTTGTTAGTATTGATCTAGTTCCTTTTTATGGTGGTCTTTGTTGGTTATTATTATCAATAACATTTGGGTTAAAAGGTGCTTTCATTGACCATTCTTTCTCTCTTATAAGAACTAATAGGCCTGTTAGATCAACAATACATCCTCTACCACAGTTATGTAGGTTCTAGACCATCTTCTAAGTAGCTTGGTCTTGAAATGTTTGGACCTTGGATCAGTTGGTTTATTACTTTGAAATTTGAGTTTCTTTTACAAGAAACATCACAAAATCATTTACAAGAACAAACTTAAGAAGGAACCACTGTATTAAATTGGTATGGTGATTTGTTTGATGCAACATCTCTCACAATTTTTTATTATACGAATAATATTTTCAGTTAGTAAATCATCTTTTTTAATTCGCGTTTGTCCCATTTTTAGTAGTAATTTGTTTGATGCAACTTTTCACAATTTTTTATTATTCGAATAATATTTTCAACGGTTAGTGAATTATTTTTTTTAATTTGCGTTTGTCCCATTCTTAATAGTAAATGAGATTAAATTACCATAAAGAGTCATTGAAACATGAATCTAATTGAAGCCAATCTTTAAAGTTGGGCATCAAGCATAAACGGTCATATTCGATTCGGACAAGTCATGTTAAATTTTCAATCCTGTTGTGTCTCAATCTTATGTGTATCGTGTCTTGACTCACTCAAAATATTATGATTCATGAGGTCTTTCGTGTCGTGTAAATTCGTGCTAACTCGCGTTTTATGTTATTCTGACTAAAGTTTTGACTTAATTGTGTCGTGTCGATACTCGTTTTTAGGGCTATAAAATAAACCAGAAAACCGATAACCCAACCGAACCGATAGCTTACCGGTTTATTGGTTAACCAATTCTAACGGTTCCGGTTAACCGGTTTTTAACGGTTAAACGGTTCGGTTTTCGGTTGAACTATTTTTTTAGCGGTTTAACCGATAAATCGGTAATAATTTAACATATATATTTATATTAGTCATTTTGTAAATATTAAATATATTATAAATAATATATATATTAGTTATTTTTAAATTTTAAATTATAATTTGTATAGAATTGTTTAAAAAAAATCTAATTTATATGGTTATTAGTTTAAAAATGGATATTTTAAAATATATTATATTATTATAATAATATAATATATTATAACATATTTTTAAATATATCTATTAAATATTATTATAATATATTATATTATAATAATAATATAATATAGATAAAAAATAGAAAATAGCATCAAAGTACCATTCAAATGAAGATTTTGAAAAAAAAAATTATTTAATAAATTTAATACTTAATTTAAAAAATTGAATTATTAGTTCACGGTTAAACCGACCGGTACCGATCGGAACCAGTAGAACCAAAATCAGTATAATTAATATCAATACTGGTCGGTTAACCGATTTATAAGATAAGAGGTAAAATCGAATTTAATTGGAACCGTTTAACCGACCGGTTGAACACTCTTATTCGTTTCCATGTGTGTCATGTCGTATCTTGACACACTCATTTTAATTAATTAATTTATATATATATATATTAAATTATTAATAATTATAAATTAATTTATTTATTTTTAATTTAGAAAGCTTAAATTAATTTAATCAGTTGAATGTGTTATTTAAAAATCTAATTAATATATTAATTATTAAATAAATAAGATGCGTAGATATAAATTTTAACACATAGTTTCATAAATAATAATTTTAATGTGAATTATATAAAATGTGTTTTAAAACCTACCATATATAAAACTATGTGAAAGATAGGGCTTATAAATAAAAATTAGAAATATGAATAGAAATTAAAATGAATTTGTATCTACAGTTGAAATATTTATAAACATATATTATTATATTATAATTTAATGGAAATGTAGATATAAATTATAAATATATATTATTATATTATCAAAAATTAAATTATTATTATATATTTATTATTTAATTTATTAATAATAATTAAAATTATAAAATAATTTTTAATTATTTTTTTATTTATTTAATTAATTAATAAAAATAATATAGAAAGAATTATTAAGATACTCAAATTTCTATTCATATAGTTTATTTTTTATTTTATTTTATTTTATATTATTTAAATTAATATTTTAATTTAATAGGTTTAGTTTTAATTATATATATATTACATTTATAAAATTAAATAATTTATTATTTGAATGAGAATGTAAATAGAATTAAATAAAATATTAATGTAAAGTTGATGAGCTTATGTCATGTGACTAATTGTGTTTATGTCGTTTCGTGTGTATATTCGTGCTCGTGTCATGTCTTTGTCGACTCACGACCTTGTTACGATCGTATAAACTCATAATCGTATCATGATCATGTCGTATCGTGCTTGTGTCGTGTCCAACCCACGACCCAAGTGAAATAATATTGTGTCGCGTTATTCCGTATTAATATCGTGTTGAATCACGTGTCAATTCGTGTTGATCAAACTCATTGCCTAATTTTAAGCTAGTTCAGAAAGAAAATAAAAGACTTCTTGAGGTTCTTGAGGATCTGAGGGAGTATTGGAAATCTATAGTTCATGTTTCTTAAAACTTGTGTAAATTTTTTTTTATATTAATTAATTATTTTAATTTAATTAGATAAGAAATATTAATAATTACATTGAATGCATTCATCTGTATGATTATCTCCAATGTATATTGGTATTAGATCCCTAAATGTCTTTAATAAGTATTTAAGAACATCACTCTTATCTCACTTGATGAAGGGCTTAATCTCATTAACTTTCTTGCCCTCCATTGTGTGAAACTCTAGCCATTTTCCTAAGATTTATTGTACTCTTTCTTGTAAAGTGCAAAGCTCCTCTAATATTAATTTTTAATCAATTTTCAATTTAAAATTATATTAATATACAAATATGTTTTTAAAAAATAAAACTTTTACATGTTCTTACAATATTTATTGTCTTCTATCAATGAACCATTTATATCATTATTTTCTCTTCCATTTTAGCTTTTATCTGAAAATTTAAGTAGTTTAAACTTACTTAAAATCACTTGTAAGGTTTACAATTTTTAGATTATAGCTACACAATAAAATAATACAAAAAAAACTAAAAACATATTTATTCAAAATAATCATAAGTATAAGTATAGTTTAAACAATATTAATAGAAGAACAAATATTTTCATCAGTTACACTAGAGTTAGGTATCGTGCATAAACGGTTGTATTTGACTCGGGCAAGTCGTGTTAGACTTTTAATCGTGTCGTGTTGTGTTTCAATATTATGTGTGTCGTGTCATTCTTGACCCACTCAAAATATCATGATTCATGAGCTCTTTCGTGTCAACGAGTTTATTCGTCTCGTGCCAACTCGTGTTTAAATTCGTGTTTTGTGTTATTTTGACTAGAGTTTCGACTTAATTGTGTCGTGTCGATTTTTGTTTTCATGTGTGTCTTGACACACTCATTTTAATTATTTATTTATATATATATAATAAATTATTAATAATGATAAAATATGATTATTAATTTAATTATTTTAATTTAGAAAATTTAAATTAATTTAATAAGTTAAATATGTGAAATATGTTATATAAAAAATTAATTAATATGTTAAATATTTAGATATAATTTTTATCATATAATTTTATAAATAATTATTTGAATGTAAATTATTTTAAATATTTTTTAAAACTTATAAATAATTATTTAAATAAAATTAAATAATTTATTAATTAATTGAGAATGCAAATATATTTAGAAAGACTTGAAATATAGTTTGGGGAAAAAATAAGAAAGATGGGTAGAAATTAAAATGAATTTGTAGTTGACATATTTATAAATACGTATTATTATATTATAATTTAATGGAAATGTGAGTATAAATTATAAATATTTATTATTATGTTATTAAAATTATTTTTTTATTATATATTTATTATTTAATGTATTAATAATAATTAAAATTATAAATTATTTTAAATTTAAAAAATAAATAAATTAATTAATTAATAAAAAATAATATCGGAGAGAATTATTAGGACACTCACATTTCTATTCATATAATTTATTTATTTTATTATATTTTATTTTAATTTATATTATTTAAGTTAATATTTTATTTTAATATTTTAATTTAGTATGTTTAGTTTTAATTATATATATTACATTTATAAAATTAAATAATTTATTAATTGAAGGAGACTTGTAAATAAATTTAGATAAAAATGTTAATATAAAGTTGAGGAGCTTAGTTCATGTGATTAATTGTGTTTATGTTGTTTCGTGTGTATACTCGTGCTCGTGTCGTGTCTGTGTCGACTCGTGGCCGTGTTACGATAGTATAAACTCATAATCGTGTTGTCTCGTGTCCAACCTACGACCCAAATGAAATGATATTGTATCGTGTCGTTCCGTACTAATATCGTGTTATATCGTGTCGGTTCGTGTTGATCCAACTCATTGTCCAACTCTACCCTTCTTACAGGTATCGTCCCATTATTTCTTTGGTTGATCATTTTTTTTACCACTTGACAAAATATTTTTCGGCGTTATTTACCAACCTCGTCAGTCAAGAACAATTTTCAGTGTCGCTCATAATATTTTGTAGAGATTCACCCAACAACGTTTGATTGTTTTGTTTGATTGTTTTGTTTAATTGTTTTGTTTGATTTGCTCTAATACTCATTTATCTTTAATTAACTCAAGAATTTACAAGATGGTTGGATTTCTTTCTTATATTTTTAATTATTGCAAAAATATAAAATATTATTTAATATTTAAATTTTTATTTAATTATTTTGATCTTGTTAATGTTATTTTGTAATTTAATTTCAATATAAAACTCTTTATTTGAATTAATGATAATTATTTTTTTAATTTTTTTTTATAAATTACTTATTTAATAAAATGATAAAATAAAAAATAACTTTTATTTAAAAATTTTATATTTATACTCATCTTTAATTGAAAAATTTAGATAATTTACTACTCCTAACAAAATTCTTACTTAAGCCAACAGAGAAGAATTTTAATTTGATTATATTTGATAATGGTTAGTGTAAAGGATTAAGCTCACACAAAACTCGTGACTATCTTTTCCGCTGCCTATGTACTTGGCAGAATGAACTCCACTACTGCTTTCATGGTTCTACTTTACTCTCTCTCTCTCTCTTTCTCTGTCTTGTGGAAACGAAGGAGAAGAAGAAGAAGATCTTAGAAGAGATTGGATAAGGAAGAGGAAGAGGAAGAATGTTTTGGTTCAACAGAAAAGGTCCGTCTGGTTTCTCCTATTCTTCAACGGCCGAGGAAGTCACCGAAGGAGTAGACGGCTCTGGTCTCACCGCCATTGTCACAGGTCTCGTCTTCTTCTATCTCCTCTTCTATGCTTTCATTCATTCATTCTAGTCGTCTTCCATTTACATATATATATATATATTTCAGTTGGAAAGGAAGATATCTAATTAATAATAATCTCGTCTATCTAATTACTAGCTAGTAAACGATGATTACGCCGCCGCCTCACTTGGATGATGATTCTCTTATCACGTTCCACTTGATCTGTTGTTGGATTTAGATTAGATAGTTTCTATTTTAGGTTTTCATTGAATTGAATAGAGAATTGGCAGCAGGGGCTTCAAGTGGTATCGGAACTGAAACAAGCCGTGTTCTAGCATTACGTGGTGTTCATGTTATCATGGCGGTTAGAAACATGGATGCAGGCATAAAGGCTAAGGAAGCCATTGTTAATGAAATTCCAATGGCTAAAGTTGATGCCATGGAGTTAGATCTCAGCTCAATCCTCTCCGTAAGAAAATTTGCATCCAATTTCAATTCATCCGGCCTCCCTCTCAACATTCTAATGTAAGCACTGCATCATAATAATAATAATAATAATAATCAAACTCCCTCCCTCCCTTCTTCTTTCTTTTTTCTATTCTTCTTCTCTTTTTAGTAATAATGCAGGAATTATGGCAATCCCTTTCACGCTCTCCAAAGACAAATTTGAGCTGCAGTTTGCCACAAACCATTTAGGTATTTCTTTGATTTATCTGGATCAACTTATCGCAAAATTGTCCTATGGTAAATTATTAAGGGTTTAACTCGAGAGATTTCCTTGCCTTTTGAAGCAAGATTCTTATTTCCTTCCCAGCAAGTTCTCGTTATGATTTCCTTGGTGATATGGTAATACGGTTTTAATGAGAAATTCAAATGAAACCAATGTAGTGAATCTTGTTTTCTCAAGCCCTTCCTTCTTCTCTAAATATCATCATACATCTTTAGGCTGGTAGGTTACACAAGTCCTTACAAACTGGAGACTAAGTAAGAGGAGCTATTATCTCATTTTCAAAATGATGGTGTATGACAATCTTTTAATAAAGATGTTTAATTGCTCTTTTTGTAGGTCATTTTCTTTTGACAAGTTTGTTATTGGACACTATGAAGAAGACAACGGATAAATGTAAAAGAGAGGGTAGAATCGTTAATGTTTCGTCAGGGGCTCACCTGAAACCATACCGTGAAGGAATTCGTTTCAACAAAATCAATGATCAAGCGGGGTGGGTATATATATATATTCAGAGTTACAATGTTATGAAATGGAGAACACTATTAAATTGTTGGAATTTGATTAATTGCAGATATAACAGGTTTCTTGCATACGGGCAGTCGAAGCTTGCAAATATTCTACATGCTAACGAGCTTTCAAGACGCCTAAAGGTTAGTAGCATAGCTACGTTCTAGAAAAGCTTCAGATAGAGTTTAATGGTTACTATGCAACTTTTTTTTCGAGGAATAGGATGAAGGGACGGAAATAACTGCAAATTCACTTCATCCTGGAGTTATAGCGACTAATCTCTTCCGCTATAACAACTTTATAAATGGTACAATTACTCGAACCTTACGTGCGTTGCCTTTCATTTATAAACATGATAAGTAAAAATTACTGTCATGAACCAGGTTTTGTGGCTAATCTGGCCAAATATTTGATAAAAAATGTCCAACAGGTACATACCATTCTTCATTTTTTTAATTTTTTTTTGAAAACAACTTTTATAGCTATGGAATTAGAGTTATGTTTTTTTGTTCATCTTTAGTATGTATGTATGATGAGTTTGGTATGAGCAGGGAGCTGCAACGACATGCTATTTGGCGCTTAATCCTCAGGTGAAGGGGGTAAGTGGGGAGTATTTTTCCCATAGCAATATTGCTCCAACCAGTTCGATGGCTAAGGATACCGAATTAGCTAAGAAACTGTGGGATTTCAGTAACGAATCGGTTAATAAGTAATAATTTGTATTTGCTAAAAATATATGGTTTGGATTGGATTGTGAAATTGATCTGTGTGGGGTTGCGAAGAATGGGAAACTAAAATTTGAATTATGAAGTTGTATTTAACACATGTTATTTGTACTGTCCTACAGTAATTGTTTGGCTTACTTAGTCCGTCAAAACATTAAATGAAGAAAAATAAATAATATTGATGGAAACAAATTTATATTAAAGATACAATATATTAATGTGAAGTGGAAGAAGTTTTGATTTTGATTAGAGAAAATAGTAAGAATGTAATTTGTATATATTTAAAATTACTATCTTTTCCCAATTTTATGTCATTCTTACTGGAATAGTTAAATGTTAAATTATGTTGGCACAAAAAAAATTCTTCATATCTTTTCCCATAAGATTTAAATATATAATCTCACATCTTTTTCATCCCATTCTCTTATTAATTAAATATTTTCATTCATTAATTAAAATATTATATAATATATATATATATATATATATATATAATTTTTCATTATATACTAGTACCTTCTTAAATCCCCTTTTAAAAATCTATACCAAATAAAATTATTTAAATAAAGCCAAGCAAAGCAGAACTTTCTCTTCACTTTTCTACAAACCCAAATAATAATTCACTTCTCACCCAATAAGATTTTCCAAGTAATTCTTTATCAGAACAGAATATCACATTTCCAAATATTAACTGCCATATGAATAATGAATGCAAACAACACATTCATTTATGAGAGGTAACATCATCATCATCATCATCATCATTTAAATAATCTAATTCGAGATTGAAACCAATACTAACTTATCATCATTACAAAAGAAATATGATTAGAAAGACGAGCTATGTTGATATCAGAGATTCCATAAAGAAGGGAGATTTTGTTAAGCATGGAAACTTGACATCTTTCATTTTAGTTCATTAACCAAATGTCAATCCCATGCTCATACATTTTTCTTTCTTTACAACTAAACACTGTTTGTTCTACATCTCCAAATAAAAGAATTAACTCAAAAAGCCCAATTATTTCTTGCATCTTCTTCTTCCCCCCCTCCTCCCCTTTTTTGTTTGTGACTGACATAGACATGTTTTCAAAAGTATACACAACAAAAGCATTCTTAAAACGCACCTGGCAAATGGTTTGGTTTGTTTCGATTCACTGCTCATTGGAGACCGGTTCTGTTATCTCACAAGGTGCAGACAATAAAGGCCGATTCTGTCGCCACACAAATAACTGCCGCTGCTTACCAAGTAAGGTACAAATTTCCCACCTTTTTTTATCTTTTCTTCCAGAAAACTCACTTTAACTAGGGTTAGCCTCATGAGTTAAATAGTATAATAAAGAATGATAATCCCCGAAAACCCAATCTCAAGTTAGTCTCTCTTTCGTTCGAAACAACATGGTTTATGTGTTCCGTAATGGAGAAGACATGCCAAGATCAAGAGATTGAAACGACTTCACGTGATCCCTTAGCAGTTGTTGAGATACGCGGTCAGCCAAGGCAGACTGTCTGTCATATGGTTGCTGATGTTGTTGTTGTTGTTGTTCCCCTCGAATAATAATAGTAGATCTTCCAGATGTCGTCGTCTCAATCTCGCGAGATAGTGGTTGTTGTTCTGTACCAAATTGAGATCCATGCGGTGGCTGTGCTCCTCTAAAGAAATCGTGAGTTTGACTGCGATGGATTGGATCGTTCATGTATGAGTGTTGTGGGGGTTTGATTAGATTGATGTTTCCAAACCCTTCTTGCAAATATACAGACTGGTTGAGTTGATGGAATGATCTGGCACTACTACCACCACCACCCGTTAGAGGTGTGGACGAACCCGACATCGTACATGGGCTTGATATTGGGGATGGAGACATTCTCCCATTCATGTTTTGTGGTGATCTTGGATATAGAAGTGGACTACCAATGGGAGAAACGGGGCAAGATATATTCTTCTGCATATGTATTATGTTGCTGGAGATTTGAAGGGGGATGAAAAAAAGAAGATCAGCAACATACTATTGTTCCCATTTAGAAACACTTTTGATTCGGTTTTTGTAACCTTCAAATGTTTCCAGATACAGAAACAGAAACAAAAGTGTTTCCAATCCCCATTTGGAAATTGCTTCTGTATCTGGATACTCCGGTCCAGATATTGAAACAAAAATAAAATTTTCTGAATTTGTGTATTGACTAAATTTAGTTTCCAAGCATTTTCTATCAATAAGTGTTTCCAAAATGGGGGAGAAATTTGATAAACGCAGGTAAGGAAGAGAGGGAGATACCTGGAATGAAGGCCAGACTTTATAGTTCGAGATGAATGAGTGCCATGTCGTTCTGAATCCAACGTCAAAACATGTTTTCCTCGTCCAGCACCCTATAGTCAAAACATTTGAAGCAAAACCATATGATTCAACAAGACTTGAGGACATTCATCAGAATTCAAATGCCGGCCCATGGCCAGCCCAATGACTGGACTGACCCGGGCCTTACTATCCACATCAGCTCAAATAACAGAAAAGTATAATGAAGATTAAACACAGATATATTACCGCAGATTTTTCTTCAGTTTTAACTCCAATACGAGGATCTGAAATCTCAAGTCCAACGATTGGTTTCTCCAATGGAGCAGCACTTCTTACAAATGAATGATCCAAAAGCTGAGCAGCTGTAAGACGATCTTGTGGATCCCGCTGCAAACACTGCCTTACAAAATCCTTTCCCTCATCTGAGAGATGATCAGGTATTAAGGGAAGCTCTTTGCTGTTGCCAATCTTAAACATTGCAGCCACCTTAATTTGAAACACAAAATTTCAGGAGTTAGAAAGAGATCTCGATGCCAGATATTAAAGCTTGACAGCTATTTCTTAGTTAGTCTTTTAGACCAGAGTTTTTCCCTAGGAGGCTAGCACAACATCCCACCGCAACCCCATACTTCAATCAAGATCCTTTAGTGGGAATCAAACATGAGACCTCAAACTCTAAGTTCAAGACTCCTAAAACTTGACCTATCCTGGGTTGGTGGGTAGTTATTTCTTAGTTACATTCTCCTTCAGCTATCATAAAAGGCACAAATTATTTGTAAAGCGTGTGTATGTACCCCTTCATATTGACTCCAAGGTGGCTTTGTAGTAGCCATCTCCAAAACAGTGCATCCAAGACTCCATATATCGACAGCAAGGCTGGCACCATTTGCATTCTTTATCACCTACAGAACACGCATACACAAATTCATGGGATAAGCTGAACCATGTGAGAGTCAGAAAGAAGGTTGTTGCTCAGCTCTAACCTCAGGAGCCATCCAATATGGGCTTCCTTTAAATGAGAGTGGACAAGACTGCCCTGTTATCTGAGACATGATAGCATCAATGAGATAACACATCAATTCATAATGCTACAAGGGAGTAGATAAATGCATGACTGGATAAGGCCAATAAATACTATATTACTTGTTCTTTTCATTTTTTTAGACCATGGTTTTTTTTCCCTTGGAAGAGGCTAACACAACATCTCACCGACATGACCCCCACTTCAATCAAGTTGTTCTTAATGAGAATCGAACCTAGACCTTAGCCTCTTATTTAAAGGTTCTTATCACTTGAGCTACCATGGGTGGGTAAGTACTTGGAAATGGTTTAACATAAGAACTTCATAACAAGCGTGTAAGATTCCACTTGATATTTATGCACAATTAATTTATTTTTTTTCACCTAGAAAGAGAAACGAATCTTACATGTTTTGCCATTCCAAAATCTGCCAATTTGACACGACCATTGGGGTCTACAAGGATATTAGCTCCCTTAATATCCCTGAGAACAAGATATAGTACAGTAAAAACATCAGCAATGGTGCTAAGTGTACCTAAGATCATGTAGATCAACTTTAAGTAGTTCAGACTTTAATATTCAAGGTAAACCATATAGATTGAAAAGAAATTACCTATGCACTGTACTCTTAGCATGCAGAAATGCAAGCCCGGATAATATTTGCTTTGTATAACTGCGAATTGCAGATTCACCCAATTGTCCGTAATCTTGGAGAAGCTTGTAGATGGAACCCCCAGAAACGTATTCCAGATATATGTACAATTTATCACCTACCTGCTCAGGTAACAAAGTTTTACGTACAGTAAATTAATACCTCTATGAATGTAATCAGTTAGATAAATCTCTAGCACTGTAGCTGTAGACATTTCGCCATATAGTCTATACACAAGATGCAGAGATTAATTGGAAATTGTCCTAGTGAACAGTTTTATAATTTCACCATTCTCCCTAAGAGCACTCAAGGAGACAAAAGATGCTCAGAAAATCATGAAAAATAGGTGGAAATAGGTCACTTCATCAGAAAATCTTACCGATTCAGATCCATAATACTGCACTATATTGGGATGTCGTAAACGGCTCAATAATGTAATTTCCTGTTCAAAGAAAAACAATCAACACTTCTGTTATCATAAGTAACATTAGCAAACCAAGCGTCTACAATAAAAACGAACACCAAAAGAAATTGATGAGTTATTGGACTCCTAATGAAACAAAACAAGGAACAGCTATGCAAAAAAAAAACTAGGAACAGTTATGCATGATCAATAGAGCCTGGCTGGATTCGGGCCGGGAGCGCCCTATTCCTAACCAGTTCTCTGGTTTCACATGGCTCATATTAAAACTGGATTTTCCTTAGCTTGACTTGGGCTCTTCTTCCACAGGTAAACTCAAGATGGTAGTTGTCTATGCATATGTACTCTTATCTCTATGTAGAACAAAGGAATAACTAAAGGCAATAACAAGCACAGAGCTTAAGGAACAAAGACTGTTCCCTACATGTGCTACATTTAAATTGATTCACTGAAAGCTTAAGTATACTAAGTTATTGGCAGCTCCATTGGGGAAAAAGCAGTAAGATATACACCTTAAATGACTTCCATATAAGATCTTTCGGCAGACCGACTTACTTGTCCTAGTTGTTTTGCACTTTCCTTTGATTTTGCATCATCAGCAAATAAAGTCACCTCCTTCATTGCACACATCTCACCAGTTTCACTGAAAATTCATCAGATGTAGTATACTCAGTGCACAAAATAAATTGAGTCATGAGAAAAGGCCATTGATCATTAAGAGAGGAAAGAATCAACAGCACAAAACATTATGATCACCTGTTAAATCCAACATAAACATGACCAAATGTGCCCCGTCCTAGCAACTTTCCCTTCTTCCAGCGAGAACAAGGACTTGTGGGATTTTCAGCTCTTCCAGGACTTCTAGGTACAGACGGTGAAGTTGCTGCCGAATTTGAATGAGAAAAGGGAGAAGTATTCATTATCGAAATAGGAGGAAGAGGTAAACGGTGGTTTTGTTGTTTTCCTTCCTCATTTACTGCTCCCCCAGCTCTAGGATGAAGTGGTGTGACAGCACCACTATGAATTCTTGATCCAGGACCAGGACTCGTCAATCTTGGGCTGGGAATTGGAGAGTGTTCCGCGCTACCTCTGGTAGGCTGCCAAAGGAACTGCCCTGACATATCACCTCCCACTGAATTATGCCCAGAGTTGTGCCCAGATCCTGGGCTAGAGCAGTGACCTGATCCCAATAAAGGAAGATCTCTATAATGCTTCCCATTCCAGAAAGTGGAGTTTAGGACTTGATCTGTACCAAATACTCTAATTGGACTCCTTGAAGGACTAGACATTGAACTGTCAGGAGCACTAAACAAAGTGCCATGGCCAGGAACTTGTATGTTTGGAACTGCATTGCGGGATAACCTTCCCTTAGGGGATAAAGGTGACACCTGATTTTGTTGAATCGCGATCTCTTTCGACTTCATCTCCGTGACTAAGGATCGGTCCTTGGCCATACCACTTCATAGAAATGGATAAAGAGGAAGAAACTAATAAGAGAAAGAATAGGCACATGTGCTTAAGTAAAAAAATGGTATTCTACGCTGTCAATTAATATGAACATGGTGCAACGGTCAGGCTGTGCAACAAATTTAAAAAAAAAACATGATTGATGATGACCAACAAGAAAGACTATACATGTTAGGATCATATTCAAGCTAACCTGGAAGGGCTCCCTGCAGCAGTTCTACCAGTCTCGCAATCAGATGTTAGAGGACTTCTTTGATGTGAATCAACAGGATCATCACTATCAATGGAACACTCACTAGAAATAGACGCAGCGACAAAATCTACCTCTGCATCTGAAGGGTCTTTCTTGCTCCGAATGCATCTTGGCTTCGGAAGTGGCATTAACAGTGATGGCTTAATCTTGTCATTTTTTGGCTTTGGGGACAAACTCGCTCCAGAATCAGCACGACCCATGCTTGTGGGGTGGTGCAGACCTGGTGGTGGAAGTGGTAGTGCAAGCGGCCTTTCAACAAAACTTTGACATCTTGCTACTTCTTTAGAAGGTGATGTTGCCCTTGATTCTGCCCTAGACTGAGACCCTCTCTCTGAAATTGTATCAGAACAACGCCTCCTCGACACCCCAGACTTGCTGGAAGATTTATTTTCTGATGGAATCTTAAACTTCCGCTGTAGTGCATCAATGAAGCTCTCTTTGCTTGGTTTCTTCTTTGCATCCTTAGACGATGACTTCCACCATGACGGCATTTTTACTTGCACTGAATGTGTCAAGTTTAAATCCAGATATTCACTTTCTTTTTTGAGCTAATGAAGTTATACAAGTTGACTAACTATTTATATCCAGCAGAAGAACGGCTGGCAAACTGCAATTCATCTATTCCGCAAATCACGAGTTCCTATATAGCCTGCGCATAACTGCAATCTGGAATTACAGAGACATCACTATATAATGTTAACAGAAAAAGAAAAAGAAAAAGGCAGAGATGCATATATCTTAATGAAGAGAACATAAAAATAGCCAGTATAAGGTAGGTGAACATTTATAATCTAACTGTGATCATATGGATCTGAACAGATCATCTTTGACATTAGCTGAAACCAGAAGTCCTGGTTATTGGATCAACTAGGTTTTGAAAACTCCTGACCCTAATAAAAATTAAGAAATGTGGTTTTACATGAGTAAGTGAATATGTCCATTATGCAAGCTGCAACATGGACATAGGGAAAGCAAGAAACACATCTATAAACCAGCTAAATCTATAAAGATCAGTAGTAATCAAGCTTTCAAATTTGTCAAGTTATTCACTTTTCCATATTTTCCCCACTTTAAGAAACCAAGTAATTTAACAGGTAAAGCCTATCATTAAACAGATATTTATAACAGTAAAGAATCCCAAATCCAATTCAAATCTCACCAGAAAATCTGAATCAATCGATTCTTTTGAATTAGATACCCTTTCAGCTTCAGCTTCTTCTTCCTTTTCAATCAATTACAAAACAAGGTATCAGTGATCACAGCGTTCCACCTCTAGCTCAATCATCAGAAAACGTACAAATCTTCTTTGCAGATCTACTACTCATGAACCACACAAGGAGCAACAATCAGATAGGAAATGAGAGTGATTGTAGAGAAAGTTTTAGGGTACATCAACAAAACTTGGTTAGACTTCTCAACTCCATGTGGATCAAGTAACACGCATCATCAGACAGACAGTAAGATAGAACATTCAACTGAAAGAACAGAAGTTGAAACCCTAGAAACATAGCAGGGAGGATAGAAGCATGATAATAGAAAGATAACGACTTCCCAAAAACTACTTCGAAACGTAAGTTTCGGAAAAGATCGCGTAAGGAACGCACTGATAACTAGAAAGAGATGGAGATTAGAGAAATCAGAAATGTGTATGAGTGTGTGTGTGAGAGAGAGAGAGAGATATAGAGAGAGAAAGAGTACTACGGTCTCTCTCCTTTTTTTTTTCTTTTTTTTTAGGTGCAGAGTGAAGAGAGATGATAGTAGTGTTGTCCAGTGAGAGATTTCTTTTATTTATTATTGTTTTATTTATTATTGTTTTATTTATTATTGTTTATTTCCTTTTAAACTCTTTGCATGCCCACAACTTCCTTGTTTTTCGGTATCACAATTCATAGCAAACTAATTAAATCTTTTTCCTTTTATATGAAAATCTATTTTTATTTTTTAACTTATTTGAAATCTATTTTATTTCTTGTCTTTATCTATATATATCATATGTGAAAACTTAATTTCAAATTTTATATTAATTATTTTGTTTATTCATTATTCGAGATAAACTTTGTACCATTATCTTATCATCCTTATAAATTCTTTTGATTTGATAATAACTAACATTGAAAAAATTAACAATAATTTTTGTTTTATATTTTGAGTTTTTCAGTCAAATCGAAATCTTTGACAAAAACAAGGGACCTTATACACAATCTTTATAAATTCTTTTAATTCGATAATTACGAACATAAAGAAATAAACCATATTTCTTTATATTTTGAGTTCTTCAGTCAAATCGAGGTCTTTAATGAAAAAAATGAATTATTAATCGTTCTAGTGGGATCCTTACGGATGTATTGAGTTTTATAATGATAGAGTGATTATTTTGTTTTCTCAAAGATACGAGACTTTTAGTATAGATTATGGGTTATATAATTTTATTATTATTTCTGTAAAATTAGACTCAAGATTCTAATTTGTTTCATTTACTAGTTATAGGGTTTAGGGTCAACAAGTATAGTTCAAAGGCCAATGTAAATTTCCATGTCTATACCTAAATATCCTAATGCATATTTTGTAAAATAGATTTGGGGATTCCCAATTTTAATCGATTGAATCCCGAAACCCTGGCCAAGAACAAGAACTCGATTGAAAATTATTGAATAAGCTTTAATCCATTTAAAGTTCATATAGACAATAAACTGTATAAGATTGTAGAAGTGATTAGAGAATTGAGAAATACAGTTAGAAAAGAAAGTAGGTTTGCGTGTGCATGCATGAGATTCGAGAAGAGGGGATGGGGGGATGGATATGAATGAGAAAAGCAGGAATATGTTAATATATATCCCTTCACCCTAAATAATTAATAATTGAACTTTATTTGTCCATGCCTAATCCATGTAGCCCACATTACCTTTTTTGCTTTATCCACCCTTGTTTTGTTTGCTTCCCTCACCTGTTTTAAATTTTTTATTCATAAATGATTGTGTAAATTATTTCAATAAATATCAAGTGATTTCAAATAATTTCTACATTTAAATAATCACAACTACCAAACACAAACACAAACAAACAAAAGAATGAGCATCAATGCTGAGCAAAAACACACCATAAAAGAAGCATATATATGCAGATCAACACACGGTACAGCTCTTCCTACAAGTTCCATAGTAATCAGGAGAACCCACCATGAAAACCGGGTTCTTCTTACATTCCCCAACAGCAGCCCACTGAGGACAGTTATCATCTTCGTCAGAGCAATCACTGTTATCTACCTTTGATTGAAGTAGTGTGATTGGTTTCACATGGAAGAGCTTTGTGGCATACCAGATCTCCCCTTCAAGAACAGGGCATCTTATATGGACACTGCTCTTATCAGGTGAAGCGTTAGGACGAACATTGAAGAATAGAATTGCATTCCCTTTAACGGGTCTAAGAGCGGTGTTGATCTTTGAGCAGTCGGACCATGTGTTCTGCTTTGTTACGGAATTCTTCAACTGCAACAAATGTCAAACATACAGTAAATTTGTGATGTCCCAACATCAGAAAATCACAAAAAAAAATAGACTCCTTATAAGTGTGAGCATAATGGGATATAGTTACCTTCATCGGTACCTTTTAAGGTTTCGATTTACATCAGTTGTTTGCTTAAGGTTTCGACAACATAAATCCTCACAATGTACCAGGATAGAGTGTTTGACAAGTGAAACACAGCTTGTTACTTAATATGAATGATTATGTGCTTATTTAAATTAAGTTCATTTGATAAATATCATTTAAAATCACTTAATTATTTAGATTCAACTCAAATTAAGCTAAAAAATATGACTTAATTCGGTATGTTATTGTTGACTAAATTCCCGTAATAAAGACCAATTTTTACCCTTGTAAATTAATCAAGGGCTTGCTCCAAATGGGGTCTTTTATAATAACTTGTTACAAATCCAATTCAAATAACCAGTTATTTCATGTTGTTTTTTATCAAATTACCCTTGTTTTTAAAGTGTATTTTGGTTAATGATATGAAATAAAACTAAAGAGTGTTTTTGTTAATGATTAAAATGATATGGTTGTTGATAAGATTGGCGGTGATGAGATAATGAGTTATTTGAGACTAAATTAAAATAATCCATGTGGAACAAGCCCCAAGTTAGGTACCATAACTTATGGTCCATAAGGGTAATTGTAGAACTAAGTACTTTCCAACAGCAGTTCCACACATTATATCAAATCAATCAATCATGTACATTTTGGTTGATTCAACATTTAATTTTCAAATAATAAATTAGTGTCACACTTTAAACTCTATATTCAACACTTAATTTTCAGTTTTATAAGATGCCCCCTAATCCTACTTAGAATCACACGTGAATTATGCTAAGTGGTGAAACATTATTGAAAAAGAGAGTTCTCTCTTCACTTACCCGAGAATCAGGGAAGATAATTTGCCCACCATGTGAGACATTTGAGAGATATATAACAACGGTTGCCACTAATGGCTCGTCTGTAGATTTCTTACTAAAGTAATCATATTTCTGATTGGCATCCTCAATCCCCAAATGCATAACATTAAAAGGTTCACTGTTCTCTGAAATAATAGATCACAAAGTGGCAGAATTTATAATAAAATATCATGGTCAGTATGGCTGAAGAATAGAAAGTCATGGTAAGGGAAAATACCTTTTGGTAGAAAAGTCCATGCCAGAACTCTTTCCTCAATACTAGCAGAGATGTCATCCTAGCAGCCACAAGGAAATTTTTTTGCTTAGCTAGCTTGGGCTTGTCAATATCCGTCATCAATCACTTCTTCCATCAAATCATTCAAATTATCAACCATTATACTAAAATACCCATAACTTTATTCTTTATAACATTTTCAAATATTAAATACATTGAATATTTTGGCCATTTTACCCAAATATAAACCACTTTTTACATCTGACAAGTTTATTTTTTTAAATATATATATTTAAACCTTGGATCAAACAAGTTTTCTAGTCTCTATCTGGTTGATAAAGAAAAAAAAATGCATTCATGATGCTTTTTGCTGAGTTAAGATGAAAAGTAATTTATATGGCATAAAAGAAGTTTACAGCTAAGTTTTGTTTATCAAATTTTGAAATCCGCACTTAAGCTATTACTATTATTATTATTATTATTATTATTTTTATATAAACCCTTCTAACTTGAAACATTTTTCTATGAGTCCATTTATTCGACAATTTTTAGTGGGATCTTTTCCATTCAAACTCTCAAATACATAGGACAGTTTTATTGTTGATCGCATAAACACTTAGTTAGGGAAATGAGGTTTTGTTTATTAATAGATGTTGATGGGATAAAAAAAAAGGCTAGAAAAAAAATGTTCATATGTGGCTGACAGTTTAAATGGAAAAGTTTCCGCTTAAAAATAGTTCATATCAAAACGATTTCATAGTTGAATGGCAAACAATAGTTTAAGGACGGTTCAAGATTGGTGAATACCTTGGTTATTCATGTGGTGGAGAAGAATTGATGCAATGTAAAAAGAATATTGGGACCCAAAAGGGGCACTTAGTGTTTTATTTTGACAGGAAGCACTATTTTAATAATTCAAAATTTTCACCAAACTTCCAAAAGGTTCAGATGAACATCAGCCCTATGTTATCTACACTTATCCAACAAGTCCATGTACTGAATACCTTATCAATAACAGGAATTTGAAGCAATTATAGAAAGATTGCAAATGAAACAAGATCAAGATATTCACATATTTTACTCAAAGAATTTTTCTACCAACATGAGAATCAAATAAACAGTACACTAATTCCAGTTGATGAGAAGATGCTGTAAAATTGAGTACTAATAAGGAAATAACTGATTGGGATTATATTATATGCCACAGCTTCTATGTAGTGGTGATTATATCTATGGTAAAGATTACTTACTTCTGTATTTACGTTTGTGCTCTCAGGCGTTTCACCATGCTTTGCAGAATTCTTCATATTTTGCTTTGCCTAAGCAAGACACATTTCTTTTCAGTATTGGGACGTTGCATTCATTGTTAGAAAAATGACAATGATGTTTACCGAAGAGATTAGGTGGTCACACTCAACGTCGGACAAGAAACCTCTATACAAGAAGACCCTATACAAACAAACAAATGTCATGTTCAGATAGGAGCAGAAGTAAAAAAGCAATAATATGGACCAAAAATAAAAGGCAAAACAATCTTAAGCTAGGTATGGTTCAGGAGAACAAGGAATTAAAATTGGAATCGGGGGTCCAATTTCAAGTGCGTTGTTTGTTTGATAACTTAAAAAATAAGGAATTGAATTTGGAAATATAGTTCCAATGGGATTTAATAATGAATATATATGATTTGTTAAGTTTCAATTCTTCATTTCCACTTTAAAATTGCAATTCCAGGATTTCTCCAAACATACGAATTGAATTGTAATTCAACTATAATTCTTATAAAACTGGAATTAATTCTAATCGTTATTCCTGTTGTACACATCCAAACATAGCCTTAAGGAAAGCAAACTAGAAATTTAAGGTTAAAAATACCTGACCTTGGTTGCCAAGAGAGTTGGATAACTTTTGATGGGTCAAATCTTTTGGAATGAGTTGGCCAACCCCATTGTACTATACCTTCATGGTTCACCCCCTTTGCTTTCGATTCCAGTGGGATACTGATGCCAAATAATTGTAAGGAAGCACAATAATTAAGCACAAGTCAATAGAAATTTCAGTAGTAGTCTTTGTTCTATCCCTACAGTCATTACTTGAACATACTAAAAAATAATCAAAAGTAAGCACCAACGTTGAACATCTGGAACATAACCAGTACAAGACATACAAAACTGAGAGATTGACTTGTTCATGACTTCATGTCTTTCTTAATTTGCTTTCTGTTTGTGACACTCAGTTCAGATAGAATAATCACTTTTAGTAGAATGGTTGAAGAAGATGTTCAAAGGGTTAGGACTCTGCACATCTCTCTCTTTTGATTGTGCACCAACAACCATGATGTTAAGGCAAATGGGTGCAACTTTCACAATCAAAAGGCGCATCGGTGTTCTTTAGGCAATGGAGCAGCAAAAAATGGTAGAAACTCAAACGTACACATTTCACAGCAAAACTGGAAGACACAAATAACATGACAGTAATGTTTTCCAACTCTGAACCAGCTTGATATAAGACTCATTTATTGCACGAGGGTTTCGCTATCTTGCAAACCAAAGATGAATAAACAAGGAAAGAAATTCCACAGACATGCATAAAAGTACCAATTCTGTAATGTTAAATGGAGTTATAGCTAGCTCCCAACTGATCATTATAGTAACTCTTATCACAAGAGAGCTTGTTTGCGATAAATTGAAGAAAATAACCAATCTTAACTACATACAAGTACTTTACCCTTCAGCACCGATACGTAGAGAAGGAAACGCGATCGCGAAGAGCGAGAGAAACACTATGTAGATCGTCATTCCTTGTCTGGGTTACCTGAATGACTCCCGAGGACGAAGAAGAAGGAGAAGCACACTCTCGCTCTAACCAACTCCAATGAAGACGAAGACGAAGAAGAAGAAGAAATACCATGTTCATCTTTTCTGCCCCTCCATGGTTAAACTTGATTTGGCAGCTTTAAAACATTAAGTTCCATTTTGAATGTAAATAAACTTTAGGTCTTATTTTGAATATCTGATTATAGTTTAGATGTCAAATTTCCTCTATTAAAAAAATAATATTTTACGAATTACCAAATTTACCCTCAAAACATTTCAATTATCTCCAAGGGTTTCGCTATAAATATGAAACATAGAAAAACCCTAGTTTGCAAGCGGCGGCAGAGAACGGAGAAGAAACAGGTACGTCTTCTGCAAAACCTCCTTCCATTGTTATAGGATGAGTAATTCGCTGTATCTTACGTTACTTTCGTCGATTTTACATGTTTTTATGTAGCTGCAAACCAATCTATTCTAGAATCCCTTAAACTTTCCATTACGTCTTCTGATTTGATGTTACGGCAACCATTTTCTGTTCGATCTCATGTTTTAGGAACTTTTGTAGTCCTTGTTAAAGAGAATGCGTAGATTCGACTTATTTCTCTTTCCACCGTTTTCCATGTTTCTTAGATCTTGTGTCTGTGTTAAAGCAAATGATATTAGTACGCTACTTTTAATGATAGACATAGATTTGGGTTAGAAATGTGCATGATGTGATACTGAAAAATCAAACAGTGATTATGATATTCAATTTGAAATTAGGCTATTAAGTGCCAAGCAATCTCACATTATATGATTATTTTGATTTATCATTTTCAAAGTATTTCATTTCAATAAAAGAGATCAACATGAATCTGGGTTTATGCAGGTATTGTTGAAATAGATAATGGCTCCTAAACAGCCAAACACTGGCCTCTTTGTGGGTTTGAACAAAGGACATCTAGTTACTAAGAAAGAGTTAGCTCCACGCCCATCTGATAGGAAAGGCGTAAGTTTTATCATCTTTTATTCTATACCATAATTACATTATGATTGTGAAAGAATTGGAGCTGATGCATTTGTTTGTTGTTTGTTTCAGAAAAGTACCAAAAGGGTTCAATTTGTTAGGTCTTTGATCAGAGAAGTGGCTGGATTTGCACCTTATGAGAAGAGAATTACTGAACTTCTCAAGGTTGGAAAGGACAAGCGTGCTCTGAAAGTGGCTAAGCGAAAGCTCGGAACTCACAAGAGGGCGAAGCGAAAGAGAGAGGAGATGTCTAGCGTTCTCCGCAAGATGAGGTATAATAAGAATGGAATGATTCCATTAGGTTTATTCCTGAAATGATGAAGTGTGTTTTTTTTTAGGTTATTGATTATTTAACAATTTGTTTTTAGGTCTGCTGGAGGTGCTGAAAAGAAGAAGTGAACATTTGTTTCTTGCATGGAATATGTTCTTTAAAATTTTGGGGATTTTATGCCTAATGTTTGTTATGGTTCCTAGACTTATCAAAAGGGTTGGTTTTAACTAATGTATTTTTTATCTGAACTTCAGTTTAAGATATTTCTTTTAATCTGGATTGTCATTTATTAAGTTTTCTTGGATTTGTGCACCTTTTGTTGGTATCATATAGGACTTGCAATGTTCATGGAAGAATATACCTTCATGTAGTGTTTTGGAAACTTGTATTTGTTATTTTTAAAAAAATTCAAGAAAAATTAATTTGTATAAAAAAAATTGAACATATTTTTGCAGAATGATTTGATGATTTTTCAAAAATTATAAATTTATCCATTTTTATTTAAAGACATTTATATATTTATTACTAGTAGCTATTGTGTCTTGGCATTTTTGTTTTAAGAATATTTTGAGGGAACATTATTTTTATAAACCTATGATAGGATTGTATCATAGGTTTGATTTACATGCATAAATCTAATTTATTATGAATGTAGAAGATCAAACTCTCGTGTTTTGTGATAGTATTAGATAAATCTTCTGGGCTATTAAAATACCTTAACTGTGAAATCCTCTCTTTCCCTGACTAAGAAAATAAATACTATGTAAAATGATTATCAAATCAAGAAAGAAAAAAAAAAACTTTATCTAAAATATATATCAAACAAAATTGATAATTTATTTAAAATTGTTAATCATATTTAAGCTAAGTACTTGAGAGTTAATTTCAAACTAAGTGTTTTACTTACAAATATATATTAATTATATTATATATAATACAAAAAATAATAATTATATATTTTATTGGTAAATATAATTTACTTATGTGATAAGAATGTTTATTAAAAGAAAAAAAAATAACATTAAGACTTCAAGCTTCGTACATTAAATTTATATATATATATATATATATTAGTTTGATTTACAATTTCATAAAAGCTATAAGTATTCTTACCTTTTTAAATTAGTGAGAATTATTTAAATTAGTTTTTGAAATCTTACCTTTTTATACAAGATTGTATAGATATATTTAATTTCTTGATAAGAACCAAAAAAAATATTTATTTTTATACAAAATAAGATTAAACAACATGATGCAAAAAATTATAACAAATAAACAAAGAAAATCAACTTTTAATTGACTTTGTCAAAATTCTCAAATATACAAGTAAACAAATTCAATTGGATCCTTCTAATTATATATTTTTATACAAAATAAGGTTAAACATAATCCTTAAAAATTATAACAAATAAACAAAGCAAATCACTTTTTAATTGACTTTGTCAATATTATCAAATATACAAGAAACAAATTCAATTGGATCATTCTAATTATATTTTTCTCTAGCTTAATGTGACGGCCCATTCAAATGGGGTTAAGTATTCAAGCCCACAAGATTTTGGTATGTTTTTTTCCTAGAACTCTCTAGGAGTTTATAGTTCTAGGTAATGTTATAAAACTCCCTAAAATTTTCCAAAAATTCCTAAAACTAAATAGATAGTGAGTTCTCAAAATTCTCTAGGAGTTCCTAAGTTTAAGTAGATAATAGAAAAGTCTCGAAAAACCCTAGGTCAAAAAAATCTCTCCATTTGTATATAAATAGGTCTTATATCTCATACACCTCACACTTTTAAAGAAATAAACAAGATATTCTCTAAACTCTTTCTCTCTCAAAGTATTCATTTTTCTTGTATCTTTTAAGAGGCTAACTAACTAGGATTGAGGAAATCTAAACTAGTGTCGCACAGGACGAGTAGTTATTCGGTGACAGAGTTACTACCCATGAAAAGTGGTATCAGAACGAAAGTGGTATCGAAGCCACGTTTGTGCTTTCGCGTTTGAAATAAGATCGTGCCAAGAAGAGATGAATTCAAGTTCCAAAGTCACAAAAATTTCGACCAGCAAACAGAAGGACAAAGGTCCAACAGGGGTAAGTCCGTCGAGAGATGTGCCGACATGGAAGCATGGGTGACCCAGATTGAGAAAGACATGTGCGAGCACGAAGACGCTCTTGAGATGTTTAACGTGATGGCCAATAGAGTGACGATGTTGGATGAGGCTAGTGAAAAGTTAGAGAATGTGGTCATAGATATCATTAACAATTCAAATTGAAGCATTCAGGACAAAGTGCTAGAATCGATTCGAGGTGAGGTTAATGACATCCGGAAGGAAGTACTCAAGACAATCTAAGGAGAAGTCTATGCGAGGATCGATGCTCTCCGAAGGGACATGATGGGGAGGTTCGAAGCAATGGAAGGTCAGATTAGGTGGAATGGATGAGGAACATAGAGGTGTGACACCTAATCGGATAGATGTTCCCAAGCTAACTCCATTCAAAAGCTCGAGGATCGGAAGAGAAGTGTAAGACTTTCTTTGGAACATGAAAAGGTATTTTCGGGTATCAAGTATATTTGTGATCATACCAAATTGGAAACAACACATTTTTTCTACAAGAGATGACACTACTGTGGTGGAGAAGACGTGAATCAGACATTGAATGAGCTACGTTGAGGATGGAAACATGAGAAAACTTCAAGATCGAGTTCAAACGCCAATTCTTCATAGAGAATGCTGATTTTGAGGCACGAAAGCGGCTAAGTAAACTTGTGGACAACAGGACCATCAAGGAGTATGTGAAGAAGTTCTAAAAGTTTATGCTCGTACCTGTTCTAACGGAATAAGAGACTCTATTCACGTTTGTTAATGCCTAAAGACATGGACACAATTATAGCTGCAAAGGGTCAAAGTGCAGAACGTCTCCGAGGCAATTGCGGTTGCAGAGAGGCTGATTGAGCTCAAGGTGTCTGTGGACAGGCCGAAGTTCATCCGAGGTGATGAGGAGAATGGTGGGGGAGACCGCTCACATGACAAGGAGAAAGGTGGGAGAGACCGTCCATCCAAGAAGATACATACACACAAGAACTTGGGGAGGCAAGCCGACAAATCGGGTAAGCCAAAAGTTTGTCATATTTGTGGTGCTTATAATCATATAAAGTTTATGTGTCCATTTAATGGGAAAATGTTGCAACAGTTAAAAAGATTGAGTCCTCTAAGGAGGAAGAACAGACTAAAATATGAACCTTTAAAGGCTTAAACTGGTCAATGCTGTGAATGCTAGTGTTGTGGAGTCGATCAAGGGAATAAAGAGGGGCTCGATGTTCGTGGAAGTCTTGATCGGGGGAAGGCGTATCAAGGAACTATTGTATAGTGGAGCTACTCTCAACTTCATGCGTGAAGGAGTGGCCAAGGCATTGCGTCTTCGCATCAATCTAACAAGAGGGACGGTCAAGTCTTTGAATACAGCCAAAGCGGTGGTCGGAGAGGCTAAGAAAGTGAAAATACAGATCGAAGACGGGAAAAGAATAGCCTCGTTTACGTTAATCTCTATGGATGATTACAACGTAGTGTTAGGACTAAAATGGTTCAATCAGATACGCATTTGCATAATGTTTTATTCTGATTCGAGGGGCTTGTGCGCAGATGCGAGGGACCGATCAAAATCAAGAGACGTGTGGGAAACGTCTTGTTAAAATTGAGTTGATGGGTCAGGCCCAATTAAATAGGCCAAATTAAATAAAGTGTCAAAGGTTTAAGTTTGTTAAGTTAGTTATGACAAGTTGTTTATATATATATGAGTAATTCACACAAGAGGGTTAGAGATTTTAGAAGTGTGAGTGATATATATATAAAGAACGAAGTGTAACTGAAACGTTTAATTGTGATAATGGAATCGAGTTCGTAACAGAGCTCGACGGAGACGTAGACCATCTTTTTTGGGTCGAACTCCGATATCAAATTTTGTGTTGTTTTATTGGTTTTTTGTTGTTATATTTCTTAGTTCTTTGATTGATTAAGAGGGAAATTCCCTACACGTCTCGTATTAGTTGAAGTTGACCGCTAGAAATCGAACCGAGTACCGGTCTATGGTCGAGTCGATGACGGCCACGACTTATGTGGTTGGGGGAGAATGTCACGGCCCATTCAAATGGGGTGAAAAATCCAAGCCCACAATGCAGATTCTCTAAAATGTTCTAAATTTTGCTAGGTTCTGGTATATTTTTTCTCTTTTATGGAATTCTTTAAGAGTTCCTAATTCTAAGTAAGGTTATATAACTCTCTAAAATTTTAAGAGTTCCTAAAACTAGGTAGATAGAAGAACTCTTTAGAAGTTCCTAGATTTAAGTAGATAATAGAACGGAAGATCTAATCTCTCACTTGGATATTTTTCTGAAGATAATTATTTGTATAGTGACAAGCCAAGAACATTTCCATCATACCCAGATTTTAACTTAAACAAGTCATTTGTGAATGAACTCTATTGTTGTTAAGTTTGAACTAAACTAATGACAAGTTTCAGATTAAATTTAAAATAAGCTAAGATAATGTTTTTTTAGGATATTAATAGTAAAGAATAAATATGACTTATAAACCATACATACAATGCTTAATATTGTTTTCATCGAGCAAATAAATGGCAAGCCATTTAAAAACTTATTATATAAGCAATTACATAAAGTTCATATTCTAAACCTGCTAAATTGACTAAACCCAACAGAAGACTGCAAATCCAATGTTATCAGCCTACATGCATAACCTGCTCAAATTCAACCTCTCCAGTACTTGCAATTTAAGGTTCTAGGCAAGTTCATCATGTATAACTATTTTGATGAAAAAGTAAGCTAGCAAAATGGAAATTTGAACAATTTGGTGAATGTTTTGTAAGGTTTGTTGCAGATAGCCATATTGTGTAGATATATAAATTTACACATATTCCCATTACAAGCCTAAATAGATATCATCAGGCTTCGACTGAATGTGTCTTCTCGTTCACATTTGCTGGTGTTCCTTCCCATAGCTCCATCAGCTCATTTCTCATCCAAGAAATTACCACTACAGGCCCCAAAGTCGATGGTACCTGTTTACAAGATATCAAATTACTGACTATCGACGTATAAAGGTTCCCCAAAACCATCATCAAAAAAGAATTCTCAAGCAGTTACTCCAAAAGTGTGGTGAAGATAATCAAAGCAAGCACTCATATAGGACAAATAATTCTTTGCAGGTAAAAAGTTAATGGAAAAAATTAGTTGTGTAAAAGAACAATTAAAGCACAGCAAATTGCCTTTAACCTCCTTTTTAACAATTAAAGCACAGAAAATGATTTGATAGCTTTATCGATAGAATATCAAGCCCCTTGACTCTCTCCCCACAAGCCCGTTAGATGGAAGAAAAAAGGGAAGGTGGAAAAACTAAGGTGCTACAGGCAGAAAAACGAGAAGATACATAGAAGAAATGGCATACCAGGTATAAGAGAGCTGGTTGAGGGGAATGTGTCAAAATGCCTGCAGCTAAGGCACTCACCAGCCCAATTGCATATCCACAAATAGCATACCATATGTATTTGTGCCCTTTAGAGGAGCTTAAATCGCGTGTAGTTGACGAATCTTTGATCTTTCTATGATCGAAAGACAACACTAGTGCAAGGAGCATAGCAGGGATCGCCTACAAATAACATCAATAAAAAACTCAAAAAATGCTTGTTTGAATTCCAAACATTTAAGAAAATTTATATTTTAGAAGAGGCTAACATAACATCCACTTCCATGACTCTCCCATCCCATTCAATCAAGGTGCTTTTAGTGGGAATCAAACATTAGATCTCAGCCGTTCAAGACTCTTACCACTTGAGCTACCCCGGGTAGGTCAAACACAGAAGAACATTGGACATGCAAAGGAAAGAAATGTCTTACCATGTCACCAAGTCCAAGCATCATGTAGTCAATTGAAGTACCACCTGGAACTAATCCACCAAGCAAATTCCTTGGGAAGACAATCTTAACTGGCAACTCCAGTTTCTTGGTAATATGTTGCAATCCAGGAAGACTCAAACTATTAACCACTGTGTGTACAGGATTAACTGCTTGTTTAGTAGCTACCGAAACCATAACATTGGCACCAAAAAATCTCTCTGAATAGAAAACCCAGAAGATATCGTACACAAACAAGCAAATTAGAAGGGTTGCACATATTTTGATGTTGGGAAGTCGCACATGACTCACGAAAGCAATGCAGAGTGATATCCCCAATAAGTTATTCAATATCCAGTGTCCCGAAACCAGCCAACTTGCAACTGTAGCAATACATACCAATACCAAACTCCCTTGGATTCGGGTAAAAGGCTTGGAACAACAATTGATCAGGAAAGGATCAGGCAACCCCAATTTTGATTTGAGTTGGACAAGCCAAGGTGATAACCAGAAGTAAAGGGATGATACAGATGCAACAGCAGTAAAAGCAGTGAGGATTTGTGACACAGACGAGAATAGATAAAACATCAACAGGAGACTACAAGAACTCATTATGGGGATCATCAAAGCCTGTGAACTGTCTAAAGTAATAGATGCTTCTGATAGATCACGGTTCCTTTCCATTTCTTTCCCATAGTACAGTGCTCTAAAGGCAGATCCAGAAGTTACCGCTATTGCTGTCAAAATAAGCGTGACTGAAGCTGGCTCGAACAAATAAACAAGCTTCCAAAGTGATTCCATGAATTACTAATTAAATGATATGTGACTAAACAGAAGGTCCTTCTTCTTCTTTGAACACCTATTGGTGAGAAGAGTTTATGCAATCTACAGAAAAGAAGCATGTTAAAACAACAATTAACATCACATTTTAGAAACTATTTCAATATAGAATTAGTCATTTTCAAGTATTAAAATCCTAAATGCCCAAAGCAGTCTGAGGTTCACTCTCAGTGTTTTGTTCTCCTCTTCCTGAGAAGCTATAGATCATCCAAATCTAACAAAGATTTCTAGGTTACAACCAATCAGTCAATCTTCTGTTAGATTCATTGGGTTCAGGTTAGAAGCTAAGAAGATATAAAGCGAGCATAGGTGGGAGTCACATTACCCAATTGTCCAACAGAATTAGTAGGGGGAAACGAGTTCAATGTTGAGTAAAATCAAAAGACGCATTAAGGATCTCAAACATGGAAAGCAGAACGGGGATAAAAAGGGGAATCTGCGAGAAGAAACAGCTTACCTCGGACTTACGTAGGACTTCGAAAGAGTAGAGATCCTTCCCTTCCGTTTACTTCACCTTATCCCTTCCCTGTTCGGCTCTCACTCTTTGACTCAAGCCCGACGAAGGCTTTCTTCGACCGTTCGACGGGATGGGTAATTGTATACTGAGATAGCGCTGCAAACCAAAAAGGAGAAGGCTTCCCCTAATTTTCAACTTTAGCCCCTAGTTTTTTTTCATTTGCATATTTTTATCCCTAAACTCTAGTTCCTTTCCTTCCTCTCAAGTTTTCTTTTTTTTATATATTTTTTTTATATTTTATATGAACTTTTTCCATTCTACCTCACGTCTAAGTTTATTTTTCCAATATACCTCACTTTCACTCACTTTTATGATTTTGATGCTACCCAGTACTCATACATACAGTTAGTTCGATGCTACCCATTCAGGTAATGCCTGAATCCAATTACTAAATGACACATGTCAATCTTTATATTCTTTTCTCTCCCACTTAACTCATAAACTTAACTATGGTTGAGAATTTAAAGGAATAAATAATATATAAAATTTTTATATATTTTGTTTTTACTACAAAAATAATAATATAATCATCTTAAATTATTATTAATTAAATATATATATATATATATATATATATATATATATAAAATTATTATTTATATATTTTTATGAGAAATAACAAAATAATTTAAAAAAATTATTACGTGATATATATATTTAATAACATGTAATAGATAATATTATTTTGATATATTTAATTAATAATAATTTAAAACTATTATGTTATTCCTCCTTATAAAAATATATATAATAATTTAATGTATAATTTTCTTTTTTAAATTTTCAACAACATATCTCGATAATATTAATGTAATATATATTTAATTAATAAAAAAATTAAAATTATTATGTTATTTCTCCTATAAAATATATATAATAATTTTATGTATAATTTTCTCTTTTAAATTCTCAACAATATATCATATCAATATTTAATTAATAATAATTTAAATAATTATATTATTTTTTAGTTAATACAAAATATATAATAATTAAATATATTATTCTTCCTTTAAATTCTCAACCAGGATTAAGTTTATAAGTTAAGTGTGAGAAAAAAGAATTTAAAGGTTGACATGTGTTAATTAGTAATTTGATTCAGGCACTACCTGTATGGGTAGCATCGAATTAACCCATACATACAGATAGATAATAACTGTATTTCACTCATGAAATGACACATATACATAAAAGTAAACATCACATTCCTCATTTATTAATTTTACATAAAAGTAAACATCACATTCCTCATTTATTAATTTTCTTCTCTTTGTACTGGTGGCCGTATCTTAGTGGATACAAACACTGTGTCTGCATGTATGGGTAGCATTGAAACTAACTACCACTTTCATTTAATTTTCTCACAGAATCTCACTTTTCCTATTTAACTTATTAAAATATTAATTTTATAATATAATATATATATATAATTAAAATTTCTAAACTAAATAATAAAAATTAAATATTCTAAATTAAATAATAAATATTATACACTAAAATAAAATACATTATATAAATATTAAAATAAAATATATTACATAAACATTAAAAAAAATACATTTAATAGAAAATAAAATAAATAAGTAGACATTAAATATTAATGACGACTATGTTTAGGGTATGGTGAACGGCCTCTTGTATGTTCTTCTTGTCCACATAGTCCACAAACTATCACTTTTATAGGATTATTTATTTTAGTTCGAATACGACGCAAACTTTGACCTCTCTCACCACGTTTTTTTTGTTTTTCTCATGTTTTCATCAGCAACAAGAACACTGTATGTCTCCCAATTATTTGGGAGTGAATATTTTGATCATCATCGACACCAGTTAAGTTATATATTGCATTTAGTCTTATAATTTCGTTGAGAATAAAAGAATTATCCATCATCGGTTAAAAATAAAAATAATTATTAATGATAAGTCATAAAATACATCAAACTTATACCAACAAAAACATAAAAATATAAACTAATGAGTTTGTTTGAACTCTCAATTCTATATGAAGTTATTATAAATAATTAATTTTTATTATATAATATTATTAATTTTTATTATATAAATATATATATATTTAATTTTTATTTTAATTATTTAGTTTAGAAGTTTTAATTTTAGTTATATATATATATATATATATATATATATATAATATTATGAAATTAATATTTTAATAAGTTAAAGAGGGAATGTGGGATATTGTGGAAGATTGAAGGGAAGTGGGGTACATTAAAAAAAATGAACATTGTAGAACAGAAAGGATATATATATATATATAATTTTAAAATGCGTACTTAATTTGGATATTTATTTGAGAGTAAATGTATATTTGGGTCGAATTGTGGGTTGACTCACTCATAAATTTAAAAATGTTAAATTTAAAAAAATTAAATAAAAAATTATGTTACATAAGTCTTCAACTTACCCCTTAACAATATAAATTCAACATTTTAATCGAACTATTCTAAAAATACTTTATATTTTAAATTCTAACATAAAATTTGACAAAACTATGACTCCATAGTTTCAATATTTTGACGAACTAAGTTAATAATATTTTAATTTTGTTTATATAATTTTAAATTTATATATATAACCACGCTTAATTCTGGATTTCAAAAAATTGTGAGTCGCGCATTTAGATATTTTTGTTAGATAAAATAAATCGGATTGATTCATTTATACCAAAAGTTTTTATAAAAAAAATTATTTCCTCTAGTATAAAAAATATATATTTAAAAACTAATGAAGGTGTATTAATTAAGAATCTACAAAAAAAAAAAAAAAAAATATTTTCTTTCTTTCTATATATATATATATATATATATATATATATATATATATATATATATATATATATATATATATATATATATATAT
Organism: Impatiens glandulifera; assembly: GCF_907164915.1. Taxonomy (NCBI): domain Eukaryota; kingdom Viridiplantae; phylum Streptophyta; class Magnoliopsida; order Ericales; family Balsaminaceae; genus Impatiens; species Impatiens glandulifera. The sequence continues at coordinate 63,321,468 of NC_061863.1, forward strand.
ATATATATATATAATGGATTGTGTATTGAGAATAATTTTGTTTTTAATATAAGTCTAGTGATTTATTTTTAATGGTTAGTTATATCAATTATATATTTATATATAAAATTTTTATTGTGTGACGGTTAAGTGTTCATAATAAATACCAAGAGTTCAATATTGTCGGGTGCTAAAATGATAGTTCAATTGGGGAACAAATGCTATGTTAGTTGATCGAAATGAGAATGCCCGTAATATGATGAGATAGTTGTGTGCAAAATGTTCAAAATGATAGTCTATAATATGATAAGATGGTTGGGGAATTAAAAGATATATTGATAGTTAAGTGATGATGGTAAGAGAACAAATTTATAATGATATGAGATGGTTGTGGTGCAAATGTTCGAATTAAAAGATATATTGATAGTTAAGTGATGATGGTAAGAGAACAAATTTATAATGATATGAGATGGTTGTGGTGCAAATGTTCGAAATGATATCTCAATTGTGATAGGTTGGGTAATTGCTCAAAATAATAGTTCGATTGGGGATATGTTGGTCGGCCGAAAAGAGAAGTTCTGTAATTTGATATATAGTTCAGTTGCGGGTAACCATGAATATATTAGTTAATCGAAGTGAGATCTGGTAAGAGGTCGATAAAAAAGAATTTTTTGAGTGAATGAAACAAATTGTAATCGTAGTATTATTTTGTACCTTAACTGTGCAAACAAACAGAAGTATGCTAGTTTAATTAAACCGGGAAATCCCAACCTAGAAGTCCAAAAAGAAAGTGGGATAACAATTACGTCTGCTTAATTAGGGATTTCTTCGAATTTTTTGTTTTTTTCGTAAATTTAAAAACGAACCGTATTCAATTTTCTTTTAAACTCAAAATAAAATGTACAAACCAAGAATTTGAACCCGGGGTCTATAGCATGGTAGGGTACTATTCTACCACTAGACCACTAGTGTTTTTGTTTTATTTTTTCCTTTTAATATAAATCTTAATTCAAAATATTCTAGTTTGATTATTTTGAACTTATTTTTAAGTTAAGTTTGGAAGAATAAATAATAAAAAATAAATTCGGTTTTCGGTTTGGTTTTCGAGTTGAAACCCAAACTCGAAAACCAATTCAAAAACCGTATTTGAATTCGAATTGGTTTGAAATTCGATTCGAAAATCAAAAATGAAATTCGAATTCGGTCGGATATTCGGTTCAGACCAAATATTGAACACCCTTATGCTTAATTATCAAATTAGTTTGATTCCAAAGTCACATTATATATATAGAAGTGATTTTTTAAAGAAATATAAAACTTCAAATAATTTAAAATAATTTAGAGTAGTACCACCTAAATAATTTTAATTTTTTAATAAATGGTAAAAGACTCAATTTCAAAAATTTTGATCGTGCTCCGATAATTCTGTCCGAGCTTATGCTAGGATAGCAAGGCAGCAGTCAAGAACCCTTTCACACAGTACTTAAAATTAGAAAAATAAAAGTATTTACAAAGTTTTGATCCTTAAATCATTATATTTGTTAATAAAGTATTTAAACAACTAAATTATGTGTTTTTTTTTTAAAAATAATAAAATTTACTATATTTATTTAATAAAACAAAAATAATTTTATTTTTGTTCACTTATGACACCCCCAATCCTAAGTGTCATTCTTGCACATTGTAGATGTAATAGTTTTAAAATCTCAGAATATTTGAAATCTATTATTCTCTTATTTTACTACATGTGGTATGATTTGTCAATCTTCTATCTTTTTAACACCCCTTTAGGCATCAAATAAAATTTTGACATTAAATGGAAGTGGACTTGAAACTATTTGTTTCACATAGTATGTTGAGAGCCCAAAAAGCCCAACAGTAGTCAACTGTCAAGTATATTGATTGTAAGGATTCTTCAGATGTGATGTAACATAATTATGTCTTCTTATCTATATATATATATATATATATATATATATATATATATATATATATATATATATATATATATATATATATATATATATATATATATATATATATATATATATATATATATATATATATAAAATGATGATTAATTTTTAAAGTGTTTGGATTGCCGGGTCGAAAGTTGTGGTTAATTTGGATACTTGGGTCGGATTGTGGGTTGTCTTTAAATTTAAAACGGTTAAAAATAAAATTAAAAATGCTAAAGGTATGTTTCGAACTTGCAACCTAACAAAACAACAAGTACAACTCTTTAACCAACTAGGCTATAAAGACATTATATTTTAATTTCAACACCAAATTTGATAAACGCAGGACGTTTTAACATTAATATAAGTTCAACTTTTTAACTAACTAATCTATATATATATAATGATGCTTAATTTTTAAAGTGTCCGGATTGCCGGGTCGAAAGTTGTGGTTAATTTGGATAGTTGGGTCGGATTGTGGGTTGACCCGCCTTTAAATTTAAAACGGTTAAAAATAAAATTAAAAATGCTAGAGGTATGTTTCGAACTTGCAACCTAACAAAACAAATACAACATTTTACCAACTAGGATACTAAGACTTTATATTTTAAATTCAACACCAAATTTGATGAACGCGGGACGTTTTAACATTAATATAATTTCAACTTTTTAACTAACTAATCTATATATATATATATAATGATGCTTAATTTTTAAAGTGTCCGGATTGCCGGGTCGAGAGTTGTGGTTAATTTGAATACTTGGGTCGGATTATGGGTTGACCCGCCTTTAAATTTAAAACGGTTAAAAATAAAATAAAAAATGCTAGAGGTATGTTTCGAACTTGCAACATAACAAAACAAGTACAACCTTTTACCAACTAGGATACTAAGACTTTATATTTTAAATTCAACATCAAATTTGATGAACGCGAGACGTTTTAACATTAATATAATTTCAACTTTTTAACTGACTAATCTATATATATATAATGATGCTTAATTTTTAAAGTGTCCGGATTGCCGGGTCGAGAGTTGTGGTTAATTTGGATACTTGGGTTGGATTGTGGGTTGACCCGCCTTTAAATTTAAAACGGTTAAAAATAAAATTAAAAATGCTAGAGGTATGTTTCGAACTTGCAACCTAACAAAACAAATACAACATTTTACCAACTAGGATACTAAGACTTTATATTTTAAATTCAACACCAAATTTGATGAACGCGGGACGTTTTAACATTAATATAATTTCAACTTTTTAACTAACTAATCTATATATATATATAATGATGCTTAATTTTTAAAGTGTCCGGATTGCCGGGTCGAGAGTTGTGGTTAATTTGAATACTTGGGTCGGATTATGGGTTGACCCGCCTTTAAATTTAAAACGGTTAAAAATAAAATAAAAAATGCTAGAGGTATGTTTCGAACTTGCAACATAACAAAACAAGTACAACCTTTTACCAACTAGGATACTAAGACTTTATATTTTAAATTCAACATCAAATTTGATGAACGCGAGACGTTTTAACATTAATATAATTTCAACTTTTTAACTGACTAATCTATATATATATAATGATGCTTAATTTTTAAAGTGTCCGGATTGCCGGGTCGAGAGTTGTGGTTAATTTGGATACTTGGGTTGGATTGTGGGTTGACCCGCTTTTAAATTTAAAACGGTTAAAAATAAAATTAAAAATGCTAAAAGTATGTTTCGAACTTGCAACCTAACAAAACAAGTATAACTTTTTAACCAACTAGGTTACAAAGACTTTATATTTTAAATTCAACACCAAATTTGATAAACGCGGGACGTTTTAACATTAATATAAGTTCAACTTTTTAACTAACTAATCTATATATATAATGATGCTTAATTTTTAAAGTGTCCGGATTGTCGGGTCGAGAGTTGTGGTTAATTTGGATACTTGAGTCGGATTGTGGGTTGACCCGCCTTTAAATTTAAAACGGTTAAAAATAAAATAAAAAATGCTAGAGGTATGTTTCGAACTTGCAACATAACAAAAACAAGTACAACCTTTACCAACTAGGATACTAAAACTTTATATTTTAAATTCAACACCAAATTTGATGAACGTTGAATGTTTTAACATTAATATAAATTAATTTTGAATACTTGGGTCGGATTGTGGGTTGACCCATCTATAAACTTAAAACGGTTAAAAATAAAATTAAAAATATTATCCGTAATTTTTTTTCACGATTTTTTATATTATTAATCGTGATCGGCTAAATACTAGTTATATATAGTTATGAATGTGTAACACTATTCTAATCCTTAGTTTGTCAATGACATCAAGAACACATCCACTTGAGTTTTTATAATGAACCTAATGGGTCGTAAAAGAAGTTTTAAATCCTCTGTTTTAATGGCGGATATATTTTATGATATTTTCTGTTTTCATTTTAAATCGTTAATTGATTGTGTTTAGTTCTAAAAATGATTAATGAAACACGAAATCATAAATTTTTTATGAAGAAAGACATGTTGTAACATTAGAAACTTCCATTTATAATCTTCAACTTTAATATTAACTGTATATATTTACCTCAGAACACTTAAGAAAGGATTTCCAAGTAATTTTATGAGCTGCCACTAAAACAGTTTAATTATATATGCTTCAATTGATTTTGTAAAACACATTAGGTATAAGAGAAAATCCATAATTATATATCCTTAATAATTGGATCAGTTCATTCAACTATACCCATAGTATTATTGTCTTTTTGAATATGATATATACCATTGACCTTACAAAGCACAAACTAATGGCAAGATGCCGACACAATTTTGTCCATCAAAACTCAAAACGCGTGACTTATTTAGTTATTTTGTAAATGAGGTAAACCTGTGGGCCTATGTGGCTGCCTTTACATTATAAAAAAAAATGATTTTCTTTGCATTACTAGTGTATTAAGATTTTTTTTTTAAAAAATTATTGAGAATAATATAATATTTATTTACAAAGTCGATTAATACTTCAATTATTTATGTACTAAAAATATTTTGTTTTTTATATTAAGTGACAAATATCATATTTATCTAATTAACCATTTTTTTAATAATGGTTAAAATTTGTGCCCTATTCAACTTTGAACACTAAAATGTCACATAAGGATTTTTTTTATTTTAACAAATCCAGGTTGAGATAGTCAATGTGACACTCAGATGGAAAAATATCAAATCAATAATAATTTAGGATAAAATATTTTGAAATATTTTAATAATATTAATTTTTTAATATATATAATTTTATTTAAAATAACTACTAAAATGTTTTATTTTTATTTTTAAGTTAAGAAGATAACATGTCTCATATCTATGACTTCTATTTTTATAATTTTATTTAAAATAACTACTAAATAATTAATAACTCTAATAATAATTTAAAGTTTAAGAAGACATAGTATTTATAATATATAACTAAATTTGACATATTTAAATTTGACAAGTAAATATGTTATTTTTTCCTTTACTCTTTTTGATAATTGATAAGCCTTTTCCAGAGTTATATTTCAAATTTATTTACCGGCTAAAAACAGTATCTTTTGCTTACACTAATTAATGACGTGAGTGTTAAAATAAATTAATAATACAAGTATTCAAAACACCGTCATTATTATTTTTTTAATTTGATAATTATGACGCATTTTCTGAATTTTCTTATACATAAATAAGTTTTTTTTTTTTTTTGGAAAATACATAAATAAGAATTTAACACATACTATACTATAAGTAAGTATTACTAAAAAAAAAATATAATGGAACTAACATTTGACATATTTTTTCTTAAAACAGTGTGTTTCATTTCATTCAAAAAGTGCGATTAATTTTAGTGGGTTAAACATATAAGTCGTAAACATGTACACTTAATCAATTAATCAGTTAAGTCTGACGAACTTAACCTCAGAAGTGATATCTAAGTTAACGTTAGACTAGAAGAAGGAATAATATTTGAACTTTATTTGAACTAAAAAGAATTGGACTTTATTTGAAACTTTGAGAATGAATGAATGAGAACACGATCTAGTTAGCAATTATGATATTATTGCTTGAAAGGTTCCTCAGATATTGAAATGATCATTCTATTGATCAGATATCAAGAATTGTCAGTCCACAAGACGTGTTGGAATGAAAGCCTTGGATATTACTATTTATTCGCCATAAATTAATACGGTATATGTGGTCCTTCCTTTACCCTAATACTAGATCTGATGTTTGCTTCTTTTTCCTTTTTTCTTTATAAGCAATCATGGATCATACATAATTTCATACCACCAAAATGAATTCTTGATCATAGAGTAGCTGTTTGAATGCTACTCTTACCTGCCATTAATTAATTAACAAGACCTAATTCTAATTCAATCCAAACACATATCTTTCATGTCTTCAATACTAACAAATGCCATGTCATTAATGGCTAGACAAAATAAACGTGCTATGTCACTCTTTACTTTACTTTACTTCTAAGTCTTACTAACTTGTATATTTGTCCCACAAATTATTATTTCTTATAACTACGTGCTCCTTATAATGAGATCTCATATTTAAAATAATCACACCTAATATGATTCCATGTATTACAAAAATAAATAAGATATAACATTATTAATTTGCATCTCCTCCATCAATATTGTAAGGCACTTTAAGGCTTTGTTCCTAAAAATAAAAATATTGTTGCTTAAATTAGCTGTGTTATTTTGTCAATAACCCAAAAGTTCTCAAAAAGAAAAAAGAAAGAAGCTTTGACTTTTTCCTTGCTCTATTTGATAGTGCTCCTTTCTTTTCTTCTTTTTTATTTTATTTTTTTATTTTTTATGAGACTAATGGTGCTAAGTTGTAGAAACTATAAACTTGTTCGGTTTTGGAGTAATGTAATATTTTTTTTTTTTTAAGTAAAGTCTTTAAAATGTATTATATAAGATTGTGTTGATTTAAATAACTAAAAAGACACATTTTAAAGTGACAAATTTTTATTGTAGGATTATATTAACAAAATTGAATAAAGAATACTTATAAAATTAAGTGATATTTTATAATAAATTGGTCTAGCGGTTAGGACATTGGACTCTGAATCCAGTAACCCGAGTTCAATTCTCGGTAGGACCTATTATTTTTTTATTTTATTTTCATCATGTTTATCGTTATTTAACCGCACAAGATCATAGCCCCCACTCCGTTTCGTCGCCTCCTGTTTGGGTTATATATATAAGCCTGCTCTCCAAGACAAGAAAAATGAAATATTTAACCATCATCACTGATCACGAGATGCCGGTGGAGACTTCCAAAGGGATCGCATTGATCCAAAACCTTTTCATTCTTCCGATACAATCGTAAGGAAATCCATATTTACTTGCATGTATGCGTATATTATGTAGGATTGGATCATGCGATCTCTTAGGAATTCTCCTCCAGTACCTCTTTCTTCTATCTACGACTCAGTCTCTCAGGTCAGCTTTCTTCTTCATGTAACTTCTGATGCATGCATATTTTCTTTCATGTCTCACAGGATTGAGCGAAAAAAGGTATCCGGAGGAACTGCTGATTCAATCAGTATTGTAATGCCTCACGCCCTAATTATCATACGTAATAGCAGAAAACTGATAGGTACATTCATTTCTAGATCGATCTTCTACTTTGATTGTTCTTGTCCTTCAGATTCCTGAAAGTTCCAATGCTATATGTGATGTTGCTGTAAATAGACGAATATGTTAGTGTAGAAATTTGAAGAAAAATAGGGTAAACTAGAAGAAAAACTAATTAAATGAAAGTATAAGCATAAAGAATAAGCCTTTTAGGAAGACACAACTCCAACCATTTGGAGGTAATGTCTCATGGAAATGATAAATGTGACTTTTGGAATAGGACTAGTTTGACATTCAACAGTTAGAAAACAATTAAGAATCCTGCTATTGTAATTTCAGGTAGCTACCATATGATAGTATCCTATTAGACATTTGAAGAAGTGGATTGATTCATCATTTGTTGTGCAAATTGAGATGCAAAATGTTCCAGTGTTGTTGGTGATCTGCCTACAAAGTTTCCTTTTCTTTTTATTATTGTTTTTAATTGATGAAACACGCTTTAACCATACATTTTCTGGAAAAGAAAGTATTGATGAACCTTGCAATTAGATATAGGAGTAGAACTGAAATGAAACTAATAAGTCTCTGTTTAGCAATTTCAAGGTTCTGTAAGATGAACCTTACTTGATTCAAGGTTCTGTAAGAAGAATGTATGGACATGACACATAAAGAAAAATAGATGACCAACTTTACTGTAATGAGAGAATAATTTCTCCATAGGATGAACTGGAGGTTGATCTGTATTCTGTTATGTGCCTAGAGAAATATTGAGACGGGCAATTAGAGATGATTGAGATTTTGATGTCTACAATTGGAGGGTCATTTTTTCGGATTAATTGATATTCTTGATTGATATTTTTTCATGCCAACTTCTAGGGAGTGGACGCCTTTTTAAATGTATTTTTCTTTCAGATCTTACTTTTGGAAATCATGTGTTGTATTTATTTATTGATGCGGATATACTATATATATTCATAGATTAATATTTGATCATGTAAATCTTTCACTGATTGGTGAATACTAGCTCTCATTAAGGGTATTGCTGCAATCTGACCAGATTTTGTTCCAGCAAGGATATCTTTAGAAGAGGATTTGTATAGGGATAAGATATGTATTGTGATAGAAATTGTAATAGGATTATGATAATGACAAGTTTAATTAAAGATAATCTTAACATAATTAAGTAATCACGTGATCAACTAGGATCACGTGCCTTCTCTAACGGATTCATTCACCATAAACGTCATGGAATGCTGCACATTGCTTTACATAATCTGTTGTGTTTCTTTCTGTTGTTACCGTATTTTCTCTTCTTGATCTTGACATGGCTCAGGTAAAGTATTCTCACTGTATTTCCCTTCATTGTACATAATTATATATTCTCTTAATTTTGGATTTGAATGCAATTGCAGAAAATAGTGATGAAAGTCATGGCCATGACTGATGACAAGACCAAGAAGAAAACCATAGAAGCTGCTGCTGATATTCTTGGTTTTACTTCACTTCTCACACACACACATCACATATGATTTAATCGAGTTGAGTTGATCATAGAAAATAACATGGGGGAGTTTTCTTTAAATTTACAGGAGTAGATTCAATGGCCGTTGATATGAATGAGCAAACATTGACAGTGATCGGAGAGATGGACACAGTGGCTGTCGTTAAGAAAGTGAAGAAATCGGTGGGGCACGTTGAAATTTTGTTCCTCGGGTCAGTCTAATAAGGATGTGAACAAGGAAGAAAATAAATGAAACATGAAGATTAGAAATAAGAAAGAAAACCTGTGTTTCTTAATTTGAGCAAGTTTGTGTTAAATACAATTAATAATATGTCATGCTTGTAAGTTTGTTATCTTGATTCTTGAGAACTATTTGGAAATGAAAACATAACTTTATTGAAAGACAATATATAATGGTATTAAGAGACTATAGTTGACATATTTGGCTTTGAAAATTGAGACAGTCTAAATGTTGCTTCAATTATTGTTTAAGATTTTTTATTTTATTTTAAGTATTCTAGATCAATGTTGTATTATTATTTTTGAGAAATGATTTGGGTTAAGTTATAATGAAAACAAGGTAACGAATTCAATGGTCTCTGTCACATGTGCAAAGAAGAATGTTTGGGAGATTTTTGTCCATATATTTTTATTTATTTATTATATATATTTTTAGTATAATATATATATTTTTATTTCTCTTCTGCACAAGTGATTTAATGCGGTTTTTATTTCGTTCCTAATTAAGGCTGCAAATGAGTCAAGCCACTCGCGAGCCGCTCAGTCAAAACTCGACTTGAGTTTGACTTTGATCAAGTTCGAGTCGAGGTCGAGTCAACTCGTTTAATATTCGAGTCGAGCTCAAAATAATATTTGCTCGATTACTTGTATTTTCGAGCATGATAATGAATAATGTATTTTTTTTATTTCATTTAATATTAAAACATAAAATTTAAAATAAATAACCTTTTTTTTACAAATATTTAAAAATTTAATTTTAGTTTAAGATTTTCGTAAATTTATAAACTCGTTCGACTTCTGTTCGAGTTTTAGTTAAAAAATATTTAATCAAGTCGAACTCTCAGACTAGCTTAAACTCGACTAGTTTTCACCTCATTTTCTTATATTTTTAAATAAACATCTAATTTTTCATTTTAAAAGTTAAACGTGGCTTATTTTATAAATCCAAGCTCACAAAGGCACGTTAGAGCCGAGCGCGCCAAGTGATGATGCATAAAACCGTTCACAGCTTTATCAGTTCAAGCTAATCACACTTGCCTTCTTCGTTGTTCGAACTCCTCTCAAACAAAAGAGGAGAGAAAGCTAGAGATGAGAACTCGATTTCACGTCATCGACTGCTTCAATCCTGCACCACTTTGTGTTCTAGCAAACCTAGAGTTCCTCCTCCTGCCACTGCCCCAGCTTCCGCCTTCGCCTTCTCCTTTCTCTACGGTCGAAGATCTTCACTGCTTCGATCACGCATCTTATCTCCACGCTCCTCTCGAAATCGAGACGTTTCAGATTGAACATTCTCTATCTAAATTGTTATCCGATATTCTCCCTTGCGATATTGATGCTGGAGTTGCAGATATCGTTGACGCTCGGCCGTCCTCTGAAGATGCTGGAGCTAGCCAGATATGGACTTCTGAGGTAACTTACTTTATTACTCAATCGAAAATATGCTTGTCGAGCTCTTTCCAGGTCTCTTCTATTGTTTTTGCTGCTGTATAACTCAGAATAGTATATTCTGATGTTTCGGCTATTAGTTATTCTTTGTTGTGTTTATAAAGCTTAAGGTAGCGTTTCTGGCTTCTCTTAGGGAATAGTAGTTGATGGACTTCATTTGTAAAGCTAGTGCTCTGATGTACTCAAATTTCATAGAAATGGAACCTCAAAAGATAAGGAAATGAACTAAATGAAAGTCAGGGAAATGAGGAACATATATGTGAAAACTGAAAATATTAATAAAGAAATGGCACAAAGTAAAGCCTATCTGTTAACTTCTCTTTTTAATGCTATAAAAGTTGGTTGATCTTCTTTATTATTATTTTTACTGCTATAAGTTCACTCGCAATTGTAAAAATCTTCAAAATTAGTATTTTTCCATCTATTATTTAGATTAGCAGTGCTGTTTTAAATGGTAAGGATTTTTTTCATTTTTTCTGAGAGGAAATAACACTAACTCTGATGAAAGATAAAGTTTGGTTCTTATAATCATGTTTCTTGAAGCTTATATATTCTTGTGATACACCTAGGTACACTATTACCTGATTTTCACAAGTGTTAGTGGCGGAAATGTACATATTTAACAGCCTGTTGTTATATCACAATACTTATATGTCAGTATTTATCTTGTTAGATATTTCTGATTTAATTTTATCTTTCAATTCAAATGAATCTGGTTGGAAAAAAAAGAAAAAAGTTCTTGACCTTTATTCATTGCCTCAGAATTAACTGCACCAAAATTAGTCTTTCAACACCTTCTCCCTTTTCATCCCTCAAATATTGGTCAAGATTCATGTTTTTTGAAACCTTCGTTAGTTTGCACATGAGCATGGCACAAAATGAGAATTTTTCATCCATTTAACGGCCTTCATTAATCTCCTTTTATTGCAGGAGGATAATGTTCCATTTTTTGGTTGTATGGATAGAGATGGACTTCTCCTGTTTGAAGTGCCAGAGCAGGATCTTTGTTTGGTGAATAACTTTGTATATTGATTCATTCATTTATTTAAACTGTTAGGATGGAAAACCCATTATTCCTTCTCCATATTCTTATGCATCATCTCCTTTTTTTAGCAAACTGATTGCTTCCCTGGAGAAGACAGGCTTGAACTATTTCTTGCGCACGTGAATCCTGAAAATGATAAGGTAATAATATGACAACTGTGATGTGTTTCAAATGACTAACATGTTACGATTAATTGTACTCCAATGAGGTGGCACACCAACAGTCTATGGTTGATAACCTGTCTGTTTACATTTGTTTCTATAAGCATATCCATCCACAGTAGATAGATATTTATGGACGATTAGCTGCCACCATCCATTGTTTTCATCGATCTATTTTTCAATAGATGTCAGTAGACATTGTATTAAAAAAATTGACACTCCACTGTATATCACAGGGTATGCTCCTTCCAGTTATTCAATGTCCATCTAAGATTCAAGAATCTGTTTATATGGTGGATGAGATTATTCCAGACTGCGATTTTGAGCAGAAGGCGTCTCCTCCAGAATGCACCGATTCTTATAAGAACCAGATTCACATGTTTCCTTTCTTTGAGGTAGATGATATTAGTCTGGGATTGTTTGGAAACATTCCTGTTATGAAGGATACTTTTCTTCTTGAAGATATTGAACCTGAGCCCTGTCCACAAACGGGTGGAGTACCTGTTAGTTGCAATGAGCTTTTGAGTTCTGTGGACATTGACATCACAAAGCATGTCTTCAATCAAGGGTTTACAGACCAGGACCTTGGAGTTGATTTGTCATTCTTAAGCTTTTCTTCGGAGAGTGATTTGATAAGCATCATTGAGTACTCAATGATCAATCAAAGATACTCATTCCCAAATGGAAAAGTAGATGATAGTTTTGTCTTTCCATCAATCCAGTTGACTTTTGAGACAATCCAATTTCTTGATAATGACATATCCCATAGTTTTGATGTCTTTTTGAATTTTCAAGGAGTCTGTGAACAAGGATATGAACATATGCTTGCCAAGGCTACAGATTCTATGAATTTCAATGATTTGATTGTCGGTCCTCAACTCACCTTAGAGGATGGCTTGTTCAAGTCACTACCAATTCCTACATTTAATGATGAAACAGTAAAGTCTATGGATGTAATTCTTGAGGAAATTCTAGAAGCGCTGAAGCTAGAGCCTCATTCTGCATCCAACGAGATTTATTTAGATTGGCATCTTCTTGAAGAAGGTTATAAAAACAGTTATAGCTTTTCCTTTTGTTGGGAAAAAATGCTGGTTATAGATGATTACAGCTCATATTCTGTTACAGAATTTGTTAATGATGGAAAAATGGTCATCGATATTATTTCCTTAGGTGATAATTCAAAAGGGTTGAAAACAAAGGAAAACAAGGAATCTTTGACCTTAAATACTGGATGCTTATCAAATGAGAGTGTTTTCTCTGGGAATATTGCTGCCAGTAGATTGAAAGGAGAAAGTCAAAAACCTACTGGTCTATCTGACACTAGTGCTGTTCAACCTTCCTTGTCCAAAGCAAGACACCAAATTCATGATCTTAATTTTCTCTTAAATCATCAGGAGTCTTCAGAGAAGATCTGTCAACCTGCAGAGACTTTGTCTAGTAAGAAAACTACATTTCCATTGGGATCATCCTTTGATCCCACTGATCCATTTCCAACAGTTGAACTGAAACTGCAGAAGTGGGATTTCAAGTTGCATGAAGTAAAATTATCTGATAATTTTCTGAAAGTGCTAAATGATTGCCAAGAAAGCTATCTAGCATTGTTGAAGAGTGACAAGTATTCAGCAAGAGAACAGAAATTGCCTCCAGAGCCGGACATTATTGAATTGCTTAGGCTTCCTAAAGAAAAGTTAACAAGCTGCATTTCTTCTAATGTTTATGATGACAAAGACATGGTATTTATCGCAATCTGTGCAATTAAGCAGTTGGGTTGGTACTTGTGTTATTTTGGAATCCATGCAGCATTTCACTATATAGATAAGTTGTGTGGATCTGTTGACATCTTGAAGTGCAAACTTAGTTCTCTCTACAAGTTGATTGCAGATATGCATAAGATAGCTGACAGTGACATTATCGAATCACATCCATCTCTTAGGACAATACAGGAGATTTTGCTGTCCAGTGGTAGACAGGCTACAAAATTTCTACTGGTGTCTGATCAAGTCTTCTGGTGGCCATTAAAAAAGCTGTTAAGTTCCCTGCAGATACTATATAGTGATCAGCAAATCATTAATGAAAACACAGGTCTTCATGGCATGTCCTACATTTGTAATGATGCGGACATTATGCAGGGTTCGGATTGCTATTTGGTTTCCAGCGAGTAAGTTTTCATTTTTGTTCTGGCAAATTTATATAATATAATACCTGAGTTGGTTTCAGGTTCCTGTGTTTCCTTTTCCAGTTCTCTGCTAGATTTACTGTTTCTTCATGTTATGGTTAATGCTAAGAAGCTGCAGTTACAATTACAAGAAAATACAACTTATTGATTTATGTCTAGACTTTGTCTACCTGTAGGATTCCACATATTGATTGATGTCTAAACATAGTTCTTTTTTGAAAACCAAAGATTTTCTCTTTGCTAAACATAGTTCTTATATTTCCTTTTCCACACACACATACATATATGTTAATACATATATTAGTACATATATCCAGCTCTATTTCATCAGACTAGATATCTTCAGCTGTTCATCTTCAACACACTCTATGTTCTGGCTGTTTTGGCACATATATTTGTAATAACTTGTCTACTATTTTTCTTTGGTTTACTTTCAAGGAATATCTCTGCATCATTCCCATTTGAAAAGTTTCACATTATCTTGGAATACGGAGGCTCACGCTCCTCATCCAGAATATCCTCTATATCCCAAAAGTTATCTGCCTACCCTGTTCTTCACTTCATCAAGGTTGAGCTGGAGGATACTTGTGTGCAGAAAGCACCATGTAGAGGTCCTGAAATGCCTCAGAAGATTGATTTCAGAATGGCAAGTCTATTTTGCTCGTCTAAGATGTTATTCACCATTCATTTGAAGAATCTGTCACCATTACTCATAGAAAAAAACATTGTTTTTTTCTTATTGGTGGCTATTGTCCCCCATAGACAAACTCTTTTATTTTTTTAAATTAGCTCCTGCCCATATATAGGAAAGTAAGTATGATTGTGTTGTCTGTTTGTTGCATGACCGTCTCTATGGATCAATTTGAAGAATAACTAGCTTATAGGAGATTGAATAAAAGAAGCATGCATGACTTAAGGAAGGTGTATGTTGAGGCAATCTATCATATATTAGACAACAATTAGAAGCCCTCTTACTAATTTCTAAGAGCAAGATACTGATTGACCTTTTATCTTGGCACTATTACAGTATTATTGTTATCATACAGTAGCATTGATCAAAGCAAAATCATAATAATAAAGAACACAATTTGGTATAAACAATTAAATTTGTATAAACAAATGAACCTATTTATGTTTGTTCTCGTTCATACTTTCTTGTGTGATTGTAATATTTCACCTATCCATTTGGTATTTCTTTTTTTTAACAGTTTGCTGATATTTTATGATACTCTAGGATGTAGATCCTCCCAGGCTGAATCTTGGAGACAGCTTACAGAAGTTAGAACACATAGTGAACTTTGTGCCTGATGAGATGAAGTGTGACGGAGGATCTACTAGAGATGGAATGGAATCTTTCAATGGATCTCTGAGAGCTCCTCCTGAACCTATGGAGAAAAATCATAGACTTATGAACACTACTTCGTTTCTGGGGAAAGTCATCATTGTAAATACTCAAAACCTGGAAAAAGAAATGTTAATTTCCAGAAGAAATACGTATCAGAGGATTCTTACAATGGAAAAAGAAGGATTTCAGGTTGTAGAGCGAGATCTAAAATTGCCTGTCGACATCATTATTTCTCCTGCAACATGCTTTGTATGGTATAATTGCAGAAATATTCAAACAGAAGCATGTGCTTCTGGTTCTGCTGCTTCCTGCTTACCTCTGTGCATTGACAACATTGCAGCCAATGTCTTAACCTCGCTGAGTTTTGCTTTCACCGGCTGCATTATGGTAATTGCCTCATCTATTCATTGGCATAATGATGGACCAATGTTAGTTTTATTGATAAGAAGTTTGATCATCTTGAATGCTAACTGCATCTTCTTTTTATTATTGTGCTTCTATAGGAGCATGTGTTTGTAGCGTTTTTGGAATTTCGAGGCTTGGTTTGATAATCTCCTCTTTGTCAGGTATTTGAAGGAGAATCTGACTTCCTTTCAGCTGCAATGGAGTCATCAGATAAACTCTATGCTGCTGCAGCTAGCTTGAGAATTGTTTTGCAGATCTTCTACTCGTACACTTCAGAGTCAACAAATCAATTTATATTGAACTGTATTTCATGTTCCAGTAAGTCAATTAACGGTGGATATCCTGCAATGCCTGAATCTGAGATGCTAGCTGAATCCTTTCTTACCATGTTTCCTTCAATTAATCCACTCGCAGCTCATGCTATTTTGTCATCAGGAGATCCTCTTGCCCAGTTTCTTCAATATTCCCATGACAGAAGGGTCCTTGCAACGCATAAGTATCACGTTCCTGATGAGAGCATGGGCCTATTAAGCACTTTATGCAGATATGGGGAGCGAGATGATTCAAAATCTGGAATGACTGACTGCTCCTCTTCAGTGTCCTCTGCTCCTGATTTGGAGAACTATTGTTGCAGGGGAGATTCTGAAAAGAAGAAACAATCTAGAGATAAATTACGTCGCTTAGAATCTGAAACACAATATCCTGATCACAGCCTAAGTTATATAAAGGAACCAAGACGCTACAAAGATACTGGGACACTGGCCGATGCTAACTCACTTTTTCAGACTCTTAACTTCAGTGTCCCGAATGTTGAGAAAATTTCCGGAGAAGAAATGGGGTTTGTTGAAGGTCTAAAATTTAATAATTCTAGGGGTTACAGATCTCTTGATCTTATGGATAATAAGTTGTTTACTCTTGAAGAGGGAATTGATAAATACTCGTGCCACGAAAAGGATTCCATGTATAATTCGGTGAATCTTGGGCAGGACATTAGAGGTGAAATTGTCAACATCAAGAAGAATAAGGTTTTAGAGTCAACCATTTCCTTTTCTATCCCAAAATTGGATTTTGATCATGTGGAGGCAGATTCTGAGACGTCAAGAAAATCATCATGTAGTAATTTTCTTCTTCCTTTCTCTACAACTGCCGATATCAACCCTGATTTCTGTATGTGGGATCCTGGAAATGATCTTGACCACATGATGAAAGAATTTGATCAACATACAAATGCCAATGCCATCAAGTATAATTTTCCTATGAAGCAGCATGAGAAGACCCTCCATGGGTCAATGCCGAAAGATGAAAATTTTCATATGCAGTCAGTTCAGGAGAAGGATATTTCAAGCTACAGGACACCTCTTTCCATGGCAATTCATTCGAATCAACAGCAACAAGGATCCCCTTGGACTATAGAATTTCTAAATAGAGTGAGGGAGAAAAGCAGGTTGCACCGTCAAACAGTTCCATGTGATAAATCACCCCTTTATTTTGGGCGTCCTGACAATATTTCCAGAGGGAAGAAAAGAAAAAGTCCCTCCATTCTAGACTTCTACAAGTATCAAGGAGGTACCTCTAACAGAAAGACCATCGAACCAAAGAAGCAAAAAGGGTCATTGCAACCATCTATTTTGTCATCCAATGAGAAGAAATCTGGCTTTCCTAATCCAGCATGGACTCCACTAGACAAGAAAGCTAGACAGGTGCTTAAATATTTACACAAATACCTGTAATTAAACTTTACAGTGACTAGAATTGACTTTTCTTCCCACTTGCAGACATTATCCTTCTCAACAGGTGGAGGAAGAGGGCAGGCTAAGTTGATCTGGAGTGACAGTGAAAAAGAGGCTGACACGACAAACAGACGATTTAACCACTCGATTAATTAGCTGAAACCAGTGACACTCATCATATATGATCAACATTATTGGACTTGGTGGTTTCATTCCTTCATATAACTACATCATGAACTGGAAGTTTTTTATTGTTTATCTTTTTCTAATCACCTACAAGAAGCTCTAAATTTAACCTGAGAAGAACTTCCCATTTTTCTGTTGAAGCATATCTTTGTTTCTTTGAGCTCCAGTAAGATCTATAGCTAGGCCACATTTTGTTCAGCTAAAGAATATTCTCTTCATAATATCCGGTAAGCTCCAGTGAGTACGAAAAGTTATTTTTTATTTTTTTTATCCTAAGCCAAATTTGGTCAGTAGACTTTTCAGTTGGCCTAAAATGAAAAATTACTATTGCTCTGTTCAATTCTGTCTTGTACATGTTCACCTCTATTTTGCTGCTGCTTGTCATGGAAGTTAATAACTCACACTGCACAAACTGAAGACATTAATTAAAAACCTCTCAAGGTCAGTGAAAAAGCCTTCTGAATTGTGTGTTCTAAAATAATCTTATTTTTTCTTCAAATATCTTAGCTTAATGGCTTAGGACAGTGCTAACACAGGGTCATTGTTGGGATTTGTGTATGCTTTAATACGAAGATGCATCCTTTGCATAATAGATTTGTTTAGAAGTTAATTATAATGTATTGATACAGAGAACATATAAGCTGAATCAAATTATATACTATTGCTTCATTAATATACAAGGTATTTTTTGTGTATGCAAAGGCGAAAGCCGAAAGGAATACCATGACTTCCTAATCCAAAAACTCCCTGTGTCCTGGCATCGAAAACTGTTCCCAATTCCAGGATGTCTTCTTCTCAGTAACTGCTAAGTCTTCTTACCATTCTTCAAGTTCCGTAAAGTCATTACCAGTTGTTGCCGCTCACCTTCTACCTCCGCAAATTTGAGACTTATCTCTGAGTATCTCTCTTGCATTTCTTTCAACTCTATTTCCATGCTCTTATTTTTTTCCTTAATCTGTGTAACTTCATGTAGCAACTGAAAATTATATTGTTGATCTCCTACTGTGGAAATAGAAAGATTGAGCTCCTTTCCCGAACATGTTCCTGGTTCACTGTGACATAGAGCAAGTTCATTACCATATCATCTCAATGTAGAATATTAACTCTGTGACTGATAAGGTTACTGTCAGAGAGAGTCCAGTACATGGAAATTAAATTATCTTGTTCAGAAGAAAATACCTTTCAATGGATATGTTGGCAGCTTGTTCCATACAGCCCATCATTGGATTCTTAAAGCCAAACTTTACAATGTCTGCAGCAACATTCTTAGCCGATCCTGAACCATGAAGCTGGGGAGAATACTTCATAGTAAGTTTCAGTTGATATCACAACTTTTCATGGTTTCATCGAAATTTTAGTCTTTCCATCTTGAATTTGCATTCCTTGTTATTATCACTTATTTTATCTAGTTTGAAAAGACAATTTAACACCAAGCCCCTCCCCTTTATCGGGGGAAGGGTGGCTGCTAAGTTTTTCTTAGCAGACATTAATAATGAAAAGGAGATGAATGCGTATTTTTGCACTAGTTAAAGTAGTTTATGGTATATTTTCCCTTTTGGCATTTCATGTTTCATATATATAATTGCACCATTTGGAAAAGTTCAGTGTATATATGCTTTTTATCCTATGAATTTTGTAAACAGTTGCAAAGAGTAGGTATGCATTGCTTTTTAAACCTGAGACTTTTAATCGGAATTGAATTCTTTTCTGAAGTGAAATTATTGTTATACTGACCATTACCTTAGCTGGGTTGACAACTAGCAAAGCAGAACCCTTGTTGTTCAATGCGACTTTTTCTGTATCTGGACTTGCGCCTTCCTCCATAGCTTGGGATTTACTTGCATCAACAGTGATGTTATTTTCTTTTCCTTGAACATAAGATTCTAATCTGAAAACTTCTTTCTTGAGGTTTTCATTCTTCATTTCCTCTTCAGCTAATTGATGCTTAAGTTGACTATGCTGACTTTGATGTGCTTCTATGTCTGACAGCAAATTTTTTATTCTTATCTCATTTTCATCCTTCAACGGCCTTATTGCTTTCGATTCTTCTTCCAGTTTTTGTGCTTCCTTTCTCACTAAATCAAGTTCTCTTTTTAGCTTGTTTCTTTCTTCACTCCAACTTTGCTGCAGTTCTTGCACATCAATTGATTTCTTAACATATTCTGTTTCATATCTGCCTTGTTCTTCTAGATTTCCAACTAATCTGTTCTCCATTTTGATCTTTTCCATCTCATCCCTTAGTATTTGACTTTCCAAAGAGAAAGCATTCTGAATTTCTTCCACATGCTTCTGTAAATTCTCAATCTGCAGGCACTTTTCTTTGAGTTCCTCTTTCATCTGATCTATTTGTTTTCTTTTTGTGTCTGTTTCATTTGAAACATCTTGAAGCAATACAGAAAACCTCTCATTGACATGCCTTAGTTCTTTATTGGCCTTTTGCAGCATTTCTTCCAGAGCTTCTTTCTGCAGCCGGAGATCATTAGCTTCCATAACTGCTCTGGTGGCTAACTTCTCATTTTCATTCACCTTTGTTTCCATTCCTAGAGAAATCCTTTTGAACTCCTCTTGTATTCTCTGCACTATGATGACATTATTCCATTTGGTCTTTCTTAAGACATCCTCTGCTTTGATAGCCTTGTGCTCTTGCTCAACTTTAGCACGTGTTATTCCTTCCAGAGCTTCCTCAAATCCTTGTGCCTGCCTTATGAGCTCTTTCTCCATGTCTTTTGCCTGGTTTTGGAGCTCAATGATGGTACTTGAAGATACTGACAATTCCAGTGCTTGTTTCTTGATTTTTTTCTCCAATCTCTCCACCTCAAGTGCATGATCCTCTGCAGTTTTGAAATATTGTAAGCACTCATTCTGCATCTTAACTTCCTCTGCTAAGTTCTGTTCCAACTTTTGAGATATTTCAAGGTTTTCTTTCTTCAATGTCTCTGATTCCATGACAAGCTTCTCCCTTTGCAACTTTACCTCTTCCGTTTCTCTCTTACAAACTTCCATTTCATTATGTAAGTCTAGGATTTCCTGTTTAAGAATTTCTACTGGAGCATCTTCAGATGTACTGTTTGGTTTTTCTTTCGCATAAAGATCAACCATTTCACCATTTTTCTGTTCCAAGATCTCTTCAACATCTCTTAGTGCAAAAATCAATTTGGAGTTTGAATCTTCAGTCTTCTTCAACTGAAATCTTAATGTGCCATTCAAGTCCTTTTCATGATTTAGCTCTTTCCTTAATTCCTCCAACAGAAATTTTGACTGCTCAATCTCCATCTTCAATTGATTGGGCACTTCTGTATTCAGCATACTCTTCAGTTGATCATACTCTTCTTCTAGTGCATCATGCTCTGCTTTCAGACTGAGAATATGTCTTGATAGTTCCTGTTCCCTTTTACCTTCTTTTACTATTTGCTTCCGCAGAGCCTGCACTTCCAGATCCATCACTTCTGCATGCCTTTGCAGCCTAGAAATTTCTGTTTCAGATTCCCTTGGAGGTGTCTCTTCCAGTAACATCTCCTCAGAACTGTTAATGGAGTCAAACGTACTTCCATCAGATGCTGAACCAAGTGAACCATCCGTGTTTGATCTCTGATGCATGTAGTTTGATGCTGCATACTGAGGATTTGTAGAGATTCTACCATGTTCTTCATTTCTAGTTGCCTGTCAAAGTGTCAAGATTTATTTTTTTTTCGAAAAGAAAAGTATCAAGATTGTTGTTTATGCTAACTTTGTCTTTTCTATCAATACAGGTATTTAATGTTCGAGTAGAGCGCAAGGCTGCAAGATCATGCGTTTGGGTCTTCATGACCATTTTCAAAGAAAAGGTATTTAATGTTCAAAAATCATTTCTGGAGAAATACTGCTGAGAATGTGTGCACAGTGAAAGCAAATTAAATCTAGAACATACCTCAACAAAATTTAATGTTGCATTTTCATCAGTGTCTTGGTATTTACACTCTACCATTCTATCTTGGGAATCATCTATTGCATCTTCAATTGCTTCAATGCATCTGAATAACAATAAGGATAATTGTGTTACCAGCCTTTTTGGAAACTATAGCATTTTGTCACATTCAAATTGAAAAATTGCGCAAGTGAAAATGGGAAGTGATTTTTTTTTTTTGTGGTATATAAGATTTTTTCTAGATCATGATCAGAGTATATTTTTGGATTATAATTTAGATTATCGTGTGTTTTTTATTGCTTCACATGGTATACAATTATTTTGTAGATCATGATTCAAATTTCAATAATGTATTTGTTGCTTCATTTGGTATGGGGATTTTTTTCTCAGTCATAATCATTATTTTTCGGATCAAGATCAACTTATTTTCTAGAACATTGTGATTTATGACAAACATAACAAATGTAGTTTTTTTTTGGATCATTATCAAGATAATTTTCTTCTTAAAACAAAACAGCCTAATTAATTGAGAGATTTTTGTAGTTCTTTTTTTTGTTTTGTTTTGAAAAGGTTAACTTTTTATTACCTTTAGCCAGAGATTTTTCTAGTTCTTTGTATGCAAAAAATTGACAAAAAGGCCAATTCATTATTACCTTTGATGATCAGGTCCCTCCATTTTCTGAATTGTCACCTGGCCAATATGAAATTAACATTCATGTCAGTTCCATTATCTTTACTTGATGTGTACAATCGGCTAAGAAGTGCTACTTACTAGCAACATTGTCGAAATTTCTTCCTGGTTATATCCATACAGGGACAATGAGACCAAAAGAGGTTTATCTTCTTCTTCCTCTAAAAAATCTGCAAAGTTCAGACAGGCTGATCCCAGGAAACCTGATTTAGATGATCCCTGCAGGTTTCCTTATTGCATGAGATGAGACCATCTAAATAAAGCTGCAATGCTGATGAGAGAGTATGATCTGACTTACAGTTGACACTACAAAATGGTAAGCTTTCTCGTTAATCCTTCCGGTCTTTGTTTCCCTGGTTAGTTTTACTGTTTCATATACGGGAGTTTCCCAATAACAGGATCCATTCACAATTGCAGCTTTCTCCAGTTTTACTGTCGGCCTTTGAATATCAGCTGGAACAAGAGATATCATCAGGGCTTTCTTCTTCAACTTTGGCACCTATTCATACCGTGAGTATCAACACCAGGTTAGTCATCTATACCAGATCACATTACAATTTAGAAACATGACAAAATTTGCCAGAATTATTCCACTATACCTGAGTTGCCTGAAACTGCAACTTGAAAACTGCTTTGATCTTGTTCTTTTCGCTTCTCCATCTTGATGAGAACATGGTTTAGTCAACTTTTAATTTCTTTGTTCTTACAACCTAAACTTCACTTCACTTCCTCAAGACGACAAATAATGCTTCCATTCCATGGAGGGAAATAATAAGAGGGTATAAGGTAGATAGAGACTAGAGAGTATAATAAAAAATGTCGCAGTTTGTTAATACTCAGTGCTCAGTTCAATTTAGGAATCTGATGCAATGAATGGTTTGGAGGGTTGGATCTAAAGATTCTATTTAATAAGCTTATTTCTGATACTCGTTTCTTTTATTATTGAACCTTCATTTTATAAGAGGGGTAGCTCTAGATTATTATTAATGTTATTTCCTCTACAAGGGCAAACTAAAATCCACCATCTGTAAACTAAGAAAGATGGTTGACAGACAGATTCATAAAACAGCCTTAATACATGCTATAATGTTGCCCCACTTGTTGATTGGGCAACAACTCCATAATTAATTCGCTGTAGTGTCTCTCATCTTGAAAAAAAACTTGGATAAGATACATATCAAATCGATGATCAAAGATTCAAAACGTCTGGACAATATAGACCTTTTATTTTTGTATTACAGTGGCTTATAGATAGCTGCAAAAGACCTTTTAATTGATTCTACAAAGAAAAGTCAACTTACTTCTAATATTGATACACTTCCAATCTTCCATTAGGATATATTAGCATTCAGGGAAAATGTATCAAGTTTCATACAAAGGGCTAGATCTGGAATCATTTCCATTATTAGGATGCCAATTGCCAACTCATATGATAAACTAATTAGTCATTACTACTGGGTCCAGTCTGCCAGTGCCAGATGAGTCCAGTCTAATTATGTGATGTTGGAATAGTTAGTGAACCAGATCCATTATTATCTCTATGTAAAGTCTTTTTTATAACTCTAGAGTCAACTCAGTTGCTAGCTCGATCGTGTATATGTTTATCTCAAGTTTGTGTTGGTTGACTAGAAATGGATCAGATCAAATCAAATCAAATCAATTCTATAGTATATAAAGTTTATACAAAAGATATATTTGAATGGAAGATGGGTAATTACATGTCCCACAAACAAAGACAGACTCAGCATGTCTCCTTCAGTCCATGCCTTCCAGCGTGGAATTAAATAGACTTTGGAAGTGATATGGAAACTCAAAATACTAATCTTTAGTCATCATATGAAACCACGTGCTCTCTCTCTCCCCATGTCTTCTGAATATAAAATATGACTATCAATAACATGCATTTGCTTATAAATTATAACTTGTGCAGGGGTTCTTGCCTTAGAAAATAATTACTACTTGCATCTTCTTGTAATAGTTTAGAAATTAGAAGTAAGTGGTCTGATAATGGTTATTGGTTAGTGATGGGATTAAGTTGAAAGTCAACTAATCTTCTCAAATCATTCTCTTCTTTTCCCCACATTATGTTTTTTTTCTTGTATATTTTAACACAATATATATATACAAATACATTTTGACATATTTTTATTTTTATTTTACTTTATTAGATTTGAATCTTACACAACTATTTTAATTTGGATTATATTTTACTTTATTAGATTTATTTTAGGTTTCTATAATTTCTGTGTGCTACTTAATTTGATTAATTATAAGATCCCAAGTTTTTATATGAAAGACATGAGCACATAAAATTGAGATTTCTAATAATACAAACATTAATCCACTAGGCTATCCGCCCTAATAAATCTTTTTTATCCTAGCTACAAGGGTGAGACTGGAACTCTATAATATTGAAAGACTAAAAAATAGTCTTAGAATCAAGTTAACATCAAAATAAAAATTATCTTTCTCCCCGCTATCCTGCCAAACTTTTTCTTACTTTAGATATTTAGTGCAGTTTTTTTTTTTTTTTGAATTAACGAGAACTAACATAACATCTCACCGCCATAACCTCCGTTTCAACTTAAAGCGCTCCATACTTTAACTCAAAACATTTTTGGTGTAGTTAATATTAATGAATCAAATAAGTTTAAAAAGTTAGAACTTTGGTTGGTCTTTTCAAAATAGAAAATGGATTCTCTAAGATTTGACTATTTCTTACAAAGAATAGTTGTCATATCTCTGTAACGGGTCACATCTGACCCCAGATCATGCCCCACCTGAACAGAGCCAAGGCTCCAAGCACTACACCTTTGTCGAAGTTTGAGATATAGGTTTCAGTTTGTGGTCAATTTATTCTTGGAGAGGACTGCAAGATCTCCCAGAGTTTACTATGGGTCTGTTAATAGAATAATGTCCTTTAAAAACATTTTTCTAGATCTAATTTAGATGAGATATCATTAACAAAATTTTGAATTTGTGTATAATTAAGTTTTGTTTCAAATATGACATCATTTATCCATTAGATAATTTAAAAAAAAAAAAAAGAATCCTGACAAAATATTTCTAAGTGGGCCAATAGTTTTTATTTAAGTGGAATTTAAAATATGAGAAGATATGCTTAAAGCTTCTTTTACACTATTTTGGTAGTCTATCAGTTTCTAACACACCAATGGGGAAATCTGACACACCAATGACATTCTTTGCGTCTTAGTAACAAGGGCATTTGTCTATACTTATCCGAGGAAGCTTCTGTTTGGTTCCGAATCACCTTGGACCTTTCCTATTTCCCTCCAAACTTCCTTGATGACATATTTGAGCACTAATTAGTCATTGTTAATGTCAATTATTATTTAAAAAATTATACATAAAAAAAATACAAATAGTTTTTTTAATTAGAATTGATTTATTGGGCATTTCAGTCATTCCAAATTATTCTGAAAAATATTTTTATAAGAAATATTAAAAATGTTCCATCATTTATCTTATTAATAATAATAAAAAAAAACCATTTAATCAAACACTTACTAGTTACTATACTCTTATCACATTTTCTTCATCAAGTTTACTTAACTGGCAGAAAAAAAATAGTATTGGACGGCCAACTACGAAATAGAGAAAGAGGGGTGTCATCCGAATGAATTGGACCAGATAAATGAAGAAACTTTATTAAGAGGAAGAACAAAGAAGACCCGTTATTAGAGAGAAAGAGAGAGAAGACCGACCGAACCATGGCTACAACTCTCAAAGCATTGCCTGTGTCGATCATCGCACATGTACTGGCCGTAGCAGGTGCGGTTTTGGTGCTCGTCTGGTGCATACACTTCAGGGGAGGCTTAGCCTGGGAAGCTACAAACAAATCCCTTATCTTCAATGTAAGTCTTCCTTCCTTTCTCTACTCATGATTGTTGATTTTACTTGTGCAATTGAGTTGATTATTCATCTGCAAGTGCTCGTCCTGATTTACGATTCTAAATTGCTGGCTAAAAACACCCTTCACTTCGTGTTTGCTTTCCCGATCTACTCAAAGGAAAGACTTTATTTTTATTGCTACGATTGATCTTTGAATAGGATGTTCAATAGTTGATTATTCAACAGATAAACTTAAGATATGGCAGTGTTTATGTCAAGGTCGACACTAAACAGATGCAAAAATGAGGGCGGGTCTCCTTAACATGGACTACTCATTTCTTCCCCAAATATATTAGGTTTGATTTTTTTGTCTACTGTCCTTCCACAGGAGACCCCCCTTTGCAATTTCTGGGGGCACTGCCTCACAGTACCAGACATTTTTCTATTGTCTCTGGCCTTTTGTTCTGTTTATAACCCCCTTTGCTTGTAGTTCTGTTTTGAATCTGACATTATTGTTTTGCTTATTTGTCCTCAGATTCATCCAGTTCTCATGTTGATTGGTTTCATCATTCTGGGTGGTGAAGGTAATAAATAAAATACACTTTGTCGATGTTGTTGTTGTTTTACAGCTTGGTAGCGTTTTGATTACTTTGTACTGTATTACATTACATGCAGCCATCATGAGCTACAGGGGATTACCTTTTAAGAAAGAGACCAAGAAACTAATCCATCTTGTTCTTCACGGAACCGCCTTGATTCTAGGCATTATTGGTATCTACACCGCATTTAAGTTTCACAATGAAAGCAACATTGCCAATTTATACAGCTTGCATTCCTGGATCGGGCTCGGAGTCATCATCGTATACGCCCTTCAGGTACTCAAATAATAACACTTTTGCTTGCCCTAAATTTGTTTCTTACAAATACATATTGGTCTGTTGGTGGCAGTGGATATATGGATTTGTAGTTTTCTTCTATCCTGGTGGAGCACCTTGGTTCAGGGGGGAGTCACTACCGTGGCACGTGCTGGTTGGAATTATCGTATTCATTTTAGCTGTTTTGACCGCTGCATTAGGGTTCTTGGAGAAGTTAACATTTCTTGAGAATTCTGGATTAGCCAAGTATGGATCGGAGGCATTCCTTGTTAACTTCACTGCAATTGTGACGGTATTGTTTGGAGTTTTTGTTATACTCGCGGCTATGTCTAGGCCGATACAAGTAGAAGATGAATATAGTTATTCTTCTATTTGAAATATGTCATTATTGTGTTATATTCTATATTTTCTCCTCCTTCCAAGTATACTGCACCAGCTTTGGTCCTTTGGAGAGTAATAATAAGTTATATATATAGTTATTCTGATTTTTTCATATGAGATATCTCAAATTTTAAATTCTCACCAAGAACATCTTCAACTAAAGTAAGATTACATTGTTAGTATTAGTTTTTTAAATTTAAATATATATATATATATATATATATATATATATATATATATATATATATATATATTTATATATATATATAATGTATAAAAAGTTGTATCCAGATCTCAAGTTCATGTCTGTCTTAGGCTTATAGTTATGATTTATTTATTTATTTATTCAGAAAGACACTCAAAAGATTCATTATACATTAAAAAAAAAAACATACTTTATGTTCAAGCAATTATCATACATCTTACATATGACATGTCACTGATTTTATCTCCCTGAATAACCAATCTCAAGCAACTTAGGAGGAATCGGACCCAACAATTTTCACATTTTTTAAGAAGTTTTTTAATGCAATGACGTCATTTTACATATGACATGTCACTGGTATTAGGACTTATTTGTTTGGACTATGTTTTACATTCTTAACCCATCATTCTTTTCATCAAAATAATAATTAAAGTAATATTTTTTAAAAACTTTATATAAAGAACAGATCATTAGATCAAAATAATTCACATATCAAACATGATTTGTAATCTGATTTGATATAAGTAAAATTATAATAAGCATTAGAGTTTGTTTGATATTGGGTTATTTAGAATTTTTATTTGTTTGAAAAAGTCTTGAATGAAAAACAATGAATTATTTGAAATTTGTTTAAGATAAATTACTAAAGTATTATTTCATATTTAAATATTTTAATTGACAAATTACATAATTTAATAGTTATAATGATATTTATACAATAGAAGAGATTTTTTTTTAATAAAATAACAATAAAAGGAGCTATTAGAAAATAGAAAATAAAATTGTGGTTTTCAATCATTCATTTGATGACACCGATCCCATTAAGGCAACTCCTTCCTAAGATCCTTCCATGTCTAATCGAGCTGGCTTGATGTAGATGGCATAAAGCTTCACGGAAGGAAGAGATCGTTTATTTATTTTTAATTAAAAAATCATTTTTCTAATAATCTAATTACTTATTTATCAAACAACGATTTTCTTTTAAAAAATTAAAACAATAAAAATGAATCACACGTAACCCAGCAGAATCAAACCAAACTCCAATATAAATCATAAGCTTCTTGTTATTTTAAATGTTAACAAAATTAAAGAATAAGTTCTACTTGTTTGGCAGGTAATAAGGTACTTTAGTGTGGTCTTGACTAACATGAATCTTCTTCTTGAATAAGCAGTTTCCCTTTAATTCAGATAAAGCATATATATATTGACACAACTTGTAACGCAATCATATATATAAAGACCCTAAATATCAAATTAATATTTTCAATTTAAATTTTTAACATTAAATCTGATCCACAAGCTAGAGTTGGTTCATATAAAATTTTAATATAATAAAAATCAATATGAAAATGTTTATAAATATAAACTAAACTTGAAATATTAAAGTTGGTAAAAACAAAAGTCAAAGTAAAACTAATTTTTTCTCTGTGTCGACATTTTATGAGATTATGGTTTTTGTTTTGTATTTGTCCTTTTTCATTTTATTTTTCTTTGCTTAGTTGTAAACAAATAAGAAAAAATAGAAAGTGGGTATTATTTAATGTTAAAAGTAAATACAGCTAGCTAGATTAGATAGATGTAGATGAATATATATGATGATGATGACGAAGACAATTAGAAGTTGATATTTTCTAA
Source organism: Impatiens glandulifera (assembly GCF_907164915.1). Taxonomy (NCBI): domain Eukaryota; kingdom Viridiplantae; phylum Streptophyta; class Magnoliopsida; order Ericales; family Balsaminaceae; genus Impatiens; species Impatiens glandulifera. Next base: position 63,350,792 of record NC_061863.1, read on the forward strand.
GTAGGCGGACCTTACCAGTTGGTAAATGCCAACTGTTAAACATATATATATATATATATATATATATATATATATTTTCGATTCATCCATCCATCCAGCCACGTCTATTCTATATATACATACACCTGACCTACTTATAAGTTACCTACCCTTTTTATCTTATATATATATATATATATATATTGTCTCAAACTCAAATTAAGCATTACAGGGGGCTTTGAATATTAATTAATTATGGGAGAGGAATTAGAACAGAAAAAAGTGCTAGTAGAACCACCGCCCACGACCCAAGCCGGCCATGAAACTTCCAAAGAAGACGCAGCCGCCGCCGTAAATGAGGAGAAAACAATATTAACGATTGTTGATAGTTCTAAATCTGATCATCTACAAAGTAACAAACCCGACCCGACCCGATCTTATCATCTCATTTAATTCTCATCTAATTAATTATAATTGTTTTATAGAAATTGTAGATGACGCCGCAGTCACTGGAGATGAGCGAAAAACTCAAGGTTCTATCGGCCGAGGTAATTAAGATCATTATAATTAATTAGTTAATTAATTAATCTAAATCAATAATACTAATTGATGATATATATGATACTAATAAGATGCTGAGCTTGCAAGAGTTGCAAACGAGAAGAGACAGTCCTTAATCAAAGCATGGGAAGAAAGCGAGAAATCAAAAGCAGAGAACAAGTACGTACATCTATATATATATTTTAATTAAATTTTGTATATATGTTGTTTATGATAATAATAATTATAATAAATGTGGACAGAGCACAAAAGAAGTTGTCTGCAATTTCTGCTTGGGAGAACACGAGGAAAGCGACCGTGGAAGCTGATTTGAAAAAGATTGAGGTAATTAATTAGCTTAATAATTAAAATAATTTTTTAAAAGTGTAAATGAATTATATATATATATATATATGAAGGAGGAAATGGAGAAAAAGAAGGCGGATAACATAGAGAAAATGAAGAACAAGATAGCAATGATTCACAAGGAAGCCGAAGAGAAGAGGGCGCTGATCGAAGCGAAACGGGCTGGAGACTTTCTCAAGGCGGAGGAACTGTCCGCCAAGTATAGAGCCACCGGAGGCCCTCCCAAGAAGCTCATCGGCTGCCTCCCATAAATAATTAATACTACCCAGCCCTACTCTTTATTGTTATATAATTATATGCATCCATCTCATTATTGTTAATTATTATTTTGTAATATTATTTTTATTAATTAAGAAAATCGATCTTACTTGTAAAAATAACATTCTTTTAGCCCATCATAAAATGAACATGCTTAAAAATATCACAAACAAATGGCTTTTGATTTATTACTTTGAAAGGGCTTTTGATTTTATTTTCTAGGTGCTTTATATTTGAGATACAGATGAATACAATAATTAATATTCTAATGAAATACTAATTAGTTTATCTAATGCAATTAGTGCTTAACTGCTTATAGGATTGCTCCAACTATTTATAAGTTATAATATATGTCTCTTGATGGGCCCAATACCAGCGAAGTTAGCCCATTTGCAAATAATAGTGGCCTAATACTAGCAAAGTTAGCCCATGTACAAAATAAGAGGTTGGCCAATACTAGCGAAGTTAGCCCATTTGAAAAATAAGAGGTTGACCTTGTTGAGAAACGATCTAATCTAAACACGCGATAAAAGAAGATATAAAGATAAAGTGGTAAAGAATAATAAAGAACACAAGATATAACGAGGTTCGGCCAACAATGCCTACATCCTCGGGGAGTCGTCCATTCTATTGATATTCCATGGAATAATGGTCCAAGTAACCCTAGGTTACAATGTCTCTATTTATAGGAGTACATCAAAACCAAAAGACTAAACTACTACTCCTAAGCCCAATAAAGGCTTAAAGCCCAATTACAATATATAAACTCTAATTAAATATGAGCCCAAAACCCAACAATCTCCACCTTGGGCGAATACCGTGCTTATTGAGATGTGATGAATAAATTACAAATCTCCACCTTGACGAATTTCACGTCCCTTAGGAAATACACGAGCCGTACCCATCAATCTTCACCTCCACTCCACTCAAGAGCCCTTAGAAGAATAACAATCTCCACCATTAGGTATATCGCGCCATCAAAAAGTTATGAGCCACACATCAATCTTCACTATTCGAGCCATTCACGAGATAAATCATTATACCTCCACTTCCGTTTAAATGCCCTTAGAAGATAAAATCATAGAGTTTACAACAACAAGTAAATTTGGCAATTACGCTACTTCAGCGACTAGAGACATTCAACAACTCTTCCCAATCTTTGTTCATACCCGTTGACATATGCGGAAACTAGAATTAACAATTCTTTATTATGTCAAAATAATCTTTACCTTTGTTTGCCACAAATTGAGTGTCTTATTTTTCAAGTCCAACAACCGACTGAAAACAAAATACCGAATAGACCCAAGACGAACTTTCATCGTCTACTTTTTCAAAATCAGATATCTATCGAAAACTGAGGACACCCAAAACGAACTTCCATCGTCTACTTCCTCAAAATAAGATATCGATCAAAAACGAGAAGACCCAAGACGAACCTTTATCGTCTACTTCATAACAAATAAATTAGGCTATCACGACATCTCTTTTCTCTAGCTCAAGATCTGACAAAGTATTTGTCACCCATCTTGCCTTGAACGTTGCATACTCAACCAACTTAAACCTCATACCTCTCCTTGAATAAATTAGCTTGCAATCTACTAGTTTTTTGAATCCAAAAACGCCTAGCAATCCAAGAATATTATTTCAATATTCAATCTCTCTCTCTCTCTTCAATTGTCTTCACCCATGCTTCAAATGATCATATATAGTTTCTCTAAAAGAAATCGAAATTCCTTTCATTTGAATTGATCGAACCTCTCATCTAGCCCCTTTTTCATGACTAGGAATCCCTATTCAAGGTCTCAATCATCCCATTCATCTAATATATGATCCACCAATGTATAGACAATTAAGATAGAACAAAAGAAGTAATAAAATCATCACCTTCGAATTAACCGAGTCTCCCATCTAGCCCCTTTTTCATGACTAGGAATCTCACTCAAGGTTTTTATTTATCTTCTCACATTAGAAGATAATGCAATGATTTCTTCTCGGTCGTTTGAGAGTTGCTTTCAAGATGTCTCCACCTCAACTTATAAGTGTCTTTCATTAGTCTTCCTCTTCATGGTCTTTCATTGATAATATGTGTTAACTGGAATTGTTTCAATCCTTAATCACCCGCCAACTCAATGCAATCTTGCAATTTGGCCTAAAGGATTGCCATGTCAACATGTCGACAATGTTATAATCGGTAAACACCATTTTGATAATAACTTCCCATATTCGATCATGTTTTTGTCAAGTGTAAAAGCACATAATCTCACCACCGTCTTCATCTTGATTAGCTCTTCCAATAAGATGAGGTCATAACCAAAAAGATACAAACTTTTTGGTCCCAAATAAGTCAAATAAAACTAAAATAGGCAGACACTTTAAGCCCCAGAAAAACAAACTTTGAGACGTCCAAACCTTGATCCGACCGTTGAAAATGTAGAGGAATGAGTTACCAACCCCCTCGACAAAATCTCAGCGCAATCGGACTCTGTTTGAATCTCCGATCGTCAGTTTGATGAACCCTGCGCGGCTGTAGGCGAAAATCTACTACTAGATTTTTCACTCTACCTCTCTTTTAATTTGACTTCTTCAATAACCGATTTCCAAAGAAAAATCTCTTCAAACTTATTTCAGCCGAGAATTTCTTCAAGTCAAAGCCCTCGCCATAGTGAAATAATATCACCCATGTATGCCAAGACAACAATCGGTTATAATAAAACCTCCAACTAATTTTCAATAAGAATGAAGATGTATCGTTTGTTCTCCACATTCTTCTAGCAAAATCCTGCATAGAAAGAATCTAACAAACCATATATATGATTAGTGCACCCTCAATTCATACCTTAGAAATTATCATTCTTGGTAGAACCCTTGAGGCATCAACACCCACTTGACAACTTCGCACCAGCACTTACCAGATATTGCCAATCAAAACCTACTCACAAGGTTTAATGCAAATCCAAATTCGGCCTTTATACACACATATCAAAACCACACTCTTGCAAACAAACATTAAAGCCACCCGCTTTAATCAGAAAACCCTTTACATGTTGCATCAATTGTCTTCCATAATATGCAACATCGAATAAGCACTCCACCTTCTTTTTCAACTCCAATTTTCAATCTCCCCATTAACGAATATCAAATCTCTTAGAAGATAAACACAAATCTCCATATTTGAGAAATTCAAGTCAAACAAGCCTCAATACAAATCCAAGATCAAAGCATACAAAGCTTTGAGAGTTTGATTAAAATCAAATAAGGCTTTACTTGTGAAAATTGGAACAAATAGGTCTTAAACCTATTTTATAAAATCAAACGAGACTTAAATAAAAAGTCTTAGTTGAAAAAGTCTTAGTTGTTGACCGCTTCAAAGATTCTTGGCTTCTCTCTATATATATTATATTATATCATAATATAATATCTATTTATATGGAATATATATATAGATATATATGGAGATATATATGGAGATATATATGGAGATATATATATATTTTTCCTTTTATATTTTAATAGAACATATGTCCCAAATTAAAATAAGTCAAAAAAATATACCTCATCTTCTTCATTCTGGTATCGCTGCTTACATGACGACTTTTCGTCACAAGCACGGCTGCACCCATTGGCGCCTTCAAGAAGAATAAAAGACCATTGTCTTCTTCTCTCTTCTTCTCAAACCTCGTCACCCAGAACTAAGAAATATTTTAACGACCGTAGACATCTCCTTAGCAATTGAAGATTTCGACTCAAATCTTCACATCGGCTAAATCTTCTACAACCAATGTCGTTTTCTCAAATAACCAGCAATCTTCAACAAAAGCACAAATATCAAACAACTTCTTCAATGGTGGTTAGGGTTTCTATCATATCTTCACAAATAGATTAGGTTAAACATTCTCAAAACATGCTCTGATACCACTTGTTGAGAAACGATCTAATCTAAACACGCGATAAAAGAAGATATAAAGATAAAGTGGTAAAGAATAATAAAGAACACAAGATATAACGAGGTTCGGCCAACAATGCCTACATCCTCGGGGAGTCGTCCATTCTATTGATATTCCATGGAATAATGGTCCAAGTAACCCTAGGTTACAATGTCTCTATTTATAGGAGTACATCAAAACCAAAAGACTAAACTACTACTCCTAAGCCCAATAAAGGCTTAAAGCCCAATTACAATATATAAACTCTAATTAAATATGAGCCCAAAACCCAACAGACCTCTTGATGGGCGCAATACTAGCAAAGTTAGTCCATGTACAAATAAGAGATTGGCCCGATACTAATACCGCGAAGCATTCGCCACCGCCTTATACGAGCGAATCACATAATATATGTGCCTCTGGATGGGACAAATATTATCAAAGTTAGCCCATGAATAAATAAGAGGTTGACCCAATACTATTAATAACATAATGTATGTGGTAAGAGATTATTGACCCATTACTGTAATAACATAATCTATTTTTCTCTTGATGGGCCAACCCATGTACAAGATATGAGGTTGAGCAAAATATAATACTCTTGGATGGTAGGGCCTGCGACATGAATGTTGAAAATTGTATCAATTGGAATTCAGTTAAGACATATCTGAAAGTCGCAAATACCACTAAAGCCACTAGAGAGATTCAGAAGATTTAAGTGTAGATAGTTCAATGCCAATTGGGGGATAAATTTGTTAGGACCGCCATCATCAACCAATGCTTTTAAGTCCTTGAAAAGAGGGTGAAGTTTGCCAATATTCGACTTTGCATATGCAAGTTGTTATGTATCAAAATCAAAGAAAATTGTTGATGGGATGCAAAAAAATAGTATTTGACTTCGCTCATGCACAGTCTTTGGAACCGAAATAGGAGTAGAGAAAGGCGCACCGGACGTTGTTTTGGTTTCTATAGCGGGTTATGAAGCCACTTTTGAATCTCGTTAAAAGACAAGTATAGGTACAATGTACGTGGGAGCATTCGAAATAACCTTTTAAGGCGTCAAATGTTAGAATAAGTGTAATTAGGGTTGGGTTGTGCAGAGTTGTTGCTGTAAGGGTCCCCTTACAATTGTCCGACAAACAAGCTATGTGTGGATGGTCCAACTATCTCCCATTGACTCTGGTAGAATAGTGCATTTATCCATTTATCCCAGAGCTTTTAGCGGTCCCATCTTTATGCTAACTTCAAGGAAGTGAGAATCTAGGAGACTATGCCCCTAGTATGGTTAGAAAATTAGCTCTCCACTGGGGATCATTAAGAATCCCATGACTCTGTTATGGAAGCTACCTCGAAGATTCATGCCCAACGAGTGGCAGGTTACATAACAGGATTACTCTTTATTTTGAAGAAAGTGAAGTTTGGAACCGGATGACCTCCGGACTTTGGTGAAAGAGAGTCATCGGGGAGTCATGCCCCTGGTGTGATTGAAGGGATGGGGCCCACATGACGAAGGAGGAAAGATCGACTTAGCGATGGAATGGACCGGGCCTCCGTGGGCTGCCTACGTATCCTCCTCGAAAGAAAGACTTTTAGCATAAGTTAAAACCCTTAAAAAGAAAACAATTGGGAGTGTCAACGTTTGATCATAAAAAGAAAGCTTATGATCTTAAAAAGAAAGCTTATAGAGATCTTAAATGCTTTGTTAGCCTTAGTGCTACAAAAGTATTTGAAGTTCTACTAATAGGATGAGAGTGAGTTGGCAAAGACTATTCTTCTCATTCCTTAGGCCCGAATGCCAAGACCCCTTTTTTATCGTGTTACAACCGAAATATTTTGGATCCAAACTCTACTACAAGATCTTTGCATACCCAACTCCAATATATTTGAACCGGATGCAGGAAGTTTAATAAAGTATAGTAAAATGCGACTTATACCATAATTGATTCTTTATGGGCCAACCCATGTACAAAAATATGAGGTTGGCCCATAATTGCCTCTTGATGGGCTCAATACTAGTGAAATTAGCCTATATACAAATAAGAGATTAGCCCAAGTGTCTCTCAATATTCTCAAAATCGAGAGTTTATATTTTTTAAACTCGTAAAATCTAGAGTTTATTTGAAATTGTAAAAGTTTAATTTTAAAAAATAATAGTTATATATTATTATTATTTTTTTATATATAATTAAGTATTTTATACTTAGCTATTTTTAAAAAATTATATATTTAAATATAAATTAATTAAAAATAATAAATAAATAACACTATAAAAAATAATACTTACAAAATTAATTAATTTATTTGAATAAATAATAACTTTATTATTAATTTTTAAATATATATTTATTTTTTAAACGTAAAATCGTATAAAATTATAAAATCAAAATTATTTATAAACTCATAAAATCTTATTATTACAAAATCATACTCGATAACTTTTTATAAAATCTTAAAATTTTAAAAATTATTCGAGATTTTAACCAGCGTCCTTTTATGCTAGCGAAGTTAAGCCATGCACAAATAAAAGGTACTATTAATAACATAATATATCTGACTCTTGATGGGCCTAATATTAGCGAAGTTAGCCCATGTGCAAAATAAGAGGTTGGTCCACCCTCTCTAAGTATCTTACTCTGAATGTAATATGTTGCTTCTCCAAGATGATTATGATTGGGAATAAAATTTGGGAGAGTTAACTAATAGAGACACTATCTTTAATTAAAAAAAATAAAATAATTTTTCTTTTTCCTCACATTTTTTTTTTTCAATGACGTCAAATATAATTTCTTAAAATTGGCTAAGTACAAAACTATTTAATTATATTTATAAATAATAATAATATATAACTATTATTTTTTCAAATTAAACTCTTACGATTTCACGTATAACTGATTAACGATTCTACGTAAACTTTCGATTTTGACAGTGTTGCTCTGAATGTAATAAGTTGATCCTCCAAAATAAATGATTGAGAATGAAATAGATAAATGTAGTGATGCAATCTCTGATTTATTGAAAAATAAAATAAATTTTCTTTCTTCTCTTTCATCACATTTTTCTCTTTTATCCATTAAAGTGACACCATGTCATTCATTTTCTTTCCCAAATTTCATATCCCTCCTCTGTCCTCAAATATTTTCTAAGGTCTTGTTCTCTTTGAATTTTTTAAAAAACCCAACAAAAATCAGTTTTTCAATCAATCAATTCTCAACAATCACATCACGCATTTCATTAACCAAAATATTAAAATACATTCTATTTTAAATTATTATTTTTTTATTTTATTCATATATATCAATACTCTTTAAGTCTTTTTACCAAAAATAATCATCACCCCCTCAAAATCATCACCAATCATTATTTTTTTCTTCCTCTAAATTTAAAAAAAAACCCAATCCAAACAAGGCCTAAGACTAGTTATATTTAGATATAAGAAACTCTTTAGAAAAAAATAAAGCTTTTTGGTAACATTTTTTTTTGTCAAATTTAATTTTATTTTATTTTCTATTCTAAACCTAGATTCAGATTATAAAAGTTTTCAAATGATTCAATATCAATTGGTTATGACTTACTTTGAATATGACAAAAAAATGTTGAAGGGGACTGGAATTTTATGGAGACGGATCAAATTAGGTGTTTGCACTCTTTCTTATTCATTATAATAAATTGTGAGTCAATATAGGTTTGCGAGTCAGTAAAAATAATATATATATTTTTTCTTTAAGCTTATAAAAGGACTTCAATTATTTGTCGTTTAATATACAGAAAACAGAACCTTGTTAATATTATTATTTTTTTCTTCAAAGGCTTATTCTAATATGAAGTGTATCCTCCGACATGTCTTCCTTTTCTCCATCATTATAACCTTCCTTATTTTCTTGCCTTGATATTCAGATCTAGGTTCTCAGTATTGCCATAGATTTTTCTCTTGTCCCTTGATGAAATAATTGTCTTTTATTAAATTCCAATTTCTTTTACTTGGATATGACAATGACATAGATCGAAATAACGAAAAATGCGTTTACTATTCTACTTCAAAGATTTTTTTACCATTATTCATGTTAGGTTCTTTAACCAATAAAATTATGCCATGTCATTCTCTTTTTTTCAAATTCTATTTTTTCTATCATTTCTCTATTGAAATTTTATATTATTATAAATAAAATAAATTTAAAATATAAAAAATAAATAAATATATTGTTGATGTTAAATATTTAATTGTGTTTATTAGTATTTGGAACATAATCGAGATGACATCGGAACGAAACGAGGACGTGAGACACAAATATCATCTTTATCTTTATATCTTTAGTCAACTACCAGTCAAACCGGAAACTATCCTTAAAAGTGTAATTTAAATCGAAAATCAATAAACAAATTATAATTGTTATCCCTAATAATTTCAAATTGCATGATTTCAAAATTACTTATCCAAAAAACATAAATCTTGTTTAAGTTTGAATTAAAAAAAAAAATGAATCTTTATCAAATGTTACAAACCTTTAGAACTCATTTTTTAAAATAGTCTATGTATTATAAAATTTTAGAATTGTTTAAGTACGAAACTAAACATAAAATTGGAACAAATCAACAATTAAAAATCTTTCAAAAGACAATCTTTATTAATTTCACAACTATCTTGAATTGAAAAGAAAGATCAATTAGAAGTTATTCTTTATGAAATTTGCCTCCAGAAGAGTACCGTTCATAATATTAATTATTCATTAGGTATACATTGGATCATCGTTGCTAGCAAGAAAACTCTCAACCGGCATGACGAAATTGTCAAAGTTGCTTTGATATGGGAAGTAATCCTCGGATTTGTGTTGAACAGGTTGGAACATCTCATCCGATGAACTTGCATCTTGACAAAAATCCGCGATACATGGAGCCTCATTTATTAATGATCCATTGAAGAAATTGTCCTGAAAGATTGTGTTTTGGTTAGAATTGATGTCTGCCATCGACACCAAATTATTCTTGTGATCATGGAACTGATCTAGCGAGAGCCACTCTGCAAACATAATTCTTGGCAAGTTGCTCTTGACTTGACTAGAATTATAAGATTTTTCAATGTAAGTTTCATCATACAATTGATCAAAGCTAGTTCCATTTTGGGTACTACTCGAAGTCTTAATGGAAGAAACGGACATCTGATCAGTACTATAATTTGGAGATTGAGTTGTTTCGCTAACACGTTGAGTACGTTCCGATAACTTTTCAACTTTCTTCTTTAAATGTGAATGCCAATAATTCTTGATCTCGTTGTCAGTTCTTCCAGGCAAATATAGTGCAATTTGAGACCACCTGATCATATGCAACATAAGTTAAAAAAAATAATACCAAATGAATTTAACAAAGTATTAATTGGTGGTGAGTCATTAGTATTTGTCTATTTATCCAAGTGTATAATTAACTATCCATCCTTGTGTGGGAATACTGCTTAATTATATATAGAATAATGAGGATTAGTTTGAGGCTAGCCATCGTCATGACTTTCAAATATGTAATTAATTAGCACCTTGACCTAACTGCTCCAACCATGCTTAATTAACATCCTTAATTAATACTTAATTTAAGCCCTCTTTTAAATTAATTATGAGAGAATTCGGTGGTAATTCTGCTGATAATAATTCCAAAACTAGATCCGTTAAATATATATATAATGGGTGATTAATTATAATTAATTAATTAATTACACGTGATGCATGTAATTATTTAAAAAAATTAATTAGTGGTAGTTGATTAATTATAAAAAATTAACACATGAGTCATGAATCAATTAATATATTATAATAAAAGATTAATAATTAATTAATATATGCTTACTTGTTGCCTAACATGGAATGAAGGGCTAGGACGGTTTCCTCCTCTTCTTGGTTGAGCATACCTCTCTTCAAACCAGGCCTCAAGTAATTAATCCATCGAAGTCTGCAACTTTTACCGTTCCTTTTCAGACCTGTTTTCACCAACAATATCAATAATGACGAAAGAATTGACGAATTGACGATGTGGAAGATGACATGTGTTGCCTAACCCATAAAAGTAAAATTAAACGATATAAATTAGAGTTGTTTAAGTTAACTTACCAATGAAAGTCGACTTTCAATTATGTAATTAATGATTGAAATTGGATGTTATAATAGAGGGTTTTTTTGAAATGTAACATATATATATGAGAAAGAAAAGAGAAATATTATAAACTGACCGGCATTAATGGGAACAGAGGTCCAGCAGACATGGGCGTGGTTGAGAATGTAAGTGCTTAATTTGTGGTCTTCGTCTGGTGACCATAGCCCCTTCTTGTGCTTCACCTTCATGGTCTTCATCGTCGATAACTTTTCCTCTTTTGTTGTCTCTATTTTGTTCACCATACTTTTAACTATCTTTGCAATTTCTAGGTATAAATATATATATATATTTTTGTGTGTGAGAAAGAGAAAGAGAGAATAATGATACCTTCAACTTCTTCAACTGTTGCATTTAAAGGGGTAATTAGCTGGTACTTGTCTTTTTTTAATTATTTATCAACGACCATTCCAAAAGTCTAATCTATGATTGTTTTGATTGGAATTTTAAAAAATAAAATAAAATGATGGTTTAAAAAATAATGATTGGTGGAGATATTTTTATTAAAAAACATATATATTTATATTTAATAATGATAAAATAAAAATTAATAATTTAAAATAAATAATATTTTAATTAATAAAATTAACGATGTAAAGATAAAAAAGAAAATGAGATGATATTTTTTGGATAGAGTTATTTAAATAACTTAAACCAAAACCTATATATGGTTTATAATTTGAATTTGAGAAAAATAATGATTAATGATTATTTTGAGGGCGTGGATAATTTTTTTTATAGTAAAATAACTTAGAGTGTCTTAATATATAATAAATTAATAAAATATTAAAAAAAATATATTTTAATATTTTATTAATGAAGTGAGTAATGTGATATACGAGAATTGAAATGATATTTGATTAAGTTGTAGAACAAATTATTATAAGTAAAATGATAGTTTGAGTTCTCTCATCTTAAATTATTTTTAAAAAAATTGTCTAATAAATAAATAAGTGTTTAATTAGATAAAATATTAAAAATATATTTTTATACTTAAAATTTAAATTTAAACTTACTAAAAATAAAATAAAAATATTTTAATGTTTTTGTTGATAAATTAAATAATTTAATAGTTAAAATGATAATAATTTTATTGAAATTATTATTTTTATATATTTTGTTGAAAATATCTCTTATCTTAGTGGTTATAAATGAAGAAAGAAAAGTATTTTAATAAATTAATTAATCTATGGATAAGTAACAGGATGATTGATTTTTTTAAAATTATTTAAATGTATATATTTTAAATTTAGGAGGTTAGCACACAACTTAATCATAATTCTCAACTCTAATTTTAAGGTTTTACTAAAAATCGAAATAGTAACATTCATCCGTCTACTTTAAGAATTTTATGATTATTTTACATTTTTATTGTTAGATTTTACATGGTCAACTATCAACCATGATATATTTTTATTTTTAATCATGCTATATATTGATGGGTTTATATAATTTTTATTTTTAAAATATTTTTTAATAATATATTTATGCATGTTAAAATTAATAAAAATAACTTGATTTAGTTGGTTATTTTTTTTAAGAAGCTTAGTGATTATAAATGAATAGTTCACTCTAATCAAAAATATATTTTTTAATTTTTTTTTAATTATAATTGGCCATATACAAATGCTTATGTTATCAACTTATCATCATAGGGTGGGGTTACTGCTGTTAATGATGTCACATTTTATTATTATTATTATTATTATTATAAGGTGTCTCCTCCATAAAAACAAAATGATCTGTGTCCTTTTATCATATAAATTTATTCTTTTTATCATACATATGCTCGAAATACAAGTATAGTTAATACTAATTAAGACATTGCATGCCTTATTAAACTCATAACTCTAACCACTAATTTCATCATAATCTATTCATTTTTATGATTATTCATTTTTATTGAGATAAATTAAACCATTTAACAACAACTCCATCAAGTCTTTTAACCTTTCTCATTTTTTTTATATTGTTAGCTAGCTTCTTTTTGTAAAAATAAGTTATCATGTTTCATTATTCTTAAACATTAAAGATGTTTTACTTAAAAAATTAAATAATACGAACAATTAAAAATAGAACATAAATATTAAAATTATTGAGATTAATCCTAAATAATTAAAAAGCATTCTCATCATGTCCAAATAACACAGGATAGGAAGGACCAAGTGGGATATGAATCTAGTACCTAAGAAAAAGACATCTGGTGCAATTAATTAAAACACGTTTCTCAGAATAAAAACATCTATCTAATCATTAGTAGACAACAACAAAATTCTTTCATCTTATTATGATCTCTAACATTAATAACTACATCAGACGGTCCAGATCTAATCACAAATTTTATTTTCTTACTTACTCCTAATAATCGGTACTGTGGTGCATAAATTTGGACCGGACACTGAAACAAATACACAACTGAACACGTGTAAACATCTTATTAGAGTATATATTTTGGGTCTAAGTCAAAATTAGGTTGACTCGTTAGCATAATTAATAAATAAGTAAAAATTAGGTCGACCTAAAATACCTTAAATAGATCTCTGTTAACTCGTTTACAACTTTATTTTATTGAGTATTGTGTTTATTTTTTTACTAAATTTTTTTAAGTAAATTTGCGATATAACTTTATTTTTGTTTTGTGTTGATTTTATTTTAATTTGAAATAAAAAAATTTGAATTAATTAAATCGAGTTAGATTCGAATTGAGTTAGATAAATCAGGTTGAGTTCGGGTCAATTATAAATAAAAAATTAAAATTTTAATGTTAAAAATTTTTATTCGAATTAGTAAAATATATTGTATCACGATTTGTTCATCTGCCTATCCGAACCGCGGAAATTGTAACCCTATGTGCATTGTATATATATATTATAAAAAAAATATATTATCATTTAAACAATTAAAAGAATATTATTAAATTAAATAAATAACAATAATTAATTTCAGCAAGTTCAAGTCAACCATGTTTTTATTCGTTGAGGGAGAATCAATAATTAGTACTCTTCTATTTTAACTTTAAAGTCTTGTTGGTATGATTTGAACTTGTATTTTTAGACTTTTTTTTTAATTTTTATTTACAAAATTATTTTTTTATTAAAACTATATTAAGGTGAATATCATACTTTTATATGGATGCCAAAAGAATATTGGGGTTGTGACTAATCAAAAACAGATTTAAAGAATTATTATTATTTTTCTCTATAAAAGAAGGGGGTTATGATATAAATAAATTTTTCAAGAATAGTGAAGGTATATAATCAATAAACTTCTTTTATTTAATATGATATTCTTAATTAAATGAAACAATAACATAAGTTATATCCTTTTTAGGCTTAGTTCAAATTGGGTTATTTTAATAATTTAGATGGAGAAAATAAACAATAATCGGTGATGATTTTGAGAAAGATTCAGTATTTTTCTTAATAAAATAAGTGATGTGATAAATGAAATGGAGAATGAAATAATGTTAGAGTACTTTCAATTATTTATGAAAGTATTAAAAAATATCATTTATAGGATGACTTGAAAGTCTTCTTTTGACTTGAATTATTTAAATAATTATGTTTGGTTTGAGTTATTAATTAAAAATATATAAATAATATTAAATAATAAATAAATTATTCTTTAAACAGTAGGTATTTTAATATTTTTTTTATTATTTTATTTTGTTTATATGAAGGTAGTGTAAATTTTCATATTAAGACGATACATTTATTATTTTATTAGCGAATTGAAATAAGTGAAAGCGGAATGGTTAGTTTTTTGTTTTAAATTATTTAAGTAAATAATATAATTTAATATTTGGTAATTTTTTCTTAAATAATAAATTTGTTTGATTAGATTAATATAAGTTACGTGTTTGGATGATAAAATAACTCGTATTAGTGACATTTTAGTTTTTTAATTCGAATATATATATATATAATGGAAGGAAATGTAACTTTCAGGGTATCGATACTAACTTAGAAAACAAAATGATCCCGTTTACTTAAACCAAGGGTTGCCGGTTCATTGAATTCCGTAATAGAGGACCATGTCCCGTTTCTTTGGTTAAGTGGCATCTAGATTTCTCATATTTAATCAAACATTCTTCATATATAATAATTAACTACTCCTACTATATATACCTGAAGCTGTTTCATTTTTATAGATGTTAAATTTAATTCTTGATAATTAAAAAAATTAAAATGCATAAGAAAATATATAATAAAACCTAACAACTAAGAACACAGCTGGGCTCTCTTAATTTTTTTTATTATTAATTAAATAAAAAATGAAATTTAACCTTTTCAATTTTTATTATTAAATGTTCTAATACTTCAATTAAATGATATATTATGTAATAAATTTAATTATATTTATTTATCTATTTTTTAAAATTTTAAAATATAATTATATAATTTTAAAAAATATTTATTTATTTATAATTTAGATATTATGTAATAAATATATATATATATATATATATTATCTTTTAATATTATTTTTTCTAAAATTATAAATTAACAAATAATTATAAATATAATAAACATTTAAAGAATTTGTACTCTATTATTTCTAAAAATTATATAGATATTCCAAATTTAAAAAATACATTTATATATTTTATTACATGTTAAAATTATTTATTAATTTTCAATTTTAGAAATAATATATATATATATATATATATATATATATATATATATATATATATATATATATATATATATATATATATATATATATATATATTCATTACCTTGCCTAAATTATAAATTAATAGATTAGTATATATATATATATATATATATATATATATATATATATATATATATATATATATATATATATATATATATTTCAAATTATATAATTTACACTCAATTTATTTTAAATCATACATCTAAATATATTTTAAAAAATCAAAATACATAAATAAATATATTTAAGTTTGTATATAGAATTTAAAAATAATAGTGTACAAATTCTTTAAATGTTTATTATATTTATATATTTTATTTTAAAACTATTTATAAATTTAGAAACATTATTAAAATATACATATATATATATATATATATATATATATATTTATTACCTAATGTCTAAATTATCATTTGCTTTAAAAATTTAGGGTTGGAATCGAATGACTTTCTATTAAGTCTATTTAATAATAGTTGATAATTGACATTCTGTATATATACCTACCTTATTGTTGAGAAATAATATTAATTAATAAATCAATTAATCTAGGAGTTACTTAATTCATGATTCATTTTAAGTACCCTCTCATGAATATTGAATAGTGAATCATCATCGTCAACCCTTAATTAAGTAGTTTTTATTGAACAGAAAAGGATGGCCAGCAAAGCTTCTTCTTTTGGCGGTGCCGCGTGGTTCAATTTAATTAGGCCAGTTAGGGTTCTTATTTTTAACTAAATTCTCTTGCCAATGATATGCATGCGCCCATCTAATCTCAATTATTTCATTTTTTAACCAATTAATTAATTAATTAAGACTACCTTGAGTATAAGTCGTCAATCAATGAACATAATATATATTAGTGTCACATATTAAACAATTTTGTTTCTGTCAATGTGTATGTATAGCTATAATACTATTCAATGTAAAAGTTGGTAAATGGACTTCCTCAACAAAAATTTCACCAAGTTTGGATGATATATAGTCTTCAGGAAGTCATTTGATAGTTTTGATAATTATATATACATTTTATTATTTTATTTTTGTAGTTTGTTAATATCAAATTGCGACTAATTAATATAATCTTAGTAAAGTTTAAGGGTTTAACAAAAAAAAAAGTATAATATCATCATGAAGTCCTCTTAGTTTAAAGTATATAAGTTTTATCCCCTTTTTTTTGTTACATTTTTCATAAAATTAGACGAGAACCCTCCTCTAGCGTGTTCATAATCTAAATTACCCACCAACCAAAAAAAAGGAAGAAGTTGATTTTGAAGACAGTTATGGAGTGGTGAATTGTGATATATACTATATAGAATGCTTAATTAACCTTTTTTACATGTCTTGTTAATAAAATCTAAGTTTATGACAGTGAGACGTGAGCATTAATATTGATCACTTTTATGTCAATTTCTTGTTATATGATTCATAACTAACAAATTAATAATGTCATAAATCATAATCAACGGTTAAATATTTAATTAACATAATTAATTAATGGTGTTACATTTTTTAATTTATAAAAGTAGTCTGAGTTTGAACTCGTGGGCACTAAGAGATTGATTATTATTTCTTAATAGCTAATGATCTCACTTAATTATTTTAATATTAAATCTATATTTTAATTTATTATTAAAAAACTCATATTTTATTTGATCTCCCAATGATTTTGGATTAAACAGTGTTTTTGTCTTGATTTGTTATAACTTATATGAGTTTTTAGGTTTGTCATGTTATAAGTTACATTGTTTCGTTGTTTAATTACTATCCAAATTAAGAACGGTCAGGTTTGTCTGGTGATTAAATTTAAAGTGGTCTTGT
This sequence comes from Impatiens glandulifera, assembly GCF_907164915.1. Lineage (NCBI taxonomy): Eukaryota > Viridiplantae > Streptophyta > Magnoliopsida > Ericales > Balsaminaceae > Impatiens > Impatiens glandulifera. The sequence goes on from NC_061863.1 coordinate 63,368,491, forward strand.
CCTTTGGGAATTTTAAGAAGCATAAATACTTATAATTAAGCTTACAATCATAAAAATGATACAATTCTATTTTATTTATTTAATTAAACGAAACTTACAATCATCATAGATTTATAATTAATCATACTAATTATTGCACCAAACTTTAATCATATGTATTATTATTGGTAATTAAGGAAATTGGAATATGCCCGCGGCCGTGAGCTGTTTAGAAGGTGTCCGAATCGACACGTGAAGGACTCCTTGTTAAATCTGATTAAAGAAATAGACTGAATTGAAACTTTTGTGATTAGTAAAAGTAAAAGAAAAAATAATTACAACTTTTGTAACATTAATTTCTTAGTTTATAAAATTAATCTTAACAATCAATAGTTTTTGACATTTGGTTGTGATTTTACAATTAAATTATCAAAATTTTGTTTTATTCTTAAAAAAACTCCAAATAATTACATACTATTTATTGTACTAAAAAAACCTAAAAATAATTTCTATACTAACATATATGTATTAGAGTTTTTTTTCTTCAGAACACAAAATTATAGTCTTAATGGTTACTTTATTACTATGTTTTTCTAATAATTTTTTTAAAATTTTTTGTGGTGAAGTTTCTTATTTTTTAGCTATCATAGTCTCGGAGTTTTTTTTTTCTCAGTTGTTGTTTTACCCCAACCGTTTATATTCATGGTCTCATGACCAGAGACAATGTGATTTTATCGTTTATTTAGTCAACACATTGATATCCGTCGTTGGATATATTCAACACGTATTAGTAACATTAAAGTTATTTTCGGTTGTTGTTTCACCCTAACATTCATTACCCATAAAATTCTACATTTTTCGTTGTTTTATTAATCAACACTCGTAAATTATGTGATCTCTTCCCTAACGAGTTATACGCAAATTGCCCTACTTCTATAAGTGGCGAACAATGAGAAGAGTATAGTTAAGCTAGGTGATGGAGCATTAAGTCAGAGATTTTTTTTTCATCAATAGGTAACTCCTGCCTGTCATTCATCCAGTTGTGACCGTTATCGCTCCTCGTAAGGCCGACAACAGGCTCGCTACCGAGTTCTGGTTCGATGCGATTTCCAGTACGAGAGCGAACAGGATGATTTACCGAACTCATTCCATAATGTCATTAATAAATTTCAAACACTCACGAGTTTATCAAATTTAAAGAATATAATATCAATATTTCACAATCTCGTCTTAAATGTTTATAAAAGATGTTATCATAACAAATAATTTATTTGTAATATTATCCTAATATAATTATTATATTAGTTTTTATTATAAGTTTAGTATGATATTTATTAATTAGACATAAACTATTAACTTGTATATAACATTTAATACAATATCACTATATATATATTCTTTTGACTTAGTTCCTTTCAGACATCCAGTAAGATTTTGGAAAATCCACTACTTTGAAAATCTCGATAGGAAACTTTCATGTCTTTGTAGGATCCACTTTTTTATGTTTTTATTTTTTGTGATGATTAACTTATGTTATCTTTTGTATTTAATTTTATTTGAATATTTTTGACATGATCAATTCTTCTGACCTTGTTATTATCTTATACTATTGAAATGGTTTATCCTTTAATATGATAATTTTTTTCAGGGTAACTACATGTGGATTGACTTTTATGGGATTTATGTTTCCATTAGCCATATGTTTTGGTTGACTTTGTGTTTCTATATTTGAGATCATGAATGTGTATTGGATGTTTGAGGCTTTATCTTCGTTTTCTATAATATTTTTCAAGACTAATTGAATGGAAGCTTTGATTCCTGAAGAAAAAGAATATTAACTAATTAAACTGTTTATGTTTGACCACATATATTTAAGCACAAATTAAGTACGTAAATTACCATACTTAGTTAAGTCTAATTTCTCTTAAGAAACATTTGATAAATTAAAAAGGGTCTCCTAAGTCCTAAAGAAAAAGAATTAAAAATGGTCAACCAAGCATAAAAAAATATGGTTATGAATTAGTAGGATGTTAATTAATATTATTATCCCATTAATTATTTATGAACCAAATGTTTAACCATGTTTTTAGTTTTAATTTAAATAATTTTATTTTTTAATTGGGCAATTTGTACTCAATTGATATATAAAATGATTTCGTTAATAGACAAAAAAATAATAATAATAATAATAATAATAATGAAAAATCAGTCCTAACCTCCATATTTCTATATATTAAAGAATGATAAAAATACAAAAAAAAAAAAAAATCACAAATATTAAAATAACATAAACACGAGATTATTCATGCATAAGAAAAACAATCAAATGAGTCAAGTCGAGCTCGACTCGATTAAATATTTATTAGCTTGACTCGAACTCGAGTTCGAACGAGTTTATAAATTTGAATTCGAACTCGATTCGACTATTTATGTACAAACTTAACTCAATTCGAAAAACTTGAATAAAATTAAATTTTCAAATATTTGTGTAAAAAAAATATTTATTTTAAATTTTAGGTTTTAATATTAAAATAAATAAAATATTTATTATTTATTATCAGACTAAAAAAAACTCGACAAGCCTTCGAGAGTAAATATTTATATGAGCTCGAGCTCGACTCGAATTTATCAAACTCAAACTCAAGTTGAGCTTTGACCGAATGGTACACGAGCAACTTGATTCATTTGTAGTTCTACCCTTCCTATTAAACTACAAATTTGAGGACAATTAATTAATTAATTAATTGTAACATAACTTTATTTAGAAAATTTTAATTAATTACTATAATTATATCATTTGGGAATACTCATGGCATAAGTTAAATTTGAGTTTTGTGACCATTTAAAAAAATAACTTGATCCATAGCCTTAAATATTTTGTAATTTTTCTTTTGCTTTGAGACTTTTTATTTTACATTTATTGGTTTGGTCTTAATTATTTTTTGACTATGTAATATAATTGTTGGAAGCAGCCGTGGACTCAGGATAAATAAATACAACTCACATAAAATAAATTATATAAATAACACTAAAATAATAAAGATAGTGTACACCTTGAAATATTACCCCAATAAAAAACATTAAATGAATTTAAGAGAGTAGGTAAATTAAAAAAAAAAAAATGAGAGAGTAGGTTGATAAAACGACATTTACTAAAACAACCAATGAATTTGGAAAAGAAATGGAAATTGACAGGTCATCCCTACCTAATAATATAACTATTTATTTTAAATTTAAAGTCCCCAACGCAATACAAGTGACAAGAGACCGACATTATAACCCATAATTAAGATCTTAAGTGTCATTATCATATACTTAATAAGGACACTCATGTTAAAACATGCAGAGTTTACCACTAATTAGCTAGCTAATCCTAAAAGCCGAGCTGTCGGTAGCTCGGTTATTGGAGTGGAGATTCATTCAATCAATTATATTAATATTAAGGAATTAAACATCCTTAATCATTTTTAATCAACTCTTTGGCCTGTCTTGGTTGGAATTCTCATAAACTATTAAGTTCAAATTTTTGATTTTTTTTATTAGTAGGGTATCAAGTTTGAGTTATCAGAGTCTCCAAAATATAGCCTGAATTGAAGTTTTGATGATGACAATATGTTAAATAAGTAGAGTATTAATCTAGGGTGATGATGTAAATATGATTCAAATCAGCTCAATAAATAGTTGAAAGGGGAAAGTTACAGAGAGTCACAATAAATAAATAAAACTTTAAGTTACACAACAAAGCTAAGGATGAAAACTCTACTATGTTAAAGGCTGGGGTGTGTAAGAAATGCAACAAATGTGTCACTTTCTGTTTGGCAGCAGAGATTCATCATTCTAAAGAGTCTAAAAATAAACTCTACTAGTTGATCATGTTGAACTGAAATCTTGACAACTGCTGCGGGATTGTAGATATAACAGGTCCATATCGCTGCATCCATGTTTGTAAAGTGTAAAATAACATTTCATTATTAGAGTCACAATGGTTTTTATGCTCGTAATCAAATACAAGTAGTCGACACGTAGAAATACCTGAACATTATCGTAGAGCTCGAACAATGGAACGGCTAGAAGCTTCAAGTTTTTAGGGACGGCAAAGTATTCCCTCTCTGAAAGATGAACTAGAAAAAGTTTCTTACATTCCTACATCAGCAAAGAGAGGAAAGGTCAAAGTGCAATCTTATAATAGCTCAACTTTAACCCCATGCTTGCTTCACATTTTACCTTTGGTTTCGTAATGTGGGGAGGACAGTAAGGATACATTATGGTTTCGAAATTCGGCCTCCACCAAATGGCCACACACTCGCCAATCTGCATATATGCTCCAAATGTATTACTCTCTTATCAGGAAAGTAAGCAAAATCAACATCCAAGCGAGGAATAGGATTTTTAGTTTTCTTCATATTGGCTTCATTCGAAACACTTTTTCTTTTGTCAGATTTCTCCTCTCGATGTGAATCCATATAGGATCACATTTGGAAATTGAACTTAGGCATACACATATTCATAAATTTATTGATGTGATCAAAAACATAAAGGCTCCATTTGAAAACACTTTTTAATTTATTTATTTTTGTATTTGGATCCAGAAACAAAAGAAATTTGAATTCCAAACATTTATGTAGATCCAGATTTAGAAACAAAAATTAAAAAGTGTTTTCAAATGGGGTCAAAGTGTTTCCAAATAGTGTTTTGATGAATGCTTGTTGAACTTGGCATCTACTTGTGAAATTGATCAACTTATGGTGACTTATGAGAAAAGTTAAGAGCCAACAGTGTACCACCAGCCAAGTATTTTGCCCAGAGTATTGTTGGATTCTTAGTTCTAATGAATAGGTTCAAAACCTACTCTTAATAAATCACAAAAAGAAAAAGAGAGCTAGCTTGCATGTTGTAATTCTGATCATAAGCAATGGAGCAGATTCTGTGAGAAAAATATATTTCTGGTGCTTACACATTCTAGCTCTTACATTGGTACAAAGAGTAGGATAATGAAGCCTTTAGGAACCTTTTATTCATGTCACATGTAGCAATCAGATTACAATGGAGAATACCTGCCAGTCTGGTTGAAGACCAGGTTGATTCGCCCCAAGTTTGCTATTAAGTTTTCTTTTCAAACCCTCTACCTCTGTAGCAAAAAATAAATTCCCCCAAAAGAAGAAATTCAATGACATATCAAGCTTTTAAAATATTCATAACACTGAGCCTAAGCTTGGATTAATGGAATTGGAATTCAATTCCGATTGGAAAATTCATATAGTTGTAACTTCTAATTCTTAAGAATTTTTTATTTTCTTTTTTATATATACTACATTTCTATTGTAATTTGCAAACCACAAAATATTTTAAAAGGTCGTACCCAACGCGTAGCCCGGTGGGATGAGAATTTAACGGCCATACTGACTTAGAGAAAATAATAACTGGAATTGTAATTCTGAGGTAAAAAGGTTGGGATTGGAGATTAAAAAAACAATTCCAATTCTACCCTAGCCAAACATAGTCTAACAACATTTTAACTCAAATTATTGATGTTACCATTTTCCCCTGGTTTCAAACGGCCGCCTGGAAGTTTGCAAAATGTGTTTCCAATTTGCAGGAGAAGAACATGTGGATGATTATGTTCCTGGACCTGCCAAAAACAAGCCAACCATTTGAATCATGAGAAGAAAGCATGCTTCAAAATCTATATAGGAGTTGCTAATAGGATAAAACAGTTGTTGGAAAAGAATCATTCTGAATTTCAGCTCATGTAGTAGATAGAGGTTCACGAAGAAAATTGTATGCCTATAGTCCATGAGAGCGTAAAAGTACAGTAAAATACTAAAATGTCAACAACACAGACAAGATGCAAGCCCAGTCATGTCATAGGAATTTAGGATCCCCACCAGACATTATGTAGAAGAAAGAATATCCCCCTAGGTAATCCCATACATAAGGAGTGGCGACATCTAGAAAACAAGCAATTTAATACAATAAATTACCATCAATGCATCCTGAAAAATAGCCAAAATCCTAGTCCTCGAGAGTTGAGACTACAACCTAGGAATCAAGACAAGTATACCATCCAGAGAAATCAGATTATTTAGTGGAGAAAGGGACAAAGAACCCATAAACCAATCCGAAGCAGTGTGCTCTATAACCATATCTGGATTATTGTACACTGTCAAATAACAGATGTTAGAAGTTTATCATAATTTATGAAATACAATGGTGGTTTCATATTTAATACAGTTCAGCTGATCAGTTACAAGGACTATTGAAACATGCTCTCAGTTATGCTAGGGATAAGTTTAACTGCCCAATCAGCAATTCTAACATGCTAAACGAGTTAAATCTTGATAATGGCTAATCTGTCCCTCGAGGACAATGTATAAGAGGGGCGACAGACAGTCCGTTAAACTACCAAAACAGGATTGTTCTAAGCAATTACATCAATGCTCATTTTAACATCTTTGATTAATGAGTTATAATACAGATGCTCTGAGCCTTGTAATCATATAAGGTCATAACTGATATTCAATGAAATAACAATAATTACACTTGACTTTGAAAACAGATTTAATAAAAGTAGAAAATGTCTAGATAGACAAGTAATGAGTAATTGCATGAGCAATCAATCTACATCAGGAGCCCAAAGATTGAATCTTTCAACAAGGGGAGGAGAAACTTTACCAGTAAAATTGCTTCGACACTAGTCCGCATGCCTTCTTTCATATAGCTGCAAACTTTACATCGTTCAGGTAATAAAAAAAAAGAGTCGTGATCCGATCTAGGGTTCTATTCTCTCCCCAAAGGAGAAAGGGAAAGAAAATAAATAAAATTGAAATTGGGTTTGATCTAGAGTGTTGTAGTTTGTATTAGTGAGAGAGATGAACCTACTTGACTTTCATGCGAGCTAGGCGATCAACTACAGAAGTGTCTTTCTCCATCTTGGGTTCCTTCGTCCCGAATGTGTAGCTGGAGAGTGGATAGGTGTTCACCACCGGAGAAGACACCATTTTCTTCCCCTCTCTCTCTCTCTTTGTGTCTGTATCTTTGCTTGAAAACACTCACCTTTCTTCTACTTTAATTTGGGGAAAATGGACAAAACAAAATCAAGCAATGGGCGAATTTCAGGGGAGAAGAGAGGTTCTAGTATACAGCAGATCCTCTCTCGTAGTATGTATGTACTATGTAGTTTCCCAAGGGAAAGCTTTAAAGTGTAGAGATTAAAGTCTCTTTTATCAAATGAAAAATAAAAATATATTATTATATGATGTTTGAAAATTTGCTAAAATTTAACTTTATTGTAATTCATTCCATTTTAACAGGATTAATTATAAAGAACTTACAGTAAAAAAATGTGATAACATTTTTAATTTTATTTTTAATCGTTTTAAGTTTATGGTCGGGTCAACCTAAAATTCGACTCAAGTATCCATTTACTCTCACATTACAAAACGATCTCTAAAACAATTGATACAGTTTGATTTCTCAACTCATTTAGTTTGACCTATACAGTCCACTTCTTTCCCATATTACGAGTGAAAGAGAAAAATGTAAAGATTGTCATTAAAATAGTTCATACGAGACTTACTATATCCATATGAATTATGTCCTTTATCTCTATAAATATGACGAAATTTTCCTTGTTCACAGAGTGAAAAGAGAATCACGGTAGATTAAAAACTATTGATGAACAATCGCGTTTATCAAATTTGGTGTTGAATTTAAAATATAAAGTGTTATTAGTCTAATTGGTTAAAGGGTTGTACTCGTTTTATTAGGTTGCAAGTTCAAACCATACATATCATTTTTAATTTTATTTTTAACCGTTTTAAGTTTACGTGCGGGTTAACCCACAATCCGACCTAAATATCCATTTACTCTCACGTATATATCCAAATTAACCATAACTCTCGACCTGGCAATCCGGACACTTTAAAAATTAAGCATCATTATATAATTCATTATATTAGTTTAATTTATTTAAGAAAAAAAAGTTCACGATGAACTTATGTACTTTTATAACTATTAAAAATTAATTTATTTAGTTCTAATTAGAGTTATTCATGTATTAACTTTCTGTCAAATCATATCATTTTTAATAATCTCTTCTCTTATTTATATTTAATAAAAATAATTTATATATATATATATTTTTTAATATTAAAAAAATAAATTTTAATTAAAATTTTTTAATAATATATTTACAAATTATTTAAATTTAAATCAATTTAAAATTTAAATATTGTTTTATTTAATCTTATATAATATTTTAATAAATTATTAATAACTTATTTTTCAAATTCAAATAACACCTTATCAAAACTCAAAAAATAATTTTAAAATTGATACATTAAGTTTCTAATATAATTTAAATTTAATAAATAATGTATCAATTTTTAAAATGCTGGTATCATGTTATATATATTCAAGACCTCAAGGTTAAGGGGTTAATTGGTTTGATTTTCGAGTTTATTAGTTCGGATTCTTAAAAAAATTTGTAAATCAATTCAAAAACCGAACAAAATATTGAAATTTGAATTCGATCAATTCAAATTCGGGTAGATACTCGGTACAGATCAGATCACATATTAAACACCCTACACGATTCTACTTTTCAATACAATAATTATAATTGCATTTTCTTTTATCATTTTAGGAATTAAAGTTTTAGAGATTAGAAAAGGTTAATAACTGAACTAATTTAATATATAATAAAATATATTATATAAATTATAATAAAATATATTATTAAAAATAATTATAATAATAAATTTGGTCTTCTTAGGTTGATCCTCGATTTGAAATCTGAACTCGAAAATCAATTCGAAAACCATATTTGAATTCGAATTTGTTTAAATTCGATTAGAAATCACAAATTCGGTATTCACGAATTAGATCGAATATTCGGATTATACAAAATATTAAATGTCCTACTCAAGTAAATAATTTCATTTTCCATTAATGTGAGCTAAATCTATATTTGGAAAACAATTAATTTATTTATATCATCTGTTTGTTCAAATTCAACTCTCCCTATAATTTTAGGTGTTATATATTTGTATTATTGTATATAACAAAATTATGTATACTTGGATCCAAACCACAACAAATAGGCAACAAAAATCAAGTTCGAATTCCAACAATTGATAATGTAATTATAATTTTAATTAGAGGTAATAAAAAGAAATTAATAGGTAGACAAATATATTAGAAAATTAAGTGTAAACATGTAAGTTATGTAACGAAACTAGATACTTTTCATGACCCAAACATGTTTAAATCATCTCTTTTTACCGTGTTAGTAAAATGCCCCCAAATAATAGTAAAGATATTCATATGTTAAATTGACAAGAAGCAAATTATAAAATTTACCCTCATCCTCGACTACTGTGACTGAATCTTTCTCTTCCCTTCAAACAAATGCAAAACCCCGTTCGATCCACCGACCGCCAACGTACATTGATCTTCCGCCGTCATCTGACGCCAACAAACACAACTTACAAATGCATCTCCGAGCTGCCCATTAGGCCCAATCCCATTACACCAAATGGGCTCTCCCCATCTTTTATCATAAACAAAAACTTTATTATTTTCCGATCCACAGCCCAATAACCCACCGTTTCTCCAAACAGACAGGCCCACAAATCTCCTAGCGTTGACGTGGCCAACGTACGTCCGTATCGGTCGCTGATCAGCTGTGCGCCACAGCTTCAAGCAACCGTCTGTACCAGACGTCACTACCGTCTGATTATCAAGAAATCTAACGTAAGCCACCGTTCTCTTGTGTCCATCAAGTTGAAAAACCGGAACGGATAGCCGTCGGATATCAAACCCGTATGCTCTCCGATCAGCACATCCGACGGCCACCATTGGTCCTCCGGACGGATCAAATTCGACCGCACAAACCGGGATCTGGTTCGAACTGCTGGGTCGGATTATTGCAATGGAGCTTCCACCATCGCATCGTGGATCCCAGACTTGCATTGTACCATCGTCGGATGCTGACCCGCCTATAACCGGATCCCAATTAGAATAATCCATTGCCCATACCCGACGACCGCCGTGCTCATCCCGCTCGAAAACGGGCACCCGTTTCTCGAGGTCATACTCCGTTACAACTCCGTCATAGTCACATGATCCAATAACCCGACCGGCAGAGTGAGGTTTCCATCTCAGGCTACTAAGTTTCGCCGGAGTACAGATGTAGTAATCACACGCGCCGCCATTTGAGAGGAGAGAATTCAAATTATAAACGCGGATTTTCCTTGCGATTCCGCCGGTGGCGAAGAGAGTATCAGAAGGGTCGAATTCAACGACGCCGAGAGTATCTGAGAGAGAGGCGGCGGAAGAGACGACGGCGGAGAGAGAGAAATCCCACTCGAATTTGGGTTTTTGTTGTATGAGAGTGTGATCAAGAAAGGTGGGATCTTTTTCATAGTTTTCAGTTAGCGGTGATGGTGAATTAAGGTGAGAGAGAGAGGAGGAAAAGTCTGTCATTTCCCATTCATATGAACAGATTTGAGGAATGATTTTGTTTAGGGTTTGTGGCCAATGAGAGACTGTGTATTCTCTAATTAAAATCTTGTGGGGATTGTGATGTCTAGCTAACACCAAGGCCACAAAACACATAAACGGAATAATAAATGCAGAAAGAATGCTACTATTATCATTACTAGGGGATCTTTGTAAATAGTACATCTTCTTTATTTAATATGTACTATTACCATATTTTATTTTTCTTTCAAATTAAATAACCACAATTTAATTACTTCTAAAACCTTTTTTTCCAGATTAATTCCTAAGAATCCTACTTCAAACAAGTTACAAGGTCATTGTTCCAGTTATTTGAGGTTTTTTATTTTTATTTTGTCAAAAATCAATAAAAAAAATATTGTTGACAAAATAAAAGTTATTTGAATTTTTAATTTGTTAAATTACTTTGATGTCCTTAATTTTAATTTTTATTTTTAAGATAAAATAAAGATATTTTAATTGATTAAATAAGTGATTTGATGGTTAGAATATTTAAGAATTCGAGTTTGGGTGAAAATAATTTAAAGTAAACTTAAAAAAATAATAGAAAAATCTACCCCATAAACGTAGATTTTAGGTAGATTTTGCACTTTTTCCCATTTAAATGAATTCAAGACAAAATTAAGAAATTGTGAGGGTATAATATCACATTTCTACTGTAATATATATATATATATATATATATTATTTTAGGGGTGGATTTAAGTCTACCCGAACCCGAACCCGAACCTAGATTCTCTTATAAAAATGATATTGATATGATATTGCACTCGAATAACAACCTATGAAAATTTGAATAAAACCTACTCAAACCAGGTCTTAAAAGACAAATGAGTGAGGTGCATGCATGTATACCCTCAACCTCTCTAGCCCCACAAGGGTGGTTAGAAATTCCGTTATTTGAATAACTAAAGATTAAAAATTCCAGACATTTGAATAACTAACTACTTTCACACTATTTGTGTCTTTTTTTTCGTCCGTTGAGATTATAAGATAGTTTTTAGAGCTAGTGAATTATTAGATTAAAATATATCCTAATTAAATAACTCTCAATTTTAAATTCCGATTAATATATAGAAGATGCAACTTGCAAGTGGAGGAGAGAGAATAGAGTTGTGGTACGTGTTTGGTTGTGTGACATAAAAAAAAATTCAATTCCAACAACTGCCTGTGTAGAAGTGGTCACTCACAAGTCACAACCATAACGTGGGCCTTGCATCTCTATGGACCTTGTTTCTTATAATAAACTCTTACCCTTGATTAATTTTAGAATCATACACAAATTTAATTATTTGGAGAAAATATTTTTTTTTAAATGATTAGGAATAAAGACTAGAACACATGAACATAAGGACACAAGTCCATGTAAAATGATAATATCGACGTTCAACTAAATAAAAAATTATATAACCTCAAACAATAATATTTTTTCAAAAGAACCCAATAGAAATTACAAATATTGAACATCAAACAATCTATAAGAGATGAAGAATGAAGGTACTTTAAAAGTGGAATAATTCGATAAGAAGAAAATGTTCATGATACAACTAGTATATATATATATATATATATATATTATATATATTATATGTATAAAGTATGAACCCATTAAACCAACTTTTAGCTTGCTTTTTACTTTATACTTATGCAGGTGTATCTAGACTCTAGAGTCGAAATGAATCTTTTTTTGTTTGTTTCTTATTATCTCTTATTTTTCTTATTATAAATTAGCATTTTAATTATTATTATTATTAGTGTCTCTTCCTGGGTTTGCACTTTTTATTTTAGAGAAGTATTTCATTATAATTTATATGTACAATGATAGAATTTTGTCCCAAAGTTAATATGAAAACATTTTAAGATATCTTGGTTGCATTTGTTCAAATACAAGTTTAAAGAAAGGTTCATCTACCCTCCACATCTTTGTTCATTTAATTATATATATTATACATTTCAAATAAATTATAAATTAAAGAGTGTGCATGTAAATTAAACCTATAAGACTGTCAAATAAATCAATATGAATCCTCTATTCATTTTATAGAAAAATGGAGAGAGATAAAGCTACGAATATTAATATTTTATCTACAAATTTGTGTCAGTTGTCAACTTATCCATCATCATACCATAAACATCGCAACATATCTTATCTCATTTTGGTACTCTTCTATTATTTTGTAATTATCTGCTCTGTATTCAATTCATTTTTCACATATATATATATAAGTGGGAGGCAATAAGTTACGTCAAGGTTTTATTTTATTTTCTTCTAACTTAAAAGAGAAGATATAATTTTTTATTATTATGCTATATATATATATATTAGCTTAAATATTAAAATGTAAATACATGCAGTTTTTAATTTTGATTTAGTTGTTTTTATGTTGGTGAGATATTTCCTTTAATATTAAAATATTTGAAGTCTCTGTAAAAAATCAGTGTATGGTTGAATGATTTATATATATATATATATATATATATATTATTTTAAGGAAAATTAAGTTACTCTCAATAAATATTTTATTTAATTATGTATATATTTTTAATTTGAGTTCTACACACACAAAAAAGAAATAATAAAATAAAACCTTAATCACAAAGATATAACACTTTCATAAGTTTAATGAGTTCTTTTTATATTTTATTTTACAAGTTTGAACTTGATGTTAGTCAACCTCCAATTGATAAAATTGTCATTGACCTCTTATTTACTTATTTTAAGCTATATCAAGGGTATATTTGTCACACCCAAAATTTTATTTTAGACCGAGTAAACTTCGGTCCTAGCAGAAACCAAGGGCCCAAGTCAAATCGGGTCCGAGAGAAAATCTATGTCACGACCGAGAGGGTCCGACCAAGGGGGGTCCGACCGAGGGAGTCCGACTGTTTATATTTTTCCAACCCATACTTGTGCCACCTCATGCTTAGCCACCTCATGTTTCAAACCCTTTTATAGGCAACAAGCTGGTGACAAGTAGGTGACCAACCCTCTTTGCTTATGACCAGCAAGTGACAAGCCCTTTTTGATTAACCTAGTTTGTGACAAGCAGGTGACCAGCCCTTATGATTATTTTATTATTAAACCCAATTGATGACAAACAAGTGACCAACCATCTTTTGTTAACCCATGCCTAAGACAAGCAGGTGACCAGCCCTTATGATTATTTTATTATTAAACCCAATTGATGACAAGCAGGTGACCAGCCATCTTTTGTTAACTCATGCCTAAGACAAGCATGTGACCAACCCTTATGATTATTTTATTATTAAACTCAGTTGATGACAAGCTGGTGACCAGCCTTATTAAGTACTATATATAGGGCACCCCTTCCTTCATTTTATTCTTTTCCACCATCTCTCTACTAAGAAAACCAGAGGCACACTTTTAGAAGCAAGACCATAGCACCTTTAGGAGCAAGATCATCTAAGGCAAGCTCTTTTCTCAACTCATCTTTAGAAACCCACACTTGTTTATATAATCTATTTTTGCAAAGTATATTCTATTTTCAAAGGCATGATCTGTTTCAAAGGTAAGTTCTATTTTTCAAAAGTATAATACGTTTTTGTGGACAATGAGTTATGGACTGGACGGATCTAGGATGAGCTCTAGAAGATCCTACCCACACAGACAAAGGTCTAACCAGGTTGTGGACTTTAGGGATAGACTTCGAAAAGTGTCCTTCCAACTATGTGCTCAACAGGATTCCTAACTTTCAGGATCAACTCTGAAATGTAAAGGGTCAGTATGTGCTCAAAGATGTTTATGTTCTAACACTTTTATAAATTGTTTTACAAGTCATCACATCAATACTAGGCAACTTTTACTTGTCTTTTTACATTCTCTTTAAATATGCTTGTTGGGTCTTTAGACTCACTATACTTGTGTGGTGTAGGTACACAGCCACAACATTCTGTTGACCCATGAAGGGAAGCTTGGAGGGTGGACAGGGTACAGGGGAGGTGTGTGTGTGGGAGGAGGGACAGATGTAGTTCAAGTGCTTTAAAGGTCTGGCACTTAAAGACCAATGTTTTTGTATTAAAGGACCATGTTATAATTGTTTTTGATGTAAAGGGCCGTTTCTGTTTTTAAAGGGTCTGGTTTTGTAATGACACTTATATATTTATAACTCTTCCGCAAATGTTTCTGTTTTCCGCTTAAAAATATACATTTTTAAACATTCTGCACTCGGTCTATTTAAAGTGAGAGTCAGAGGTGTTACAATAATAGTACTTAATCGAACATATATTTTTTTATTTGTAATTTAAAAAAAAAATATGCATCCTTTTCACATTTTATTTGGTGTTTTATCGAATAATTTTTAGCACATAATCTATATAACTGTGTTATTCAAAATGTATAAAATTTTTATTTAAATAAAAAATTGTTTAATTAGGATTAAATAATAACATATTGTAATTATATATATAATTTTAAAATTATATTCACTTTCTTACTTAAATATATATATATATATTTAATTTTATATAGATACATAAGAAAATTAAACCTACCTTCCTTATTGGAAATATAAAGGAATGTAATGTTGTGCTAATTCGTGTCAACATAGATTCGTGTCATGTTAATTCGTGTGTATTGTATCGACTAAAATTGTTCATTGTGACCACAATTGTGTTTTGTCTATTAATATATTAAGTAATTTAAATATGAAATTTTATAATTTTTAAAAGAGATATTTTTATTTATTATTATTTTATAAATTGTTTAATTTTTGTTAGGTAAAATAATGTTAAATAAAGATAGAAATTAGGAGTCTTTTATTCTTAAATTTATGAGATTGTGTCAATTTTTTAAATTTATCCACGACCTAACTAAATTTATTTATTATTAGTGGAAGTTATTTAACATGTGATTCCAAACCTGGTGACTTTGTTTCTTCATTAATTTAATAGATAATTTATTTTTTTGTGATGATTCTTAAAAAGTCTGCCATTTTTTCTCGAAACAAATTCTGAAGAACATTGTTGGTTAAGCCTATATCAAAATTGAGTTGAAAGCTTCTAATGATTTGAGAATTACTTGTGGAAGATTTCGATAAGGATTTGAAAACGAGATTAAATGGGTTTGAAACTGTGAGAGTAAATCTTTTTAAGAAGGGTGCTCTTTAATATGCCTTACTAGAAATATATTAAATACAATTTCTTCCCTGTTCTAACAAATTAAAAAAAAATGTGGATAAATATTATAAGAAATCATACTATTATAAATAAAAAGACAAGCAAGTTTCTAACAACTATTTTGATAAATTTCATTATCTGTTATAAAATCAAATGGATCTTTATTTCCTCTTGCTAGAAAAGGAAATTAAGTAAGTAATAAAATGTATGAATCAAACAGTAAGTTATTATTATTATATATATCCCTGAAATTCACAATAAGTCCTAAATACTTAAAATATACTACAAAAACCAAGCAAGAATATTAAACTGATAGAGTAATATAAAGGAAGATACTTATTTAATGTATAACATCGATCATAACAATAATAAATAAAAATCGGTCAAAGAAAAAGGACATCATAAATAATACTTGTACATTCCTTTGCACTTTGAAGTAAAGTTTACAAATAAATTCCAACAAAACCAGTATTCTTGAGAAGATCATTTAATTAATTAAGTCATTGAAGAGATACATATGCAATTTTATTGATCAAATTAAAGAGTAAAGAAGACACCACCTACATAACCCTGTTCAATCTAAAGATTAATCATTTTTGTCAAGAATGATAAAGGATGGAGAATGAATAAGAATTAAATACAAATGTTTATGAAGCATACATATGAATACTTTGTCAAAGGCTTAATATAAGCAAGTTATATAATAATGCTCATAGTAAATAGTTCTAAATGACAAAAAGAAAAACATAAGTGCAGTTGATGATGATGATTGCAAATTAAAATTGCAAGAATATAAAACAATTCTAAGAAGTTTATTTAAAGAAACATAAACAATAGTAAGAAGAAAAGATCTTGTGCCCTGATTTCAATACTACCTATTGAGCAAAATAAATGGACATTTAAAGTTCTTGATATTAATTTATCATGTCATTTTAACATGATTCCCCCCCATAAGGTAATGCTTTGTTTTGAATTGTTTAGAGAGATCACACAATAGAGAAATTGTCATCGAAAACCTGATTTGCACAATCTGCCAATAGATCCTGTCTATCAAACTGAGTAAAAAAATCATTGATCAAAAGGAAAAAAATAACTCAATTTTCAGAATTGATTACAACATAGGGAAAACAGGTCAAGGTCAGGCAGTCTTCAACCTCGGAATCTTCGCATGTTCCCTCACAGGGGAGAGGGCAAAACAGTCTTTTTCATAAAAAATTTCACTTTTACCCCTCCAATGTGAATGTGAGGGGAACAGGTGATTTTGGCAACAGAAAATCCTATCTGTCTTCAACATTAATTATTATTATTATTTTTTTTAGTAATGTGATGTAGTTTATTTTTAATATACATGAACAATCTTTTTTTAAAAAAAATTACGTGGCAGACTCGGATTGAGCTAAAGACGTGTAAGCTGACTTGTCAACTAGTTTGTCGTGATACGATAACCGATAATCATAGATATATTTCAATTTTCCTTTAAAACTTTATTTATTACACTTTTGACCAATTTTATAAAAGTTTTCTTATAAAAGATTTTTATCAATTATCTTTTCACTCTTTTTGATTTAATGTGAGAGCTATATAAGGAGACTATCTCATTCCTGAAATAATCCATCAATCACTATCAATATCTTGTTTCTAGTTCAAATATACAAGTGACAAAGATGAGTACTTCTGGGCAAGCTTTTTCCTCGTGGAGCAGAGAAGATAACAAGGCGTTCGAGAAGGCATTAGCAATGTACTCTGAAGACCGTGATAATCGATGGGGGAAGATCGCGCTTAAAATTCCTGGAAAAACAATGTATGAGATTAAACGTCATTACGATCTTTTAGTTGATGATCTTAGGCGCATAAATTCTGGTTTCGTCCCTACACCCAATTACGACTTAATGGGTTATGTAGAAAGACCCATACCATCATGGGCAAACCGTGCCCATCAAAATAGTCTCCCTTGGACACCGAATGAACACAGGTAACTCATTTTATTTTATTAAATACCTTAAATTTGTTTAGCTTTTGTCTCACTTTTTTTTTCTTGAATTTTTTTGATTATTTTTATGTGCAGATTGTTTCTATTGGGGTTGGAAAACTGTTTAAAGGATGATTGGCAGAGCATATCTCGTAACTTTGTAATCACAAAGTCATCGTCTCAAGTTGCGAGTTACGCACAAAAATACTTTTTCAGTGAGAATTCTAACAACAAAGAAAGGAATCGATTGAGGATCGATGATGTCACTGTGAATTCAAGAGTTGGAGCTGCTTCGCGACCTCATAACTTTGAATCCAATTTCACAGATGGCTGGAATCACAAAGAACCTTCCTCCAGCTCCAGCTCCTCCTCCTCCTCAAAGCCATTAGTGTGATGCCTTTTGTCAATGGAAATAATCCAAATTTTATTAATGTTTTTGATGGATCTGTATCCAAATAAGTTTATTGTTATGTTGGTTCCCTTGGATCATTTATAAATTATTAGCAACTAATGTTCAACTCATAATGTTTAAATCTCTAAATGATGTTGTGTACAATTTTCTTTTTAGATTTAATAATGCTTAAAGAAAATATTCAGATCAAAATTTAACATTATATATACATAAATAATTTATTTGTTTATTGATTAAAAAAGATAAATAAAATTAATAATATAAATTAGTTGTCAATCAAAATTAATATATATCTATATATATTCACATTTGTTTAGAGGCGCCACCACGCAAATCAGGTTTTTAGGTCGTCACGCGGGTCTGGGTAAATTTAGAGTTAGACAGTTAAAAAAACTTGTTTCATAGGTTTAGGGCTGGCCCAATGATAATGTAATATATGGATATGTATAGGTGATCTTTAAAAATAAAAATTAAAACAATATGTATTTTTAAAACTTGAATTCTAAATCTATAATCACAAAGTTAATAAAGTAACTAACTAATTAAACTAAATTAATTTTTATATTAATATATTATACATTTTTATATAATTTAAAAAAAAATATTAAAACAATTAAAGAAATAAACATTTCATATTACCCATAATATTCTAACTTCGAGAATGTCTACGTTTAACACCAATTTCATTTCTGTCCTAAGTAAATGTTAGATTTAGGAGAAAAAGAGGAAGAGTTGAGTTGAGTACCCCAAATTGGATTAACTATAGAAAGAGCGGCCCAATAGCAAGCCCAATGAACTCAAGAGTCCAGACCCAATCTCTTTTGGAATTGATATAAATTTAGTATATATTTTTAATACATTTAAATTATTATTTTATATAAATATTAATATATATGTGGTAATTATGCAAAGTTTTTTCATAGAGAAAGTGATCTTTTAAATTATATATATAATTTAGATAAAATTAACCCTTTTTGATTAAACTCAAAAATAAAAATAAAAATAAAGCATGAGATAATATTAATTAAAAAAATTTGTAACTAATTAACTATATATTTATTATATTTATAAAATAAATTTTTTATTGTGTAAATATATATTAAAACGTAAATAGTTAAATTTAGAATCTATTTAAAAAAAATTAAATTTAAATCATTAAATATTTTATTTTAAAGGTTATATTAAAAATGACGAAAATCGTTTTAGCACAACAATAAAACATGACATGAAGGAAAAATAATAAAAATAAAATAAAAAAAACTATACAATAAGTTATCGAGTTCGTAAATCCTTGAGAATAACGATTAACTTCTCAACTTTCCGGAATGAATCTTATAAAACATCATAATAATAGCATTATGAATGATACGCATCGAACGACTACAATTAGTGAAAGTTCGACGATTTCTCTCAAACTGGATAGTCCACCGAAAAATAATTGGGATGATAACATAATTATGTAGCTATGTCATATTATCCACATCAATCCTAATTTCTCAACAACTACCCAAAGACTCGGGCATTATCTAATGAATTTTAGTGATACTCCACAAAAGACTCTAGATATTAGCAACATCTCGACAATGTAAAAGCAAATGAGTTGTCGATTCAACTTTCTCGTGAAACATACAACTAACCATAATACAACATTTTTTCATACACATATTAGTAAAAAATTCACCGTGATTAATGCTCCATCCAAAAAACGAGATATTGGATGGAATCTTTGACTCCCAAAGTTTCTCCCCCCAAAAGTTATATGAACTTATCTTAGCGAACAACTTGTAGCAAGCCCATATAAAAAACTATCAATGTCTTGTCAACGTATAACGTATTGTTCAGACAATGACAATTGTTTGTGTCTTACCAAAAGTAAAATTCTATTATGAGACGAACTCTTTATAATATTTAATCTCATTCTATATCTAATTCGACTAGAGAAACCACTAGATCGAGGATCAAACATGTCTTTAATTATGACATTTCTACATATAACAATGAAAGTAAGTTAATGATACGTCGTAATTAGACTTTTGACACTACATCAACTGTCCTCCTAAAAATTGATCGAAAAAACATCCCCACAATGAATCTAGATTGTTCACGAAATTTTTTTCACATAAAATAAATTCTCTTCCAAATGCTACACTCCGCTGGATAATTAGACATTTTTATGAACAACCCGACCAATCGTAACCATACTTATATTTGATCATCGATGCCTGAAGACAAATAAAAAGAATAAATAAAAAATAATAAGTTAATTTAAGAGGGTTAACTCTAGGTTGATTGACATGACAAAATTTTTGGCATACATAACTTTAACCTTATGGATACGACTTGTAAAAAAAAATTAAGTATTTAAGTAACTCAAAATTATCGGTTCTAAATAAATATGTACCCGCCAAACATGATTTTTTACAAGTAGTCGATTTTTTAAAGAGACAAATTTATTGTTATTTTTTTTATAAATTTGAACCGAAATTTTAAAAAAATTCTATTTATTTTATAAATTAATATTTTTTTTATAAAAATTTGTTTGTTTTATAAATTAATATTTTTTAAATGATTGTAACATTCAAAAATAATTGGCTCACTAATTTCCCTCACCTCAATTGGAGAAAAATATGTATTTAAAAAAATTACTATAATAACATTAAAAAAATATTTTTAAAAAATATTATAAAAATATAATATTAAAATTTGTTTCTTACCAAAAAAAACTATAACCCATTTTAATTGAAATTTACGGACCGATCAAGTCAGGCGGTGGATACAAAGAAGGGAACCCATTGCAATGCAACCCATGCCTATCTAAGAATATATATTTAAAATTCAATATTATCTATTAGTTTCATAAATAGATAACTATCTTTAACATTTGCTATTTCAATTGAAACTCAAATTAAATTTCTTAAGTCAGATTAAAAAAAATTTAAGAAAAATTTAAAAAAATCATCAACAATCACATCTCAATCTTGTCACTTTTTATTTATTTATTTTTTTAAAATTTTCCCGCTATACTGTCTCCTTTTTTCAATTATCGATGAATGTGTTTCACCTGAAAAATTATTTGAAAATAAAATTGCATATTCATCCCTATCGGTGTCTTCTCCAGATGGCTGAGAAATCGCCTACACGTGGTTACAATCTGAATTGCTTTCTCTCTGAATTGCCTACACGTGGTTTCGGTCTCAATTTTTTTTCATTTTTTTTCTCTCTTAATTGTTCTCTGTCTCAAATGCCCTCTCTTGTGTTCTATGGATTTCAAGCCCTAAATCCTTCTCCATTACTGAAAAAGCTTCTAGAGTGTATTGTGCTTTTGCGGAGGAAGGAGATTCTCCTCACCGGAGATACTTATCATTCCTTGGACCTTAGAAATGGACGATTGGCTTCCTACTGATTGGAAGGTTGAAGTTAGAGTGCGGAAGAGTGGAAAGAAAGATAAGGTAATTAAATCTAGTGTAGATATGATTTCCAACATCTGATTATCGTGATTCAATGAGATTTTGCATGTCTAATCTGTTTATTGTTAAGAACTCCGAAATTATCAAGTTTCTATCACATAGTTGATTTGCATGTTGAATATGAAGGCTAAGATTTGGAAATATAAAAGTTATAGTCACAATACAGTTAAAATAATTAAACATTAAGAACTACAGCTAAATGTTTAAGTAATTTGTGGAAATGAAACATTTATCAGCAATAAGTGTAAAATAAATGAATATTCATATGGATCTAGATCATTTAACATCACTATTCACTAACATCACTCAAGAGTACTGTTATTATTGTAATTGGGATTTTCGTCTTTCTAATTTAACATGCAAACATGGCTATAGGTTTATTTTGTTTATTGATGAAATCTGTATTTATATAATAGGTTATTTTGGATCTATATAAGGCAAAATAAAGATGATCTATTGTTACTATTGATTTGTTTACAATCTGTTAATATAATTAAATTTTCTTATTACATTTTTGTAGTTTTATATAGAGCCATTTACTGGAGTTAAGTTCTTCTCCAAGCCAGAGGTACTTCGTTATCTCAACAAATTCAATAGTGAATCTCAACAAACAGAAATCGAAGGCTCTGACAAGACCAAAGGGAATGTTTATGTCACGAATAATCACTTTCTTTCGAGCACTCAGTCTCAAGCTGAGAAACAAATGTTAGAAGAGCTACCTCCGGGATGGATCAAGAAGACCAAAATAACTAATCCAAGTGGAAGAATCAGAAAAGACTCTGTATGTTATAACTCAATATCTCAACTTGTTTTAATTAAAATGTATTGTTAGGTTCAATAGCATAAAAATTGATTATGAATTTGGATTTCATATGAATTATATAAATATGTGCAGTACTACATAGACCCGATGGATGGATACATATTCCGGTCCAAAAGGGAAGCTCTTCGATATCTTCAAACTAGAGAATTCAGAAGTCGTTCCAGGCCTAAGGATAAAGACAAAAGAAAAGGGATTATCAACGATGATAAAGTAACTACTAGCACTACCCTTTCCTGTTTTTTTAACTCTTTATTGTCTTTGCATTTGCATGGCCAATTTGAAAACACTTAATGCATATGGAAACATATGGAACTGTTTTGATGTGGATTCATATGTCATCACATTTGGAAACAAAACTTAGTTTCCCACTTTTAAAACTTGATTCTAAACAAAAATTAGTGAGACACAAATTCAGAAATTTACCGGAAGATTTTCATCTAGATCTGAATCTTAATTTATAAAGTGTTTTCAAATGGACCATTGTTATTGTTGCTCTTTTTGTATAAATTTTTGCTTATTGATTCAAACTTTTTTTGTTCAAGTGATATTTGAATGTTGTTAGGAGGATATGAACTTATTAACTGTTGGAAGCAAAATTTTGTAAAATAATGTCCATTTACTTGTTTTGTTGTTTGTTTTTGTTTTAGGCATCTGATGGACAAATATCTGGCTGTGAAACAAGTAAACAAATACTAGACATGAATGATAACTCTAAGTTGAGTAAAGTTGTGCAGGATGATCAAACTATTGAATCCACTTGTACCGAAGATTGTAGATCACTTGGTAAGCACATTGTTTTATGTACTTCTTAGTCGATGATCATATCTTGTTTTTCGAAACAAAAAATGATTCATTTATAAAAAAATAATTTTTTTTTTGTAAAACAGAGAGCTGCCTTTATTTACAAGTTAATTAGTGTCGAGAAATGAGCTCAAAACATTAAGAGAACCTAGATAAAACTCAAGTTGCAATAAAAACCTAAGAATCTAAATAGTCTCTAATCTAACAAAGAATTAAGTCTTAAAATTAGCCATAACAGTCCTAAAACTTGAAAATTATGACATAATATTCATGCTTCCTTAGTTTCATGTTATGCCAATTTGAAAATTTGGATTCAGATCCAGACTAGAACATGTCAATAAAATTCTTTGAAATCTCTTTTAGAAAGTTTATGTAGATAAACTTAGTTAAGTAAAAATTAAAAAAATTATTGATGGTTTCTCGTCAATCCGATATTTGAATCCACTTAATTTTACCCTGTTTCTGGTGCAGGTAAGGAAGTTGATGCAATTAAGGGTTTTAACCCAACAGTATCGGGAAATCATTGGGTAACAAAATTAAGTAGTGAAACCAAACATGGTATTATTTGCTCAAGCGATAAGAACCCGCGTGCATCGAAACGACATTCTGGGGTGAAATTTGATTTAGTGGAAGATTTATCAGACAAAACACGGACTGAAAAAGGTGGTACAGATGATAATCATTTGGGATCGACTTCAACTAAAATGCTTAAGTCTGAACCACCGATGAAAATAGATGAAGATCACTTGTTGATGGACCCATGTATAGAGTTTGCAGTAAAAACTCTCAGAGGCGAAATTCCAATAGAGGACTTAAACATGTTCTTTGGTGGTTCCAAGAGGGAGACCCCTGTATTGAGTTTGTTTCCAGGAGGATCTAAGCATTCATAATGTTTAATCAGGTAAATTTACTTCCAGTATAAGCATCTAAACTGTTGTCAACTGTAGAAGAAGAATAAAAATATGTACAATAATAAGCATACAATAGATCTAAAGCATATTTGACTACGTTTGTTTCATTCAGCTATATTATATTTCAGTTGTTCTTAACAATGTTCTACAAATAGTGGTCAGGTTTCACTAATCCATACCAACTTAGGTTAACCTTTTTATTAGTTGGTAATAATTGGTTGTTGTCTGCTTTCTAATAATAATGGTGTAAACACTTTTCACAATTTTTTAAATTTCTTAAAAAAAAAAAAAATTGTTATTTTTAGAAATCATTTGGGTGTCAAGTCACGGTCCATTCGGGTAGGGATTTTTGTGCCGGCATTCGTGTAATTGGTGTAGGATTTTTGTATTGGTGTTTGGTGTCATTTTGCCTCCGATCAACAGAAAAAAATAGTTTTTTTTTTTTTTTTTTTAACTATTTGTTTTTTCTTAATATTTTTAAAAAAATTGTTCAATACATTTTAAACTAGATCTCACTTAATACATTTAAAATTAAGTTATGTTATTTTAAATATATTGATCGATTATTTTTAAAATCATTCGAGTATTAGAGTTTAACGAAAATTTGGTATATCTAAAGTTATATAAGGTATAAGTTGTAAAGGGTATAAATTATAAGGATATATTAAGATTATTAATGTTTGGTTGAGAATATAAAATAAGTTATATAGATTTTATTATTTTTTGTTTGGTCGGTGGTATAAGAAAGTAATAAGAAATGTAAAAGATTATTTTATCTTTATATTTATATAAATTATTTTAATATTTATCTTAAAGATAATTTTAATTATTAATTATATTAAAATTAATAAAATTAATAAAATTAATATTTAATTATTATATAAATGTATTTTAAAAATAAATAATATTAATATTATACTATTTATACTATTATATATATAATTTCTTACAATTTAACTTATAGTTATATTTTAACTTATAGTTATATTAATAAAATTTATATATATATTAATTAATATTTAATAATAATATTTAAAATTTATGTATTATTATAAATATTTATATATTTAAAAAATATTAATTATTTGTATAAAATAAAATATTAATAATAATAATTTTATAAAATAATATTGATAATTGTTTATTTATTGTTATAATTTTTATTATTTAAATTAGAAAATTAAATATAATTAAATATAAATTTAATTATTATTATTAATTGTATTTTAAATATAATACAAAATTAAAATTTGAATAATTATTATTAATTGTATCCTAGATAAAATAAGAATATTAAATTTTATAAATCTTATACATCCTTTATAATACCCTTTTAAAGGTATATACTATACTTAAATAACATTTTTTTATATAAATATTAAATCACCAAACAACTATTAAAATTTATTATAGGCCCTCGTTTGGTTATAGGTATAGTATTGTAGATATAGGATAATAATATAAATAGTAAATTTAAATTATTGTTTGGTTACATAATTTTCTATCTACAGTATTATATCTAATATAAATTATACCTTAAACCCAGTATAAAATTGTAACTGGTTTTGATAGGTATAAACATTACTAATTTTTTTTTCCTTATTTAACCTTGTATATAAATTTCTTTTTCACTAGATCATTTCATTTTTTTTTTATTTTACCTCTCTTCAAACTTTATTCATATTCCTTCTTCATTAACCTCAACTGAAAAATGCAGGAAAAACTACGAGCTTATCCTTAGATGTTGATTAGGAATTATGATCATATTTTATATTTATAATAATTAAATTTGATTGGTACGAATTCATTAAAATAAAAATAAAAATATATATATATAATCATATTACATTATTATTTTTTAAATATTTATATAATAAATATATATTATTTTTACTAAGTTAAATATTATTTTATGAATTTAAATATAACCAATAATAAAAATTAAATAAGATAAATATTAAAATAGTAATTAAAATAATTTTTATAAATATAAGGGTAAAATAGTCTTTTATCTTTTTATTATTTTTTTTTATATCACAAACCAAACACAAAATTATAAAATATATACAATTTATACCTCCAACCAAACACATATAACTTATATAATTTATACATCTTAATACCCTCATATAACTTATACCTCCTTACACTTATACCCGTATAATTAGTACTATGTACCAAACATATCATAGGTATACTATATCTACAGTTATATACTGCATAACAAACATAGCCTAATGACTAAGTTAGGTACAAATTGATCACATTAGAATAATTAATTGACTCGAAGATTTTCAAGAAAGGTAATAAGATCTCCACACGAATCCACTGGTTTTCCAGATCTAATTTTCGACATCATCATAATAATGGCATTGTGAATAATCCTTAACGACTTACTTTTGTTTTTAAAAGTTCTCTGATTTCTTTCCAACCAGATAATTCATTAAAAAATTATAGAAATAGAGATCCATTTTCTAAGTCTCACATTTTTAGTTGCCTCAATCCATGCCTCCCAATAGTTATTAACAGTTTCCGGCATAACCCATTGTATTTCAGTCAAATTCCACAAAAGACTCTATATATTATAGCACATACGATAACGACTCACAATAATCATTCTTTTTTTCATACATCTATCGCCAGTGAGAATTCCGCCGTGAATAACACTCCAACCAAAAAATGAGATCTTAGTAGGCATCTTATACTCCCATAAATTTTCCCAACAAAGATCAATCGAGCTAACCTTATTGAATAAAGTGTAACAATGTCTTACATGAAAGTTATTCAGATCACGTCACTGCATCTCGAGAAGACGGGTTTAACCCTTTATTTCTAACCATTAACAAAAGTCTATCATTGGACATGCTTTCATCACTGTTCAATTTTCTTCTATATCTGATACGATTAGCAAAACCACTAGTCCGAATGTAAAACATTTCTTTGACCGATGAATCTCTACAAATAGAGATAGAATCAAACTCAGGAAAAACCTTCGCCAAACATATACCACCGTATCAAGTGTCGTCCTAAAAACTATCGAACTTTCATCACCCACAATAAAAATTGAATGCTCCCGATAAACCTTCCTCATGGCATAAATACCATCCCAAATGTTGCAACCCACGGGTCTATAAGAATTTTTGTTAAACCAACCGATTTATCTGACCATATTTACATTTAATATATTTAGGCCAAATACTATCTTTCTTAGTTGCAAATCTATGTACCAATGTTATTTTAGTTTTTTTTTTAATTTGAATACAATCCCAATCGTGTAAGCATTTGGACTTATTATTGGGATACATATAGGTAATAATTTATTTCAATTGGCTTGTTCATTTATGTTTGTGTCTAAGTCTTTGAATAGAATATAATAGTGACACAAGATGATGTGTGAGGATAGGTTAAAAAATATTTTTTTAGTTAAAGTGAATTATAAAATGTTAGGTAATAAAGCTGATTGGAGATGAGTTTTTAATAATAAAGTTAGGATTATTTAAAATATATATATAAATATATATATATATATATATAAATATATATATTATGTATAATTTTAAGAAATTTAATTTGTATTCTTTTATAAAAAGACCTATATACTTGGAAGAAAATTATAAATTTAGACTTAAATGTGATTTTTAATATGATAGTGGGTGATACTTATTTTTTTTAACTTTTTTTTACGAAATTAAAATAAATAATTATTTTGAAAATAATATTATGTTAAAATAAAATTTAATTTATGTAAATAAATAAATTAGGTATAAAAAAAAATTGTCTTCATACTTTTTTTTTTTTAAGTTAAATCCATAATATAGCATTTTATGTTTAAAAAATCAATAAATTTAGCTATATATATATATATATTTTTTTTATTATTTTTTTTAGTAAATGGGTTATCAGGGGAGAGTGATGTCCTAGCCTGATGGATTGTTGGGCTTACCCAGGGTCTGCCCTGCATGTAGAAGAGGCTCTTTGATTTAACATGGATCACCAAAATTAAAATTTTACAATGTTCACTTAAAAAAAATAATATTATTAAGGAGAATAGAATTGAGTTATGATACGAGTTTATTCTATCTGTTTCGCAATCATAACAAATACATAATTGAGATTGAAAGCGACGCTCTAAAGGTAAACTTTCAACTTTCTAAAGTGTTTGGTTATAACTTTAAATAAGCTTTAACTAAGTCAATATCTTATTTAAGAGTCTCCAAAATATTGTCACAATATATTCATAGTTATATTACCATAACAATGTATTCTATTTCTTTTATGATAATCTCATTTTTTTTATATCAAGATTATACAACAAAAGTTATATTTAATATTTTATTTCATTACATCAAATAATTCAAGTTTACTCAAAAAAATCTCCACATAAAATTGAATTCTCTCCAATGTTAAATATGCATTAGTCAATGCCTAAATTTCTTAAATACATTAATTAATGTCCAAATATCATATATTTTATCTCTTTTATCTAGAGTTGACTGAGACAACTTAACATATTAATTAATTAATGTCGAGATAGCTCATATACATTAGTCAATGTAGTATACATTAGTCAATGTAAGATGCACGAAATTCATTACTCAATGCCGAGATAGTCCAAATGCATTAATGAATGTCACATGTGCATAGTTAATTTCAGAGATGGCCCAAATACAGGGTCAGTCCCGAGCTTTGGGCTATCCCCACCTAAACAAACGTAAATTTTGACCACTAAAATATATTGATAAAAAATGGATTTTGGTGATATTAGAACACTTACCAAATAAAAGTCCTAAATTTTCATCATAAACAATAGACTAGATCATTTTATACTTTAAAATAATAGTAATATCTTCTTTATTTTATTAGATGGGCTGTCCGGAGAGTGGACTCCCCTAGCCCGTAGGCTCGCTGGACTTACCCCAGGACCGACCTTGTCCAAATATATTACTCAAAGCCAAGATGGCCCATATGTATTAGTTAATACTTAGATGACTCAAACGCATTAATCAATGTTAGACGAGCCAGATGCATTAGTAAATACCAGATGGTCAATGTCAATGTCAGAGATGACCTAGATGCCAGATGTATTTGTCAATGTTAGATGAGTTGAATGCATTAGTCAATGTCCATATGCATTACTCAGTATTAGAGATGACACATATGTATTACTCAATCCTAGAAATGATACACATGCATTAGTTAATGTCAAAATGACTTAGATATATTAGTCAATACAAGATGGTCAGTTTCATTACGCAAATGTCAAAGATGACTTAAATGTATTAGTCAATGTGAGATGACTTAGATGCATTATTCAATACTATATGACATGAATGCATTACTCAATGTTAGACACAAATGTATTATTTAATGCTATAGATGGTATAGATGTATTAGTTAATGTCACATGACTTAGATGAATTACTCAATGCCCAAATGCACTACTCAATAGTGTTAGAGATGGTTCATATGCATTACTCAATGCTAGAGATGATTTAGATGAATTAGTTAATGTTAGATGGCCGTAAGCACTAAAAATTTTTCGAGCCTCACAATGACCTATATACATTAGTTAATGTCCAAATGCATTACTCAATGACAAAGATGGTCCAGATGTATTATTCAATGCAATAGATGACCCAAATGTATTAATTAATGTCAAACGACTTAGTTGTATTAGTCAATGTCTAAATATATTATTTAATGTGAGATGACCAAAATACATGTCAGATTACTCAAATTCATCATTGCTACAAATCATTGTAAAACTTCAAAACCAATAATATACAAATATAAATGTTAACTTATTGAATAAAAATAAAATTTATTGATTTGATATTTTAAATAAAGAAAAACATAATCACGTTTATCGTGTTATAAATAATAAAATGATGCATAAAAATATAATAAACATTGGAATTACACTTTCAAAACAAAAATAGTGTAATTAATAATTATAAAATTATATTGCTATGAACTGAATTAAAATTTCAAATTTAATTTAAATTCTTAACTTTAACTGATATTATCGGTTGAAAATTGGGAGGCTATGTCCAAATTCACTAGTTTCTGAAAATTTTCCCTCTGCCGCTAGTGTTTAGACTTCTTCTAAGGTATGCCTCCCCACCTCTCTCACTCTCAGTATACACATGTTGCTTGTACTCTGTTGTCCCGACGATCGACGGCGATATATGTGATTTTTGCATGTTTGATCGACTTGCGGACGAATTAATTTCTGTTCGAGTATATATAAAAGCAAACCTACTTCATACATTGTTTGAATGTGCTATCATAGTTATTTTTTTAATCTCAGAGAAGTATTTTGTTTAACAAATATTAACCATAACACGTAGAATTCGCGTTCATCTCTCAAGAACCTGAAATAGTTTATTTTCATATAAACATTTTTCTGGCAACTGAAAACAACAATAGTATGCAGAATCTAGTAGTAATTTGTTGCAATTCATGTTGGTATGCAACCGCTCCTATTTATGTTTTTCTACTTTCCTAAACTATTTTAGTTTCTTAATTTCTGAATGACAATGAGGTATAAAGTTTAAAATATATATATGTATATGTATGGACAGCTAGCAACTATTAGTTTACTGAGCTGTGCTTGCAGATTCAGGAACCTGTTTATAGGTTATTGTCATCAGGTTGAAGCTATGCTATTATTCAAGGTTGAAGCTATGCTATTGTTGTGACAAAAGCAAATAATTTTATGTTTAATATGATCATTCTCTGTGACTGTTTCAGGGTAATTGGAACAGGTGATGTCTGCCACAAGTAAGAGATTTATGAAGTATGTTTGTGAAATTGGAAGTCCTTGAAAATTCTCTTTATACGACTAGTTATCTGGAAACCATGAATTGTTGTGGTTCAAAATGTCTACTACTCTTGTTGTTTTGGTTGGGTGTCCAGTAACTCGTTCATTAATGTATAAAGAGTTTAGGCTTTATCCACATCCATCAACTTAGAGCTTGTTTAAAATTATTTAAACCTTTTGTTGACTATACCAGAGTATATATTTTTATCAATGGCATACTTAGAGCTGGTTGGAATAACCTTATATGTTGAAAAAGTGAATTATTTGGTTTATTCTTGCTCCTTTCATGACAAAGACAGTCCTGTAAGGTGGGAATTTTAGGATAAGATCCTCTGCTCCAGATGGTTCTCTGTTCCCTCAAATGGAGGGGCAAAACAGTCATTTAAAAAAAATTATGTTTTGACCCTCCCAGAGAATAAGGAAATAGACAATCATCCAAAACATGCGGTTGCTGTAAGGTATCCAATATGTATTTTGGGCATTCCCTCAAGTGTCTAAGGCACTTAGATAAGCTTTCTCGATTTGTTCACTAACTTAGAATGTAAGCTATTTTCTTTGGGCTGCAGAATGAGGTATCCAATCCTGATTTTAAGATGTCCATAGTCAATAAATAAATATTTATTTATTGTATCATAACTTTGTAAGGTCGTCGTTTACTTGGATCGAAGGAGGGTATTCAATCCTGGTTTTAAGACGTCCATAGTAAATAAATAGATATTTATGAGTTCAAATGATAAAAAATTATTTCCAAACTCTTGTTCGGTCATTTGAGAATGTTTAAAAAGAGGTTAAAGAATATGTTATTAGTTAAAATAAATTTTGTAATAATTTGGTTAATACACTTAAAATTGAGATAATATATAAGGACTTAAAATTGAGATAATATATAAGGAATCAAACATTTATATTTCAAAATTGATAATTGATTAATTAGTTAATATAATATCCTTATGAAATCCACTTAGTTTAAATAATTTCTTTTTTATGTGTTTATTTGTTTTCTATTTGTAGGAAAAATAAAATAAAATATATGTTTGTATGTGAATCTGCCCTTTAAGTTGGAAGGTATAATCGAAAAATAGGTTAAATTTAAGGGGTGATTATTCCTCTTGGACTTTGTGATTGGTAGAAACGACGTCGTACGAGTCTGTAAGGTCGAAGAGCAAAAGGGGGTATTTTTTCAGTCTTTGGCGCCCAATTCTGCGAACCACTCGCTCTGGGCGGCGCCCGTCTTCAAATACTTGTAAAGAGAGAAATGCAGATTCGGGTGAAGTGCACCTGTGGTGAAAGCGAATGCTCGGAGTGGGTTATTGTGGAATTGCAAGGCGTGATCGAGCCACAGGCCGCCTACCAAGATCGTCTTCAGAACCTCGAAATCGGCAAACTATGCCGCCCTTCCGAACAGGTTTTCTCTTAGATTCAACTCATACTGTCTCTGTCTCTGCCTTTTCTTTATAAAGACATTGGGTCTGTCTGTCTGTCTTTCTTTATCAGGAAACCTATACTTTTACTATTGGATATCATGAACTGACTGGGTCCAAAGTGCCACTAAAGAAGCCAATGGTGGTATTAAAGAAAGTTAAATTGGGAGGTGAAGATTCAAATGGCAATCCAAGTTTGTCCAAAGTCGAATTGGAGGTTATAGGAATCATACGACACCGAATCCTTTTCAAGAGCAGACCCAAAGCTTTAATTTCAAGTAAGTTACAATTGTTTCTAGTTTTGTTCTCAATTAAGTCCTGTCATCAAAACCCTTGTATCAAAAATGTAATTGAATGACATGATTGGTTACAATCTTAATTGTAAGTGTTGCAGATAATATTTGATCAGTGTTCAATCCACATTCTTAACACAATGATCTTGAGTTTGTTCTGCAATTATTTCATTGAAGATGAGAAAGAACAATGTTCATGGCAATAGTGAAGTGTTGTTGATGAACACTAGTTAATGTTATGTTGTCATTAACTTGTGGGTGTTTCTTTGCAGAACCTGAAACCAGTTCGAATGAAAAAATTATCACCTAGTGGCTTGCTTGTTTGATTTCATTTTCGAAGTTGATCAAGATATTTGATTGTCAAAACTATGTCATATGATTGTTTGTTTGTTCATGTACAAGTTGTATTTGCAGTCATATGTGTACTTCCTTCCTAGTTTGATCAAATCTAATGACACTCTTTGTTTATGCTTTTATCTAATATCTCATGAATGCTTACTACACATTCAATGTGTCTTCAATTGTTTCAGTCAAATTTAATTTTTTAATATTCTTGTTTTCATCATTTTCTTAGGGAGGGAGTTATGAATATATATCTCATTTAGAAATACTTTTTGGGTTTAGATTTGTGTATTGATATTTGTTTGAATAAGAAACTCTTATAAATTTATTTTGAAACAATTTGTTTTTGTAACTATCTCACTCATTAAGATGGTGATAGAGATAAGATGTAATGTCTTGGGACAACTTTTTAGACATAAACTTGTAATTTTATTCATTTATTTTCTTTTAAACTTATACTCAAATTTAAATTTAAATATAGAAAATATTTTCAAATAAATTTATATCTAATTAAGTTATGTTTTAAAATATTATATTATCTAAATACACATTCTGATAAAATGCTTTGAAAAAATATTTATTAATATTTTTTTTGTAAAGACATTTACTTTAGATTTAAAAAGTGTTTAAATGGGCAATAGTTCAATAGTATAAATAAACATTGGCCTTAATTGGAACTATATATTTGGACCTGATTTGGTTTAAACAAAAAAAAAATTATTTATATTTAAATAAAATAATATGTTGAAATATATCTTAATTATATATATTAATAAATTTAATAATATTTTTATGTTTAAATCAATCTTTATTTTGTATTTTCTTTAATTGAATAATTATTATGATTAAAGTTTGTTGTTTGGCCACACTAAAATAAACAGCACCAATTAAATTTTTGTGATAGTTAGACACAAGCACAATAGGATTTTTTTTTTTAATTTAGACACAGCACAATACAACTTTTATTTTATCTTGGCTATATATATATATAAGCAATCAAAATAATTTGAAATATCTTAACCTTTTTAAGCGAATTAGACACCATCACAATATGATTTATTTTAATACTTATTTTATTCTGTTCGATTATTAGTACATTATATTATGCAAACACATTAATAATCTTTCTCTATAACAAGTTTTTATTAAAATGTTAAATTATTTCTTTTATATTTAGGCACAAACTCAATATAATGTTTACAAATCCAATATGGAATCCGACTCAGGCGGGAAGCCTCGAGGATCGCCGCAGCAGTTGAAGAATAGTGGGACAGTCAGGCGGACTCGGGAAAGGCAACTTGTGAAAGTAAACCCCTCACAACTTTGTGGCCCAGATTTTTAAATATAATAATATAATTAATTATATATTATATTATATTATATTATTGATATAATTTTTTCTTTTTATTTCTCTTTTTCATATTAGATATATAATAACTTTTTTATCTCCTTGAAAAAATAAATAAAAAATAAAAATTATTTATAAATTTAAGAGACACAAAATTTAAATTTGCATTAACCCCAGTTTTGAGAATCGGCTGTCGTCCCTGATGGCGGTGGTTGAAAAAGACGAGATAGAAGAAGTTAAAACAAAATCATTGTCATCGTGTACGGAACTAAGAAGGTAAGACGTGATCTCAGTCCGTTTCGAGGAACAACACTTAAACAGGAAAGAAAAGGAAGATTAGAAAATGGGATGAAATAATTTAATTATCACTAAGAGTGAATAGCACTCTCGGCGATAATATTATCATCAAGGGTTGCATATGTTTTCGGTGATACTATTTTTTTTACCGACATTTGTATTAATGAGACCTTCCGAGAATATTTGCCGCCCTCGATTGTCTTTCACCGAGGGTTTTTGCATCATTAAAAAATTGTTTTTTTAATAGTGATAATTATATATATATATATAAGTCACACAATCACACTACCATTTTTATTTAAGCTTTTATCTAATGTATCCTGAGTGCTTACTATATGTTCAATATGTTTCAGTCAAATTTATTTTTTAATGGAGGGAAGTACGAAGGGCATCTTATTTATTTTAAATAGTAAGATGTTTAGTCAATTATATTGTAATTTTAAACCTATAACATTGGAACTTATAAATGGTTTAAGATAAAACTTATAATTTTTATTTAGTTTTGAATTCAAATCTCAACAAAAATTAATTTTTTATCAAATTTTAAATTAGACCTAGGACAAAAAAATAATATCATCCACAATCTTTTCTATTCCAAAACTCGGGCTGTCCCGTTGTGAATATATATAGCTCATTTGGGTTTAGATTTGTGTATTGATATTTGCTTAATAAAAATTGTGATAAATTTATTTACAAACAATTTGTTTTTGTCGAGTATCTCACTCATTTAGATGGTGACTCATTTAGACGGTGCTAGAGATAAGAGGTAATGGTTTGAGAATAACTTTAGAAATAAACTTATAATTTTATTTATTTATTTGTTCTCTTTTCAACTTATACTCAAATTTAAATTTAATTTAAATATATAAAATGTTTTCTTATATCTAATTAAGTTATATTTTAAAATATTATCTTATTCATATACACATTATAAGATGCTTTAAAAAAAATGTTTTGAAAATTTTATTAATATTTTTTTTAAAAAATTTAAAAAGTGTTCAAATGAGCAATAGTTCTATAGTATTATAGCCTTAATTGGAAATTATATATGGGACCTGATTTGGTTTAAACAAAATTAATAAAAAAAAAATTATTTTAATAAAAATTATTTATTTATATTTAAATAAAATAATATTTTAAAATATATCTTAATTATATATATTACAAAATTTAATAATATTTTTATATTTAAATTGTGTATTTTTTTTAAAAAAAATTGAATAATTATTCCGATTAGAGTTTGTTTGATTTGTCACACAAAAATAAGCAGCACCAATTAATTTTTTTTGATATTTAGATACAATCACAATAAAACTTTTATTTTATTTTATTTTGGTGTAATTAGTGTTATTGTTTAAATATTCATTAGTATATACATATAAGCAATCAAAATAATTTAAAATGTGTTAAACTTTTTAAGCCAACACCACCCCAATACGATATTATTTTTTTTTAGTTTTTTTTTATATTTATACTTATTTTTAAATTCTTAAAGAGAATATGTAAATTAAAATTGTATTATTCTAATTATTATTCTAAACAATTATATATGAGTTTCATTAGTAATCAACTACCATCAATAAAAATAAAACTAACTAACAATTTAGTTATTAACTAATTAATAGTTTATTAAACCGTTAATTATTGTTTTATTTTTATTTTATTTTGTTTAACATGATTAGAGTTACATATCAATATTATTAGTATATTATATATATAAGCAAATAAAATATTTAAATAATAAAATTTAATTTAAAATATATCAAACCTTTTAAGCCAATTTAAAATGTATTATGCAATTATTTTAAAAAATAAATATTTGAAAAAAAATATTTCTTTTATTTATAAAAACTGAACTACAAAATTATGAAAGTGAATATTATGCAAACACATTAAGGCCAAAATAACAAGTTTTTATTAAAAATGTTAAATTATTTTTTTCATATTTAGGCACAAACACAATAATTTTTTATATATATATTTAGACACAAGTCACACAACCACAATACCATTTTTATTTTATTGTTTTGGCAATACTAGAGTTAAGGTTTAAATATTTATTAGTATATATAATATATATAAGCAATTAAAATATTTAAAATAATAAAATTTTATTTGAAATATTTTAAACTTTTAAAGTCAATTTAAAATGTATTATGCAATTATTTTAAAAAATAAATATTAAAAAAAAAGTATCTTTTTTATTTCATAAAACTGCACTACAAAATTGTGAAAGTGAATATTATGCATGCATACACACAATAATGGCCTAGGAAAGGTCCCGGGCTTCTCCCGGGGTTAGATGAGAATATAATTAAGAATTAATTGAATCTTTTGAGAAAAAAAATAAAGTCATTAAATTTATTTATTTTATTTAAATTAATATAAATATTTTCAGATAAACTAACAGTTAATCAAATTTCTTTATAATAATTTTTATTAAAAATATTAAATTGTTTTTTTTAATATAACATTTTAAAATATAAATATTAAAAACAAAAAAAGGACTTTATTATATAAAAAATAGGTAAGGATGTTGATTAACAAAATTAATGAATTTGGTGAAAATATTATAACAAAAAGAATCAAATAAAGATATCAAATCTTAATAGAGATAATCATCCATATTGTTAAATTTGTAAAGTAAATTTAAAAATGTCAAACTCATTATTCTTTATTTTTGAAATAATTTGAGTAATAATTTATGTTATATCACTAAAATTCACATGTTTATAAAATTATTAATTTTAAGTTTTGAGTTGTTTTTTTAAGAAATTTTCATTATAAATTTTTATATTTTCTTAAATTGTTGTAATAATTTTGTATTAATTAATAACAGTTCAATATTGAGATATCTTTACTAAGATTATTACATAAAGCTAGTTAATTATCAATTAATAAATAAATTGTTCTGGTAAAAATAGAGATTAAATATTAAGAATGTTTTATTATTTATTTAAACAAAACAATATTAATTTATTTATTAATATAAATTAATAAATAAAATTTTAATATTATGTTCTCTTTAATTTTTACTTTTTGAATATACAATATATTGTCACAATTATTATCAAATTATTTTAAAAATATTATTAATATAAAAAAATATTATTAAATAAAATAGTGTAATATTTTGTTTGAATACAGAAAATTTGTTAATTCATAATTTATCTGATAAAGATATTATATCAAATTCTGGAGGCGGTGAAAAAGGATAGAGTCGTAGTTATGAGCGAAGAATAAGGGATATTATCGGGAACAAAGAGAGATCTATTGAAGTTGAAAATTGGAAGTCTATACCCAAATTCTCCAGTTTTCTGAAAAATTGATCTCAGCCGCTCGATCTTTAGACTTTCTTCTAAGGTATGTCTCTCTTTCTCTTCATCTACACATGTTGTTTGTAATCTGGTTGTCCTGTCGAAGGCTGTTTGTGATTTTTGCATGTTTGATCGACTTGCCACGATTAATTTATAGGATTCTATACTGTTGGATTATATATACTGCTGATTTTGCGATCCTTAGTATAGAGATAGACCTACTTCAGACAATGTTTGAATGTGGTATGGTAATGATTTTTTTTGAATCTGGAAGTATTTTGTTTAACGAATATTGACCATAACACCATGAATACGCTTTCATCTCTCAAGAATCTGAAATCTTAACATTATTACCGTGATAGTGAATACAAATCTACATGATTTGTGTACTCTGTCTGACTTGTCCATGTTCTCTCAAGGACGATGATGAATAAAAGAATTTTCCTGATGAACCCAGTTGTTTAAATCTAGCATTGTGCTGATTTCAGGGTAAAAGAATTAAAAACACACATATGTTCCATGTTGCTTTTTATAACTTTTGTTAATTTGTCAATGGTGATTTAGATATGACTTAGAGTTTCTTCTTTATTTTCGAATGAACATTTTTGTGCAAACTGAAACAACTTAATTAAAGGGACACGTTTTACAGAATCTATAGTAGTAATTTGATGTAATTCATGTTGGTATGCAACTGTTCCTCTCTTTCTTTAAGAATTGATTTTTTTCTACTTCTCTTAACTATTTTGTTTCTTAATTTCTGAATGACGATGAGGTATGGATCGCCGAAGAGGTAGTATAAAGTTTAATTTAGTTTATATGCATATGCATGTGTATGGAACCGGTATTATGAACAGCTAGCAAGCTGTGCTTGCAGATTCAGGAACCCGTTTATAGGTTATTATCATCAGGTTGAAACTATGCTATTAGTTCCAGGTTGGAAATTTGTTATGATGATACTGAACATGTTGTAATTTTTTGAATAGCATCACTTTGCTGATGATTTGATCATTTAGAAATGAATCCTTATGGCTCCATATACCATAGTGCTGAACTCAATAATGATATAGGATTCTTATATCTAATTGCAATTAATCAAGAAAAGGCTAAATCGGTTTGCAGCAGCAAATGCTGAACTTCTTGAGCTTAAGCCAAGAAATGTATATTGTTGTGACAAAAGCAAATAATTTTATGTTTAATGTGATAATTCTGTCACTTTTTCAGGGTAATAGGAACAGGTGGTGTCTGCCACAAGTAGGAGATTTACGACCAATCAGATCTGATTATGAAGTATGTTTGTGATTATGTCATCATTTTTCGCTGAAATTGGCAGTCCTTGAAAATCTCTTTAAACTAGTAGTTATCTGTAAAGACTTTATGATGCCATGAATTTTTATGGTTCAGAGTGTCTACTACTCTTGTTGATTTGTTCGGGTGTCCAGCAACTTGATGGGTGAATTTCCCCAAGCAATTTCACTTGTTCATTTATGTAATAAAGAGTTTAGGCTTTATCCACATCCATCACCACTCTTCCATTTTGATGTATGCATCTCTAGGGATTAGGATTCTTCGTCTGAAAACCCTCTGCATTTTTTCCTGTCTGACTCTTCTAAGATTTGTTGTTTCCTATTTGACTAATCATCACTGTGGTGGCATGCAGTCACAGAAACGTTTTGTACTCTTCAAATGTTTCTGTATCATATTTAAACCTTTTGTTGACTATGCCAGAGTATATATTTTTACCAATGGCATACTTAGAGCTTGTTTGATGCTAGTTTTGTTTTTGGATAAACCTTGTTTTTTGATAAAGTGTACTTATTTGGGTTACTTTAAATATTTTAAATTGTAATAAAAATAAAGTAAGGGCATTTTAGTTGATGATTGGAATGATTTTTTTTTCTTCTTTTGACCCGTGTTTATTCCGGGGTAGCTAGCATGACCCTTTGGGATCGAACCTGAAACATTTGGTTTCTTAGGTTAGACCCTTGTCACTTGAGCTACCTGTTGGGTTGATTGGAATGATTCAAGTGATAAATGGGTTATTTGAATTAAATCCAAATTATCCTTTACAACAATCAAAGCCTTAGTTTTGATTCATATATTTGACTATTGTCATTTTAATTATTCTTCTGGTTGTATAAGCTCTGTGATACTTGCTTAGTTGCATTTTCTCTCTTAGTCTGAAACTTATGCTAATGCTTAGTGTGTGTTTTTTCCTCTTATGTTTAGGAGCCGTGTGAAATGGGATGAGATTAATCTTGGGGATATTGAAAGAAACAAACCTGTAAGGCAGAAAATAACTGAACCCAAGACACCATATCACCCCAGGACTGATGATGATAGTATGTTCAATAACTTAAACTTTGTGAATACTTAAATTATATATAAGCTATTGATCTCCATATGTATATTGCTTCATTTGGGACCCGGCCTTGTTTGATCTAGGTTATTTCCAAATAACCTTGTTAGATGTAGGTCATTGAAAGATTAAGTTATTTGAGTAAAAATACATTAGGGGTATAAGGTTATAATGTTTTATTTATTTACTTATTTTAAAATAGTAGGTAGTTTGGTTGATGGATTTGAACCATGTGATTGATGAGTAAATCGTGATTGATTGTTATTTGGAATAAAACAAGGCCCTTGACTCTTGAGAGATATCATCATAAACGGATGGTAATTACAGGTCCTTTCTCTCCGGGTGGTAGCTTCAATGATTGCACGGATGATGAAATGTATGCAGACGCAATATGTTCTGCTTTGAACGAAATAGCTTCTTCTTCATCTTCATCTAGTGGGAAAATAGCAGATAAGTCTGATGCCTGGCCATCGTCTGATGATGAGACTACTGGTCCTCCTCCTGTGGATCAAGATGATGAAGATGAAGGTTGGTTCTTAATTACTGTATGTTTGATTGGTTGATTGCACAGAGAATCCTTCATTGACAAAATGTGGAAACATTGTTTCAGATTCTGAGACAGAAAGGAACAGTTCGACCTTTAGGGAGCAGAGAAGAGCTCACTATGATGAATTTCAGCAAGTGGAAGAGCATAGAAGAAAAGGGTCATTCATGGAGGATGGTTCGGATGAGGATTTTGAGAATGGTAAAGCTAATCATGATCCTTCTTCTTCCTTAACTCAAGGAGTGAGAGATATCGAGATTGAGGATGCCCAGGAACAGCAGTCATCTTCTTCTTCTTCTTTGCCACCCCCTAAAAATGGAGCTTAAATGCAAAGGAGGGGAATTTATTTCATTTCTCCATGGCTATTTCCTGTGACAATTCTCTTCAAATTTGTCTTTTCATTTTTCTTGAATGCTTATTTGCTTGCTTGTTTATGATGATGATGTTGTGAAATGACTTGCCTGTAATACTGTAAAATTGTTCAGTCAGGAGGAAAACATATTTCCCATCTCTGTCTGTTTGTTCAATTCTTGCTTATTTATATTTTTCAATCTGACCTTTTAGTTTTTTAGGCTTATTTGGGTTTGGTTTGATTAAGTTTTTATATACATTGTTTTCAAGTAGCAATGAGGAAAATTAATGAAATGGTGTTTTCAAAATGGAGTTGATGATTTATATTATATGTATTAATCTTATTTTATATCAACATTATTTTCTTCAAAATAATTATAAAAAATGTATATTTCAAATGTAAGTTAGTATGGAAATATATTATTTTTAAAGTCTTAAATGAGATGAAATTACATATATTTTTTTTAGTGCAAATGAAACGAAAAGTTATTTATTATTATTTTTTTAATAAAGATGTATTAGTTGTAAACTTATCTTCACATAATTTAATGACTGTTTTATTGGTTATTTCAACTTGTACTAACGTGAATACTGTTGAATACTGTTTTGTTGGTTAATTCGACCGATTCTATTTTAATTCACATTGCTTAGGAACTCAATTAAGTCTATCTTTAGAGTGATCATCAACAACAACTTGTTTGTTAAGTTTTTTTAAATAAAAATTATTTAAATTGTTCATACAATTTGACATTTAGATAATTAATTTTGTTTATTTTGATTTAGTATATGTTATTTTGCATTATTTATTAATTACTTGTTTGATATTTAACTCCCAGATAAATTTACTAAGATTTTACTTCCATACAAAACAAATATTATCTTAAATAAATTGATTGTTTAACTTCACTTTGTCTCAAAATACACCAAATTTGACCATGAATACTACAAAAAAAATTAATTTTTTTATATTTTTTTATAAGGAATAAAATCATATTAAAATATTATATGATGGGTTTTTGAATAGAGCAGCCTCAAGGCAGAGGATTAAAAACAAATATATATATATATAATAATAATGTCTAGAAAAGAAAAAGTAGATATCGATAATAATATCTTCTTTCGGGGAGAAGAGAAGGAAAAGAAGAATAAATCCAATAATACGAATTAAGACACGTGGCAGTTAGTGATGGAGGAAGACCATCTGGATTCCTTGTCACCGCCCCCTCTCTATCTCTATCTATATCTCTTTCTCAATATCTCATCTAATCTTTGCTCTCCATTTGCGGGACCACCTGTAACACAACATTTTCATTTCTTGTTACAAAACCCAAATATCTATCTATCTATCTATGAAAAGATAATAATATCTATATCTATATATATAATTAATATGAAAACTCCAACTTATAAAATAGGTCCTTCAAAATTTCCAAATTAGAGTAATTAATTAATGTTAGAGTAAATAAGATCATATCTCTCAATCAATCAATAGTGAGTTCATGAATCATGTCTCCGTCTAGCTACTAATTATTATAATATTAATAAAATGTAATGTAACTTAATAAATAAATAAATTAATTAAAGGAGGATGAAAAAGCAATTAATATTAACCTGATCTTGAGATGAGATATTATTATTGTTCTTGATCAATTCGGATGATGATGATGGCCTTCTGTTCCTCCTCTCATAGCTTCGATCCACAACCCCTTTTATATATATAATAAATAAATAAATTAATTAATTAGGTAAACAATAATAATATCTAATATATGATCGGTGTGTTTGTTACAAAATATCTTATTAAATAACAATTTGAAACATAATATTCCGGCCACCGCCGTAACGAACCCTAGCTAGGTTTACATTTTAATTATTATACAGTTGTTAATTAATAATAATAATTACCTGAAGTGGAATGCCTTCGTCTTCTTTCGTTGTTGTTGTTGTTATTATTATTATTATTAATATTTTTCTTCATGTCAAGGGTTGAATCTGACGTGTCAGGCAAATCGCGATCGAGGCGAAGATTAACGTCGCCGCCACCTCCAAACGCCGCCCTAACAAACGAAGCCTCCATGGAATTCAAATAATGGATGTGTTTTTCATTTGTCCAAGAGAACGCATTTGATTCCCAGCTCCCTTTCTTCCCGCCACCGCCGCCGCCGACGTCCATTTCTCCGGCCGGCGATTTGGATTTACAACTTGATTGATAAAATGAAATCTTTTCACAAAAAAATGAAATAAAAAAGGGGCGTTTGTATTGGAGGAGGGGTTTTATTTAGTTCTTTCGATATATATATATATGAAAATATTTAAGAGGATGAATTTTAAGAGTGTTGCGTCAACCAACAATTTTCAGTTTCGAGAGTACGCTAGAAA
Source organism: Impatiens glandulifera (assembly GCF_907164915.1). NCBI lineage: Eukaryota > Viridiplantae > Streptophyta > Magnoliopsida > Ericales > Balsaminaceae > Impatiens > Impatiens glandulifera. Next base: position 63,411,981 of record NC_061863.1, read on the forward strand.
CGTCTACTCGCTTTACTTTTACTGCATAAGTCAAATATCTAATTGGATGGGTTTGGCGAGTGAAGATCACTTGAATATAAAGCGCGTGTATTAGAGATTGGTTGGCGTGAAAATATCTAAAGGGCTCTATGGGAAGATAATTAGTTGTAAATCACATGAGCAAAGATATTTTTTTCTGCCCTAAAGAGTCAAAGATTCCTACACCTTTTTTTTTTCTTTTTCTTTTTTAATTTTGTTTTAAGACCATAATAATGCCTTTTGTTTTCTTAATTATTTGATATAGATATTTAATTTTTCAGTCTAAGAAATTGCTAAAATATTTTAAATAATAAGAAACTGTTTAAAAAATATATTTATTAAAGTTTTCTTTTTCCTGTAAGGTTTAATTTTTGGAAAAGTATACCATTTCATTGTGGCCCATTCAAATCAACATAACGCACAGAATAAGTGGGCTCAAATTTTTTTTAATGTAACTACAAAAATTTGTCCACAATATTAATTTAGATATCACACATTAATTTTTATAGTATATATATATAGTTAACTTATAAATTATTTTAATAATATATATAGTTAATATTATAATAATATATTTTTTAATATATACAATCTAAACAAATATCATCTCAAATTAATTAGACTATTCTAACAATAATGTCAAGTTAATTAAATTATTTCAAAATTTGTGTCAAAGATTTAATATAATATAAAATAAAAATTGTCATGTATTAACCATTGTCATATATTATAACTTATAATTGAATTTTAAATAATATAATAAATATAAAATACATGACTATGATTGTAATTAAACATATTTAAGTAAATTATAATATAAATAATAAGTTATTCATACTTATTTATACTAAAATATCAGGAAAATAGATAATATGATCAATAATTAAATATTTTTAAAAATATGTCAAACATTTTTTTTATAAAAAATTAATTCTCATTAAATTAAAATGGAAGTTACATATTAAAAATTAATTTATAAATAATATAAAATAACGTCTAAATAAATCAAAATCAATAATTAATGATCCTGATATTAAATTACATAAACAATTTATAAGAATAAAATATCTTGATAGTAATCACTCTCAAATATAATAATTTATAATTGTGTTTAAATCTTTAAAAATATAACAAAAATAATTTATAATTTTCAATGAAACAAAATCATTAATGATCACTTAAAATTATTCTCTTAAATTTATTATTTAAATTTATAATTTTATAAATATATAATTATTAATATGACATGTCAGCTGACCCTATACTAATATAAGAGTTACTCATTATCATTTAGACTTACATCAAAATTCTATTTTGGAGAACAGTGATAAATTAAAATGTCACTGAATTCTAAACTCATGAAATGTAACACTCGTAGTACCCAAAAAAAATACAAAGTGGAAACATTTACTACACACCTGAAATATTTACTTACCGCAATATATTAAAAAGATGATTAATGATTTCAAAAGTAATAATATGAGAAAGAGAGTAACTCATTATCATTTATTTTAATAATTAACTTTAACTATATATTATCTATATTATTAATTAAAATATTGGTTTGACATGACTTATTATGATATTTTAAGTGTCAAAATAATTTATTAGGATAGTTTAAGTGTCTCATTTTTTTTTCTGGTTCGATTTTTATTAAGAAAAATATTAGTTCAACGTATCAAACTTTATAAATTAATTATTTTTGTCTAAGTTCGATTCTCATTCAGAAAAAAATAATCGGTTTACATGTTAACTTTATAAATTAAAAAAATATATAAATCTGTTCAAAATGTTAAATTGTAGAAAATAAAATATCGATTGGACATGTTAAGTTCCTAACTTAACAAAAAAAAAAAAAAAATATAAGTTCCAAAGATTAACTTAAAATTCTTTTTAAAAATATTCATCATTTTAACTTTTCTAAATTAAAGGGAAAAAAATCAAATTCCAGTTAAATGATAAAATAATAAAATACTTTTATTAAAAAATAATAATTATTAAAAATATAATTATGAGCTACAAGATGAAATTATAAAATAATATTGAAATTCAAATTTTAATTTTAATTTTTAATTTGAAATGGTGGATATTTAGACGAGTTATTATCCGATTATTACTAAACTTAAAAATTAAAATTACACTTTTAATTTTAATTATAATTCTATGATTATCATACACCCTTAGATTTGAACTCAAATCCATTCAGATAAAACAAAAACAAACAATTCTTTAATATCTTCTCATCCGCACTGGACGTTGGAGGTATTAATTAATTGTTTTTGTAAACTTTCAATTATTATTATAAGTAGTTTATGAATACTAAACTCCCTCTCTCATCAATCATATCGTCTAATCAATTAAACTCGATACTAATTTAGAAATAAAACATAACTCAATTACTTACAATTAAATGATTAATGTCATAATCAAACATTGTGAGTTGTGACATTCAACATGAAAACAGAAAAAGAACAAAACAATATCTCTGCCAACTTTTTTATAATGGATGATAGATAGTTATCCAGCCAGTTGTTCTAAAGCTTTGATTTTTTATTATTGTTGGATCTCTCCTCACCTCAACAAACTTTGTCTTCTTGATATAAATATTCACTTGGCATTCAAAGTGAAGGTATACACATACAGAATAATATTATAATTTAATACGATGTTATCTTCCAAAGGAAGCAAAGCCAATAGTTTTAATTTATTTTAAATAAAAGTCTGAGCAAGCATCATGTGAACTACAAGCAACACAACAAATGAAAAGTATAATAAATTATATATATTTAAATAATGTACTTTAATTTGTCTTCTTTTTTTTTGTTCACTGAAGGATCTAGGCTAGCTAGCTAGCTAGCCAGCTAGTAATAACAGTACCTAATCATTGCTATCGATGGTTTGATTCCAGATTTGATGGGGTCTAATTCTAGTCTAATTCCAGCGTTACGAAGTTTTCAATTTTAATCTATCTATCATTTGATTAATTAATAACTCATCTATATATGACTTTTACCACTTTTATTTTTTTTCTTTCTAAAGTTCAATCCAACTTTTGTTTATTGGGGATCAATGCAAAATTTATTAATTTCTCTTCTTTTAAAGTTTGAAACAATTTAATTAATTATGTCATCCCAAAGTTTTTGGCAATTTTGTTGAAAGAAGAAAAATCTCATTACAATGGTTGGAACAATAAATTTCAGAATTCTTATATAATAAAAGTAAAAATCAAAAATATCAAAGAGAATTAAAAAAGGGTACCTCCATGCTCCAAAGAGCTTAGATACATTAATTGGAAACTCAATTCTTAGACTAGTTAGGGTTTTACCTTCGCATTCGGTTTGCATCAAAATTCTACTTATATGGTCACGTCGTCATCATAAATCTCTCCCAACAAGAAAAAATATCATGGTCACGTCGTAATTGATAGGGTCGCTACTTATCTTGATAAAGTAATTTTAACTAGCAAATACATGGTCCCTAGCTAAAATATGTCTAATTAAATATTTGTTATGAAAAGATAAGTAATTAAATTATTGAATACAAAGATGGAAAATATCAACATGACTTGCTTGTATACTAGCCTGATCTATAATCTATTAATATTCCCATTAAAATCTGAAACAATATATGTGTGGTCCTTCCACTTCCACATCTAAATTATTGATACTACTACAACAGCAAGATTTCACGTCAAAGGCCCCATTTCCATAACTTTTGCACTTTCTTCAATATAAATATCTCTTCTGTCTAATTAAATCGTCATCCAATTCTTTTAATAATCTTTTAAAAAAATATTGTTTTATACCATGTCTTCATGTTCTAAATTAGGTTTTAATGGATTTTTGTGCGCAAGGACTTTTGTTTTCTTCAATTTTGTTTCCAAATAATTGAGTAAGTTAATGTTAGATATCTTCAATGATACATCAATATAATATGCAAAATTATAAATATCCCACAAGATTAATAATGACAATAATTTAATACTTGATGGTGAGATAAAATGTTTAAATTGAATACCTTTCATTTATTATTGTGTTAGGAAAAATTTAAATTGAATACCAAATTTTACGTTTTTTAAAAGAGTTGATGTTAATGTTTTATTTTATTTAAACCATAATTACCTCTTTTATATTTAATTACTTTTAAAAATAATATTTATATATTTTAGTATTTAAATTCAGTTACAGGTTATAATATATAATAATTATTAAAAAATGATCAATATATATTAAAAATGTTAATAATCATTTAAAGATAAGATATAATTAAAATAACATTAAAAAAAATATCCAAAAAACATGAAAAATAAATTAAGAAAGGAATACAAACGTGTGACTTAAGAGATTATTGCTATCGTAAATCCTAAAAAAAACAAATAACTCACCGATCAACTCCACCGACATTCTGAAACGAATATTAAAATGCGTTAAAATAATAGCATTATAATGATACTCATCGGAAGACTACAATCATTCAAAATTCGATGATTTTTCTCCAACTAAATAATCCATCAGAAAAAATTAGGATGATAATCAAAATATTTTCTTCCATATTAACGCGTCAATCCAAATTTCATATAAACTATCCAAAGATTCAAGCATCATCTAGTGAATTTTAGTCAAACTTCATAAAAGAAGAGTACATATACAAGTCACCATTGACTATACAAAAATAAGTCAATCGCCAATTCTCTATTTCTTTATGACAAATATGACGACTTACCACAATGCATTTTATTTTTCATAAAGCCACAAAAAATCACAACACTATAGAATTAAGAGCTCCCAACCACGTAGCCGTCAATTACATAGATCTTTTACCATCCATTAATAAATATTTTGAACTATAGTATCACTAAAACAATATATACGACCAAAAAAAATTCCAATAGTGATTTAATGACGCATCTCTTCACACAATCATTGATTTCATAAACGTTCCAAGCAATAATCTTTTCAATCATTAATAAAATTTAATCGGAATAACTTTTCTCGACTTTGAGACATGCTTTCTATCTTGCATATAACCTTGCGGTAGATCATCTAATTTCTTCAACTGACAACGTTGGTAGTTGTTCGACAAAAAATGATGGGACTTCGTACACAGTGCGCCACACTTATAGTCTCTAATTCAAGGATCTCTCTTAAGTGAATTTTGTTTTCATTCAACGTTACATTATGTGTCGAAAATTTCAATAAGATATTCACATTGTCATTATAATTTGGCTCAGAACACTGCACAACAAACAAAGGATTGGGGATTCAGTTGTGTAATGTTAAGAGGTCGTGGATTCTGAACTCTTAATCGAAAAAATTGTGAATGAAAAATTATAATTCATAATTTTTAACCTTGGGATTAAGGATTATAAGTGTATTGGAATATGTCTTATGTAGGTGACCATCATCTATTTTCTACTATCCATCTTTCCTAATGGAACTCTACCATATTTTACATGATCTAGTCAAATCAGACTCGGCAAAGTAAAATGGGACTCATCTGATCTAAAAGTTTATAATATATAATATTGGTTAATTTATAACATGTTTAATATTATTTTCAAAATAGTCTAGTTAATTTCACAATATATTTTCATTTGGATGGTATATTATTAACAAATTTTCATTATTATAATTTTGTAATTTTAATTATTATAACAATTTAATTTTAATTGTAAATGACTGAATAGTAAGAAATAGTAAATTAGTTATATATATATATATATATATATATATATATATATATATATATTAAGTATTATTTTTTTATTTGCATGTTATTATTTATAATAGTGCTTAAATGATTTTTTTTTCATTTTTAATATATATGGACCTTTTTCTTAAAAAAAAAATTATATATATTTAAAAAAGTAACATATATATAACTAAATAAAATTTATTAAAAACAAGTTAGTTATATATTATTAAAAATAAATTATAATATCTAAATTTAACTAAATATGTTTTAACTTAATATTAAAGTTAATAATATAATTATTTTTAATAATGTATCACTTAATTACACATTGTATGGTGGCCGACTAAACATTTAGTTTATTATACTAACATAAAACTTTTGAATTACTGAAATTTAAATTATTATTTGTCATGAATTTTAAAAAAATATTACATAGTTTGCTATGTATTTCAAAACACTTCATCATCCATTATTAAATTTAACAAATTATTTTTTCTGATAAAAATAAAACAAGCTAGCATGTTGAGATCACATGGATTTTTGACAAATTACCTTTAGTAAGTTTCTAGCAATAACTGCTATAATAAGAATGTTATGGCAGGCTCATTCAAATTTAAGTCTTTTATAAATTATATATATTAATTAATTATTAATTATTTACTATTTAAGTCTAAACACTGAAATAATGTAAGATAGTGATGCCTGAATTACACTCTTGGTGAGTGTCTTTTTCCTTGCCAGTCAATTTTTTATTTTATTATCCACCCTTTTTGATGATGACTGGTAGGTGTTACTTTTATTTTAGGGCAATTCTAATTAAAATCATTTAGAGGCATTTGTATGATTTATGAATTATCCCCCCTAAAATAAAAATAGTAGTTACGTAAAATCCATATCCCACAATATTTTCAATGCATGTGAACGAATGTTTCAAACATACTTTCGGTTGATTTTTTTTTTTTTTATCATTTTAGCATGTGATATATTATAGTCTATAGATAAGATTGGAAAAATTATAAATACTTCACTAAGCACGATCCGATGATTCCGATCCCTACCCATTGGATTATAATTTATAAGCTTTTATGATGGAAATTTTAAATATTTTTCGCAATATTGATACAACAACATTTATTCTTAGCAGGAAAGCTAATATATTACACATTAAATCCACAGTACTTTAGTACAGAAAAGTGCTGCTCATTCATTCATATATAATGGTTTCATAGCAATTAATATAATAATGAATAATTAAGAGTTTATAGTTGAGTGGGTCAGATTGTTGAAGACCAAACATATGATAGAATTTAATATGACAGTTGTTTCCCCGTTGGAAACAAATTAAGATCTTTTATTTACTTATAGTCTTACAGTTACAGATCAATAGGTCAATATTGTTCATCCCCTACTATTGCATATTTAATATATATGGTCCTACTAATGTAACTATATATGCTTCCAAGATTTATAATCAGATAACTCATATATATATATATATATATATATCCCCCTCCTAATTAAATTATCACTATTCCCTTAATATATGATTTTTTATAATGATTGTTAAAATATATAATTCATTAGGATATTTTAAGTGTTAATTTTTTTTTATCTAAAAAGGTAAATACCACGATTCCTACTAAAACGTAATTAAAGACATTCTTCTCCTTTACCGTTCCCATTCATTTTAGGTGGATTAATTACAACCCGTTTGGGAGAAGAATAGGGATGGGTATGTATGTGAAGTGTCTTAATTCTATTTATTTCTTATATTTTATCCCGCTTGAATTAATAATAATCATGGGTTGAAGAAAAAAAATGGAGAATTTACTTAAAATGGTTGATCACGATAAAAAGTAAAATCAAAAATTTATTTTTATATAATTTAAGTTTATTTTAAAATTTTATTTTATATAATTTAAGTTTATTTAAAAAAAATTATAATAATATATTAATATTATTTAAATACATAAATAGTAGTCATATTATTCCAAATACTATTATTATAACTATTATTAAGGTTGGTTTTGAAAAATTGATAGGGAGTTAATCATTATTTATAAAAATATACGAGCTTGGCCGTAATCGATAATCTATCAGATAACGTGCTTGTATTTTTTTTATTATATTTTTTATTTTTTATTTTTTTTTATATTTTCTTATGTCATTATTGTGTCGTTGTATTTAAAGGCCCTTCGAAACGTTTTAATATAAATGAACAATTTTTCAAAAATAAATGAATGTTTACAACAATAATAACACTAAAATTAAATTATATTTATAAAATTAATTAAATTTCATTTATTTGAATAACTGATTTTCTTTTAATTTTAAATATATATTATTATTTTATTATAAAATAATAAAATCAAAATAATTTCTAAGCTAGTAAAAATCTTAAATTTAATATGTAAATTTATGATAGTAAAAATTTAATAATTTTAAGTGTTTACCAAAATAAAACTCAGTTAACTTCTATTAAAATCGTAACATTTAATAATTAACTCAAAATTTTAATGGGTTTATCAACCGTGTCCTTAATTTTTATTATTGTATTTGGGCTTAAGCCCAACGACATCATATGTATTTGGGCTTAAGCATATTAGTAATTTTTGACTAGCCCAAACCTATCCGAAAGTGACAACATCGATTGTTTTCGCTTCTTACACTACCAAGACTGATATCTGCCGATGCTCCAAAAAGTAAAGATCACGCCGGCAAAAGAAGCAATTTTTCTTGAAAAACCAGACCACCTCTACTTAGAACAATCCAAATTTATTATTAAATTTTCTTGAAATCTCTCATAAAATTTGATCCCATTTCTGATCGACAATGATGACAATGTTGTCTATATTCTCTTACAGCAATCTCTTTCTCCAAGTAACCTTAGCCCTTTGTCTCTATCTTCCCCTTTCACTCCTTCGGATTCCGGCGCTTTTCCTCCATGGCCTCCACACCTACGTTCACCCAGATGACGTCGCCCCCGCCGGAGGAAGCGGCGGGATCAGGGCAGCTATACGGAGGCCGGGGGCCGCCGCGGTTTCCGATTCGGAACTCAAACCCAGGAAGCGATCCAAAGATAAAGTTGAATTTGACGAACAGAAGGCTCAGATCTTTAGGCTGAAGCTGAATGAGCCTCATCTTCAGACCCGTTTATATTTCAGTGAGTTTCAATCTGCTTTCAGCTCTACTATAGTAGCCCTAGGTTCCTTTTTCCTTCAGAACTTCATATCTGATCCTGAAAACCCCGGTGATCTTAAGAATGGTGCCATCATACCAACATTGTTAGGACTGGCTGGAATTGTTCGAATTCTCTTCTTGATCGTTAAGTTTTCTTTGGAGAGAGCAGCATCCAGAAGGTCCGAGAAACAGATGAGTGTTCTTTTGGGTATCTTAGGATCTTTCTTTGGTGTTGCAATCATGTTCGATATTATTCCTAATCGGATTCTTGATTTCGATATGAAATCCTTTGATGGGTTTGCTAGATCCCTTACTGCTATTCTAATGGGCTTCATTGCCGGTGCTCTCTACATCCCTGCATCGAGGAATGCCCGTTCATTCTGGCTGGGAACGGATCAGATTCGATGTAATTTATCGATAATTCAATGTGAACAGACCGCAAGAATGCTTCTTTACGCCAATTTCTTATGCACGACATTTGCATCGGTGATTTGGATCATCCCTTTTTCCGAAGTTGTTAAGAAGAATTTGGGCATGTCAAGTTCCGACTTTGAGAAATTAAGAATCTGGTCTTTATTGGGTTCTGGTCTGTTGCAATTTTTAACAGTGCGGCCTAATTTGCAAATGTATTTAAACGAGGGTGTATTATCTTGGTATCAGAGATTGCATGGAGGGAAGGTGCCTGAACTGGATTACAGCAGGGCAAAGGTTTTCCTTCACAACCATTTCTTGAGCCTTGTGGCTCTTCAGTTCTTCACTCCGGCAGCTTTGACACTTCTCTTTACCGGGTTATCACTATCGGTTTGGAGGGTAATACCCTTGTGGGTTTTGGTAAGGGAAGTTGGTTTGATTATGGGTTGGTGGATTAATTTGGTTTGGGTTATGTCTACTTCTGCTAACATTGTCCTATACCGACTAGGCCTCTTGTATGTTTCTTAACATGCTAGTCATTTTGTCCTAGAATGAATACAAATCAAGAGTTATTACACTTTGGCGTCTCGGTGATGTCTTTTTTGTTTACTGTTTCTGGCGTTGGTTCCACTTTTATGAATGAATACCTGTTTATTATGTTGATTTGAGTGAAGATGTCTGGTTTTGAAACAATTATAGATTATAGGCCATGAACCAAAGAGCTGTTATTATCTTATCTTTTCTCTATGATCTCTCTATGGTCTGATAAGAAAAGTAGATTCATCTCTATGGTTTAGTGCTTGTTAATCTTGTGCATTTGTCTTGTTTTCTGGCTTTCTCCTTGTTTATATGTTTCTCTTGTCCATTTTTGTGTACCCTTTTCTTATAGTCCCCATCCCTAAGTTCATGACTTCCTATTTTTCATTTTAGAACATTTTAGTAAGAATTGAATTTCTTAGATATAACTGAATTTACTTCAACTACCTGTTCAATTTGAAATCATTGAATCCATATTGAAAGTGGGGACCTAAAAAGAATTATGGTTTTTATATTTGTACAAGTGATGCTCCACTCCTCTTTGATATTGGATAACCTATAAATGACAAACAACTATTCAATTTTTTTTTTTATTTCCTTTAAAGTCTAGTATTTGTAATAAATTATAATAGAGATGGACTTCAAGAACACTTTGATTATTAATTGCATATAATGGTTTCCCACCAAACTAATTGTTATAAAGTATTTTAGTACAGCAATGAATCCATTACAAATTATAAATAAGTCAACGATAAAATGCAATTTGTTTTAACTAATAATTTTGTGATGAAAGAGGATACAATTTATGAATTAATATACTTTTAGGTATTTTTTTGGTTGGGTCTAATTGGTGAGTGACTAATAAGGTCTTTCTATCTATGCTCTTTAAATTTGTGTCCTGATTCGGTTTCTCTTGATTGCATTAGGTACAGCATTGATTTAGTCTTCAGTGTTGTTTTGCATTATTTTGGTGGACTTTAGCTTGGTTGTGTAGAGACTTCATTATAAAAAGATTTTCATTTTTTTTTTAATCCTGTTTTTCTTTATTTTTTTTATGGAATGAAATTGAATTTTGTTCAAATTTTATGAATTAATATAACTGTAATCAATTACTTTATATATTATTAGGATTAATAATATATGTTAATATATTATTAGGGCCTTGTTCTCTTTGGGTTATTTAAAAAACTCATATAAAATTCATTTTCTAATTAATCACTTCTCACCAATCACATCACTCATATCATTAACCAAAATACAAAAATACCCTCTATTTTAAATTATTATTTTTATTTTATTTATATATATAAATACCCTTTAAGTCTTTTTATCAAAACTAATCATTCATTTCTCAAAATCATCACCCATCATCCAATCTTTCTCTCTCTTGGTTTTTTAAAAAACCCACAACCGAACAAGGCCTAGGATTAATGTGTTGTATTGATATTGATATATGTTTTAATTTGAATATAATAAAATTATATTTAAGTAAAAGATAAGTTAGAGTATTTAATTTTCTTTTTATAAAGAGTTAATTCTCATTAATTGAACTAAGAGGTTACATCTCAAAATGAAAATCTAGATATTAAATAATACGAACAAATGTGGATAAGCAGAGTAAGTCAAAACAAACAAGGTAAGTAGAGCAAGTTCAAACAAACAATGCAGGCCAACCAATTAGAACCCAATTATGCCGTGTCAGAAAAATCTATATTAACTATTCTGAGCGATAATGACATTTGTTATTGCACGTGGATTGATAATCAACGCCGAAAAAGTTCTGTCACATGATAATTAATCATTTACAAATATGGTCAAAATAAAGAGAAATTCGTACAAATCAAATAAAGATATATGTAATCGCCTCCAAATAAAAGATGAGTTTCAAAATCTCATTTTTGAACAAAAGAAAACAACACCAAATTTTGTAACTTTATATACTTTGCTGCTAAGAAGAATATCATACTCGAGAAAATATTACTAAAATATTTTTTGGATATGAAAAGCAAACGATCCACCCAAAACAAAGTATATTATTCTGTTTATAAAAATCAAACGTGGAACCAAAATATAACACCAACTCATATTTGGTAAAAAAGAGAGCACACCTCAAAGAAGCCTAGTGACTAAAACAAAATAACTATATATTAAATAATATTAATTTCTTAAAGAGAAAAACGTTAATTTATATATATAAAGTATTGTGAATTAATAAACATTTGATAGATTTATTCAATTTATACTAATTTTATTTGTTTAAATTTATTTAATTTATTTAATCGAACAACTTATTTAACTTATATAAATATGATAGAATTCATTTATACTCAACTTATTTACCAATGAGTAAAGTAAAAGAGAAAATTGTGTTTAACATAAAATGTGTTTATTATAATTTTTACGTCAATTTATTATGTAAAAGTAATGTAAATTATTATGTTTAAACTTAAAAATTATAAGTTGAATCAGACTAACCCTTTATAGGTTCACGTGTTTGGCGAGAGTATCCTAGTCTAGGACTAGATGTTTCTCCTAAGACTATGACTTTTACTATGGCTTTTGATAAAAATAAATATTGGGTCATGTAAATGTTTTTTACTATAATATAATTAACTTTTGTTCACCAAAAACATATATAAAATTGCTTTATTTATATTTTATTAATAGTTAATTATTCAAACTCTTTCTGTCTTACCCACTTTATATATATATAAAATCATTCTATAATAGGCAAATTAGAAGCAATCAATTAGTATTTTTTTTAGGAAAAAAAAAATATTCGCTTGGAAACTTCTCGAGAAGAAGTAATTGCAAGTTGAATTCCTTCCTACCTCTCTCTCTCTCTCTTTGTTTCTCTCTCACACACAGAGAGAGACACACAGTGGATTTTTCCTTGTTCTAAATACTAAAGAGAAGCTTCTAAAAAAAAAGGCAAAAATGTGCAGACCGTCTTCTTCTCACACTAATCCCTTGTTCTCTTTCTCCTGTCTCCGCCGGTCAAATCTTCTTCAAAAGTTTCATTAACAGGGTAAGAATATCTTTCCGCTCAAATGTTCATTTCTTTTTCTGTTCATTTTTTTTATTTTATTGAATTTTATATATAGGGTGGGATGGCGATGGCTCCGGCGGAGATGGGTGGTGATGATACGTCCGGTGGAGATACGGCTAGATCCATACCTACGCCGTTTTTGACAAAAACGTATCAGTTAGTCGAAGATCGCGCGATTGACGACGTGATTTCGTGGAATGAAGACGGATCTAGTTTTATTGTCTGGAATCCAACTGAGTTCGCTAGAGATTTACTTCCAAAGTATTTCAAGCACAATAATTTCTCGAGTTTTGTCCGCCAATTGAATACATATGTATGTATATAAACTCTGCCTAATCGGCAAATCTTATTATCGGATCTACATCTTCTTATCTGTTTCTAAATTTACGTTTGTTTGTTTAACAGGGCTTTCGCAAGTTGGTGCCTGATAGATGGGAGTTCTCAAATGAATTCTTTAGAAGTGGAGAAAAACGCCTTCTTGGAGATATTCAGCGTCGAAAAGTAACGACGCCTGCGGCGGCTGCGGCGACCGTGACGATCGCTGCGGTGGCGGTGCAGCCACTTCTGGCGTCTCCTTCAAACTCCAGCGATGAACAAGTGATTTCATCGAATTCGGCTCCAGTTCTTATCAGGGAATTAAGCAGCGGCGGAAATTCCATGGAGCTTATGGACGAGAATGATAAACTGAGAAGAGAAAACGTACAACTGAACAAGGAACTGAACCAGATGAAGAATTTATGTAGCAATATATACGGGTTGATGTCAAATTACTCAAATAATCGTCCGGCCGAAACTTATCCCCCATCTCCAACAAAAGCGCTAGATCTGATGCCATTATCTAATCATCTCGACAACGGCGGCGGCGGCGGTGGATGCGGCGGCGGCGATGTGGGTATGAAAGCAGAAGACAGCGGTTGTAGTAATAGCCATAAATTGTTTGGAGTTCCGATTAGTCTAAAGAAGAGAATGAGGGAAAGGGAAGATGATGATGATGAACAACGATTGATGGGGGGTGGTGGAGGAGTGGAGATGAAATTGGAGCCGTTGGATCGTCGGGATGACTGATGAGTTCTGTGGATGGACGGATGAGATTGTAAGATGGGGTTTAGGGGAAGGATAAAATCGAAAGAAATGGACAGATAATATGTGGGGCCGACTGTTACTGTTCCAATTTTAGTAGAACCTTCTTTGTGGCCCATATTTCAGGAAGCTTCCCATTTCTTCTTTTTCTTATCTTATTTATTGTTGTCATTAAAAACTAGATATAATGACTTTTTCATTTTCAATAATTATTATTATTAACTGTTGTTGTTGACTAGGCCTGCCTGTTCTCTAATACAAATTAGATTTTTGGGGAATAATATTCAGTTATCAATGTTTTTTTTATTGTTCTTTGTTTGAGGAAAGTTTTTTTTTTTTTTTTATTATCCTAAATACTTTTTTTTTTAAAAATTAAGAAAAAGTTGATTTTTAAAATTTGAATTTACCTTTTGATTTTAGAGGATATGATGTAGGTGAGATATTGATAGTTTAAAAAGAAAGGATAAAATTAGAGAGTGATTTTTAGTATTTAAATAATAAAATTATTTAATTTGATGATTTATAAAATATTTAGTTTTGAAATAAAAACTAAATTTTATTCTAAAAATCTTTTCACTAGCAAGAAGTCAAAGTGGGTTGTTTTTATTTTTTTTAATTTTATGTTAAAATAATTATATTATTTAAAAAATTTTAAAAAAATATAAAAAAATAAGTTATATAAACCCAGGCCCTCCACTTTTTTTTTTATAATCTATATGTAACATAGAAGGCTAATCAAACAAGTTTTAATATTCATAACAACATATTTAAGTTCTAACTGGGCTGTCTGGATATCTGATTCTGTTATATTTTCAATTACTGCATCAATGGGCTTTAGCCCAATTGAGATTTTTCCTTGACTTCAGCTTTGATATATTATGATTTCAATTTTACTGTAATTCTGTATATTTGGGTATTAATTTATATACAAGATTCCAATGATTAAAGAAAATTAAATATGATGGAAATCAACCAAGTGAAGATGATATTGTGGTTTGAATTTTAATGTTCACACTATCATCTAACTCTAAAAAATAAAAGTAGATACTTGTATTACTTTTTAAATAATATTTTTAAACATTATAAATTGAAAAACAGACTAGCAAAAGGAAAGTAAACAGCTTATTTGAGTTTTGGTTAACTTATTCCTAATTATTTTTTTTTGTAATATCTCACTTTTTAATATAGTAAATTAAATGAATAAATAAAGTTTAGATGAATGATCTGGATGACCAATTTCTAAATATTCAATTCCTTCTCATCTTTTGGAAGAGAGGTTAGGGATGAATTACATAGTTACATAATTATCCATATAATCTTCGCATTTAACACAATTTATAATGCTGTGCTTTTTTTTATAAACAAAAATGTCAGTGCATTGTAATGAATAGAAATGGTGGTTTAATATGTAAATATAGTAAATTATTCCAAGTGAGATAATTATATTATATATGTAAGTTTAGTATTGTTCAAATGATTAATTAAAGGATTCCACCATGGTCTAATTAATAGAGTGGCCCATGTTTTGATACCGTGTTAAACTTTAAGAATTTGAAGTCTGAATTCAATTTATTATAATACAAAATTCCATGATGAAAGAAAGAAATGGAAAGGGTAAAAGGAAACTCATATAATTGTATAAATACGTGATTATACAAAATTAGTGTAACCTACTAAGGTACTCTAGTGGTAAAAGACTCCAGTGATAAGAGTTAATTTAAGAAATCATCATTTTGATTTAAATGAAACATCAATATCATGGTAATACTTTTTTAATTTTTAAAAACAATTATGATTATCTACAAAGGTTTTTTTTTTTTTTGAACTTGTAGAATTTGGTGTAGATTATATATTATTTCATTTTAGTTTAGTTTAGTTGAGGGAGAGTCCGGATAGACATTATTTTAAATAAACTTTAATATACTATTGATATCATTTTACCTTTTCTTTTCCTTGATAATTAACCATATCACTTCATTTTAAAGGTATAAAATTTACAGAATCAACAGAAATAATCCAACCAAATAACCAATTATTTATAAAAAGGTTAAACCAAACCCAACTGTTGGATTGCTGAGGTTAGTGACGGTTAAACCGAACGATCATAGTTAAAATTTAAAAATATACATAATTTAGTTTCAATTTATAGTTAAGATTTAATATATTTTTAATAATTAAAATTTTAAATATATATATATATACATTATATATATAAATTATTACAAATATTTTAAACGAGCAAACCTAACTGATTAATAAATCGAAATCGACTCTCAAACCGACTATACCGGTTAGAAATCGACTTTCAAATTGACTTTATCGGTTTGATTATTCATTCTGGTGTATTAAACCGACATAATCAAACTGTATATCCCTACTTTATTTATTAAATAAAATATATTTTTTAAAAGGTTTATTTTTATTCGAAATGAAAAAAAAACCACGCAACATGACAAAATACTCTCTTTTTTATTTTTATTTTTAAATTTATTTTATTATTACATTATTTATTTTTTTTATAAAAATAAATTACTTTTTAAAACAATATTATAAAAACTAGAATGTATCACATGCAATGCACGAGTAATAATATAAAAAACTGTGAAAAAAATATTACGATAAAAATATGATAGCATTTTTAATTTTATTTTTAACCGTTTTAAGTTTATGGGCGGGCGGGTCAACTCATAATTCGACTCAAATATTCATTTACTCTCATATTGCAGAACGATCTCTAAAATAATTGATATAATTTGATTCCTCAACTCAATTAGTTTGACCTCTAAAGTCCACTTTTTCCCTATACTACGAGTGAAAAGGAAAATGTAAAGACTACCATTAAAATAGCCTAGACGAGACCTACTATATCCATATGAATTATGTCCCCTATCTCTATAAATATGACATAATTATTCTATTATTGCTCACTAATAATAATGAAATCTATAGTGGAGAGTCAAAAGAGAATTATGGCTGGTTAAAAACTATTGATGAACCACCGCGATCATCAGATTTTGTATTTAATTTAAAATATGAAGTGTTATTAGCCTAATTGGTTAAAGAATTGTACTTATTTTTGTTCAAATCATATCTATAACATTTTTAATTATATTTTTAACCGTTTTAAATTTATGGGCGGGTCAACCCACAATCCGATCCAAGTATTCGTTTATTCTCACATATATATCCAAATTAACCATAACTCTCGACCCGACAATCCGGATACTTTAAAAATTAAGCATCATTTTTTTTCTTATATATATATATAACCTAGAGATTATCCTATAATTAACTAGCTAGGTCCTCTATTACTGAAACCCTCCATATTCCCATGTTTCACTCACACATGTAAGGGCAAAATGGTAATATTTAAAAAATACCCTCCCAGTAAGAGTGGATATGGAAAAAGTGACAGAGTAGCTCTTAATTAAACGGGCCTTAATAAATTGTAGACTTTGTTAAGTAAGACACATGGTCACTATTAATGATTATAAATTATTATGAACTTTGAATTTTCAGTTTAATTAGGCAAATATCTGATGAGAGACCTCCTACTGAAAAAAAGGTTGGGTGAGGTTATTCAAAGTAAACACTAAGAAAATCAACTCTACAAATGGATGAGTGTTATTGAAAAGATTTTAACAATAATTAGAGGCATCTTTGAGGAAATTCTAAGATTTGTTGTGGGAAAAGATAATCTATCAATTTTTGGCATGATAATTGATACAGAAAAATAGTAACATGACAAAAGAGTTTTCATCTGGTTAGGAGCAACAATTTACATTCATAATAATGTCAGACATATTTGTTTATGATGTTAATGATTATATGCTAATATCAGATTTTGTCGTATACTCAACAATGAGGGAAAAAACATGTCGGAGAATCTAAATGATCAAATGAAAGGGACAAGATTAAACTATATCATTGATGTTAAGATGATGTGGAAAAAAATTGGATCAATTTAGCGTGAAAAAATAATATGAATTATTAAATCAATTAGAGGTGAATAACTACCGTGAAATATGGTTTGGCACAATGGTACACCCTCAAAAAAAATTTCTTTGAATGGGGCGTCCTTCATGATGGTATCTTTACGGACAATAAACTTCAATCTAAATGGATCGTTAGGGAAAGAGAAGAGATTACTTCACATATTCTTTTGCATTGTTCTAATGTTCAATTAATTTGAAGTTTATTGTGGAGAATTCTTAAAGTTAAATGGGTTATGCAAAGGACTATCAACGATTTTTGGTCTAAGGTGGTTGATCAATGCAAAATTGTTTGCCATGAAAGAAGTGGATTCCTATTTCACTTATAATTTGGTGTACGATATGACTAGAAAGAAACAAGAGGATCTTTGACAACAAAATTGGTCTAATAGAATTCTCAAGACCCTTCTTTTGACCTCTCTCGCGGAGATTAGGATGTGTTACATCGTCGTTTCTACAAGATGATGCATCTTGGATCTTCTAGACGAGATGAGAAAATAAGTAAGGTTTTGAGGTTACATTTGAAACCGCTTTTGTATTTTGAATCATTGTTTAACCTGTTTGTCTTAGATTTAAAGTTATTTTTGTTTTGGTTTTAGCCGGTTTGTTTCGATTCACTGCATTTCTTGTGGTGGTTAATTGGCGTGAGAATGTTCCATGTGTGAGTCTTGGTTTTTGTCACGTCTTGTTTAGGTTTTCTTTCTTTGTTGATCATGTTTTGTTGGTGCTATTTAGAACTGTGCCTCGATTCGGTTCATCTTGACTGCATTGAACATGACGACAAACAATTTTTTGATCGACCTTTTGATAATTTGTTCTCATTTTTTTCAATTTTGTAGGTACAACTGTCTACTTTGTTGGATGTAAGACTCATAACAATTTTATTTGTTGAGATTATTTATTTATTTATTTTTTTTGATAGGATGAATTTTATTAAAAAATAAATTAGAATAAAGCGGATTAAGTTTAAAAGTGGAAGAGGGCTGTGCAATCGATACGTGTCTTCTCTGTCAAAATCCATCCACATCAAACATCACTCTTTCACTTCACTTTGCACACAATATTAATGTTCACTTCATTCTACTTGGATGGTGGGAATTAATTGATTTTATTGTCATTTTAAAAGTTTTGAAAATGACTGTTTTACTTTTACTTTTAATCATTTTATATTTATTTTTTTACATATTCTCTCGTTAATTATATAAATTAGCTTTTGTTAAGAACTTAAAAAATAAATAAATAAACTTATAATGAAGAATGGGAGAAGAATTTATATTCAAATATTTTAGGCGGGCGGTCGGGGCGGGCGGCAGCCGCTTTGCGAGAAAGGCAGGGTCCAATAGTCCTCCAATGAGAGATGATTAAAGTGGGTGGGGATTATAATGATGGACAGCAGTCAACTCCAATATTTCACGTACTTACGTGTCGTCTCATTATAGGTTTATTCCAACTCACCATTTCATGTCTCTGCCGCCTCTGCTATAATAAATAAATAAATAAATATTTACATAACTTTGACCAGACTCAATTTCCTAATAAATTCAGGCATAACAACATTTTTGTTCTACTAATTAACTAAACAAATAGTTGTAACTGTGTTAATTTCTTATCAAAGAATATAATTAATTAATTACCTAATTGTATTATTTTACCAAATTAGCCATCCCGTAACCCTGGGATATATATTCGATGGCATCACTCATATAATATAATTAATATAATATGGGGTACGTAGGTATTCCATATTTTTAGTACTTATGCAGTATTATTCCAGAACCTGATTCAAGATGACTTGCAAATTGCAATTACTGGAAAACCTAAGACTGTATATATATATATATTTTAAGACTATCCTTGGTATATATTTTAATATATATATAATCAACTTATTGAAGTGAAAATAATTAAATTTTAAAAGAAATGCAGTAGATGATTATCTTTTTGTTAGTTTGGTGGTGGATAGTGGATGGAGATTCTCGCTTTTTTCTTTTATTTCAACTTTCACTGTAAATGAACATGCTTACAAATCCCAAATATTACTGGTTGATATATGCTTCAATATTCAATTAATTCATGATACGACCTCTTTTTGTTTTTTTTTTTGTAATAGTATTTTAACATCTATGATCATATGCTCAAATTGTTTTTGACAATTGATTCACCAAAATACCAAATATCCAACAGAATATCATTTAAAAGGAAATTTATATTATACGGAAAAAAATTCGCGAACAGTCCAAATTAGGTATGGATATTCGATCAGTTTTTGAATCAACATTTGATATAGTGTCAAAAGTGTAACTGCGACGTATCATTAACTCATTTCCATTGTAGATACAAATGTCACAATTAAATATATATTTGATGATCGGTTCAGTGGTTTCGCTAGTCGACTTAGATATAGAAAGTGTTAGGATCGGGATCGCCGAAGTAGATCGGGGGTCTCGCTAGGACGAACGCTTACACAACACGCCGGTTGATATTAACTCGGATAAAAGTTAATATCGGTCTCTATTCTTCGCAAACCGTCACAAGCTTTTGAACTGAGTTCAAGTGCGGAAATGTTTCTTTCGATTTGAAGCAACGGATAATCGGTTTGGAAGATACAGAAAAAAAAGAACACAATACACAAATGTTTTATGCATGTTCGGAGCAAACTCTCCTACGTCACCCTTTCTTCTCGAACCTTGAGAAGGATATTCACTAAGAATATTCAACATACTTTACAATACGTCAAATAACTGAGGCATATTTACTGCTCATTATTGACTTACAACTCTCACTTCTTACACAGAATGAATGGAATTACAATACACTTAACACTTTTGGACATAATATAAGTAAGAACAATTTAGGCTTTGATGATTCTGAAATATGTTGTCTCACTGTTTTGTATATTGTATGCCGTGGTGTTCTTGATATGTATTATATTTGTGTCTTGCTGCTGCTTTTCAACCTTCTCTTAAATAGTGAAATATGACAACGATCATATTTCTCTTTCAACGGATACCTGAATGGTAATCCTTGGATCCTTGATTCTGATTGGTTGGTCAATAAAGAGCTGTATGACATTTAATGTAGTTGATACTTCCCAAGGAGCAATACAGCCGACCAATTTTGTCTTCTCTTGATTTTATCATTAGAGCGGTTTGACAAATACCTGCTCCTTGGGGACTGCTGTTGGACTTATAGTTATACCAAAATAGGTATTTGATCACTTTTGGCAGTTTTGTGCTTCTTAAAGTCTATCATCAGACTTGTATCAAAAAGGCAATAACACAGTCTGCATATTTGAAGGCTTCCTTCTGCATATTCTTAAAGTAATCTGATTTCACCAAAATGGAAACTTCTAGCCGTTCCATATCTTTGGTCTGATCGATTAAACTGTCGGTTATTTTTGTGTTTTGTACGGTAGCTTAAGATTGTGCCAAATATTGTACTGACCGAACATCCTACCGGTTTGTTGTTTCAATATCGGTTGACCGGTCTTTGCTGTCGAAGAGTAAAAAACCGATCTCTGAGGTATGAGTTTACCAATCTTACAGCTGAGCGGTAAATCAATTTTTCATTGCCGAGCCGATCTTCTATTGATTCTATTGTAAATATAGCGAAATAGATAGTTTGATTAGTGACTTCCGGTTTATGCTGCCTTTGTGATATCGGTCGAACGGTCTAGAGTGATAAAGATGATTTGAGAATATGACCGATCCCTGCGTTTCTGCACAAACGGTGAATTTGACTAAGTTCTTTAGATAGTTAATTACCTACTAATTACCTATCTATTTTATCTAACAGAAAGAAATTAAACATTTTTTTTGAATTAAAGATAATTAACAGGATACCAAAAAAATTAAGACGTTATGCGTTGACAATACATAAATAATTTTTATATGAGACATTACTATAATTTGTTCGCTAATATATTCCATATGATTTTTGACGTTGGAAGTCAAAGATTTAATCTAAGATCTTGTTCTTTGGATTGGATGGAGTGTTATTCACGGTGCGATTCATAAGAATTATATTAATATTAAAAAATGTTGTATTATAGAAAGTCATTGTCGTATGTGTCATAATGATGTTGAATTGATAACTTACTTACTTTTGTATTGTCGATAATTGACTAATATCGGCGGTCTTTTTGTAGAGTTTTACTAGGATTCACTAGGTGATGTTCAATTTTTTGGGTGTTTGCTGAGAAGTTTAGATTGATGTGATTAATATGGTAGACTTACATTTCAGTTATTATCCTAATTATTTTCGGGTGGACTATCTGGTTGAAGAGAAATCGTCGAACCTTTAATGATTGTAGTTGTATGATGTGTATAATTTATAATGCTATTATTACAACGTTTTCTTATATTATTTCTGAAAATTCGATGGAATCAACCGGGAAGTTAATAGAACTTCTAGAATGCCTATAAACTCAATAACATATTAGACAACATAGTTACAAACTATTTTTTTTTTTTCGTTTTTATTTTTTTCTATAATATTTTGTTGTTATTTGTAAACTATTTTTATTATTTATAATATAAATAACTATTTTAAAAAATTAATATAATAATAATATTATCGCACCTATATATCTAATCTAATTGTCTTAATTAATAATATCTTACCAGTTTCTTATTATATATTTATATATACTTAAATAAATATATATTTTAATTTCACCTGTATTATTTCAGCCCCTTATACTAGTGCCACAGCAAATATATTAATATAATTATAATTAAGATTTCAATAATTTATTCTATTTATTTTGCATTATATATATTATAATGTCCCGAATCATGAGAGACAATTATATTCATTTGCGTGTGCTGGCCATTACAGATTAAGTGTGTGCCATTTGGAATTGAGAAAATATCGATCGGTCATCTAAGCTTTATAATGATATGTGTTGTAATTAATTAGACCCACCGTCCCACAATCTATCAAATAAGTACCGTCCATTTGAAAGCACAATTTAAAATTTTGTTTTATTATCATTTTATAATCCTATTTATATTTCTTAAAGGAATAATCTTTTAGTTAATCGCGGCAAACATGAAAGTCTTTAAAAAAGGTCTTACAATTTTATTTTATTTGAAAAACGCGTCTTAAAACAAAATATAAATAGTACAAAAAGTTTTAATTGTTTTTTCTCTTCAGAAATATATATATATATATATATATATATATATATATATATATATATATATATTATATATATATCATTTTGTTTCTTTTTAATTATGTTATTATTTGATGACAATCGTTTCATTACATTCCATTTTAATAATAAAAAAATCTTGAAGAGTAATACTTTTCTTATGAAAATGGATCAAGGGGGAGATTTTCTCTTGTGATATATCTGCCCTACTTTGATTTGAAATTAATTAATGTGAACAGTTGTGATGAAGAATGAAGATTATTTAAACTTAGTTAGTGCTTGGACCCCGGCATCTTCTTGTGTTTGTTGGTGACATGGTTTTTAAGTGCCAAGACCTTAATAAGACAAAGAGTTTGGACTTATCTTTTGTAGCATGATTATATATATTTTAAATAATTCTAGTAATAAGATAAATACAAAATAATGGTTTAAGCAAGCAAAAAATAAAATAAAATATTTTATTTTAAACTACCAAAAAAATATGGGCACCATCAGCCTCAATCAACTAGATTCCACATAGATTTCACATATTTCATTGATCAACCTCAAACAATTGATCAATTGCAATTGGAAACTGATCCATGAATTAGAATTGAGATGAGTTTGAAAAAAAAAACTAATATGAAGAAAATAAAATAATTTTTGTTGTTAAAAATAATTAGGAAATTAGGGTAATGTCACCATGTCCACAAAAGTAAAATTTATTATGTATCTTATTTTGTTCAGTGTGGGCTTAAACTCACCTCAAACGCTATTATTTTGTTAAATTTTTTAATGTTATTTACTTTTTAAAAAATAATAAAGTTTTTTTAATGGATAATTTTGTTATTATTATATTACTATTTACTCCTATGGTGTTCATAAGTAAGAAACATGTTGAAATATCTAGATAAAATAATGTTTACTAAAATCATTGCATCAATTGTTTTAAGTTATTTAAATAAAATAACATGTATAAATATAAAAAATAAAATAATAATTTATAAGAAACCCTATAAGTTCTAAATCATTGATGAATAGTTGACTATTTATATTTATATGTAGTTTTAATTGTTTAGAGTTATTATTAATTTTTAAAATGATCCATATAATTGATAAAGTAAACCATTAACCACAACTATAAAGCTTGTCTTTAAAGCATTCTTTCCCTCTTGAAGATTGTTTAGATCAATGATTAAATATAAAAAATGGAACATGAACTCTAATCATTGCCTAATCTAAAATTTTATACCATAAAAAAAGATTTGAAATAAAATTTTGTAACACTGGAATAGGTTGTATATAAAATAACAGATGTCAAAAGAGTTTGGTACATAAAATTCCTTTCAATAATATTCTTAAGAATAATAAAAAGAAGAAGAATATGGTATAAAATAATCTCAAATAACCCAAAACTAAGTACTTAAAATAAGTCTTATGAATGGTAATTAAAGTGAGCATGGTATATGTTGAGAGCCAAATTAAGGAAGAAAAAAGGAACCATTCTAAGTGAAAAGACTAGCCGGGCCGGTCCCATACTATTATTTTCCACTATCTAAAAATTATAAATGAACAAACAAATACCATAAATGCATGAAGAATTTCTCCATTTCTAGTCTAAATCATACTATTTCAGTCGTAGATGATAACAGATATATACAACTTGCTCATGTGATCTGATCATTTTAATTACAATTCGTACTTGGTAACTATTTAACTATATATATATATATATATTATGGCTACAATTTCCCAAGCTTGTTGATAACATATTTTTATCTCAATTTCCTAGCATATTAATCATGTGATCCACCAACTAAGGTCTTGTTTGTTTGATAAATCAAATCAAATTATCAATTATTAAAAAATAAAAATATTTTGATTACCCAAATATATTCGTAAACATCAAATAATTTAACTCCACATAACATTAACCAAACATAAAACAAGCACTTTAGCTTAATTTGAAAAAGCAAGCAATCATGAATTCATTCGTTCCCATTTGTGCAAAAGATATGATATTTAAAAGGATGGGAAAATTAAAAACAAAAGAGAAAAAGTGTTTATTCTTCATTCCCATCTAGCCAATAGCCACTAGACAAATGGATTCTTCACCTTTACATCTCTCTGACTAATTAAACTCTTAAGCAGCCCTTTTTATCTTTTTTTATATATATATATATATAAATGTGCATGCAGTCAACATTTTTATTATTTTTTTTAAAAATATATCATATACCCTTTGCCTATAAAAACATTCTAATTGTTCTTTCTCACTCTCCATATAATTCCATTCCTGTAAGTAAAGATGGGGAGATATTTAGACACACTTGTCATGGGGAGAGTTGTGGGAGATGTTATTGACGGTTTTGTCCCAAGCGTGAAAATGAATGTGATTTACAACTCAAACAAACAAGTCTCTAATGGCCATGAGTTCATGCCTTCTTCCATTGTTTCCATGCCTCGTGTCACTATCGGCGGCATGGATTTGAGGTCCGCCTATACTCTGGTAATTACTATTTATTCATTACATTTTCTTCTAAATATTGCATTAGGGTTTCACTAAGAAGATGTACATGTAGATAATGACTGATCCGGATGCCCCAAGCCCTAGTGATCCATATCTAAGGGAACATCTCCACTGGTATGTATATATTATATTGTTATTAACTTATTAATTGGATCTTATAGAAATGATCATTAATGTTTTTCAGGATTGTGACAGATATACCAGGAACAACCGATGTTACTTTCGGTATGTATGAATAGTTAATATAATATAAGAATAATAAATGTGAATAAAATGTATGCATGCAGGAAAAGAAATAGTGGGTTATGAAGCGCCAAGGCCAGTGATTGGAATCCATAGATACGTATTCATATTGTTTCAGCAAATGAGAGGGAGGAATACAGTTAGGTCTCCATCTTCGAGGGACCAATTTTGTACTAGGGATTTTGCAGAGGACAATGGCTTAGGATTGCCTGTTGCTGCTCTTTATTTCAATGCTCAGAGAGAAACTGCTGCTAGGAGAAGATGATGATGATCTTTTTCAAATAATTTATATATATATTTGGGATATTAATTATAAATTAATATAATTGTGTGTGACCATTGCAATTTCAGTTTGAGGTTTTACTGTACTTAGTTGGGACATGAGTGTGGAATTAAGCTATTTGGTTTGGGGCATGTGGGTCCTATTTTTTTTAATTTTTTCTTTGATATGCTGACCTACAAAAATAAGGGGGAGGAATCAGATCGACACGGCTATGACACGTGTTACCTGCCACTTATCAACATTGTTTGATACTATGATGAAACCTCAAGATACTAAGGATCTCTTATTGGGTGGGTGGTTGTGTGCGTGTCCCCTGTATCTCTTATATATATATATATATATATATATATAAAATATTTTCTAAAATTAAATTATGGTATATATAGTTAAATAATTAAATTAAGACTTCAAATGGGTTTGGTTTTGAATCCACTTATAAGGGCTGCTTAGTTTTGGATTAGATTGATTTTAGACCGATGGGTCAAATCTACTACAATAAGGAGTATTGTAACATCTTCACCTACTCCCCGTTAACCATTGTCCATCAATCCATAAAACGTTGAAATTCATCGTATTGATACAAATTAAACCATTATTCAATAAAAATACAAGCTTTTGGTCAAAATTTCAATGCAAATAAACTTGTATACACCAAGAATAACCAGCTAAATCAAACTTATATAACATATATTACCATTTACAAGCCACTAGCATATTTACAAGTTTGATTCACCATCGGGTCGTGTTGGTCCTCATGTGCTTATCTCGGAGTTGCACTGGTGCTCTCTTCTATAACTTCTCGTTCTTCCCCGCAACATGTTGGAACAACTGATCACTTTCTCCGCCCCCATTCCTGATTTGACCTGCCCGGAATCCTCTCTCGTATCCTCCTCCTCCTCCATCTGCTGCAGGACTGTACATGTACACATGGCTGCGGCAGAAGGGAAAGGGCTACGAGAGACGGGACAGAAAAGATCGGGAGAGACCCGATTCTTTCTAATTTCGGGCGTGGAATTACTCTCCACTTCCGAAGAATGAAGCAAACAAGCTGCTGGGGTACAAAGGCCCAACGGTAGAGAAACCTTTGATTCCTCTTTGGCTGGAATTCCAGTCAATTTTACGAACGATACAATAGCATGACGGCAATGTGGACATGGAATTGAACCCTGCTGTTCCAAAGGAACATTATTAATGTTGGCGGTTGAGCAGAGGTATAGAGCGCATCTCACACAAAGCTTATGACCACAGCCTGGAGATGAAAAATAAGAAGATGAAAAAATTAAAACTTCTTCATTTCAGATTGAATTAACATTTCTAATATTCAGAAAGATAACTGTCTAGAAGATCAAACCTTCTGCAGCTACAGCGCATGATCTCTCCAAGCAAACGGCACAAGTATCAGCATCATCCACGCCACTGGTTATCGACGAAGACGGCTGCAATCCATATTCTCTGCAGAGTTCGATCAAGACACAATTTTTATTTTTAGTATTCAAAATCATGTGTCTGATCAAAAACAGGGTATTGATGCAAATTACCTGGCTATGTTGAGTACGCTAAATAAAGGCAAGGCCAAATAATTGGAACGAGGAAAACTAGGTATTACTGAAGTAGAGTTCGGGTTTAGTATCGGTTCAAGCCAATGACGCCTCCACATCTTAGCGACGTCTAGAGGTAGCCACCTGCAACAAATTTATATTTGATAGAGGTCATCATTTAAGGAAAAACAATATAACACAATACAAAAATACAACAAGCAAATGAAAGGAAAACAAAGAACAACAACTTGAATAAAGAGAATCTAAACAAATTAATGATATACCCGTTGCAATTTAATGACAATCGACTAGCACCTCTTGCTAAGAGGATCTGCAAAAAGAAAACTAATAAAAATCCATTTGTCGTGTTGAGTATCATCAAGGTTTTACAGGATTATTAGCTATATAACAATCAACCTGAACGCATTTCAGATTTCCTCCACACGCAGCATAATGCAAAGGGGTGCTTCCAGCACCTATATATGTAGAAACTAAACGCGTTGGAAAAGTGAAATTCAAAGGAATAGTTATTGAAAAAAGGTAAAAAGAAAGAACCTATCAAGTCCATTGATGCTCCATAATGAAAAGTGGCAGCTGATGTATTTGCTTGAAGATCAAGTAGAAGTTGGACGCAGTCGAAGTAACAATTCAAAGCAGCCATATGAAGTGCAGTAATGCCACCATCCGCAGCTTTGTTCACAAACTTTGCAAGTGCACTGTGTATTAATGATTAAACATGTTAATAATGCAGACATCAAACAACATATAGTGTTTTCTTATTGCAAATAAGATAGAACCTGTTGCGATTGCTTATTGAGGTTGAATTAGGGTTTATGGAATCAAAAGGGAGGCTTGGAACAAAGTCTGAGACAAGAAGCCTTATACATCTAGCATGGCCATTCACTGAGGCAAAGTAAAGAGCTGTTCTTCCACTAAGGTAATCAGCTCTTCTAACCTATTCATTATTATTATTATTATCATTATCTTGATTTGAAGAAAAGTTTTTAAAGACTCACGTTGCATTTGAAGAGCACAAGAGTTTGGACAACTTCCCATTGCCCATATCTACAAGCTTGCATCAACGAAGTCTACAACCAAAGATCAAACAATTTCAGGTTTAATTCGTGAATAGAAAAAATGAAGCATGAAAAGAATCGATATGATCTGGGTATCTACCTGACCACAGTAATTTCTAGAATTCACATCTGCCCCATTCTCGAGCAATAAGGAAACAATCTATTAACACAATGAATGGATGGGTCATAAACCCACAAAAAGTAAATAAATAAATATTGATGAGGAGAATTAGGCAGAGATCGAAAGCTAAACCTCGTTGTGCCCTTTAGCGGAGGCGAAGTGGAGAGGAGAGTTGAGGCCGCCGAAGGTGGAGTACTTGGCGAGCCATGGATTGCAATCGAGGAGCATCTTAGCCTCAATTAAATCGCCGTCTCTGGCCGCCGATACAAGTCTCTCGCCTGACGCCGAGCACCCAAAAGAATTTCCCATCTCTCGAGAACAATCCCCGTTAACAGACCAAAGGGGAACCACACCAATTTGTTCAACACTCCGATTAAATTAAAATCAGACAACAGATTTCACACACAACCACATAAAGGAAAATGGGTTTTGATTATTATATCTTTTCATCAATAAACTAAGCAGATTAATCCTTTACTACCAATATTTGTTTTTGTTTTTTTTTAAACATTTTCAAGATATTTTATGCGTATATTCCAATTTTTGAATTAATTTTAATAAGTTAGATATTTTTTTTTTCTCAATTTTCGTTTCAAACAGAAAAATGGTGAGACTGTCAAATGTGTTAAATTAAGATTAAAGGTCGTTTGTGACCCGATTATCACTAAAATAGAATGTAAATTATCTAGATGGAAAAATAAAATAATCTTAAAAAGGGTCGACTAATCCTCATTAAAAGTGCATTGTCATTATTCAATCTACTAAAGTATGACAGTGAAAATGAATAGAATAATGTGTAAATTTATATGGGGATATTCTAACTCATCGCCCTGTCACCTAGTTAGTTAAAATAAGGTTAAATGTATTAAAGATCATGGAAATCTAGATATTCGAGATCTTATTTCCTCGATCTAATAAAATTTTTATATCAAAATGATGTAATAGATTTGCAACATAGCCGAATAATTTTTGAACATCGATGATCAAATGTAAGTATGATAATAATTGATCTAGTTGGTTCACTAAAATTTCTAATTATTAAACGGGTTATAGAATTTGGAGAAAAATTTATTTTATGTGGAAAATTTTCCGTTAGTAGTCTAGATTTATTGTGGAGTATGACTTATTGATGAATTTTTGGAACGACATTTGGTATAGTGTCAAAAGTCTAGCTACGACGTATCATGAGCTTGTTTCCATTGTTGTATGTAAAAATGTTATAATTAAGGAATGTTTGATCATTGATCTAGTGGTTTCGCTAATCGAATTAAATATAGAAAAAGATACAACATTATGGAGAGTTTATCACATAATAGAGTTACTTTTGGTATGACGCAAACAAGTCTCCCCGCCTGAACAAAACGTTATTTATTGTCAATACATTGATATTTTTCATGTGGGGGCATTGTTACAACTACAAGTTGTTTGCTAAGATTAATTCAAATAATTTTTGTTGGATGAAAATTTGGGAGTCAAATATTTCATCCAAATTCTCGTTTTTTGGATATAGTGTTATTCACGATGAATTTTTTTACAGATTTTATATGCATGAAAACAAGGTTGTATTATGCTTAATCTTTGTCGTATGTGTCACGAGAATATTAAATCAACAACTCACTTACTATTGCATTGTCGATGGGTGATTAGTATCTAGAGTCTTTTGAGGAGTATCATTGAGATTCAATGGGTGATGTCTGAGTCTTTGAATAGTTGTTAAGAAATTTGGATTGATGCGACTAATAGGGTAGATCTACATATTTGAGTTATCATCCCAATTGTTTTTTGATAGCCTATATAGTTGTGAGAGAAATTGTCCAACTTTCAATTATCATAGTTGTCCGATGCGTATTATTTATAATGTTATTATTACGGTGTTTTATAAGATTCATTTTAAGCCTTTAATAAAAAAAAATTTCAAGTTATTATTCTTAAACTTATTACTTTTAATATATATGGATTTAAAAAAAACAAAAATCTAGGGGGATAAAATTATATATTATTTATCTATTTAAAGTCTTATATATGTTTTATTATGGGTGACAATTCAATTATAAATTATTGTTAAATAATATTTAAGGTTATATATATATATATTTATTTATTTGATTAATTTATTTTTTATTAATATAAATTTAATGTCACATTTTTGGAGTTTTTAAATTCGGTGCATCATAATCAGGTCAAACCCTACTTGAGAGGAATTAATTGACAAACTAGTCTCATCTTAAAATGTTAAATAAACTATATTATACTATTTGATTTTTTATAATTTTTAAAACTATAGTATTATATAATTAAAAAATTTACTAATTTTATTATATATGAACTATTTTTAAAAATATTAAAAAAATAAAATTAATATAAATTTTTAATTAAAAATAATAATTATATTTTAATATTTAAAATGACAATAGATTAAAGAATATTGTATTAATATCGTTTCATTTTATATATATATTTATTTTTAAAATAAATATAAATAATTTTAATTTTGCATAAAAATTGAGGTAAAATATATAAGTATATTTTATAAATTTAATAATAAATAATTAATTAAGTTATTTACATTTATTATAAATATTGATATTAATATAGGTTAAAAATAAATAATGATTAATACATAAATCATTTTATGGTGAATCAAAAATATATATTGATAATATATATTTTTTTAATTATATATATAAATAATATGTCTATTTTTTTAATTATCTAAAAAAAGCTTATAATTTTATATTACTCTCTTCTAACGTCATCTCCCATTCATCCTTACTTTTTATATTATTTTTAGATTCCTCTGTAAAATATTCAAACCATTAATTTTTTTTAATTAAATTTTCTTTTATTAACTATTATTTAATTATCTATTAAACATTTTATTTTATAGATATTAATTTCCTTTTATTTTATATCTTTATTTTTTCTAATATTTTTTATTTATTATAATTTAATAATTAATTTTTAATATAATTTAATATTTAGTTACCTATTACAATTTCATATAATTTTTTATAATTATTAAATTAATTTTTACTTAATTACTCTCTATATATATATATAACATTTATTTTTAAAATTATCAAACAAAACATCCAATATTTAATATAATAAATAGTAATTTCCATTTTTATAAATTAATATAAATATATTCATAAATATATATATATATATATATCACTATAAATATATTTAAAATTATTTAATAAATATCAAATAATTATTGATAAAAGTTGCAAACGAATTATTACAAATTATTTAATAAATTGAAAATAATTAATGTAAAAAAAAATAATTTATTAGAGAGATTTTTTTTTATGAATACAACATAAAGAATATCTTACACAAAATTTAAAATTCATTTTATAAATAGTATAAATATATTATATATATAATCATATACATTATTGATATATTATATATTTATAATTAACTTATAAATTTAAAACGAAAAGACCCATATTAAATATTTTTTTATGTATAAATTAAATAAATCATATATTTTAAATTAATATTTAATTATCTCTTATAATATTTATTTTATTATCATTTTATCTCTTCACGTATATTTAAAAAAAAATTATAGGTTAACCCTCCTTTATATATATATATATATTTATAAAATATTTCATTAAAAATTAAAATAATAGAAAAAAGAAGGATAAAAGAAAAAATATAATTTCTTAAAGAGAAAAAAAAAATCTGACAAAAAAAAATGTAAATAAAATTAAAAATAATTAATATGAAAAAAGAGAATTAATAAATTATTGGAAAAGAAGAAATATTATTGAGAATACTTAATTATTTATTATAATTTAATTATAATTACTTATTATAAGAAAAAAAAAATATAACTTATAATATAGAAAAGAGAAAAAATTTAAATTGATATTGAAGGGAGAGAAAAAGATGAATAAATATAAAAATGAATTAATGTAAAAAAAGAATAAAAAATTATTAAAGGGAGAAAGTGAAAGATTCTGGTAAATAATTAATTATTTATTATAATTTAATAATTAATGGCTTAATATAATAATAATATATATAAGAAAGTGAAAAAATAAAATTAATATAAGAAAAATAATAAATATTAAAAATAAATTAATGTGAAAAAAGGGAATTAGTTAAGAAAAAAATAATTCTCAATTAATGTTAAAGTAAATACTTTAAAAATTAATCAAAATAGTGTTGAGTTGTTCACTAGGCACCTATTAATATAAATAAAGATGTAAATTTAAAATTAATATTTCATTCCATAAAAGTTGATGACATAATGAAAATTAAAATCACTAGTAGAAAAAAGTCTTCTGTAACGACTAGTAGTAACTAATAGTAACGGCGCTCGAACGCTATTACTAATATTTTTTTATCAGTAACGGTTATAATAAACCGTTACTGTTATGAGGGCATCAGTAACGACTATATAAGACCGTTACGGTTAAGAACTTACAGTAACGAATATAGGGATTCACCGTTACAGATAATAGTGGCTTAAATTTTATTTGTCGAATTAAGGGTATCTATAACGGTTATTGTATAACCGTTACAGATAAGTCTTCACTTCACAGTTTTTGGAAAGGATATTAGTAACGGTTTTCCTCCAACGCCGTTACTAATGTTGTATCTGTAACGGGATGAGATGATTGAGATGAGGGAGCAGATGAACTTCATATTATCCTTAATTCCCGTTAACGCTCGTCTTCCACGTCCACCTGCCCCTCCCACTAGAGATGATGCCCTCCCGCTTGAATTCAGATTAGTTGAAGTTTTATGTAGTTTTTGAAATGTACGTGTTATTTGAAGTACGTTAATTAATGGTTTTTGTGGATTTATGATATGATTGTAGTTTATGGATGAATTGTAGTTTGTGGATGATTGTTGTTTTAAATTGATGATTGTGGTTTTTGGTTATTGATGATTGTTGTTTTTGGTTATTGATGATTGTTATATAGTTACAAATATGAAAAAAAACGATTATTGTTTAGTAACGGTTTTATGCATTAAAAAACTGTTACTATAAGTTTGTCTGTAACGGTTTAACAAAACCGTCATTGAAACTTCACAGGCATCAGTAACGATTTTCGAAAACCGTTACTGATAGTCATTAGACAACAGTAACGATTTTGACTCGGCTAGAACCGTTATTGTTGTCCGATGACTTTCAGTAACGGCATTCAAAAACTGTTACTGATGTCGAATGCCTTTCAGTAACGGTTTTAACTCGGCTAGAACCGTTACTGTTGTCCAATGACTGTCATTAACGATTTTCGAAAGTTGTTACTGATGCCTGTGAAGTTTCAGTAACAGTCGTGTCTGTAACGAATGGTAACGGTTTTATTTGTCGTTACAGATAGGTATCAGTAACGGCCTTTGATGCTTTCAGTAACGGTTTTCGCCCTTATTGATATATCTTTTTCTACTAGTGAATCCTCTCTCTTAATATATTATTATTATTATTATAAAAGGTCCAACAAATTTTGTATTAGAATAAGAACCCAAACACCACCACGACGACCACTACCTTTACTAATTTAATCCGATGAATCGCTCTTTACTAGCTAGCCACCACAGTTAATGAAGAGTAGACATGATCCTCTGAATCCTTTGAGACATCAAGTTGTTTATGTATTCAATCAACTCCATCGAGATGTTCATATTTTTTGGACTATTCTACGTCAATATTTGGAACGCAACTGTTATTATACATGAATCATCTTCCTCCTTCTCGCATTCTCTCGTCGTCGGCCTTTTGATATTCGGGATGATGGAAAATCCATTCGGAAGTATCTCCACCGAGCTCGATTCCTGGACGCTCATTACCACCTGCATCACCGGTATATATATATAAGTTTACCATCCCAAACACTATCATGGATCCCGACTCGTCTGATTGTGTCTCTTGCACTATAGGCACAACCTTTTGATTATTTTTATCAATTAAAACCTAATTAACAAACAATCAAACAATCAATGAATATTTAATGGGGCCGGTGATATTGTTCGGTAGACTAATTGTTAGGAATTTCAAGTTGAATAATACTTTCCTATTGAAACCAATTGATCTGATTAATTTCACAAGTCAACCAAATCATACTAGCAGATCAGCAAAGTAATAAAGAACACCAGATTTACGTGGAAAACCCTCTCAACACGGAGGGTAAAAAACCATGGGGCAAAACCAACAGATTTCACTAATCAGTAAGAAACCGATACAATTGTTCTTCTCAACTTTAAATCTAAAGTTGAGGTATACATACAGAGAAACTAATTTCATTCAAACCCAAACAAATCTAGGTTTGAGAAAACATGAAATTCCCTTTACAAATAAGAGAGAAAAGAACCTGAGGGTAATCAAGACAAAGAAGGTGATACTCTGTTCTCCTTCTCTTCTTCTTCCTCTATATCTTCTTCTCTTCTTCTTCCTCTGTATTTTCTTCACTCTGTTTCTTTTGATCTCTTCACAGAACTCTCACTGAAAATTGTGATAGAGAAAGAAACAAAATTAGAATTTATTTGGTTTTTATATTGCCTAATTGAGTTGGACCCATAAGACCCAATACTAATTAAATATATACACCGTCATGCGAAGAAGAGAGACACGGTTGAGTTCATCGTCATGATTGCTCTTGTCTATTCGAGTCAACACTTGTATTGACATGGTGTAAAGTATCTCCTCCCATTCTCCCCTTCTATGTTTATTGCTTAGGAAATCAAACACATACAGATGGGAAAGGGGCATCCAGACCAAATTTGTGGCACACACCACCACCCCGGTTGGCTCACCTGGATTATCGATTTTATTGCGTATAGTCTGGTTTCCGGCTTGGACTAGCTGCCATTGGTGCACAGTCTAGCATAAAGTGAAACCGAAGCTACGCACTATTCTATTAGCCATGCTAACCATACTTCTAAAAGTGGAATTTGGGGTCACAAAACGGTCATTTTCGGACAAATTTATATATATATATATATATATTATTAATATATATACACATAATTTATATAATTTTAAAATATATTTATTCATTGATAATTTACCAAATTTAATAATTAATAAAAAATATTATATTAATATATGTAAAATTATATAATTTAAAATATATATATTATTTGATATATATATTATTTGTGTAGTTGTTTTGACTTCAAATATATATATATATATATATAATGTATTTCAGTTTTTCTTATATAACTTTGAGTCAATTTATAAATATATAATATGATATTAAATATATTTAATTTTTTAATTTGATTTAATTGAGATGTAACTAATTATAATTTTAATATTGAATAAAATAATATTTAAAATATAAATTTGTTTAAATATAAATAACTTTTAATGATTTTTTATTTATATTAAAAAATAAAAATATAATAAAATAGTTTTTGATAAAAAAAAATAAAATAAATATCTATAAACAATTAAAATGAAATATAAATATATATATATATATATATATATATATATATATATATAAAAGTTAAAAACTAGTAATAACTAAAAAGTAATAATGTTATATATATATATATATGAAGGGTTAAATAAGTCAATTTTTAATAGTATATAAGTATATATAAATTATTAGTTAATATATTTTAATGATATCAAAAATAATACATAAGCTGTGTTTAATAACTTAACTTATTACTTAATTGAATATAATAAGGACTTATTTAAAATAAGTAAATTTGATAACACATATTTATAATCACTCATTTCTATAGAATTAAGTGAAAACACGTTAAAAATAATAAGTTTAAATATAAAGTTTATTTTAAAAGAAGAAAAAAACTTAACGTCATTACTCTAAAAAAAATCGTCAAAAAAAGTCCGCTATATCCTTTTAAATTTAATAAAGTTAGTGTTATATATTATAAAGTCGTATTATTTTTTTATTTTTTTCTCCGTTTTATTTTCTTTGATGATAATTCATTTAACTATTTTTATAAGATTATTTTTAAATATTAAAAAATAAAAATATGATTATATCTAAATTAATTATTAAATAAAAAATATAATATATATATCATTAACTCGTATTTAATGCTATATATAAATTTAAATTATTAGTTTAATTTTCATAATGTAAGGATAACAAATTTCCATTTCTATATCATAATCTCTTTAATTATATTTTACGAACGTTATTAATTAAAAATAGAATTATATCTAAATTAATTGTAAAATAATATATATATATATATATATATATATATATATATATATATATATATATAATCTCTCATATTTATTGATATATTTTTCAATTTTTTCTCATTTATAATTAAACAAACTTTCTTCCTCTAAAATAAATATATTTTTTTATTATCTCTTTTATATATATATTTTTATATTTATATTTATATTTGTTAGTCTCTTTTATTTATATATATTAAGTTAACAAATTATAATTTAATATACTAGTTAACAAAATATAATATTTATTTTAATTTTTTTTATTTAATATATTAAATTATACACTTCAATATATTAAGTTTATTAACTAATATAAGTAATAATATAATAGTTTAGATGTATTTGTTCGGATATTAAATTTAAATATTATCAAATATTGAATACTTAAATTTTAAATGTTCTTATTTGTCAATTTAAATACGTAATTATATTAATATAACTAGCTATTTATTTTAAATGGGCAGAATTTAATCGTGTTAAATTTTTTCTTTCTTTTTCTTACATACATATCATCTCTAATTTTAAATTAACTCCTTATATTTTATTAAAAAAAATTATTTAATCTTATATTTACAAATTATTTAATTTATTTCAAAATTTACATATTATTTTAATTTATATTATAAATTATTTGAATAAATTATTAATAATTGTACATGACATTTCATTAATTCTAATCCAATCAAAAATCAAGAAAAACTATACATTAATTATTAAAGTTATATTTATTTTATTATATTAGTCAAATTTTCAAATAGTTTTCTATTATTTAATTTTTCAGTTATATAAACTATTTAAAATTATAATTATATATATAATTTATTTTTATTTTTGAAAAAAATATATGTATATTAAAAATAATAAAAATCTTTATAAAAATAATCAAAATAAAAATGAGCTTAAGTTCTCTAAAAAAACGATTAACTCACTAAAACTCTACTCTTTTTCAGAAGAATATTAAAAATGTTATAATAATAACATTATAAATGATAATATGACGATAATTTAAAGTTCCAAACTTTTCAGTAACTATCCAAAGACTCAGTTATTCAATTGAATCTCATTAATACTCCACAAAAGACTTCAGATACTAGCTACCCATGAACAATGCAAAAATAAGTGAGTTATCGGTTCAACCTCGTGACACATTCGACTAACCATAATACAAATTTTTTCATGCATATATATCTTCCGTAAAAATTTAATCGTGAATACCGCTACAACCAAATAACAAAATATTTGATGGAATATTTTGATTCACAAAGTTTTTCCCAACAAAAATTATATGAAATAATCTTAGCGAATAAC
This sequence comes from Impatiens glandulifera, assembly GCF_907164915.1. Lineage (NCBI taxonomy): Eukaryota > Viridiplantae > Streptophyta > Magnoliopsida > Ericales > Balsaminaceae > Impatiens > Impatiens glandulifera. Next base: position 63,450,375 of record NC_061863.1, read on the forward strand.
TTGTAGCAATCTCTCACATAAAAATTATTCATGTCTAGCTAGTATAGAAATTATTCATGGCTAGCTAGGGCTGTGCAAGAAAACCGAAAAATAGAAAACCCAATAGAACTGATAGCTTATCGGTTTTATTTTATCGGTTTATTGGTTAACTGGTTCTAACGGTTCAATTTTCGGTTGAACTATTTTTCTAACGGTTTAACCGGTAAACGATAATAATTTAATCATATATATTTATATTAGTTATGTTGTAAATATTAGATATATTATAAATAATATATATATATATATATATATATTAGTTTTTTTTAATTTTAAATTATAATTTGTATATAATTATTTTTAAAAACTCTAATTTATATCGTTATTAATTTAAAAATAGATACTTTTTAAATATATTATATTGTTAGAATAATATAATATATTATAAATATTTCTAAATATATCTATCAAATATTATTATAATATACTATATTAAAACAATAATATAATATAAATAAAAAATTGAGAATAACATAAAAGTACGACACAAAAATAAAAAATCATTTAATAAGTTTAATACTTTATTTAAAAAAAATTGAATTATCGGTTCACGGTTAAATTGGTACCGACCGGAACCAATGGTTCCAAAATCGATAAAACCCGATACCAATACTGAACAGTTAACTAGTTTGTAAAATAAGAGGTAAAATAAGACTTAATCGAAACTGTTTAACTGGTTAACCGGTTACCGACCGGTTGAACTCTCCTATGTCTAGCCAACGCATAATGTCTTGTTTAAACCTTGAATCATACTCAAATTAAAACGCTATTATGGGACAAACTCTACCTCATACTTAATATTCTTCTATATCTAATTTGGATAGCGAAATCACTAGACCGAGTATCAAACATATCATTAATGCAAATAAATTTATGATACGTCGTAACTAGACTTTTGACACTACATTCAAGAACGAATCTAGATTTTTTTTTTCACTGGGCTGAAAAGATTATAAGTATTACACTAATACTGGTAATAAGTGGACATATTAATCAAACCAATATATATACCCTTACTAAATAAAATATACGAAATCAAATAAAAGATAAGAATACTTAATTTAAAAAACAAATTTATAAATTTAAATATATAAGAAAAATTAGGTTAAGAAAACTTGAGACGTTAAATTAATTAGGTTTTAAATAAGAAAATTTTCACTATATAAAAAATAATATGAAAATATTTAGTGATTTCAGCCTAGTTTTGTGAAAATATATAAAAAAACATGAAAAAAAGAATAAAAACACAAAATCGTGGCAAAAACAGATTATCGAGTGAATAGACACTCGAGAAGATGACTTTTATAGAATATTAATGCCTATAAATAGTTTTGTAATAATAAATAATTTATTTATTTAAATACCTAATCAAATCAAGATAAATATTTTAACTTGTTTATGAATATTAATTTATAATCTTTTATAAAATTTTGAAACAGTTTAAAATTAATAAATATAAAAGACTATTTTATTCTTATATTTATATAAATTATTATTTTAATCTTTATATTATAAATAATTTATTATTATTAATTATATTGAAATTAATAAAAAAAATAATATATAATTATCATATAAATGTAATTTTAAAATAAATAATATTATAATTTATATTATTATATATATATTGTTTTTATATTTTAAGTTATATAAATAAATTTTATTTATATATTAATTAAAATTTATGAAAATTTATGTATTATTATAAATATTTGTATATTAGAAATTGTTGTTGGTATAAAATAAAATATTAATAATATAGAATAATTTTATTAAAATTAGAATAATATAATAAAAAATTAAAATTGTATTATGAAAAAGTGAGGAGGATAAGGTTTGATCACCTGATCCTTATATAGTTAAATTTCAAAGCAAAAACTTGATAGAAACTTATTTATTAAACAAATATATATAACTATATATAAACTGTTTTAAAAAAGTTATCCTGGGCAAGAAACTTCCGCAGTCCCAAAACTAATTGAACAAACATGATCCTAATGAATCTAAAGATTAGATACGAAAAGTTTTTCACATAAAATAAATTCCCTTAATTAGACATTTCGGTGAGCATATATATATTTATAATTATTAATATATATTTATATATATACCTAATTTATATAATATATTATGTCACATTTAAATATATTTTTATATATATATAAAATAAATTGTGTTATTTATATAATGCGTCATTTTTCTTGGTTTTTAATTGTATTACGTACATCAAATTATTAATAATTTATTAAAATAATTTCTAATATTTAATGAAACAATATTTAAAATTTGAATTGATTTAAATTTAAATATTTATAAATATAAGATAAAAAAAAATTATGAATGAGTAAGATTTTGTTTATATTAAAAAAATAAATTTAAATAAACTTATTTTGAATTATAAGTCAGTTTCTAATAGTATATATGTCTAAATAAGTTTGTTATAAAATAATTTTTTATTTAAAACAAAATGAATTAAGGAAGAAAGTTATAGAAGAAGAATATATAATTTTTTAAATTCATATATTTTGGTTCAATTTTAAGATGAATGTTAGATTAATAAACTAAGTGAATTAAAGAATCTAAGAATTAACTTCATATAATAAATAAAATTCAAATATTTATTAAAATGTAAATTATTTTATTTAAATTATAATTAATTTGTACATTAAAATTTTGAATTTATATAAAAGTCTAGAAAATTATTCTCATTATGAAATTTGATGATATTTCATTATTAAATTAAATGTGTATTTTAATTCATTATAATTAAAATTATCTATTAAATTCTAAAGTTGTTATATTCTTAATGATATTTAATGACTTTAATGAAATTAAATAAAAATATAATCCATTTTATTTATATTCATACAAATATTTTTTTTTATATAATTATAATTAATTTATAAAAAGTTATTATCTTTAAAGATTTATATATAGTCTATTCTTTTACTAAGAGTTCAAAGACTTGAACAAAAAAATTTAAAAGAATTATAAGAACGGACTAATAAGTTGTCAACAACAAGTAAATAAAATTTATTATCTTTATATCTATATTTTTACCAAGAACTTGTAAAATTAAACAAAACCAAAATTAGAATAGTTATTAGAATATAATAAGATATAAACAACAAGTGAGAACAATATTATTTATTCTACCCGACAATTTTTTCTTAGTAAAAGATTCGCTAAAAAAAGGATCACCAACTTCTTAAAGATTGTTAATTTACCACCTTTAATTTATAAATCGGTGCTCAAACATCCATAAAATAAAACTACCCTTATCATACACTATTAGTCTTTATAAATTGGTTTACAACCTTTAATTTCAAATTGAATACTCTTCAAGTATTCACTCATATTGCTTCAACTAAATCTAATTATGAATTGTATCAAAATAAGTTTGACTAGAAACTCAAGGGGACTAGTAATATTGTAAAATTATTGTTTAAAAGTTAAGGATAAAATGTTAAGAGTCATTAAGAACATAAACAATATATAAGTAATCAATTTAAATGTTGGTACTAAAACTATTACAAATATTATTATGATAAGTAAAAAAATGTTAATAACTAGACATCTTCCTACTACATTATATCATCTAATTATTTCGGTTTAAGAAAACAATTTTACAGCTAAAATTAATACAAATTAGTTATCCAAGTTCCAAAAAAAATACATGACAAACAACGAAATAAAATATTTAAAATACAAAAGTGAAAAAATATATAAGTCCATTCAAAAAACTTTCAAAACAATTATTGATAAGACGTCAAACAACAAAAATTAACATCGATCTCATTAATACGGAGATATTAGTTAGAATACTGTCACTTAAGCATCCACAATCAAATATAGTGTCAACTTCTAAAAGTGTACAAAGTTCATGAAATCAAATTCAACAAAATCTAAAATTTGACCTCATTATGGATTTATCAATGAAGAATTATACACCAACAATCTTTATGGAAGTTTAAAGAGCCTTTTAAAAATATATTATTTTATAATATTCATCGTCACAATTATTTTCAAAAAGTTATCGAAACAATAGTAAACTTGATTTTTATTTGGTGTATATGAAAAGTCAATGTATAACCTTTTTAAAAGTAAACAGCTGTAAAGAAAAAAAAAATATTTGTTTATTGGTTTTTTTTCATTTTTTATTCTTTTTCATACCAAATTGCTATACAATATTTGTCAAAAGGTACTTTAATATATATTTTAGTTATAAAAATATTATTATATCTATAAATTCAATGAAAAAGTCCTAAATAGAGGGTTGGTAGATAAAAGCAAAAATGTTACTGTAATAAGATAATAAGATAGATAATCAACTTGAGTTCGATATAAACTATAATATATCTATAAAGACATCTCTTTATGTATAATAAAAACATCAAAGAGAAGATCACTCATTTCTCTCTATCTATACCATGTAGAAGAGTAGAATAGCCTTCTTACTCAAATGTAAGTTAACATTTCCTTGTGTTTTTATATATACCAGCTGAAAAATATGTCTTCTTTTTTCATCTATACCCAGAAGAAGATTAGAATAGCCTTCTTTCTCCTTTTTATGTATACCAGCTGAAAGTTTTCTTGATTATTGACTCCTAGGCAGGAGTTGTCAACATCATAAGACTAGGGATTCACATTTTAATTAGTGTGTGTTTTAGGATTTTCAATTTAGCTGGGTTGAGTTCTAATCAATGATGGATTGGTTGGATCTAAATTTTGATACAAAACTAGCTAGGGTTTCACATTTTAGTTTGTGTGTGTTTATAAATTGAAGTTAAATATAAATATTGTTACAGAATTCGGATATCACTGGTCAAGGGCTTACCTGAAATGGAAAGAATTGAAGAATTAGGGAACGGTAATAATAATGAAGGGAGCGGTTCAAATGAGAATGGCATAATACCTACGAGGACGAGGAGGAGACATAGATCGTACCATAGAAATACTCCTTCTCAAATTAAGGAACTTGAGAAGTAAAAATCACTTTCCCTTTCTCTATTTATCTCCAATGCAACGTTGATAAATAATTTTATTCAATATTTAGTTTATTTAGAATAAATCAACATCCGGACGAACAACAAAGGCGCGAACTGGGTACAAGAATATCATTAAAGACTAGACAAATTCAATTTTGGTTTCAAAACAAACGATCTAATTTGAAGGTAATAATAATATAAAATTGATATAACTGTGAGAGGGAGAGTTTGATAATCTTTAATTATTCTTGGCATTGAAAATATATAATATGCAGGCACAATTAGGACGTCACGAGAATATCCTTCTCAAACAAAATAAGACAAATATTCAACTTGAAAACCATAAGCTGAAAGAGACGTTAAAGACTGCTCTTTGCACCAAGTGCAACGGATCACTGAATCCATCTGATTACAACTCTGTCGAGGAATATCGTCTGAGACTCCAGATCCACCGTCTCACCGAGGAATTAAGCAAGATGACAGCGCTAGCACAAAGATGCCTTGGAAGGCCAATAATGTCTTTTGACCTATCAAACTCCGCTCCCATTGGACAAGTACCTGCAGCTCCTCCTCTTCCTCCTGTTATGCCAACAATTTCCTTGGCAGGAGTACTCGACGTGAGTCAAAACCAGATTGAAAATTCACCATTTCTCGAGCTCGCCGAGAAAGCAATGGAGGAATTGACTAAACTAGTTAGCGTAAACGCTCCTCTATGGACACAGACCGGATGCGAAGGAGGAGGAGGAGGTGCCGTGGAATATCTAAACCTGGAAGAGTACATCAAATCATTCCCTCCTTGTTTTGAAACAAAGCCCGACAAAAATTCTACACGTTATGCCACAAGGGCATCCGGCATTGTTGCGGCCAAAAGCTCGTCCATCCTAAATTCCTTGATGAATGAAGTAAGTATATATATACTATTCCTTATGTTGGTGGGTTCATGCTATCTTCCTAAATTCAATATATAAAAAATATATACATACTAGTTCTTAAAACCATTTATTTATATATCAAATAATGTAACCATGCATTGTTTCTTGTACGTGGTCGAGTAGAATCAATGGCCGGATTTATTTCCATGCATTATTGGTAAGACTTCTATCATAGATGTCCTAATACAGGCAGGCAACAGAAACTTACAAATGGTAATTTTCTTATTACAACGTTTTATCAAGCTTTAATGAAAACTATATGTATGATTAATTGTTTTTCTCTTCTTAATTTTGTAGATGGATGCTGAGCTACAAGCGCTATCTCCTATTGTTCCTGTTTGGAAAGTGAAGTTTCTTCGATTCTGCAGACAGATTGCGGAGGGAGTGTGGGGAATGGTGGACGTGTCGATTGAAACTAGCGGAATTGTTAATTGTAGGAGGTTCCCTTCTGGATGTGTTTTGCAAGATATTCTCAATGGTTGTTCTAGGGTAAATATATAACTATCTATAATTATTAGAATGTTACCACCATATATAATATATTAGTAGTTTATTTTTTTCCTAGCTAGCTAGTATTGATTTTTGTGAGGGATGTTTTTCAGGTGACATGGGTGGAGCATTTGGATTGCGAAGAGAACGACGTCAAGGTTATTCATCCATTAGGAGTCATGAGTTGTAGTTCGTCTTTTGGTGCTCAAAGGTGGCTTGCCTCACTTCAAAGACAATGCCTATGCTTGGCGATAATCTCGTCTCCTCCAGCCTCCACTCAGGATCGAGCTAGTGGTAATATTTTTATTCATCATGTCCTCTCGTTAGAGTACTGAAATAACTGGTCATGTTCTCGGTGTCATGAAATCATTTACACAAGTTGTTAGTATTCGTGTTAGTATATCAGTTATTTTTTTGCATGAGGCCGGCTTCCCTCTTTATCTCACTTGATCACAATTTCTCCTATGTGTGCATGTTTAGTTCTTTTCACAGGGATGGTTAGTCATTTCACTAAGAGAAGCATGGTTAGTATGGCTCATAGAATGGTGCGTAGCTTCGGTTTCGGTTTATGCTCGACTGTGCACCAATGGCAGCTAGTCCAAGCCGGGGAAACCAGGCTGACTGTACGCAATAACATGGACAATCCAGGTGAGCCAACCGGGGTGGTGGTGTGTGCCACAAATTCGGTCTGGATGCCCCTTTCCCATCTACGTGTGTTTGATTTCCTAAGCAATAAAGATAGAAGGGGAGAATGGGAGGATGTACATTACACCATGCCAATACAAGAGCTGGCTCGAATCGATAAGAGCAATGACGACGAACTCAACCGTGTCTCTTTTCTTCACACGACGGTACGTACTATATATATATACTATTTAATAATAATTAGTCTACCGAGCAATATCACCCCATTAAATATTCATTGATTGTTTGTTAATTAGGTTTTAATTGATAAAAATAATCAAAAGGTTGTGCCTATAGTGCAAGAGACACAATCAGACGAGTCGGGATCCATGATAGTGTATGGGATGGTGAACTTACCGGTGATGCAGGTGGTGATGAGCGGTCAGGATTCGAGCTCGGTGGAGATACTTCCGAATGGATTTTCCATCATCCCGAATATCAAAAGGCCGGCGACGAGAGAATGCGTGAAGGAGGAGGATGATTCGTGTATGATGACAGTTGCGTTCCAAATATTGACGAAGAATAGTCCCGGAAATATGAACATCTCGATGGAACTGATTGAATACATAAACAACTTGATGTCTCAAAGGATTCAGAGGATCAGATCTGCTCTTCATTGTGGCTAGCTAACTAGCTAGTTAGTAAAGTTAGTGGTCGCTGTGGTGGTGTTTCGGGTTCTTATTCTAATACAAAACTTGCTGGACCATTTATTATATTAAGAGAGAGGATTTTAATTTTCATTATGTCATCAACTTTTATGGTTATAATTACAATTTTATTTACTTTAATAGGCGTCTAGTGAACAACTAAACACTATTTTAATTATTTTTTAAAGTATTTACTTCAACATTAATTGAGAATTATTTTTTTCTTAATTAATTCCCTTTTTCATATTAATTTATTATTAAAATTTATTCTTTTTCTTATATTAATTTTATTTTTTCACTTTCTTGTATATATATATTATTATTATATTAGGCCATTAATTATTAGATTATAATAAATAATTAATTGTTTACATGAATCTTTCACTTTCTCTTTTTAATAATTTCTTATTCTTTTTTTACATTAATTCATTCTTATATTTATTCTTCTTTTTTCTCTCCCTTCTATATCAATTTAATGTTTTTCTTTTTTCTCTAATTGATTTAAAAAAAATATATATCTTCAGTCTTAATTTTTTTTTTTTAAAAAAAAATTATATATTTCACTTATCATTTTCTTTTATTATTTTAATTTATAAATAAATAATTTATAAATATATATATATATATAATAAAGGAACGGTTAAAATGATATATTAAAGTATACGTGGAGAATAAAATGATAATAAAATAAATATTAATTAAGGATTAAAAGAGATAATTAATTATTGATTAATAATATAGGATTTATTTACTTGGTGATTTAAACTTAAGTAGTATTATTATTATATATATAAGAAGGAATAAATTATAATAATTTATTAAATTATTTTATAATATAAAATTAAATAATATTTAAATTTTAAATAATTTGTAAATGTATGATTAAATATTTGAATGAAAGGATAAGATTTTATTGATTTTGAAAATATAAATATATTATTAACTAATTTTAATAGAAAAAACAAATTATTAAAAGAATGAAAAATGAAGTCATTGAATAACTTGAATTTTATGAAGGTTAAAAACTCTCTTAATTTGGATGGGTGTAATTGGAATTAATAGAATTTTAATTCCAATTTATTTATTGAGAATCGGCGCTTGAGTTTTAATTCAATTTATATATTTGAAAATTATAAAATTATAATTTTTATATTTATATTTAAAAAATATATAAACTTTGTAAATCTATTTAATTAAAATTTTGGTTAACATAACCAATTAATATAGTTTAAGTGTTAAAAAAAATTAAGTTTTGATTTTTATTATGAAAATATCAGTTCTCAACATGTTAACTTCAAATATTTAAAAAAAAAATATCGGTAGACATTTTAACCTTGTAAATTCAAAAAAACAAAATATCGGTTCTAACATTTAACTTCCTAAATTAAATATATATTCAAATGTTCTTACTAAATTAAAAAGAAAAAAATTCATCAATTTATATTTTAACATCATAAATTCAAAAAATAATTATCGATGGAAGATTTAATCGTGTTTTAAATGATAAAATAATAAATTATTTTGTTTGAAAAAACATAAAATAAAATTTAAAATTACAATTTCGAGTTAAAAAGAATGAATTTGAGAATGGTAAAATTAAGTATATTGAATTCTATTTGAATTAGACACTCCAATTTCAATTTCAATGTAAATTTCATAATCATTTTTTTCTTGGCTTCTCCGATGACATGTTTTCATCGAAAGGTGTCTCGTTTTTCTTTCCACCACTTAGATTTGAATTGATATTGTGTTTTTTTCGATACGATACCTTGTTTAGTCTAAATCGTATTTTTCATAAAAGTCTGAATAATATTCTCAATTGTTGATGGGTGTTTACTATTCATACTTTTCAATTTTTTTTAATTATTTTTCGAGTTCGTATATGTCTCCTTCTTAACAGCAGAAGAGATGAAGGTATCGAATTTAAAAAAAAAATTTATTTTTCTAATAAAAATTCACTAAAACAGATCCTCTTATAAGGTATACTTTTATTATGTCGTTTAATTGTTTTGTTTACTTATTCTACTCTCCATCACTTATCGTTACAAAATTTTGGAGTCATTTTCAAGAATTCACAAGATGGTTGGATATTCTTTTTTTAGAATTTTAATTATTACAATTATTTTATATTATTATTTAATATCTATATTTTTATTTAGTTTTTTTTAAAAATTTTTTTAATATTATTTTACAATTTAATTTTTGTAACAAGTTATTTGAATTAATAATAATTAATTATATTTAAAAATATATATATAACTTGAATTATGTGAGTTAAATGAACTAAATTTTATATCAACTTAATAACTATTTATACACTAACTAAGTGATTTGTTTTTTCAAAAAAAATATATATTCCACAGGATTGGTAAGTACAATGTCTGCTTCATTTTTATTTCAATTTTTTTATTATGAATTAATTTTCATTAAATTTAATTAAATAAAAATTACATATAAAAAATTTAATTTGTAAATAATACAAGATAATGTCGACGCGATTTATTGAGGATTTTTCCTAATACGAACTCATTTAAATTATTGAATTATGACTATTGTAGTAGAGTAAGCCTAACGAATCAATGAAATGGTGTCGGAAGAATGACTACCAAAAATTTTGAGCGGCATTTAAAATTATTCTTAGTCGGGTTGATAAACAACGCCTGAAAAGGTCCCACTAAATAAAAATTGATCATTTACATATATTACCGAAATAATAAGAAATTTATACAAATAATGGGAAGATACATGCAAGAGCTCATCCATAGATCAAATCAAGTAACTTTTTATTGAAAAAAAATGAAAAATACAGATTTGATTATTTCGTATCCATTGCTGCTAAGAAAGGGGCGGACACAGACTCAAAAAAGAATCACCAACACAATCGAAAGGTATGAACAACAAATTAACGACTCTCCGACGATTGAGAATATTATTCTATTATAAAAATCCAAAATGAAAAAACCGATACAGTTAAATAGGATTTTGAATCGAACAAAAACGCAACATTAACTCAAATCTAAGTGATTAAAAAAAAAGACAACTCCAATGTTAAAAAAAATCATTGAAATCCAAGAAAATTTATCCTATCAACTTCTTTATAAAAATAATTTTCAATATATATATATATATATATATATTCCTTTTTTTTATGTACCAAATCTCCTACTTACTATTTTTTATACCGAAAAAAAAAATACATATATATAAATAAAGTAATTATATTTAAATTTAAAGGATAAATTAATTACTTTTTAAGTAGTTTTATTAGTTTTTTTTAAATTTTAAAATAAATTAGACATTAGGTTATATGTGTGACTAATTATAAAATTGTGTTAGAAGATTAGGGGCAAGAGTGTGTTATTTTACAATTGATTTTGCCTTTCTCTCTCTCTCTCTTATGAAATAGACGGTTCCTCTGCAATTTGTCTTTCGCTTTTTCCAAATCGGTTGAAAGATATCGACGGCTCTCTAATCCTTGCTGCCGGATCAGCAAGTAATGATAACAACGTTGACGGTGTAGGCGTGTCTATTGGTGGTCGGTCGGTCGTCCGTATTTTTACAATCGCTCGTGGTCGATGCTATTTGAAGAATTGCTCAGGTGATTAGAGTCGAGCGAAGACCGGTCGAACGCTCACTTTTCCTTGTTTCCTTTAAGCAGGTTTCAATTCCCTGTCTCTTTGTCGAATGAGTTTGGTGTAATTAAGGCTTTCATTGTCGTATCGTGACAGATCTGAACGAATTTATCGCTGCTGCTGCTGCGTCACTATTTTAAAATTCAAGAACAAAGGGATCTTCATGAAGTAGAAGAAGAAGAAGAAGCATGGTGTTGTTGGACTTAAACTCAGAATCATCGCCACAGAGACTGAGTTTTTGGAAATCCTGACCTGCTAACTAAGAACTGTGAGTTTACTTATTGCTTTCTTTCAATTTCAAAATTATTTCAGGTCATAAATTACTAGATCATATGATATGATAGTTATAGGGCCGGTATCATCATCTATTTAAATATGAAGGCCAAACTAAATTCAATAATTATATACTTGACTACTCTAAACAAATCCCATGCAAAAAAACAGAGTCCAATGTTTGCTAGCTAGCCACAATGAAAAACAGATTTTATCCTCTTAATCCTGCGAGACACAAGATTGTTCATGGTTTCGATCGACTCCATGGAGATGTTCATGTTTCCGGGGTTATTCGTCGTCAATATTTGGAACGCCACTGTCATCAAACACGATTCCTCCTCGCTTTCATCCCGTTTGATATTCGGAATGAAAGTAAACCCGACGACGGAAGTATCTCCAACGAACTTGAATCCCCACCTCTCATCGCCACCTTCATTGCCGGCATGTCCACCGCTGCATACACTATCATGGACCCCGATGCATCTGATTGTGCCTCTTGTAATATAAGCACATCATTTTGATTCATGTTTGATATTTCCTAATAAACATACATAACCAACCAACCAATAAATTAATTAATAAATACTTCATGTGATTATTCGAAAGACTAGACTTACAGTCTTTCGAAGAAGTGACACGCGGTTGAGTTCGTCCACATTGCTCTTGCTGATCCAAACCAACTCTTGCATTGGATTGGCATTATCTAACTCATCCCACTCTCCCCTTAACTGTTTATTCTTCAGAAATTCAAACAAGCGTTGATGGGAAACGGGCATCCAGACGGAATTTGTGGCACTCAGCACCACCCCAATTGGCTCACCGAGATTATTGATATTGTTATCACGTACAGAAAGCCTTGTTTCCCCGGCTTGGACTAGCTGCCATTGGTGCACAGTCGAGCATAAACCGAAACCAAAACTACGCATCATTCTATGAGCCATACCAACCATGCTTCTCTTGGCCAACTCACTAATCATTTCTGAAAAAAGGATTTAAACCATTTCACCAATCAAGCGATTGATTGCGAAAGCCATGCTAAATTGCAAAATACTAATTTATCCGCTAACTAAACATTACCACTAGTTCGAGCATGATGAGTGGAAACAGGAGGTGACCTGACAATAGCCAAGCATCGGTATTGTCTTTGAAGAGAGGCAAGCCACCTTTGAGCACTGAAAGACGGCGAACTACAACCTACTACTAATGGATGACTAATCTCGTCCTCTTTGTATACCAAATGCTCTATCCACGTAACCTAAAAACCAATATTCTTAGAATTTAATTATTATGGTGGCATATAAAATAATTCTAATAAAAACATACCTTGGAGCAATTGCCATTGGGCATATCTTGCACAATACAACCAGAAGGAAACCTAGTACAATTTAAAAATGCCGAAACTTCATGGCAGCGTTCAACGGACACGTCCACCATTGCCCACACTCCTTCCGCAAGCTGTCTGCAGAACCGAAGAAACTTCACTCGCAGAATAGGGACCAGAGGCGACAGCGGTTGTAGCTCAACATACATCTACAAAATGGGGAAAATATTGATGCATATTCATCACTTAAAAGGTCAATGTATCTATTGGAATAAGAGAATTACCATTTGCAAGGTTCTATTGTCTGTCTGAATTATGTCTATAGTGACACTCTTACCAATGATGCATGGGAATAAATCTACCCATTGATTCTACATAATATCCACAATAAATAAATGGTTAAATGATTTGCTTAACATAAAATAAATGGCTTTAAGAAATGACTAGTATACTTACTTGATCCATCAAGGCATGGAGGATCGAGGAGCTGTTGGCAACAACCGTGCCAGATGCCCTAGTGGCATAATGAGTAGAATTTGGATCGGGTTTGATTTCTAAACAAGGAGGGCACGATTTAACGTACTCTTTTAGGTTTAGTGATTCCATGACTCCTACTCCAGTTCCTCCTTGCCCAGATGTTTGTATCCATAGAGGATAATTTACATTAACTAGTTTGGCCAATTCGTTGAGCGCTTTCTCAGCGAGCCGGAGAAAATGCGACTTTCCAAATGAGTTGTGGTTAATGATGGTATTGGTTAGAGGAGGAGACATAGATCTTTGTGGTAGAGCAGACGCCCTGTTTATTTCATCTCTCAAACGGTGGTTCTCGGCTCTTAGACGGTGGTCCTCCTCCATAGAGACATCAGCCGGAATCTGTGGGCCATTGCAGTTGGTGCAGACCAAGTTCCTTAATGCCTCTCTCAACATGACACTTTCCTGTTGAATCTCTTTGTTTTGTTGTTTCAGAATAGCATTCTCATCACGGTCCACTTGTGTCTGTAATTTTTATTAATTGATTTAAATTCCAATGTTAACTACAAGATCTTGTCTTTCTTCTTCTTATTATTTATACCTTGGATTGGGCTCGTCTATTTTGAAACAAGAACTTAACTTGTTGGCTTTCTAATAATATTCTTCTTCCCAGTTCTTGTCTTTCATTTAGGTCTGGTTGCTTATTGTGCTTGAAGTAACTATACACATATATTGATGAAGAAAAATATCTATCATTCATTCATGATCAACATCACATATATATTATAGATAAAAAAAGATAGTGTTACCTTTCAAGTTCTTTATTTTGAAAAGGGTTGTGTCTGCTATGTTTTCTAGGTCTATTTTCTTGATCATCATCATCCTCACCTGAACCGCTCCCTCCATTATGATCTCGAATTCCTCTTCGTTCACTCTTTTCATCTCAGCCTCCTGTAACAAAATTATTAGAACCCTGAATTCAAAGTCAAAAAACACATACTAAAATGTGAAATCTTAGTTTTATGAAATAAGATTAATTAAGATCAAATCCTATAAACTGATTAAATATTTAATTAGTAATATCTCTCACATCAAATCCCGTTGTAGGTCCATACAAAAAGCTCGAAAAGATATTCAGTTGAGTAATCTAATTTTCACATTAAAATAATAGGCCTAAGTCTCTCTAGAATTGAGAACCCTAAAAAAGACAAGGAAAAATGCTAACTTACTTTGGAGGAAGAAGGCTCTAATTTTCTTCTTCTTCTGGAGTTATGATTTTCCGTTGATGAAATCAAAGCCATTTGTTTACAATTCTTCTTCTTTTCCCTGAATCCGATTTAGTTTATGAAGAAAGAGAGGAGTGAGAGAGAGAGACTTTATATGTATAGAAGATGATGATGATGGGTCACACTGGTTCATCTTCTTCATAATCATACAATGCTCAAAAAACTATTAAAGACTATATCTTTTCTACTTTTCTTTTTTGCCAACATTGTGAGGAGCTGTTTGGTTTTCCTAGTATGTTTGTTTTAATTATCAATAGTTAACATGTGTTTTGACAAGTAAATGAATCGATAAAAAAGGATCCGATAAAGTTGGTTTGGCTATGATTCTTTCTTGTCCGTATATATCCCAATGAGGTGATGAGTTAAACTTTTGGAGATTTTTGTTGATTTTCATTTTATCAACTTTATTGGGATTGTTCATCTACATTTCTTACTTCTTATTAAATAACTTGTACACCTTGCAATTATAATATTTGTGACTTTTACATAAAAATGATTATGATGGTTGGATTGAGTTGATCTTATTATAAATAGGGATGAATTGTTTTTACCAATTAGGAATCAAATTGATAATCTCACCGATGCAGATTAAGCATGATCGATTCTTAGGATTGAAAAAATTACTAAAAAATCTGAAAAATTATATTGTGGTGTTAATTATGAACGTCTAATATGTGCATCAATTAGACTACAATCAGCATTCATCTTAGCACGCACGACTGACCGTGATTAATTAGTTTATTGTGACTTTATTGTTATTTTATTTTTTAAGAGTTTTAGTGTGTTAAATTTATGATAATACTTATCGTAACTTAATTTGTAATAGTTCATAATATTGATCCACGGTTATTTGTGATCTTCACGGAATCGTGACTTATTGAAAAAGTGTATTACAATATTGACTTTTAAATCAATTATTTATTGTTCACCTTATTAATGATTGTTAACATCCTTTCGACCATGATCTCACAATATCACTAGTCTTTATAGTTCAAACCAAGTTTGTTTGAACTTAACATCATTGAAATATTTACTTCTAGCTATTTGAAAGAGTTGTTGACAATTGGTTTGTACATTTTTTTTTTAGAGATTAAGCATTTCTTAAAGTCTAACAAAGTGTTTGATTTGGGTAGTTATTTATTTTAATTATATTGATGTGTAAATGTGACTTTTTAAAAGTTTGAATTAGAAACTACGATATGCTTTAACGAGTTTGTTAACGACTTTAATATGTAAGTAATTAGTTTATCTTTTACCATTAATTGACTTTAATTGATGGGATGGATGATTATTTTCGCTAGGCTTGTGCATGTTTAATGAGACTAATACGATTCGATACCAAAATAAGTGTGTCGCTTTCATATGATTTTGAGCCAATGATTCATGCGTGCTTGTTTCCTTTTTTTAGATAAAGGCGTATTGATATTTGTATTTCTAGATTTTGTCATTAAGTGATACTAATTGGAGAGACATATATATATACTAGATTTTTCTAAATTTTCTGAATTCTTTTTCAATCAAATGGACACATTTTACTCGTATTAATCTTGTAATACTTTTAATATATCATCCTTTAAACCGATTATTTATTGGTTTATTGCTCACGTTATTAATGAATCTTAATACTTATCCTTCCAATCATGTTCTTACAATCTATGCATGGTCATCACTAAATTAATAGAGCGATTTGAGAGAATTGTTAAAGATACATTGTTGGTTAGTTTGGTTGAAACTCTATTTAGAAGGTTTCATGGATACATGATTGATTTTTATCCTAAGTTTGAATTAGCTTTTACACTTTAATCTTCTTGATGATTTCTCTAGTGCATCATTTTATAAGGATGGACTTTTGATTGGGGGTCCGATGGGGGTGGACCGTGGATGGTTACATGTGCTAGGCTTGTGTGTGTTTAATGAGAAGATCAAGTATTTCAAGATATCATAATTCAACATGAATTTGAATACCTTCTTTCTGAACTTGTTTCAGATCTTTCGTTATGTTTTTATAGTTGACATTTCTACGTAAGTAGTCAGGGGCGGAGCCAAGTACAAGCTGGCCCAGGCTGTAGCCCGGGGAGCCTTATGTATTTTATCAATAACGACGGTAAATTACCGTCGTCATTGATTATTTTCCGTCGCTAAAAAACATTGGTGACAGCAAACTATAAAACTAGCCCGGATAGATTTTTTTAATAAAAAATTAGCCCGGGTAAGTTTCAAATCCTGGCTTCGTCCCTGTAAGTAGTTTCTATTTTATTCTAACTTGTGCGATTTAGCTTTTCTCGACTCTTTCTTAGTCGAGTTTTGTTTATGTTTATCTTGTATTTTCTTTAACCATCTATCATCTTCATTTCTTTGTCGACATTGTTTCCATAAAAACTTGCCATTAAATTTAAGCAGATTTTGGAAGAGAATTTACTAGGTTTACATATGTTTGTTGGTGATATGGCAGGTATGTTTTCAATACCCCCAATTATATGGTTCATCATTTACTAATGGTGAGTTTTTGGTAGTGTGGATGATTAGTTTTTTTTTGTGGTGATCTCCGAATACGAGAGTGAATCGTTACTCTTTTCTTTTTCCTTTCAATATATATAGAGATGAATTGATATTTGTATTTTGAGTTTAATTGTCAATTGTTAATGGTTGTGGGTAATTTTAAGAACATTAACGAAGGTTTTTAGTTATGAATTTTTACATTGATTGTGTGAGTATGCAAATAAAGGTTTTTAAGTATGGTCAATAATAATCTTTCAGGTTGTTTTGTGAACCATATATAAGTGCAATTAACAGAAAATACCCTGACATTATTGCTACGGCGATACAAATAATTCTCGTTCAATTATTTATAATGGTGAGAATGTTATCAATATATTGTTAGTATTACTTATTAGTGGCATTTAATTAACTTGTTAAATATTTATTATTTTTTGATGTTAGATATGAAAATAAACATATCTATATATATATAATGATGCTTAATTTTTAAAGTGTCCAGATTGCCGGGTCGAGAGCTGTGGTTAATTTAGATACTTGGGTCGGATTGTGGGTTTACCCGTTTTTAAATTTAAAACGGTTAAAAATAAAATTAAAAATGCTAGAGGTATGTTTCGAACTTGCAACCTAACAAAAACAAGTACAACTCTTTAACCAACTAGGCTACAAAGACTTTATATTTTAAATTCAACATCAAATTTGATAAACGCGGGACGTTTTAACATTAATATAAGTTCAACTTTTTAACTAACTAATCTATATATATATATATAATGATGCTTAATTTTTAAAGTGTCCGGATTGCCGGGTCGAGAGTTGTAGTTAATTTGGATACTTGGGTCGGATTGTGGGTTTACCCGTTTTTAAATTTAAAACGGTTAAAAATAAAATTAAAAATGCTAGAGGTATGTTTCGAACTTGCAACCTAACAAAACAAGTACAACTCTTTAACCAACTAGGCTACAAAGACTTTATATTTTAAATTCAACACCAAATTTGATAAACGCGGGACGTTTTAACATTAATATAAGTTCAACTTTTTAACTAACTAATCTATATATATATATATATATATATATATATATATATATATATATATATATATATATATATATATATATATATATATATATATATATATATATATATATATATATATAATGATGCTTAATTTTTAAAGTGTCCGGATTGCCGAGTCTAGAGCTGTGGTTAATTTGGATACTTGGGTCGGATTGTGGGTTTACCTGTTTTTAAATTTAAAACGGTTAAAAATAAAATTAAAAATGTTAGAGGTATGTTTCGAACTTGTAACCTAACAAAACAAGTACAACTCTTTAACCAACTAAGCTACAAAGACTTTATATTTTAAATTTAAACACCAAATTTGATAAATGCGGGACGTTTTAATATTAATATAAGTTCAACTTTTTAACTAACTAATATATAATGATGTTGAGTAATGGATACTTAGGTCGGATTATGTGTTGACCCACCTATAAACTTAAAACGGTTAAAAATAAAATTAAAAATGTTATCCGTAATTTTTTTTCACGATTTTTTATATTATTACTCGTGCAAATGCACAGGTTAAATGCTAGTTAATAATAATAAGGATATCTATATTTGATTTCATGAATAATTTATCTATATTATTTGTTCCAACCTTCAATTGTTTTTGTCAATTGACCTTTATTTGTCTTCTATATATTGGTTATATTTAATTTTTAAAATTATTATATGTAATATTTGTACATTTTGTGTAACACATAAATTTGTTATTGAATGACTTATTTTAATTTTTTTTACTTATTTAATTAATGAATTTAAATTAGTTGATAAACATTTGAAATGTGAATTATAGATATAAAAAAAATGTATATTAATTTAAATTAGTTAATAAACATTTAAAATGTAATTTTTCTTAGAAATACAATTTATTATCATTTTATTAAAAACTTGAATTGAAAAATAAAAACCACCTTGTCTAAGTTTGAACAAAACAAATATTTATGCAAAATTAAATTGAAAGTAACAAATGAAGTGAAATAGTGAAACATTACAATCATCCAAACATATTAAAACAAACTAAACTAAAAAAATAAACTATTTTGCCTTGAAAAGAGTGGTCTTTGTAATTTGTATTTCAATTCACCAGTTTTGACAAATCTACCAAGCTTGGAGTTGTGAAATTTTCTTCCAAGTGTGAATGAGGACATAACCATCCAAGAATTGTTCTTAATCTTGACCAAACAAGGAATAACCATTGGACAAAGATGAATAATCTATAAAAAAAATCATAAACTAAATAATGGGATAAATGGATGATGATGATGATGGTGAATCTACAACAAAATTAATAAAGTATATGTAATAATTATTTAACCATTAAGTTATTTTAATTGTTCACCTTTTCAAATATATATATATATATATATATATATATATATATATATATATATAAAGAGGTTAGGGAAAAAGCAAAAACGAAAAGTCTACATGTGGAAAAAGAAAGTTTCTAAGATTTTATAAATCCTAAATTTGAAATTAAATTTTTTAAAGGGAGAAATTTTTCATTTCAAAATTTGAAATTAAATTCAAATTTTTATTTGCTGAATAAATAAATTATAGAAATGTACTTTTTGGGTGCTTTTTACTTAATAAAATATTTTTTAAATATATAATTTATGATTTATTAGTAATTTAAATAATTGGTGAGAGAGAAATACTTAAGGTGGGTAGGTACGGTATACCTTATTATTTTATCAATACCTTATATCTTACCTAAAATTTCGGTAGGCAAAAAATGCATACCTTAATTTACCTTACCTTGATTTCGGTATACCTTGATTTCGATATACCTTATTTCGATATACAAAAAAATTCATATATTTACCTTACCTTAATTTTGGTACAGTATCGATATTATACCTTTGATACCTAAAAAATATATTAACTTAAAAAAATAATATTTTAGTATAATTATATTTTAATATTATTTAAAAATTATATTTTTATAATTAAATTAATATCAAATTTATCTAATTATTTTCTTAGGGGTATTATATATATATATATATATATATATATATATATATATATATTAATTTATAAATATTATTTCGGTATTTCGGTATATATTTCGATATACCAAAATTTTAAAAATCTCATACCTTTACAATACTAATAATTTCGGTATCGATATCATACCTTACATTTTTTCGTTATACCTTAAAAATTGATATTTTCGATATATTATGGTACGGTATTTTCGATATACCTTTTATATCGATATTTTTTTTCAGCCCTAGAAGTACTAATTATATACAAATCTAAAATAATACTTTTTTTTTTATCCCAATTTATAATTTCCGTAAATTTGAACCAATCAATTTATTTATAAACTATTCTTACACTACTATTACAATATTATTAACATCTAATATCAAATTCATTATTAAAAATGTAAGATAATTAAATTAAACTAAGAAAATTTCCGTACAATGCACACGGATAAGGATAAAAATAAATTAAATTAAAAAAAATATAATAATATTTAATGAATGTTTAAAATTATTAAAATAAAAAATATAACGCTCTCATTTCACATTTTATTCTTTCGATAAAACAACTTATTTTCTCACATGTTTCATCACATATTTTTTCCGAATGAATCTCTCATTTCGTGACTTTACACTTTCACTTTGTCAATCAAATATTTGATTCATATTTTTAAATAATTAGTATCGTGACCTCACACTTTGGTCAATTAAATATTTGATTCATATATTTCTTTAACCATTTTCAAATGATACCGGTCTATTATCCCTCAACAAACCACATCTCAATCACATTTGGTTAAACGTTGTACTTGTTTTGTTAGGTTGCAAGTTCGAAACCTACAAATAACATTTTTTAATTTATTTTTAACCGTTTTAAGTTTATGGGCGAGTCAACCCACAATCCGACCCAAGTATCCATTTACTCTCACATAAATATTCAAATTAACCACAACTCTCGACCCGACAATTCGGATACTTTAAAAATTAAACATCATTATATATATAGATTAGTATTTATTTTAAATATTTATTCTATATAAAATAATAATTAAATGTAGTATCCCGTTTAGAATATTTATTCTATAAGAAAAAATAAAAATAATATATATTATAATAAATAAATAAATGGGTAATTAGTCATTTCAGTTTAATATTTTTATTTTATTTGTCAGATGGATCGGAAATTCAGTTGATGTCCAGCCCGACCAGACTGCAGCCCAATGACTATCGGATGCGGAATAATTTGAAGGCCTATAACTAACTAGTTTATTGTTTTAAATTTGGCTGAGACTATAATAAACAAATTGGGTCCATATAATTTGAAGAGAACAAGTTTTATTATAAGTTTAGGGTTTAGGGTTGTGCTATATTTAACTGAAATTTGTAAGATCGATTTAGCGGCCCTACTTCTCATCATCACAATTAATTAGCCTGAGACCAGTTAATTCAGCTCACATATAAATCGGGATCAAACGATTAAATAAGTTAGCAAAGTAATAATAATAAATTAGCATGTAATAATATAAAAAACCATAAAAAAAATATAAAATTTTTATGGGCGGGTCAACCCAAAATTCGACTCAAATATATATTTACTCTCACATATATTCAAATTAACCACAGTCTTCGACTCGACAATCCGGCATTTTAAAATTTAAGTATCATTATATATATATATATTACGACAATGTTAGATATCGGACATCTTTATTAGGTCTCAAAGAGCTTATTCGGATTGGTATTTTTTTTAATTTAGATGGAGAAAGAATAATGATTATGGATGATTTTGAGTAAATAATGATTATTTTTTTTTGTTGTAAAAATACTTAAAGATAATAATATATAAATAAAATAAAAAAATAATAATTTAAAATATATGGTATTTTAATATTTTGATTAATAATTTGAGTGATGTAATGAATAAGAGACGAGGGAAATAATGTTTGATTTTGTTTGAGTTATTTAAAAAATTCAAATCGAACAAAGCCAAATTTTATTCGTTTTTAATTTGGTTACTACACCTACACTTAGATTGTAAATTTTGTTTTACTTGTTATACGGGGCTTACCTATCAATTACTTAAGCTCCATTTTACTAAAAAAAAAATAAAATGTTCAGATTAAAAAGGTTATATTTGTGAGTTTGTTAATCACCCACACAATAAATTCAGAGTTTTGTTTTACTTATTATATGGGTTTTATCTATCAATTATTTAAGTTCTATTTTTATTAAAATGTTCGGATTAAATATATTGTAATCGAGGGATTGTACTAGTCTCCACATATAATAAATATCCGTCACAAATATAATATCTAATTTAGACAATTTTAAACCTTATAACTTCTATTCTACTTCGGAAAACCATTTAGATTCTGTCATTAAATATAAAGTTGTGATAACACTCCTAAAAAGTGATTTTTAAAATAAATGATAATTAGGTATTTTTTACATAAAGAAATTGGGAGACAGTGGACCCTGAAGAGGGAATGGATTGTCCATCTATAAAACCACTAAGCTACAAACAAACTTTGATTGAAGAATGTTTTTATAATATATATACATTTTAACATAACTATTTTAATGTAAAATAAAAAAAATAAGAAATATTAAAATATTTTAAAATTTAATAGGAATTAAAATATATTAAAATTGTTAATCTTATTAAAATAAAATAATTAAGTTAAAATCATGACCATAGCCAAATTGCCGTGTCTAATAATGGGATAAATATCTAAAATATTGATAGCATATGGAATTTCAAGGTTCTATGTCCACATCACATGACATATTATTCAGATTTGATCTAATGTTATGAACTTCAAAGTCCAAATTTTAAAAGATTTGATTATCTTCTACAAATTTAAAAATTATCATAAAATAAAAACTTTAAGTCAACATTAAGACCATAGTTTTGTATACCAATTTTCAATCTAACTTTATTTTTTTTTCAACTTTTCAAACTAACCTATTTTTTTCATTCATTTCCAAATTAACATACTTTACTATTCAAACTCAATTTTTTATTTATTTATTTATTTTTATTTATTTATTTATATTTAAACTTATTATATATATTTAAATTTTTGTTTTTATAAATTTGATTATTTATATATTGATATATATTTAAATTATTATTTTTATAAATTTGATTATTTATATTTTAATATATATTTACTTTTAATTATTATTTTATATAACTTTTTATTTTTATTTTAAAAAGATTAATTTAATATTATATAAATGAGAATTGTTTAAATATAATGACAAAAACATTATAAAAAAAACACGATCGTTCACAATGTCATCAAATAAAGTGAAAAATAACAAGATTAAGCATTTGGAAAACAATAATAAAAATATAAGTAAAAAATGTTTATCAATAAAACAAATCTAACGTAAAATATATTGTTAACGATTTCAGATATGCTTAAGAAAATTAATATTGAACGTTCTCAATAGCACATGATTAGGAGAAATATGATAATTTTATTCTTAATGGAATTTTGAGAAAGAAGAAAAATTAACAAAATCAAAGCTAGCGTTTTCGAATTGAAATAGATAACTCACCAAAGATCATTATTAAGTAAAATTGTCAATAATTTAGAGAAGAATGATTGTAATTATTTTTATAAATTATTATATATGATGATGGTTAAAATATTTTAAATATATTAGTATTTATCAATTATTTATGAGAATGGTAAAGTGAATATTTATTATATTATATTATATTATATAAATAATAATTGAAATGTAAATATATATATTAAAATTATAAAATTTATAAAAATAATAATTTAAAATATATGTATCAAAACATAAATAGTAGTAATGTAAATATATACGCTCAAAATATAAATAATCTAATTTATAAAATATAATAATTTAAATATTTTAATAAAAAATAATAATTTAAATAAATATATTTAATAATAAATTTAAATATAATAAAAATAAATTAAAATATAAAAACTGAGTTTGAATAGTAAAGTAGGTTAGTTTGGGAATGAATGAACAAAGTATGTTAGTTTGGGAAATTGAACGTCAAACAAAGTTAGATTGAGAATTTGTAACCTTCAGCCCGCCTGTCAGACCCGCAAACCGGCAAACCTGGTGAACCGAACTAGATTGATAAAAAAAAAAATCAGAAATGTAATCAATCTCGTTAAACCTGGTGAACCGAACTAGATTGATAAAAAAAAAATCAGAAATGTAATCAATCTCGAATCTCGTTAAACTTGGTCAACCCGTCGGTTAGGTTAAGAAATCCGGCAACCCAGGTTAACCCAGCAGATTTATTCTATTATTATTTTTCTTCAAATTATTCCATTTCTTTCTCACTTATCACTCTCTCAATTCATCTCAATTCATCTCTCCCCGTTTTTTTTTCTTATTGATGATTTTGGTAAGACTGATTTTTGTGAATAGTGTGAGCGGTTTACGAATAATTAGTAATTGATATTTATTTTAATTATGTTAATTCATGACTTAAGATTGTATTTATTTTAATTGTATTGTCCCTAATAGAGACGATGAATAAATTGTAATTGTAAAACAATATTTTGAATTTTGATCTCTACTTCGAATATTATTGTATAAACAATTTGCTGAAATTTTACTATTTTTGTATTATTTTATTCTTATATGAAATTCATTGGTTGAACTAGTTAACCCACCGATTGAACTAGTAACTCAATGACCCAACCCTTCACTAAATTTATGACCGGACTGAGTTTCAAAACTATGTTTAAGACTAATATCAGGAGGGGAGAATACCATGTTTTAGAATACACTAAAAAAAATATCCTTTTGTTATTTCCTTCTCACTAAGAACTAAGGACGACAATGGAGCGAAGTAGATTTATCATCCTGACTCGTTCTAATTCAGAGTTTTTTTATTTCTATTTCGATTTAGTTTCGAAAAATCTTCGCGAGACATGGTTTATATATATTTTTAATTTTTTTTTGATAAAATAACTTTTATATAATGTATTAAAAAAAATTATTATAAAGAAATTAACTTCAAAACTCTAATAAATATAAAAAATAAATATATCAGTGATGTTATATATTTAAATTGTGTCCATTAATGTTTTTATATAAAATCAATGTAAAATCGGAACGGAGCTAAAGCGGTGATACATATATCATCCCGACTTATTTCAATCAACTACCGATTCAATCAGAAAAAAACCGTCCCAAACACGACTATACGAATTGAAAACCACTTATTATAATTATCATCTATCAATAATATATAAGACCAGCCTAATATTTGAAAGAGTCCAGCCCTTTGTATATGGAATGTTGGTTTTGATTAAAAACTCATATATATATATATATATATATATATATATGGTACTTTGGGTAACAATTAATAAACAATAGTAACATTATTGTCACATTCAACAAATCCCTTGTGATTTATTGACGTTGTTGGAGATAGCAATAAGAAAAATTATTTGAACAAAATATGCATCATGAGTGGTTCACCAAAGACTCTTGTGCTTTCTTTCTTTTTATATTTTTATCATAAAGTTTTTTTATAATTCTGATTTCTTACTAATATAATAAATGTAGTTTTTTTTTCATTATAAAATGTAAAATAACAAATCAGTTTTTTTACGCGTTAAGTAGGTTGAATCGCTTGGCGGTACTTAGTTTTGTTTGAGTGGATCCGGTCTTACTGGTTAAAGGATCTCTCAACCAATTAGGTTTGTCGATCCTATAAATCACGACATGTGGGCATGAAGTCGCTAAAAGTAATACAATGAATGAATCGTAGCTGATTCTCCACTCTTAATCTTACTCATATCAAATGCTTACGTTACGACAACATCAAACCAAACTCTTCTTCTTCTCCTTCTCTCAACACATGTTAGCTGATTTTAAATTCTATCTCGACGATTCAATTACTACTGCGGCGGCAGCTTCTTCTTACTAATTCAAGATTAGAAGAAAACACCATGTCCAGAGAAGATTTGGAAAGCAGGAGAACCAAGAACAGAGGAAACGGTTATGCTGGATCCTCGTACGAGATCCACGACCAGGACAGAGATACCCATTGGACATCGTGGCTGATTCCCATCTTCGTCGTCGCTAATGTTGCTGTATTCGTTGTTACCATGTACGTCAACAATTGCCCCAGCCATCATAATACACAAGGCAAGTGCGTCGCCAGGTTCTTCGGTCGTTTTTCCTTTCAGCCACTCAACGAAAATCCTATGTTTGGTCCTTCTTCTTCAACGTAATACCTTCTTTCTTTATCTTTTACCAATTACCCATACCCATCTCTTAAATTCTGCTTCTTTTTTTTCGATCTGTCAGTCAGTAGAGTGTTTTAGGTTTTCTTTCTCCATGGAAATTGACTGTGAAAAATTGCAGATTGGATAAGATGGGTGGTCTAGTATGGAGAAAGGTTGTTGAAAAACGCCAAGGATGGAGGCTAGTGTCGTGTAATTGGTTACATGCTGGAGTAATTCATCTGATTGCCAATATGTTGAGCCTCTTCTTGATCGGCATCCGTCTTGAACAGCAGTTTGGTTTTGTACGTATTGGAATCATTTACTTATTGTCCGGTTTTGGAGGGAGCTTGCTGTCTTCGTTATTCATTCAGAACAACAGAATCTCAGTTGGAGCATCGGGTGCCCTTTTCGGTCTTTTAGGTACGATGCTCTCCGAGCTTCTCACCAATTGGGCCATTTATACCAACAAGGTAACTTCATTTCTATATTTCAATACAAAAGACACAAGAAAGCTAATGTATTTGAATCTTAAAACCAGGCTGTTGCCCTTTTGACACTATTAGTCATTCTAGTCATCAATCTTGGAATTGGAATTCTTCCGTATGTTGACAATGTCACTCACATTGGTGGGTTTTTTACGGGTTTTCTCCTTGGATTTGTTCTGCTGCCTCGACCCCAGTTTGGTTGGCTGGAGCGACACAATTTCCCTGTCAATGTTCAAGTCAAGTACAAGTACAAGTCTTATCAGTATGTATTATGGGTTGTGGCTTTGATTCTACTAGTGGCAGGGTGAGTGATAGATCGAGCTCTTTATTTTCAACAGGTTGAGAGGTTGAGCCCGAATGAAATATGAACAATTTTTTTTGTTTATGTTTGCAGATTTGCAGTAGGATTGGTGATGCTGTTCCGAGGGGAGAACTTGAGTAGTCGTTGCCATTGGTGTCATTACCTGAGCTGCATTCCGACCTCTAAATGGAAATGCAATGACTAAGCAAAAACAATAATGTATGTAATTTTTCGTGTTCCACTGTTAACTTATTTGGGTTTTTCTGTGTACAGAAGAAGTTAATTATCATGTAATATAAGCTTAAAGAGTGATGAACATCATACATATGTTTGTTGAATATCGAAAAGGTAGTGGCTGAATCAAATTCTATAAAGAACATGTTCTGAAACATTAGAGGTGTGAAAGAATTACTGAAACATAGTTAAGGAAAAAGAACTAAACTAAGATTATTATCATCATGTACTTGGATCCGCCGTCCAATAAGTCTTGACTGCAAAGAAAAGCTTTTCTCTGTTGAAAGGACCATCTTCATGATCCACAATCTGGCTCTCCCAATTCATCCCATCTGTAATCCTCTTCAACTTAACCAACATATCAACATCATCTCTTATGATTACACTCCCTTCCGGCCTCAATATTCTATCCATTTCCAGTATTATATCTTCCATTTCACATCTTTTATCATATAGACTGAATACCGAATCCGCATGAATAAGATCATACGTTCGCGGGTATGTCGACATGGCTTCGCACCAGCTGTGGTAAGTCCCAATCAGTCCCCGCTCGTAAACGACTCCAAGTGTATTGACTTTTGCCTCCGACGGGACTACATTCATTACCCAAACAGGGTCGTGGATCAGAGCGGCTGCGAAACCGCCAAGATGAGCGTTCATGTCAAGTAGATTCCTATACCTACCCGGCTGCTCCAATTGAGCGTTCACGGTTTTGTAATAAGAAACTCTCCTCTTCCATCGTTGGTTCTCCTCTTGGAAGATTTCTCCGGTCACCCCTTGTACTGTTCCCTGCCTTACCCTTGGCGGGATCACGTTCAGCCTGGCCGGCCATTTCGCTAATTTCCCGCCAGCAGTTTCTTGACTGGTGGAGACTTCGGGTAAAGGAGTTACACATGTCTCCATGTTTGTGTACCAGGCTTTATCGTGGTCACCGGCGGGGCAAAAAGACGGGCTTTTCTTTGCGATCTTCCGATTGGTTTTGCAATGAAGATGATTTGTGGGTTTTCTCCAAATGGCAATATCGTCTTTCTCAACGAACTTAGTCCAGCAGAGGCTCTCGGCGACCTTCTCAATCGCGGTTTGCTCTTGGTTGAGATCCTCCGCCGTTCTTTCCCAGCCTTGCCAATACTTATTCCACCTAATTGGGGGACCGGACAGAATCCAGTAGCCACCCGGTCTGAGAACCCGATCAACTTCCATCAAATAAACGCCGCCGTATTGGCTCCAAGGAATGAGGCAGCGTGAGCAATGGGCCATGTCGAAAGCTCTAGAAGGATAAGGAAGCCTCTTGGAAGCCATGACACCAATAAGAGCCGGCACTCCTCGCTCCAGCGCGAATTGCACTTGCGCCTCGTGGCTGTCTCTAGGCGCAAACGAAACCGCTATAATGTCTCTAGATAGAAGATAAGAACCCCAACTCGCAACCTACAACCAATCACACACATCATTGAAAACCAAACTCAAGTTTTTTTAAAATTTGAACTCACTCACCCCACATCCGGTATCAATCGCTGTCCTAATTGAACCATTCTTGAGATTTATCAACTTGTCAATGTCATCAATATATGCATTCGCTCCGTTAGGAAACATGGTCCCGCCGCCGGGGAACCTAAAACGGTCACCCTCGTACCTAATTAAAGTAATATTATTTTTATGATTATGATTATGAAGCATTTAAAATAGAGTGATTTAATTTATGTAACCACCTGATCCAGTTCTGAACAGCTTTTTCGACAGTGAGTTCCTTATGTGGGACATTAGCATACCATGCAAGATCCCGGCTTTGGGGCCATTTGAATGGATTCTTATACCCAAACGGCGCAGGAATCCTGCATTTAAGAAGCTCGTTCTTCTCCGGGCAATGCCTCTCTCTGTAAATAAGACGGTCCCTGTCGAATTTCAACGATCGCTGAACGTCCTCACAAGGAGTGTACTCGCTAAACTTGGCATCGCAGGGGGGATAGACTTTAACGGCGGCATCGATATTAGAACCGTCGTCGTCTTCATCGGAGTGATGGGTTGAGAAATCAAGGTTGCGATGTGTGTGGTTTTGATTGGTGAGACAGGGGAGATTATAATTATCGGCGGCGTTGTTCCGTTGCCAGAGACCTATGAAATAGGAGAGTGAACAAAGTAGAGTGATGAATAGAACAAGATAGATCTTATTACTACTTTTGGAGAATGAAATTGGGTGAGGTGATTTCTTTAAGGTTGGTGTATAGTAAGCAGTCACCTCCCCTTTCATGGCGTATATATGTATGCTCTGTTTTATCAAACACACACACACACACGCACTGTTAGAGCTCTAATGGTGGGTTTTTAGTAGAGTGATTAGAGTGTTAATATATAGTAAATGTTTGCAGGAAAGGAAAGGAAAGAGACGACCTTGTTTTTTTTTTTTTTTTGAAGGAAAAAACGCGTCTATGTACTCTGCAATGAAACTTAAAGACAGCTTGCTTATTACTTTAACGTTATGTTTTTAATGCATGTATGAGTGGACTAAATTATTCATTTAAGACAAATAGTTCAATTTTAAGAACTTAATTAGTAAATTACAAGTTACCAGATCAGAATATTTGTTAAATTAAAGTATTAATTGGTACTTGAAATCAATTTTAATTTAAGATTAATGCTATATTTGACTTTTGGAATATATATAGACAAGTAGCTTCACTGCTGCTAGCATTAATGAGTTCGTTGATTATTTAATAGGATTTATGAAGATCATGAGCAAAGTCCATCCATCATAGTGTTTATTGCTCACATTGCTTGATCTCAATGGAAAATTACACACCTTCACACTCTTTCTTTAAAGGGTCCAACCCTGATAACACCGAAATCGAGGTCATAATGTAGTACGTATAAGGCGATGTACACTTATACAGAAGCGAAAACGAAGTATACAAAATATATATACACACATAAACTACACCTTCAAAACTGGTAGATAGGTGGACATTTAGAAAATATCAATACATAACCTCTTGGTTGCCCGGTGTTAATAGAGTTTAGCATGACAATTGATGTTAGTTTTTATATTATAAATTATGTAATTAACTTTAATATATTTTTGCAAAAAGTTAAGTATTAATAAAAATAGTTTGACTATATAAATGCATGTGAAGTTTCATTCAATATAACCAATCTAAGATTATAATTAGTTGTAACCTCTAAAGTAGAATAGTAATAAAATAGATCTAATTACTAGACTAGCTGGTCAAACAATTAATTAGTCAAGTTGCTTGGACAGTGCATGTTGAGTGTTGACATTCATTCATATTTAAAATTATGTACACATGAGAAGAGTGGTTGAACTTCTCGTGCCAGGTTCAAGGAGTAAAATTTAATTGACTATTTCTTTTTCCAATTAAAATATGTAATTATTAAGGCATACATAAACATTCTTAGACTCGGACTTGGGTATAAATTGTGTACTAATTAAAACTTTTACTTTTCTCAAGATTTTCATTCAGATGTTATTTTAGGTTATAAGATAACTTAATTAGATATATATATATTTATAAATTTATTAACATTTTTTGGTTTAAACCCAGACTCAAACTCAACTATATATAACAAAGTGTTTTAATACACGTAAAGAATATGTTGTCCTTAAATTGAAGGAGTTTCAAATAATTTCTCTTTGGCAGTCACACAACAACCATATTTAATAGTAAATTGACCATTCGATAAAAAAAAAAAAAAAAAAAAAAAAAAAAAACTATAAAAACTTATCTTTAATTGATCATTCTCTTGAAAGACTATTCAGTGTAAAAGATTTCCCATGTTTAAACCTTTAATTTGAAATAAATGATGTACATGAGTGGGAGCTTGGTCAGATATAGTTTATTTTTAATAATTTAATGGAAGAAAAAAAAATAATTGATGATAATTTTAAAGAGTCAGTGATTATTTTTAGTCAAAAGTATTATATATATAATAAAAATAATAATTTAAAATATAGAGTATTTTTATATTTTTATTATGAATCAAGTGGTGTGATAGATGTGAAATGATGTTTGATTTTATTTGAGTTATTGATGAATCCTTTTTTTTTTGTTTTTTATCTTCTTTAGTTTTTATCAAGTTCTCGTTAAATCCTAGGATGATACAAAATATATATATATATATATATATATATATATATATATATATATATATATATATATATATATATATATATATATATATATATATATATATATAAAAAGAATAGAGTCATCCATCATATGTAGGTTCACCTAACAAAAAAATAAAATATTTTTTTGTTTTGTTTAAATCATTTATGTTAACATATTATATATTTATTAAAAATTTGTAAAAAAAAAAAAAAAAAAAAAAGTTAAATAGGACCAACATTTCTTCCATATCTCCCACTAGCCATTATTGTTCATTTTTCATGAAAAATATTTCAACCCACCAAAAGACACTTTATGTCCGTGAAGCATTTGGTTTTGCTACATACAATTTGGGAAATCTATGTCTATTAGTATTTGGTTTTGCTACATACAATTTGGGAAATCTATGTCTATTAGTGTATGTCAAAGTTTTAGATTCGATTCTTATTAATATCAGGTTAAATTAAAGTGAGTGATTGCTGAATCGGTGAGAATAGATTATTTGAAAAACCTTTTAACATGTATGGCCTAACAATATATATATTTTTTTTTATCAAAGTCACTCGACCTAAGATTAAAGTTGTGATTCTTGTGATTTATTTATATTAATAAAATACTTTTTTTAGAATTACGATTCTAATTATTCAAATAATGTTTTTGACAAGTTTAATTTACACAGTATATAAGAAATCTACAAGATTCTGAATCTTAGGTTTAGAGATTTGAGAAACCGTTTGAGAAAAAAGTAATGGCTCCCAGGGTGCCATCTACCCCTTTTGTATATTATTAACAAATGTTAAAATAGTCCTTAAACTCTTACAAATAATACAATTTAACTATAAAGTTATTTAACATACTAATGAACTAATTACAAACTCAAACTCAATATAATTGGGCATTCCCAACTTACATATACTAATTAACATAATTCTGATAGTATATAGATAATAGTGTCAGATAACGCATTAATCGGAGTGAAACAAGTTGAGTGCATGGATTAGTCGTCTTCTTCGCCATTAACGGAGAAACATAAGCTATGTGGGATTTTCAACACAGCCTGGATCAAAGATCAAAGAAAGAGAGATGTGGGTGGGTTGATTGGGTTCACATTATGCGCACCTTGGCTTACAATCCGGGTTACCGAAAATGTTTAATAGTGACCTAGATATATTTTTGCTTGTTTTTTCTATATATTATTATATTGCAACCCGGATATATTTTGTAAAATAAAATTAGTCGGGTCAAATCCTAGGTCCGGTCTTTGGTGGGTTCATAAGCAAATTAGTGAATTACAAATCAGTAGTAGTAGTACTACATAATATAGTTCATAGAGTCAAAAATATGTCACATAGTTATGTTTGTAAAGTTTGATCGAGATTTAATATGCTTACCTCTACTAAGCTATGATTTAAGGACTTTTTGTTCTATAATTAATAAATCAACTAGGATAAATATTATGCAAATCTTACATTCATATTTACGTTATATAATATAAAATAAAATAGCTTCACAACAAGGTTTCGTGGTGTAGTTGGTTATCACGTCAGTCTAACACACTGAAGGTCTCCGGTTCGAACCCGGGCGAAGCCATATTTTTTTATTTTTGTAATTTCTGGAATTTAATGTTTGATATTAATTGCATTATGAATGTAAAATGCTGGGAAGAATTCATTAATGAAATCATGATTATTTTGTTGCATGGGTAATATATAAGATTCTTTTTTGAATATATATATATATATATAAGTTTGGTCGATTTGTCAATCTTAACATCAATAAGGCCATGACTTCAAGGAAGAACAATATTGTTGATGACTCTTTACCACCAGAAGTTGTAAAGAACATGATGAAGCATTGTCCTGAATTTGGCGATCTTAATTATGAGGAACTCCTTCAACATCAGGTATAATATTCATGGTCTTGATTGATGAATTATATATTTATCCATGATTGATTAATTTATTATACAGGAAAGTGTGTTCCAATCACTAAAAGGAATTGAAATTGAAAGGGGAAGTACAAGTGAAACTAAGAGCATGTCACATGATGAAGAACATGGAAATTTTAATTGGGAAAAGGATGAATCTTCTAAGCGGTTAAGTATCGATTCACAGCTAGCTCTCGATGAAGCTTTAGCTAGATCGTTACAAGATATGGAGGATGGCTTTGCGAATTTAACCGCAGTTCATGAACCGCCTTCACAACATAACAATTTTCATCCAGAAGTTCACAACCATCCTGTATATATATATATATATAAGCTATCATTTTTTTTTCAGTTTGAATGAATCTAGCTAATAACATTTCTAAAACAGGCTGTGGAACAAGAAGAAGATGTTGCGAATCAAGATAACATAAGTATTCGTGAGGTATATAATTAGACTATTTACAGATATTGATCGATCACTTTTGCAAATGAATTAATATATAGTTACAATTAATTATGATTTCTTATTAATTAGGAAGTGCAGTCACCTGTTGTTGGCACAGAGAACATATCTAAACTACAAACTATCATTGACAAGTTTAATCCCAGTTGGATCTTCAAGAAATTAATGAAGAAAAGCTGATTCAAGATCAAGTTACTTTACATTATAATTATTAATTGGTTGCTTAAAACAGGATGATCGATCGGTTTGACCTCTAATATGTTATAATTGTTATTGAACATTAATACATTCATAATGAAATTAAATAAAAAGACATGTCAAATTCACATCTCATTCTTAATTGTATCAAGTGAAAAAAAAAAAACTAAAAAGGAATAGTATATATATATTTTTATCCGAATTATTTCAATATTGCCTAGCATAACTTCTCATGCTATGTTATAATGAGATTTAATTTGGGTCAAAGAGGATGCCTAAAAATTATGAACTGATTTTATAATTAATTGTAAATATGATCTTGATATGTTAGGTTGTGATAATAATTGAGATTTTGAGTCAATAACACTATTCAAATTTCAAACCAGATTCATGTGTGAGAAGAATATTGTTTGATTTTCATGTCTTTTTTAACACTACAAATTAATTTATTTATACAGAAAAATTAATGATTCCTTTTATGTCTTTTCCTCTCAATAATTTGTTAGCTCGTTCTTGAATTTTATTTTATTTTTATCTCTAGAATCAATCACGTCCTTTTTTAAAAGCTTAATATTATTAACTTTTTTAAATAATTGTTCATTTGATAAAGTCAACCACTTTCAAGAAGAAAAAAAAAGAATAATTTGAACAAAATGAATAAATTGAGATCAAAGAAAAATGATGAAATGAAAGCAACAAAAATCAGGTAACGACGTATTAGCATAAGCTGATCAATTTCAAATTTGACGGCCTTTCTGTTATTTCAAATCTTATGTCTCAATCCTTTCAAACAATCCATTAAATAAAGATGAAAAATAATCATTTAGGTCTTGAGAATGGAAGAAACAATCCCCACTCCATCACCATATCCTAAAAAAAACCTGACTGACTTAACTCATATCAATATTAACGAAGTGTCTCCTTGTAATCGTGACAAATAAATAAATAACTTTCTCATCGAGTCGTCGACAAAAATAACATCACAAATGATGCACCAAGCGAAAGTTTATTGGTATTAATTTCGAATTTTATTAAAATTTGAAATAAAAATTCGTCCTCATTCCTTATAATATAATAAAGAAACATTATTGTTGTAAAAAAGAAAATATAAAAAGAAAGAAAGACAAACTAACATTTATAAATTAAAAAGAGTTATAACTACCATTCATATGACACACATGTGGCTATCCGCGGTTGTGTTGGTGTCATGTACACGTGTACTTTCTCTCTCTAGTTCATGCTGAGGTGTTAGGGATGGCTATGAACACAACTTGTGGATTATACACTTTGCTGAGTCAGAGCCACGTCTGATCCTAATTTGATAATCCAAATCATCTCCACCTTGAGTTTATTAATTAATTAATAAATTCATATTTATCCCTACTTTATAAACTCATTCTTTTGTTTTGTTTCAAGATTTTCAAGCCTATAATAATTCCTAGCTTTTCCAACTCTATCATTATCCTAGTCAACAACCTGGCCACGTCAGAAAAAAAAATAAAGATATATAACAATTAGTTAAAGAATCCTATGACCACATTATTTATTTATGTATTATATAAATAAGACTCAAAAGTAAATGTCTCACTATTATATTCTCACATAAATCAAGATGTTTCGTTGTCAAAATTACGCGTTTACAAGACTTCAAACTTGGTGAGCAATATTAATGTGACTAAATTGGTTAATTAATTTTGAATGCTTTTATTGTGACTAAGGGAATTAGTTTGGAAGTTGACAAAGAGTTACAACATAGAATTGATGCCCTTGTTATTAAACTTAATTGAGCACAATACTTATAAAATGTTTGTATATATGAGGCGGGATATGTTGTTCTCCCGATGACTCATGTCAGCTCTCCTTTAAAAACACTTTAAAATCATATAAGGAGAGAGTAATTTTAAAATGTTTTTAAGAAAGACGTAACTATTATGACAACAAATTGATCTGCACCCTACTATATATGATAGTAGGTATTGTTCCAATTTGGATTATTTAAATTATTTAATTTTGTATGATATTAGTTATGAAAAAAATTATTAGAGGAAGAAAAGACTTGAAATTTATAAATATTTAATAATTTTTTTAATAAAATAAATAAAATTATTTTAGTATTTTAATTAATAAATTAATTAATGAAATGATTTGGATAAGAATGATGATTTATTTAAATGATTTTAATTAATGAGATTATTTTATAATATTTCATTAAGCATTTTTTATTTTTTTTTTACTAAAGGCCTAGTTTGATCTTTGGGTTATAAGAATAATACCTGAGTTTCTTCTAAAAAAACCATGTTGACCAAATTAGGTAAAAACCTAAGTTTTTATTTTTTCTTTCAATTTTATCCTTCTAATTTTTACTTATTTCTATCTTTTTCCTCTCAAATTTCATTTTCCACGGTTCATTATCAAATATCTGATTCGTTCTCTCTAACCCCAAATCAGATTTGATCTCATTTTTCAGACTAACCCAAATATCAGATTTGATCTCAGTTCATATTTTTTTAACTTAAATTAATTAATATATTTATTTAGAATTTAGTTTATATAAAAAAAAAGTTAGAATAAATTTTTTATAAATATTTAATTTAGATGAAGTATTTTTATAAATTAATTAATATTTGTTAAATAAATATATAAATTTTATTTTTTAGTATAATTATTTATTTATTTGAATTATTTAAAATTTAAATGTTATGATAAATAATATGATAGGTTAATTAATAAAAATAATATTAAATTTAATTAAAGAGTAATTTTAATATTTTAATTAATAAAATAATTGATTTATGTTGTAATGTGATTGATGGGGTTTTATCCCAATAACCCAAAGATCAAACGAGGCCTTTGCAAATTTTAACATTTTCTTACCATAGACATAGACTACTAGTGTGTAAATTTTCTCATGATAGATAACCAGTAGATGCTAATAGAATAAAGCACATATAGTACAATTCTTTATTGAGCATAATTATATTTCTTTTCACTTTTCCACATGCTTAATTATTTTATTCCCCTCCTTTTTGTGTGAAGTTTCATGTACTCCATACAAATTTATTTACTTATTTTTTCTAAAAACTAACCAATTAATTCAATTGAACTTTGATGTAGATGTTCTATTTTACCAACATAAAAAAATACTTGAAAATTATAACAAAATATTAAACTATTTTAATTATTGTTGACTACTTTAGCAAGAAAAAATATTTTTGACTCCTTATATATATATTTGCAAATTAGTTATGTAAACAATATTTGGGTATTGATCAAATTAATTTTTATTTACAAAATGAAAATGTATATGAATTTATCAAATATTATAATTAGTATGTTGTTATAAAATATGTTTGCAAATGATTTATTATATTTAGGCATGAGGGAAATGACAGCTTTAATTTGTCACTTCAATCCCAGACAAAATTATTATGTTGGAAAAATATTCCTCCTATTTCTATTAGTAATGCTTCTTTTATTTTATAAAGTCAAATATAATAATTTTATAATGAAATAAAAAATTAATTTTCTTTTATAATTCCCATAAATATAATGAACTATATATAAATTTAAGCAAATAAATAGTTTAATTTGACTATATATTTCGGTGAACTAATTTGTTTGTATAATAATATATTTGATGAAAATATTATAAAAGTTTGATAGATAGCTTAGATTATAAACTTACTTAAAATAGTTTAAACGACAATAATCGGTGTCTAATAGACTAAAAGTGACGTGTTCTTAGTCTAAATGACTTACTTAGATTGTCAAAATTAAAATTAGTTTGAACTTATGATTTTCTATTTTAAAAGAAATAGACATTCTAATCACTGAACAAGTTATAGTTTTACAAATTTAAAATTCTTATTTTCCAGATCAACATGTACCATTAATGAACAATTACACACTGTTATTAGACTAACGGGTAATCATTATTATTATTTAGAAGAAGAAGTACATGTATTTGAATTGATTATTGAATGAATAATTGGATATGAAATCTTATTAGTTGTAGACATTATATAAAAAAAAAAAGTACATTTTTCCAGCCAATTTGAAAACAAATAAAAAGATATCGTATTTGAAAACAAGGACAGAAAGTGTGATCTTGATTGCGATTAAATTTAGATAATTAGGGTGTGCTTAATTAGCATTAATCATGGATAATTGGATGCAACCGTCAAGGGCAAGTGTCATATGATATAGAGGATAGTTGAAAAGGAGACTATTGTATTTGTCCCTCACCTCACCCTTTAAATTAATTTATCTAAAAATAAATAATTAAATCAAATCTACTAATTGCACAATACACATGTGAACACAAACTTTTCCCTTTCACATGTCCCACACCTACCTACTAGGACCAATTTGAAATTTCACATTATATTACAAATATTAATGTATTTATTTATTTATTTATTTTGTTAATCGGTTTATTTATTCATTATGTGAATAAGAAAGATCAATTCCATTTATTAATTTAAGAAAATATACTAATTATTAAAATTAAAAACAAACATTTTACAGTATGGATGACAATTATAATTTGCCCACGATTTTCGATCTGAATTGTCCTATTATGTAGGATTTTTTTCCAGCTTGACTGATAGTTGAACAAAGATGGTATTTGTGTTCTTTGTGTCGAGAAATGATTCTGTCCCAAACACTATAAACACAATTAAATATATAAAATTATCAATATAATTATTTATATTTTATAAGAGTTTTATTTTTATATCTTATAATAATATAAATTTAGAATTCTCGAATATAACATTTGTTTATATAATTTTATTATATATATATATATATATATATATTTATAGAATATGGTTAAAAGGATCCTTGCCAAGATTTTTCAAAACTAAACAAAATGAGTATGGTTGTAAAAAAAATAATGATTTCTATGCCCTAATCCCACTATTGTCATCCATAATTTATATAGATAAATAATTAAATAAAGGTCCCATATATTAATATTTGAGTCATTTTCGTACACCACATTGTTGAATATAAAGATTAATATTGAATTGGACCCTTGAAGCACTTTTCACATTGAATAAGAGGAATGGTGATAAGACCCATATTTATTTATTTCTTGATTCTCATATGAATTAGAAGAAGAAGAAGCTTTATTCTCTCTCTCTCTATAGTCTTGACCGATCATTAATTTGCAAGTGACTCCGTCGTGTTTATAAATTGATTAAAATAAATGGGGGCTGGTTTTTCCGGTGAGCCAAAAAGGGTCGTTGTGGATCCGATCGGAGAGGTTGATATTAATACAGGGTTGTCGGCCTTACCGGAAAGTTGTTTAGCAATTGTGTTGATGGGTTTGGAAGCTGATGAAGTCTGTAAACTGGCCGGCGTTAATCGGGAATTCAGGGAAGCCTCGTCGGCCGACATGGTGTGGGAATCTAAGTTGCCGGAAAATTATAAGATTCTTGTCAACAAGTTATTTGATCATCAGAATCTCTCCAAGAAGGATATATATTTCAGACTTTGTCTTCCCAATCGATTTGATGGTGATACCAAGGTTAATTAAATTCTAGTTAACTCATCTTGATCTATATGATCTTATATTAATTATATAATTAATGAATGTTTTAAGATTTAATTTGTGATATTCGAATCTGCAGCAAGTATGGATGGAAAAGAAGAGTGGAAAGATTTGTCTTTCAATGTCTTGGAAGGGGATGAAGATAACTGGAATAGATGATCGCAGATATTGGACTCATATTCCTACAGATCAATCCAGGTATTCTTTCTTTTATTTCATATGTTTGATTCTTTGAAGTAGATGTCATTATTACGGGATAATGTTATTTCTAACGTTAAAAAAATTAAATAAAAAAAAAGATTATTGTTTGTGTTAGAATGGGTCAATGATTCAATTATTTATGAGCAACTAGTTTTTGCATAGATCAATAAAATATATAATACAATCAACTTGCTTAATTGTGGATCATGTGAAGTGGATAATCATTTTATTTTCTTAATTAATTATAATTGAAGATTTCCAATATATTATATGTATCATGTATGGGGTCCAGACACCAGTCCATGTCGTTATTATCTATTATAATTATATGAATAATATGGGTTTTTAATTGGATGAATTATTATATAAATTAATTAAATGTTAATAATTTGTGTAGGTTCCGTACAATTGCTTATCTGCAACAGATATGGTGGTTAGAAGTAGATGGAAATTTAGAGTTTGAGTTTCCACAAGGCAGTTACAGCTTGTTTTTCCGTCTCCGGTTAGGCCGACCCACCACCACCGCCGCCGCCTTCGCCGGAAAAAGGGGCGGGCGGATTGCTGCCGGCGGGGAAATGGACCGGGTCCATGGATGGGGAAACAAACCAGTAAGGTTTAAGTTTTCGACGTCGGAGGGTCAGGAAGCAATGACCCAATGCTATCTGCCGAATGAACCGACCGGAAAATGGATTTGTCAGCATGTCGGAGACTTTGATGTGGTGAATACAAACTCAAACTCGCCGCCGGCGACGACGGCGATTAAGTTCTCATTGACCCAGATTGATTGCACACATACCAAAGGGGGTCTTTGCTTGGATTCTCTTCTCATTTTGCCCAAATCTTAGCAACTCTTCTATATTCATGATTGTAAATTAATATCATCATTATGTAAAATAGAAATCATTTAGGTCATTGGGAATTTATTTTTTGGGGGGGCCATTCCAATATTATTGTTTTTTTTTTTTTTTTTGCCAACAAAATGTTTTGGTTTTGTAATTCAATTTACAGAATGGGTTCGCTATAATATTTGTTAGTGTGTGTGGAAAAATTTATCAATTTACATCATAATTGTTTGTTGGTCTTATTTGAAAAAACTCAAAGAGTTCCAAATTTGAGTTTGAATAAAAGAAATATTACTAAATTTATTTGATTTTTTTTATATAATAAATATATGATTCAAATATTTTGATTTAAATAAGATATTGTTATGAAATTATATTAAATGGGTCTTTATGGATAAACTTTATGTGAGAAATAAAATAAAATAAAATTAAAAGTTAACAAACATGTTTTTTTTAAACAGTTTAAGTACAAACATGAAATTAGAAAATAAAATAATAAACATATTATCCAGCATTTATCGAGCGTGAATTTCCGAAAAGATATATTAACTACTCGATTGACTTCACTATTTATTTTTAAAAAGATCTTAAAAATTGT
The DNA here is from genome assembly GCF_907164915.1 of Impatiens glandulifera. NCBI lineage: Eukaryota > Viridiplantae > Streptophyta > Magnoliopsida > Ericales > Balsaminaceae > Impatiens > Impatiens glandulifera. Next base: position 63,491,861 of record NC_061863.1, read on the forward strand.
TATAATAATAACGTTGGGAATGATACGAGTTAAACTATTACTGAAAATTTGACGATATCTTTCTGACCAAAATCTAACCAAATATTATCGGTAAAAATATTAAAATTTGAAGGACTAAGTTAAAAATATTTCCTAAAATTTGACAATAATCTATCTATCCAGTTCATGGGTCCAAAACAAACGAAGAAGAGAAGAGAAGAGAAAGATGAGCAGCAATGTGGTGTGCTCGAGTCCATTGAAGTCCCCCTTTACAATTCGCGTCAATTCATCTTCTTCCCTCCTTTCAATCTATACCCTCAAATCCATTCGTAAAAAATCCTCAAAAATCTCTTGCTCTGGTTCCGAAGATCGACAGCAACTCAACCTCTCCGTTCTTCGCTTCACTCTCGGTAACCTCCTCTCTTCTCCAACCCAAGTCATCTCTGTCTCTATCTTTGCTTATTATTTGTTGATTAGGAATACCCGGATTGGATGAGTCCTACTTACCAAGATGGATGGGGTACGGCTTCGGCTCGCTTCTGCTTCTCAACCATTTCTTCGGTTCCGATTCGAGCGTCGTCACACCAGCCCAGCTAGTAAGCTATAGACTACCTTCTATTGAGCACTTACATTCTTCTCATATAAAATTATACTAATTTTCTGACTGTTGTTTTTCCTAATAAGAGATCAGAAGTTCTTGGTCTTTCTTTGGCTGGATTCTCTGCACTTGTTCCTTATCTTGGAAAATTCCTTAAGGTGACACACAAGTTTAGTTTCATCAATCAATTAGAATTTGTTTTCTTTTTCTAATTTTCATATGAATATGTATATATATATATATATATATATCAGGGAGCATCTGCAGTGAATCAAAAGATTCTGCCAGAGGGTACTGAGCAGATATTTGTAGTCTCAGAAAATGTTACAAGCAAAACATTAAAGGAAGATTTGGCTTGGGGAACATATGTTATCCTACGTAATACAAACACAGTGTCAGTGGTAAGCCACCCTTCAATTCATTCTTCTGTAAACACCATTTTAGAATTCAAACATCTTCTAATTTTCTTAATTTGTAGATTGTTTACGTTCAAGGGGCTTTATGTGTACGTGGTTATTGGAGCATACCTGAAGACGTAATGAAAGCTGATGTTTCCAATTGGTTCCAGAAACAAATTCAGAATATTGGCATATCAAATCTGGAAAACAGCCTCTATTTTCCTCAGCTTGCAGGTACACATGCAATCCTCATTGTTACCAGTTTTGCATAATTCTAAAATCTGAGCTCCTATCATTCATTCAAACCCTGACAACTCTCCTGCAGAAAAGAATCTCGTGTCTTCAAAAGACAAACAGACACACTCAGTTCAAATTCAAGAGTTTTTTTTAAAAGAAAAACTCTAGAGTTCTAATCAAATCCAGATCAACATAAATTTACTTAGAAGACAGATAATATCTTAGATATGACTCCAAATCATTATCTTCCTATGGATGATGCTTTCAAGGAATGTTTTATGGGTCATGCACATGCACCCTATATCCATTTACATCTCATACAATACTTTCACAAAATTATTGAGTATGTGTTACTCTACAATTGATAAAATGTGGGTAGCAAACAATATTCACGAGGCTCTTAGCTGTGTAGGATAGAAGAAATATATTGATGAGGAAATTCAAACACTACTAATGAACAAGGCACGCTCCATGTGTGAGAACTTCAAAAGGCACGCCTTGAAACCAGAGGATTCGCTACGATATTGATTATCAAGAAACATTTGCCCTAGCTGCAAAACTGAATACTATATTAGCCTACCATTCTTCTAGATTTAAAAAATGCATTTCTCAACGATGACTTGGAGAAAAAAAGTTTGAAAGTAAGTTCCTTGTAGCCTATCCATTCAACCAGATATGGCGACTTCACAAAAAAGAAAATGGATGGTCTTAAGCAATCCTCACGAGGCATGGTTTGAAAAGTTTACCACCTCGGTCATCAAATATGATATCACCTTATATGTTTATGTAGATGGCATCGTCATCATGGGTGATACTGAGGAGGAGATTGCAGAACGAAAGGTACTCCTTACTAAAGAATTTGATATTAAAGACCTTGAGAGTCTCAAGTTTCTCCTTGGTATGGAACTGGCTCAGTTCGTTAAAGGAAATTGGCATGCTTAGTTGCACACACTGATGCATCCATCTCATAGCTCAGTTTTAGAAATGATGATGTCCCATAGATAAGGGGAGTACCAACGACTTGTAGGTCGTCTTCTATACTTATATTCACAACCTAACACTGGTTTCAATAAGTGTGTTAAGTCGATTCATGAACAATCCAACATAAGAGCATATGAATGCAGTCTACAGGATTGTGAGATACCTAAAAGGCTGCCACAGAAAGACATACTATATTGAAAGAATGCTGATAAAAAGTATACTATACTTGTGTATGAGGGAATTTAGTCACATAGACAAGGAAGAGTGAACATCTAAGCAGAGTACAAAAAATTGCCTTTAGGGATGTGTGAAGGAATATGGTTACGATGAGTATTGAAGGATCTGGGAAAAACTACATAAAACCCCATCAACATGGCCAAGCAATCAATATTGTCAAGAGTTCAGTTCATCACGATCAAACCAAACACATTGAAGTTGCCAGACACTTTATTTCAAAAAATGTATTAAAAGGTTATGTAGAACCTTTGTAAACAATTTGCGAAGATCGTCACATAGGCTCTCCCAATACCGATCTTCGACGAACTATGTGGCAAGTTGGCTAAGTACAACGTTTACCACCCAACAAAACCAACCTTTACTGATTTCTAAAGGGGGATTATTGTTAGGAATGTAAAATAGCAGTTCAGGGTTAATGGTATTATAGTAAATAGAAGTAAATGACATATTTGTAAATAATATGGATGAAGTATATATATATATATAAATAGTTTAGAGATCTTATAATCAGTAGTTATGGTGAAATGAAGAATCAATAATATCTATCTGTCATCTATAGTTTTCTATGATCTCTCATCCATCCCAATTCTTCTTTGTCTCATCTATTGCTTCAGCCAATTCTTCCTCTCCAAATCACAAACTATTATGCAAAGGAAATAACAAAAGCATATATTATTTTAGATGAAGGACTTCAGAAATTGCTTCCCAAGGGGATTCGTTCTGTTTTCATTCAACCAGTACTTCTGAAAGCTGAAAATAAAGGCGACAATGAAGTAGTTGAAGAAAGCAAGGGGTTCATCCTGCTGGCTTCTACCAGTGCTTATGCTTACAGAAAAAAGGACAGGGAATGGATAGGAGCTGTTGCCAACAAATTCAGAGGTAAAATTAATCATTGTTATTTTAGAAATGTGTCACATGTTATTATAGCTCACTAGGCCATTGGGCCATTTAATGTAATTATTATATGTCCTCTAGGATTGGGTATTATAGGCCCACTAAGAGTAAGATATTTATTAGAGTGAGTGAACTAGAGTTAGAGAATAGTACTTAGGTTAGCATATGAATGATTAATGAAGTGTCTTGTATCCCCTTCCTGTTCATCTAGGTATTACCTTCTTCTTCTAAGTGTTATAAATTGTCAATGGTGTTCATAAGCAAACCTCCTTGTTTGTTTTATCAGTTTGTCCACATTGTAGTGGCAAGTGCATTGTACTTGGGGATATTTCTTAAGAGTTGAATCTATATATTATATTTCATATTTTTGTTGAGTTTAATTAGAGGCCATAAATTGGACATGGACCTTTACTTTAGGGTTGTTCAGTTGTCCACCTCAAAAAAGTAGGCCATGAACTTGTTGTCCCTCGATCATGAGTAGAGTCGGTTCATCACAGTAGTATGTCGGCAAGTGTCTGTACTAGAAATGACGACCCCTCACGAAATCTAGATTCTTCCAAACACACCAAGTTTTCTCTTTAGACAAAAACACATGGTAAAATTAGGCTTCTTTCATTTTAGCCAGGATGTGCACATCAAACCATGTCCCCCCCCTTTAAAAGTTCCTTTTTCTTTTTATTATTCTCTTCTCTACCCTGTTGTAGTAGGGTTTGGAGAAGATTGGTGAAGTTGTTGGGCAATTTTATTGCAGGCCTGGCTGAAGAATGATGATGGATCCCACACTTCCAACCCGACGAGTAAAACATAACTAGTGTCTATAGAAGGTAACTGTAGTGTATATAATTTTGAATTTGCATAATTGAGAGTGGCAGTTGAACATTCATTATTGTGATATAGAAAGGAGGATGAATAGGTATTATATACAAAGGGGAACCATAGATTGGATCTGTGAAGTAGTAGTTGTAGTTTGAGGATAGTAATCTACACTATTAATTAAAGGGCATGCCCATTTTTTTCATTCCATTTATAAATGGAAGAGAATCCATATTTACCGGAAAAGAAGGAAAGGAAATGGCAAAAGAATGATTGCAAGTTGTATATAATAATTTAATCTTATATAATATTATATGAATTGTGTGTCTAAGTCTAATTAGTCTAAAACAATGAATGACCCACTCCAGTCTGGTTCCAGCTTTGTTAATGGGTCCATTGTGAGAAGTTGACCAAAACAGCACAGCACATCACAGCACTAAGATGGGTTTAAGGCATTTGGCATTATTTATGCCCCAAAGAGAATCTTGTTTTAAGTTCTAGCTAGGATTTGCAGTAATTGATTATCATTAATAATAACAAGGATTGGTTACATATTATTTCTTATTCTTCCATACAACCAACCATATGATGATGATATGATATTATTTATTAAGAACTTGTAACTTTTGCCACTTTAGCCGTCCGTGGGCACACTCCTATATATAATTTATTCTTATTCTTGCCTAAAACATCAACAGTGGGTAAGGTAATATTTTAGGTTAGGCTACTATAGAAACAAAGATAGCTTAATCAATGAGCACTTTATAGCAGTATGAATTATGACAAGATCCTATCACTTTGGTGATATTAAATTGACCTAGCTCATTTCATTTGATAACCTCAATTTGTGATTGTTTTATGATTTTCCTGAAATTTTCCTTTGTGAAGAACATATATTATTAGATTTATTTAAATATTTTATATAATAAGGGGGATATGAATGGATGTGTTCAAAATTGGTGAGGCAGTTGCATTTTCATTTTCAGATTATTAATTAATTAATTAATTGATTGGTGAGGAATGATAGAAGGGGGTGGGGGGGTGATATGGACATTTCACCTCACCCAACCCAACAAAATGGTGACCTACTCCTTTTTTTCTTTAATTATATCAAAACCCAATTTAACATTTATGTATTTTACTTGACTTTTTTATAACTAGTCTTTATCATTTCCCTAATAATATCTTGTTTAATTTTAGTTTATTTAGAAAACAATTTAGTTTACTTTTAATTTCTATTATTGATGCTAATAACAGAACAAGTTTATTAAGTGAACAATATTCAATTACTTGTCCTTTTCAATGATAGGTATGCCTTTGATTAAATATATATACTCTTTTTTTTTATATATAATTTTTATGTTTGTCCTACTAAGTTAAACCTTGTTTTGTAAGAGATGGGAATTATAAAAATGTGACTAGGTCACACATATTTTATTGGTTGATGTCACTTTATTTATCATATGTTTTTACAAATAATTAAATAAAACTCATCATATGAGTGATGTATGAACATAATGTTTTGAGAAATAAGTGTTAAGATTATATGTACTTTCTTAGAATTACTATAACCAATGTCTAGATTACTCTTTTATACATCATTTATACCTTTTTTATTTATAAGCGTTTTCATTACATAATCACATCAAAAGTGTTCATGATTTTTTTTTTAATATAATTTTGGAATATTTTTATGGATAAAGTAAAAATGAAATTCTATAAAAAAAAAATATTAATTTCTAAATTTGATAATAAAATAATAAAATATTATTAGTACAACTAACTTCTAACAGATAAACATAAAATAATATCTGTAAGAAACCGTTTTATTCAACTCAAATCTTCTTTACTTTCACTTCCAAATCTAAATGTGGTAAAAAAAAATATAGCGTTATTATTAATATTATTTATTTATTATTTTTGTGGTATACTGCTTGATGCAGCGTGCGTGGCTAGGATGAATCTTTATCAAGATTCGTTGATTCTTACGAATACCGAAAGTCGATAGATATTGAGGAAACCTCGTTTTCTGATTAATAATCTTCTTCCCCCTTACAATGGAATACCTTCAGGGTATTTATAGGACTTACACGTATTAAATTAGGAATTACGTCTAATTACAATTTAATTACACTAATTTAGGATATTCCTTCCATAACAAGAATATCCCTACCTAATTTAGAATATCCCTTGTAATCTCTTCCTTAATTAGAATATATATTATAATCCTTTCCTTGATTAGAATATATCTTCCAATCCCTTCCTTAATTAGATTATCTTCCAATCTCTTCGACTCGCACCGCATCATTCCCCCCAGGGTAGAAAAGATTCGTCCTCGAATCTGGAACCGCATCATCCTCATCAGAAGAAGGCTCACCCACAAAAGGAACAAGATGCTTCACATTGAACACATCAGAGGTACGCACATGGCTGGGAAGGCGTAAACGATAAGCATTGGGGTTGATCTTCTCCACAATCTCAACAGGACCAATCTTCTTAGCAGCAAGCTTGCTATATTCATGAGCTGGAAAACGATCCTTAGTCAGAATAGCCCACACAAAGTCACCAACTTCAAAATCAACAGCACGCCTTCTCGAATCAGCCTTCTCCTTGTACTTGGCAGTAGCAGCAACCAAGCGGTCATGAGTGGTCTGATGAACCTGAGCCAACTGACCAACAAAATCCGCAGCAGTGGAATGAGGACGCACCTTGCTGGGCAGCGCTAACAAATCAAGAGGAGCACGCGGAGACAGCCCGTAAATCACATGGAAAGGACTGAAACCAGTGGAGCGATTAACAGCATGATTGTGAGCAAACTCGGCCTGAGGCAGCTTCAGATCCCAAGCCTTAGGATGATCCCCAATTAAACTGCGCAGAAGGTTCCCCAAAGACCTATTAACAACTTCAGTTTGGCCATCAGTTTGCGGGTGATAGGCACTGCTAAAATTCAGCTGAGTGTTAACCAAACGCCAAAGACTCCTCCAAAAGTGACTCACAAAGCGAGTGTCCCGATCAGAAACTATGGAGGCAGGAAGTCCATGAAGGCGATACACATCCCTGAAATAAAGTTGTGCAACAGCCACAGCATCAGAGGTTTTCTTGCAGGGAATGAAATGAACCATCTTCGAGAATCGGTCAACCACCACAAAAATCGAATCAGAACCACGCTGGGTACGTGGCAGCCCAAGGACAAAATCCATACTGACATCAGACCATGGTTGAGTGGGAATAGGCAGAGGCAAGTATAACCCGGCATTAGTCGAAGCGCCCTTAGCCAACTGACAAACACGACAACGAGCAACAAAACGCCCCACCTCTTTGCGCATCGAAGGCCAGAAATAAGAAGCGGCAAGAAGCTGGAAGGTACGATCACGCTCAACATGGCCTTCTTTGTGGAGTTCCTGAATCATCCTCAAACGCAGGCTGCAATCTGGAATGCACAGCTGCACACCACGGAAAAGGAACCCATCCTTTTTTGGGGTAAGAAGGGCCGGGACAGCACAAGGACTAAGGCTTTCTCGAATGTGTCCCTTAGCCAGTAAGTCCTCCACCTGCCTACGCAACTCTTCATGTTCTTTGGGACTCATGCGGTAATGAGGACGGTTGGGTAGGGCAGCACCTGGAACCAAGTCAATGTGATGTTGGGTATCACGCAAAGGAGGCAAGGCACAAGGCAGATTCTCAGGAAAGACATCTGCAAACTCCTGTAACAGCGGCTGCACTGGAATAGGCACTTCAGAACTAGCACCACAGGTAATCAGCGAACAAAATGGAGCAAACACCATGCCCGATTCGACCATGGCGGTCTGAAAAGGACCCCGAGACAACAAGGTGGTAGGGGGGGCACATGATGAGTGGGGGCAGCACCCTTCTTGGGCTGATTTGGCATCAACACAATCTTGACTCAGCCAGGACAGACGATAAGGCTTGGGGTGAGGTTCAGTGGACAGACCCAGCTTCGAAACTGCAACCTCAGAAATCACATTCTCACAACTCCCAGCATCAATGATGAAGGTGCAAACTTTGCCACCGATGGTACAAGTGGAATGGAACAGATTATTACGTAACCACTCGTTGTCAGGAGCACGAGGGGTTAAACATGATCGACGAATCACCAAAAGGGGGCCAACATCACCAGAAACATACTCCTCCGCTGCCTCATCATCATAAACATCATACACTGGGGCTGAATCTGAAGGAAGAGCAGAGTCAGGATCCTCCACCTCAGTAAAAAGACCACGATTGGTGGACTTTGGGTTGCGACACTCTGCTTGGCGATGGCCAACTTCACCACAATTGAAACAACGCAAGCCACCGGGACGTCCCTGCGGGGGGGCTGTAGTGCTGCGAGGGGGGGCTGGGGTGGGATGGGCCGGCTGGGAAGAAGAACCAATGCCACTAGTGGGGACAACCTGTTTTCCAAAGCTACCCGAACCGCGTCTGGCTAGCTGTTTCTCAGCCTGTGAAGCACGCTGATGTGCCTCAGAAACAGTCAAGGGATCAAACATATTCAAAATATCCTGCAACTGGAGGCGAAGGCCACCAATATAGCGAGAAACCAACTGGAGAGGGGACTCAGACAGGTCAACACGAGCCACAAAGGTGTAAAACTCAGTGGAATAGTCATCCACGGAACGAGAACCCTGACGAAGATTCTGGAACCGCTGGTACAGGTTACGTTCGTAATTATATGGTAGAAACGCAGCCCTAATATGCTTCCTGAATTTGTCCCAATTCGTGAGTTTTGCCTTACCATGACGAACACGTGTCTGTTTCAACTGCTGCCACCATGCTTGTGCACGACCATGTAAGCGGATCGTAACAAGGGGTACACGACGATCTGCAGGAACTTCCTTGAAATCCAGAATCTCTTCAACCTGAGAAAGCCAATCAATAAACTCTTCCGGTGATAGACTACCATCGAACTTAGGGATGTCCACCCTGAAAGCCTGCTCCCAGCGATGATTGGGGCGTTCAGGGGATCGATTCCGAAGACCACCGAAAGGGTTTTCATCTGTCATCGTAACATCATCTTCAGGGTGGTGCATGTGCATAGATGCATCCATCCGTTGCGTCAACCATTCAACCTGCCGCCTCAAATCGTCGTTATCACGGCGAAACTCAGCGTTTTCACGTCGCAACTCAGCAAGGTCACCATCATCAGCACCAGGGGTAGGGTTGTGCGGCTGTCTTCGGGGCGGCATACCTCAGGGTCGACTGGAAACTGATACCAACTGATGCAGCGTGCGTGGCTAGGATGAATCTTTATCAAGATTCGTTGATTCTTACGAATACCGAAAGTCGATAGATATTGAGGAAACCTCGTTTTCTGATTAATAATCTTCTTCCCCCTTACAATGGAATACCTTCAGGGTATTTATAGGACTTACACGTATTAAATTAGGAATTACGTCTAATTACAATTTAATTACACTAATTTAGGATATTCCTTCCATAACAAGAATATCCCTACCTAATTTAGAATATCCCTTGTAATCTCTTCCTTAATTAGAATATATATTATAATCCTTTCCTTGATTAGAATATATCTTCCAATCCCTTCCTTAATTAGATTATCTTCCAATCTCTTCGACTCGCACCGCATCACTGCTCCTTTTGTTTTGTTAGTCAACATTGGAGGGATCGATGTCCAAAATATATATTACTAGAAAAATAAAGTCATCGTATTCACGAATTTTGATATTTTATATATTTTATATTAAAGACCACGACCCGACCACATAATTAGCATTCTCATTATAATTTAATATTTTCTTAATCTTAAGTAAAATTTATTTTAAGCTAATTAAAGGTGTCGGCTACCAAATAAAAACCAATACAGTACCTTCCTTCATATATTACCAGCACATTCCATAAATTATAAAACAATTAATAAAATTATATATATATATATATATATATATATATATATTTGTGTATGTTTAATTAACATGTTAGCAGGCAAGCAATAGAGAAAAATTCAGTGTATAAATTAATTTAAGGGCTCAGAATAGCTTTGTTTAGTATATAATTTACTGTGGGTAAAATAAATAAAAGTGAGAAATAATTCAAACAAGGTGTTAGAGAAATAAATATCTAATTAGTTGGTGAGAAATAAAATTGAATTTCGATGTTACCGAGCAACCGCAATTTCTTTCTTATTTGTCTTTTATTTTTATTTTTATTTTTATTAAATCTAGTACGATGTGTTTTGTGTGTTGTACCATCATCCATCACTTCCCGATCACACTCACGTGGGAACACTCCACCGCCCTACGGCTGCAAACCTGCCACGTGTACGCTTCTGATCATGCTGCTCCTACCGTCTCAAAAAAAAATTAAATTGTCGGTGGCACTATATACAACATGTAGTAGTTTGAGAATAATAAAATAATATTTATAAAATTATACTGAATGAAAGAAAACATAAATCACAAACAAACTATTTATTTTTATGACCCACATATAATAATAATATATTATTAATAAGGTTATTAATTGATCAACTTTAATATATATATATATATATATATATATATATATATATAATATTTTCTTATTATATAAATAAGCTTATGAAAAGAAAAAAAAGGAGAATAAATAAAATCTAACACAGCATATAATATCAATTAATTACCATCCGTGTGAAAATAACAAGGAGATTGCCTAAATCGTCTTGGAAAATTAATCACTTTCAACAATTTTTTTATTAATTGACAATTTATATTAACAAATATATATGATCTTATTCTATTAATAAATATTTTGGCATTTGGTAAATTTTCTTACACTACATTCGAATTAAAGCATAAAAAATTCTAAACATAAATCGACTAAAGAATTTCTGACAGAACAAATGAGACTTACTTGCAAGCAAAGACAGTCAGGCAGGCGTGAGGATGTTGTTGGTGATTTTTATTTATTTATTTATAATAACATATAATTATATTTAAATTTATTGAAGACTATTATTAATTATAAAATTTAAACTAGATAATTGATTCATGTGTTCACACACAAAATAGAAAATCCCGATACATGAAAATCAAAACCAATCAAATATATAAACATATAATAAAATTAAATAATTATTTATATAATAACAAGTTTAATCTGATAACGTGTTAATGTGATTTAAAGGCTCATTTATTTAAATTAATTAATTGTGTAATAAAAGCCTTTGAATTAAATTATTTATTACAGGTCATTCTTCCTCCTCCTCCTAATTCACTTTAATGTTATTTATTTATTTAAAATGGTGATAATCCGAATAAAGAAAATGGTGGCAAATAAATGAAAGCTAGCAAGAAGAAAATGACTGACTAGAAGAAAGAAAACGTAAAAGTCTTAAGACGTGTATGTGGGGAAATGACAGAACCATGTGACCGGCCCGATTGGGATGCTCCACCGGTTCTGGTTCTGGTTCTGGAGCTAGCTTTCATATTATTTATTATTATATAGAAAATAATTAATTATCATTATTTTATAGAAATAATAATAATTATAAGCACATAAAGTAATAAAATCTATATAATTTAATAAAGTACCAAATATATTCTACATGTTAATCCTCGACCAAAAATCATAATCTTAATCGTAATATAAAATACATGATCATGATCATGATCGATATTGTAAAAACTTGTATAAAATATATAAGAATAGAAACCTATAAGCTTAGGTTAGGGCATATATCATGTATATATGTATATAAACAGTGGTCAATTAGTAGACAATGATTGGGTTGGGATCCAGCTCGAATTACTAAAAGAACCCCCTCACAACCTTGTATTTGTGCAGACAAATCCCAACTCCTTGGCGGCTTTTAAAACTTATAATAAATATAATTGTGTATATACATATTTTTAGTAATAATTTATTTATTATATATAATATGCAGACATCAACGTGTTCTCTTCACTCTCCATTTCTTTTATTTTCTTTCTTTTTCTTTTATTTAATATCCTCTCTCCATTTCTGTTTGTCTGTCATGTTCGACGCCTGAAGAACCGGGGTGGTATATTTAGAGAGAGAGAGAGATGGAATAAGATTAAAGATTCCATTTTGGTTGAGTTGGATCAATCGATCGATCGATATCTTCAGACATTGAATAAATATCTGGATTAGGAATTGTGATCGGTCTTAGATATAGTTCTTTTTGCTAAGAACCACGATCCCCCCCCTCCCGGCTCACATTTTTCATCATTACATTTACATTTTACAGCACAGCCAATAAGCTTTCAAATCTTCCTAGACCAGACCAAGCAAGCATCTCTCTGACTTTATTGCGTGTCTGATTCTTTCCTAATTACCGCACTCTTTCTAATTAATTACTCGATCTATTACAAACAAACATCTCTCTCTCTCTCTCCCTCCTATTCTCAATTGCTTACAAATTTCTCCCCTGTCTTTCTGTCTGTCTGGATTATGGGTCAAACCATCTTTGTTGTTTAAGATTACTGGGAATTTCTCCATTCCTTCCTCTCTGTAGTGTAGATCCATCCCAGTTAACCCAACAAAGATTCAAGAAGAAGAAGATGATGCAGATGAGAACCAAACCGACAGCCCCATCGCCATTTAATGGCAGCGCCACCGCCACCGCCGCCGGCGATGATGAAGGAGCTTGGGAAATGAGACCCGGAGGAATGCTGGTCCAGACAAGAATCGATTCGGAAAAGGACCGCGTGGCACCACCGACTATCCGGGTTCGAGTTAAATACGGGTCGGTTTATCACCAAGTCAATATCAGCTCTCAAGCAACCTTCGGTACGTAACTCCCTTCTCTCTCTCTTTCTCTCTCTCTACTAATTAACTAAATATAGATGATGTTTCCAGCTACTACTAATTACTAGTAATCAATCATGAATTGTTCTTCTTCTTCTTCTCAGGGGAATTAAAGAAATTGTTGCGGGGGCCGACGGGATTGCACCACCTGGATCAGAAACTATTTTTCAAGGACAAAGAGAAGGACAACAATTCATTCCTTGACATTGTTGGTGTTAAAGACAAATCTAAGCTCGTCGTCACTGAAGATCCGATTAGTCAGGAGAAACGCTATATTGAGATGCGTAAGAATGAGAAAATGGAAAAGTCTTCCAAATCAATCTCTGGTATCAGCCTAGAGATCGACCGCCTTGCCGGCCAGGTAATCATTAATTTACAACTAACTACTCTCCTCCACTCTCCGCCACCCACTAATAATCTTAAACTCTAATAGGTCTCAGCTCTAGAATCAGTCATTTCTAAAGGTGCCAGAGTCCCAGAGAAGAACATCGTCAATGTCATTGAACAGTTGATGAATCAACTGCTCAAATTGGATGCAATTACAGCAGATGGGGATGTTAAACTTCAGAGAAAAATGCAGGTATATATATATATATATCTATACCTTAATGGATTTGAATCTCCAATTAGACTCTGATTTGTTGTATTGGCTGGTTTAAATAAATAAATAAAAGGTGAGAAGAGTTCAGAAATATGTGGAGACTCTAGATGTATTGAAGATGAAGAACTCAATGCCAAGTAAAGATGATGATGAAGAAGCAAATGAAAACCGACAGCCTGAATCTCATAGGTACTCTACTGGTGCTGTTGCAACACCACCTAAAACTGAGCATAGGCAAACAAGGCGTTCAATTGGGCATTCCCCATTGAAACCAACACCTAATCAGCCACAAAGAAATTCCACATCAGGTCCAGTTGTTATAACTACACAATGGGAGACGTTTGATGCACTGCCACCTCTAATTCCAATCCACACATCAACATCATCTTCGTCGTCATCATCAGAATCCCCTAAAATGGCAGCACCGAATTCATCGCAACCCCTAAAATTCAATTGGGATTTGCTTTGAGTTACTTACTTACTGAAAAGAAGGGATTTGTTCTGAATTCTGATGGGTGTGTGGTTTGCCTTAAGTTTTCCTCAAATTTGGTTTGGTGCCTGTTCTCCATTCTTTTCTGTATTTAGATATTATTGTTAGAAATTCATCCCCCCTCTATCATCTGTTATTTGAGTCATGGAATAAGTCAATTGGGGATAATAATAATAATCTAGTAGGACTATACTTGTTTCATTTTTCCTATGTCATTTCCAATATATGATTTCAGGCGGATTGTTAAAATCCATCATCACGTCTACTAGCTAGAGTACTACTATTGCATATTATTACATGCAATATATATATATATATATATACACAGTTAAAGAAGGTTCTTAGATGTGTAATAGTAATGGCTAGCTAGATGTAAAATGATTGATAATCTTTTGTACCTAGATAAGAGTGTTATTATTCATGCCGACAAAAAGAACATATGTTAAGGGGAAAGTTGTAATCAGCAGAGCTAGCTAACCCACCCAACTACCAAAATGATGAAAAGGAAAATGCATTTAACTAATGATCCTGATGTGATGTGTGATGAGACATAATTAGTTTATTATTTAAGAACTCACAAGTAATTATTAAAATATGTTAGAGATCAAAAGCGGTTTCCAGCCCTATGAAATGAATCATAATGTATAAACGCTACATGAATGTTGCTAAGATTTCCAGTAATCGATGATCTTAAACATGATTATACTTTCATTAGATGTTCTTCAGTTGAAATTAAACGATAGAACAATGAATCAGCATTATGTATAGCTTGAAGTAGAAATACTTGAGAGTAAATAGACAATGAAAATCGATCTGATAAACAAAATGCAGCAATCTATTCGAGTGATAGAATAGAACTGATGAAACGCAGGTGAAAGTTTTACCTGATGAACAAAGGCGATTGAGTGGATCTCTCTCTCACGACAAATCGCAGTTTCGCCATTAGAGCGCGCGAACAAAGAAGTGAGTTTCGTACCCAAAGATTTCAGTTTATTTGATTTTAACTTACTTTAAATGGACTCGCTTTTTCGGCGGGATTTATATCCTTCACTAGATTGGGCCGCCGATTAGCCTTTAGAATGTTAGTTTATGGGCCTTCAATATGAAAGGCTTTATATTTAATAAAACATATTGGCACAATTTAAATAATTATTGGGCTGGATGGATGGCCCGCGACCCATAAAAGATAACCTAAGGTCCTGTTTAGTAAGTAATTTTTCTATGGAGCTTAGAACTTGTTGTCAGAAAAAATAAAAATAAAGAGTAACGTTTTTCAAGTTTCAGGGCGACACACGACTTTTTAGAATGGCGTGCAATGAGATTAAAATATTGAGTATTTTTAAAATACAATTTTATAAAACTTTCTAGTTAATTTTTCTCGGTTGAAAAATAAGTTAGGTATAACTTTCTCGTTCAAACTTTTAAATAAGTTATAATTTATTCAAATAAATAAATTCATTAATTAATTTTTTTTAAAAAAATTATACTTAATTATATTTAAAATAAGAGGAGTGATAATTGAAGAAATTTTAGAAAAAGAATAGGAGAGATAATCATCACTTCATTGGTAAAAAAAAAAGAAAATAAAATGTGAGCAAAGAGAGAAGAGATAAATTATTTTATTTTTTCAACCAAACAAGATTTGTGCCAAGTCATTTCCTCTCCTAAATTTCCTTTCCAATTATTTCTCATAAAATAATAATAATAAATATAACTAACATTCTTTTAAAATAAAATTGATCTTACTAATTACACTTAATTAACGATCTTAAGTAGAGAAACTCTCAATTTGAATCCAAGGTCAATATCAAGTCCACTCCAACAATCCCAATGACTCACTAAAGTTTATAAAAAATATTCAAACTCATATTTTTTTGAAAAATTTAAAATTTAGAAACAAGTCATCACACAATAGAATATAACCCAACATTAACAAATATATATATATATATATATGTCAGAGTTACCAAAGTTTAATCATTTGGTTGTGTATGTGTAGAATAAGATTGTTATAATTTTCACAATGGTGTAATTGCATAGCTAGGTAGACGAGGGTAGAGTTTGTGAATAATACCTTGTAGGGGCGATGTTCATGTAGTTTATTTTTCGAGTTGATGTCAATTTATCTGATGTTTATACTTATTTATTGAAGTTAGAGACTAACTAAATTATAGAAATGAGAAATTTATAATTAATTAATTAATTGCACTCTCAATTTCATGCTGCTCGATCAATGCCACAGCTACGAAAAGATGATTGTGGTCCGAATTCCCTAAGTACTAAAGTACGTACTTTAATTTGACTGTTTACACTAGATTTGATTATACAATTATATAGTTAACTAGGTTAATTTTAATTATACCGGCATTTTATATTTGTCAAGATTTGTTAGCAGCTAAGAAACCATGCATCACCAAGTTGGCAGATTTACTGCCTTGTCCCATTCTTCCTTTTCATGCAGAAACAAAAAATAATAAAAATCAAGGGCTTGTTTGATAAATGGATTATTGGGATAAAACTATTTTTATCTTAAAATCTAACTATCAATCTAATCAATCTATTTACCTCTTAAAATACTAAAATTATCCTTTATTTTTTTTAATATAAATTAATTATTAAATAAAAATATAGAGAGATAAAGAATAATTTGATCAAAAATAAATAAAAACCAAAATTTTTTCACCTTTTAATCAAACAATTTTTGAAAAAAAACCAAAATAAAACTAAAAAACTATTTCCTCAACCAAGCTCTAATTAAGAAAACAATGCTATAAACAATATTATTCGTGAATGGAACTTTGATCCAGCTCTCATTTAAAAATAAGAATCATATATATATATGATAATTTAATATTGTTGTTTTCATATAATTACTTATGCTTTTAGGTAGGTAGGTAGGTCTAGGTTGGTAATATTTTTTTGTAAGTTTGCATGAAAATACGATTAACAATATGTATGAGTTCCCTAGCTAATTATAGATATAGAACATATATTATTTAACTGGATGGATCCAATATGTACAAAATATATGTAAATGCATGCATGTTAGCAACTTATAAGACGGAACAAATTAATTAAAGATTTAATTAATTTCTCAATATCAATGCAACAATTGTGCTTCATGCCTCTCTTGACCTGTCTTGACATGCTACCTTTAATCTAGCTAGTTTAATTTATTAATATTGTCTGAAGCTCGCAGGCCAAGGTTTTAATTAAATGTTGGCAACTCATGTGAAGAATATTAAATATAATGAAAAAATTTACCGACTAATTAATTATCTAAATTGTAAATTAATTAAAGCGGCATGCAGAGGCACATACATACATACAAACAATTAAATTGCGCCTCCTCTATCTATCCTTATGACCTCCCAACGTGTGTTTGGCTTATCTCTACACTATATATATATCGTTACTCAACTCTACATTATTATTATTATAATTCATCCCCCATTTTAATATATTATCTTCTATGAGTTTAAGAATTATTATATAAAATTAGTTTGACCTAAAATCACTTTTTTATATTTGAATCATTAAACCTCTAGGTGTTGTTAAGGTTGTACCTCTGAAATATCAAACAATTAATATAGAAAGATGGATGAGTTTTTCAACAGGGCAAATAATTAAACACAGATTCATTAATATATGCAGATCAAGGCATACCAATAACAATAGTGGGGATCGGGACGCCGTTTACATAAAAAAAATTACTATCATTTTCGTCTGAAAGTTTTGAGAAATCCTCTAGAGCACTTTATATTCTGTTTTATAAAACAAATTTGTCGACTCCGAAAAGAAAACAACATTAAAGGATTATGTTACAGATAAAGATATGTTAATTTGAAACCGCCCCGCAAAAACCGAACCGAATTGCTCCGTTTGGGACAGTAGTATATTAAATCACCAATATATTTATTTATTCACTATATTTTATAAAAGTAGTAAGTTTATTTTTTTATAATAATATAAAATTTTAATATATTATAATATATATTATATTAAAAATTTGTTTATATAATTTTATTATATAATTTTAATTTATTTTTTTAAAAAATAAATTATTAACTGTGCCCCACGAGATTTTTCAAAACCAAAAAAACCCGAAAATAAATCGGAGCGAAAATGGTAAATGGATAGGAATATTTGAAAAAAAAATCATATTTTTCCGACGCTTAATAAGCGACGGAATATAAACGTTGATAAAAGCAACATTTGTTTTAATATTTATCGTCTTTTTGAACGCGGTAAACTTGTTTACGTGGCAGCCAACGAGAATCATTCTATTCTATGTATATGGAAAGTTTTCTTAATTATTATTTTTTAATTCAATCTTAGATTTTAGTATGTTTAGTTTTAATCCCAAACTTATTTAAATACAATAAAGTACCACAAATTCGAAATGTTTGATTCATTAGAAAATTGATTTAAAGTTGAAACTTTTTTTTTTTTTATTAAAATAACAATACATAGTTGTCCACAAATGTGCATGTACAGTTGTATAACAGCGGACAAACAAAACTCTTGCTACAAATTAATATATGGTCTATATAATTAATTACTTAATTTAATTAATCTTCCTTTCAGTTGTCGCTTCTTCTTGTTTTCATTTTTTTTGTTTGGCCGTTAATAGCAGATAACACAATCGTCTTATTGCAGCATCTTTAGAAGGGAAATATAATCAGTTATTAATCCCATTAAAAATATATAGTCTTGTTTTTATTAATTACTATCTGTATGTGCCACTTCTGTCATAATAATATTGTGTGATTATGTTACTTCATTGTATTTTTCTTTTTCTTGTTCAAGATCTATCTAGGGTTTATTCCGGAGAATCATTAACTTTGAATGGGTAATCGATGTTTAATTAGTTCAGTTATGGAATTTTAGGAAGTTTGAACCGGACCTCAATTGGCTTTTTAATTATGGTAGATCATTTAGTTTGATTAGAATAGCTAGATGGAAGAACTTTAAAAGCTAATCCCGCATTATATGCTATCGTAGAGTTAAAATATGTTCTTTCCAATATTAATTAGAGTGTTTCAAATAAAAAAAATAATTTTGACGAGAAATGACAAAGTATTTAGAGACCAAGTCATTGCCGGCTGTTTGCATGCTTCCTATGAATTCTACAGTTTTAATAAAATCCAAAGTTTCTACCAATTACATATCCAATATTTTTTAATAAATATATAACAAAGATGTTAAAACAAAACAAAACAAAAAACAAAAATATATGTCATGAGATCTTACTAATGACTAGATCGAAGTTTGTTTTTTTCTTTTTGTCAAACCAAATCACCTACATAACTAACTATTAGCGCCTGCTTTTGTTGTTTTATTATCCTAATCATAACTACGAACATATTCAAAACACAGTATATATACAAACAACAAGCAGGCACTAATTACAAATATTTATATATTAATTAATTAATTAATTAGGAGCTAGCTAGCTAGCTAGCTGTAATTATGTGATAATATATAATTCCCAATCAATACGCTTCTTTGTTTGTACATTAGATATACGTACGCTTTTGACTAATTTTATTTTAGAAAAATAAAAGTTGGTTCCTGCAGGTTACTGATCGATCTCCTAATTTACACACAGTAATGATATCTTTACTCCTTAAATAAGTTAGGCGTATATAGTGCTCGTCGGTAATGTTCATTTTTATCTTAATTTACCGACAGAAGTTACTTAGCTTAATTTTTAACTACTGCCAACGGGATTTTTCATCGATAAGTTATATTTTTACTAGCTAGTGATTATCGCAAGAGCTCCAATTTACTTAGAATTGCAGATATTTGGTAGGTTTGCCATGCTCATATATGTGTTTAGCTATGATCTTGTCACAATATTTGACAAGACTGAAAATCTTTCTAGCAACTTGCGTTTGCCTTAGCTCAATTGCCTTTTTTCTTTCTTGCTTCATCCCTTTTGTTTCAAGTTGGTTGTCCTTTTACGTTGTATCAGCTCATTTGGCAGTTGGACTTAACAAATTAATAAGCCTATTAAGGCATATTTAATTAAGGAAAAAAAAACGCAGCAGTTTTTTGGGTTTTTTTCTCTCTCTCTCTTCCAGCAATTCTTCCTCCATTGAAGCAGCAATTCCTCCATTGAAGCAACAGGTTCTTCTTCTGATTTCCTTTATCTCTTCTCCATTTGGTTAGCCATCTTTAATGATGATGATAATGTATGTGAATGACAAGTTAGGATGAGGTCAATTGATAACTTTTGTTAGATTACCTCTAGGCTTGTATTGAACTACATTGTATACCCATTTGATATAGTGGATGATTTAAGTGGCCGAAGTGTCCCTAGTTTTACCTAATTTGGGTTTTCCACGTAAAATCTTGGTGTCCTGCTCCTTGTTTCTTTGATTGTTTGATGCTCAATTGTTTTTTGGCTGCCTATTTGATTACACAAAAAGGAAAAGGAATTGTTAGACCTTGTTGTAGCTTGTTTATTTCTGAATTGCTAAACATGTGCTATTATTCGATTTCTCCAACATTTTATTATTTTGATCTTAGATAAAAAAAAAAAGATACTTTATTATTTTTCACAACATAGTTAATATATATTTCATTATCCAATAAAAATAAATATAGTTAATACCTCACAATAACTTTTAATCATGATAACAAAAATGGAAACAATTTTTTTTTAATGATTTTCATTCCATAATAATTATTTTTGAAAATGATCCATGCAAAATGATATAAATGATAGTCATTTAAGTTCAACGACAAAAAAAAATATTACAAAAATTGAAACAAAAATATTTTAAAGAGCACAGCATAAATAGTTCTCCAATGATCAAACAAAAAGAGAACAAATTTTAATGAGCACAGAGATCTTCAGGAAAATTAACGAGTTCTCCAACTGTTTGAACTGGTTACCCAATGAAAGTTCAATGATTGTCATAATATTAATATAATTATGAATTAAACGCATTGGTCAATAACGATCACTGAAACGTTCTACGATTTCTTTCCAACCAAATGGTCCATTAAAAGATAAGCAGGATAAAGGCCCAACGACTCAAACCAACTGAACTCATCGTCTCTATCAACCATTCCCAACAACTAACGATAGATTCCGACATAACATCAAATTTTTTATTGGAAACAAACTCAAAATTTTGTATTTTTATGTCAAAATTAGGATAATTTCCATTAGGTTTACACAAGTTCTATGCAAATTAAATATGTCAGTTTAGAATTTTTGTTTTTTTAGGACACTTGATTTACTCCTCCTTTGGAATGCGATTAATTCACGCAAACACATGCATCAGACGCAGAATTTGAGGTCTTACCATCATGTATGTCCCGCTTAACATTTTAGTAATGTAAAATAACCAGCAACCGACTATAAGGGCGATAGGGCAACCCGACATCAAAGGGGAGAATGATTTAATTCTAAAACGTTATGTTGTAACTGAAATCTCTATTGTATGGTTTGAAATAAAATAAGCACTTATAATTAGATAGAAAGAACAAAAATACAACTCAACTCAAATGATAAAAATGAAATGAGAAGACATCCTCCTCTAGACTAAATCAGAACAAGAAGAAGAATATTCCTTGACATAACCTTCTTCTTCTTCTTCTTCGATCCTTGTTGATTCCTTATAATCAACTTTCTCATCATGAATCTCCCCACTTCTCTCTCCAATAAGTTCTCTTGCTCTACCCATTTCAAGCTCCCAATCTGTCCGCCACAAAACCAACAACATAACAACCGCACACGACAACTCCGCCGCCAAAAGCCCCAACCACAACCCTTCAAACTCAAATCCCAAAAAGAACCCTAATCCAACCGCCACCGGCATACCCACACCATAAAAACACCCCAAGTTTATATTCGCTCCCACCGCCGGCCTCGCCGTCCCTCTCAACACCCCACATCCCGTCGTCTGTGGACAATTTCCCAATTCACAAATCCCAATTATAGGCAGAACCATAGCCGTCAACGCCACTATTTCCCCGTCACTTGTAAACATCCTCGCCCATACACCCCTCACCATCGTCGTGAAAAACAGAGCAACCAATCCCATCACAATACTACAACAAATTCCAACATTAGCTGCCCTTCTCGCCTTCACCGGTTCTCCGGCGCCCAGCTCATTTCCAACTCGAGTTGACACGCTGAAACTCAGAGAAGACGGGAATATATATATCAAAGAGGTCGTTTGAATCAAAATCCCCATTGATGCCACGGTTACCTCGGGATTCGATAACAACCCACATAAAAGAATCATGATTTCGTACCACCACCATTCTAAACAAACAGAAATACAGCTCGGGAGAGAAAAACAGAGCAGTGACTTCCATTCTTTAAAGTTAAAGCATTGCATTGACAGTCCTCCCGTCCATGTCTTCTCGTAAACGCCCGAGATTATTAAATACAGTATTAAGAATCCAACCATGTTGAAATTAAATAGAACAGAGCTCACAGCGACTCCTCTTGTACCCATTCCGAGATGAAATACAAGCAAATAGTTAATCGGTAGGTGGAGGATGGTCGCCATGGAAGCGCAGAACGTGAGAGGAAGAGTGATGGACTGTGAACGGAGATAAATTCGTAATGGGTGGAGAAGAGATTGAGCAAACAAGTCAGGAAAGGAGAAGAGAAGGTAAGATTGAGCTTCAATGGCAATGGATTCATTTTGGCCGAAGAATAAAAGGATAGTCTTGATATTAAACCAGAGAAATGCGATTGGGATGGAAGTAAAGAGGAGGAGAAGAACGGTTCTTTGTAGAGAAATGGCGAGTAGAGAGAATTTGTTGGCGCCGAATGCTTGGACGCATATGGGTTCCATTCCCATGGCGAGGCCGGAGAGAATGGAGTAGCCGGTGATGTTTGCGAAGCCTAGAGCGAGTGAACCGCCGGCCAGGGCTAGGTCGCCGAGTCGGCCGAGGAAGAGCATGGAGATCATGGAGCGGGAATAGAGAAGGAGACCGGTTAGGATCATGGGGAAGGCTATTTGTAATATAGATTTGGCTTCTCGAACTGCTAGCGAGAGAGAGAAGTCGATCAGTTTGTGGGTTTTGGGAATGAAAGGATCAAACATATTGTTATAATAATAATAAGGATGTTCTTCATGTTCATGTTCATGTTCTAGACGACTGCATTTGCATGGGAGAGGTCCTACTGAGGCAGTTTGTATGCACATTGTTTTATACGTAGGAAGAGATCGAGAAAGAGAGAGGGTTTAAGGAAGGAAAGGTTCGATCTTTATATATAGGCATACACCATTTATTTATTTATTTATTTTGTCGTCAACTATGTCGACGATACGTAAGATCACATTTTATCAAAGTTTAATTCCATTTTTATATTATTATAATTAATTTAAATCATTATTCAGTGTAATTAGTATTTTTATTTGATATACAATTTAATATTTTAATATTATCTAAATTTAATATTACCTGTTCAAATTATTATAATTTTTAACAAAATTTATATGTTTTGGTATAATAATCTGGACTATAAAATAAAATAATATATATATATATATATATATATATATATATATATATATATATATATATATATATATATTTTACTCAAATTTTAATGAAGTGATTAGCATGAACTCTAACTAATAGAGATGACAATAAGACAAGGTGGCGGTAGTGCGTTTATTTTATGGATTTGATTTTACTACTATTTCCAAATTTTAAATATATTATATATATCGTAATATATTAAAAATTTATATTATTATAAAAAAATAAAGTTAAAACTCTTATGAAATATAAAAAAATAAATAAATATATTAGTAATATTATATATTTAATTATGTTTATTAGTGTTCGAGATAAAATCGGAACAAGAGAAACATAAATATCATATTCATCACATTCCTGATCAGAACAAGAGAAACATAAATATCATATTCATCACATTCCTGATCAGCTACAGGTTAAATAGGACAAAAGAGGTGGATATCCCCAAGGCCTCCATGAGGTCCTGGGTTCGAGTCCGTTAGCGGAACCCAGCGTTCTCAACAAAAAAAAAAAAAAATCGGACAAAAATCGCCTCAAACAAGATAATTTAAATGGAAATCATAATTAATATCCCTAATCACAAATATGCTAGATATATTAATATTGTACGTAGGTAATGATTAATTTAAATAAATTTAGATTTATTTAAGCAATATATATATATATATCATTTTAAAAGAAATGATGGACTTATGGAAGTCAAATACAAATTATGACTATGGTTGTTTGAATTAAAATAATCTAATACTTTAAAAATGATAATTGAGTAATTGAACTGTTCCATAAAATTCTAATAAGATTGCATAATTTTGTTTGAATATGAGAAAAAAAAAAATTATATTAAAGATATATTTAGAATAACATAAATTGTGTCTAATATATAATATTAAATTAAATTTATAAGGATAATAATATAATATTGATATTATTAATATCTTACCCATATATTATTTTATATTCTAAAAAATTTAATATAAAAAAATATAACTAGTAGTAATTTTAAAAAAAAAAACAAAAAAAAAAACTACCTAATAATAATAATGTTCAATATCAATATAAATAAATATAATTATCTCGTCATCTCTACTACCTAGTTGATGTGTTTCATGTATGTCTTCCCATGTTCCTCACAAGTCACAACATATTTTACATTAGACGTGCTTTATGAACTCTTAAGAAAATGTGTCACTTTACTTATGTATAATGTCACATATTCAATTTTATTAAGAACGTATACATTATAACTA
Organism: Impatiens glandulifera; assembly: GCF_907164915.1. Taxonomy (NCBI): domain Eukaryota; kingdom Viridiplantae; phylum Streptophyta; class Magnoliopsida; order Ericales; family Balsaminaceae; genus Impatiens; species Impatiens glandulifera. The sequence continues at coordinate 63,516,639 of NC_061863.1, forward strand.
TGAGTCATAATTATGAAACCGGGTTAGTTTCATAAAATTATATATATATTATATACATTTAGATATTTTTGGTAAGAATAGATGAAAGATGACCTTTCTAAAAGTCTTATTTGAATTTTGCATGATTGAGAATTGAAAGAAAAAAAAAAGGTACAAATTTGGATTCATGAAAACATGATGAATTGGACCAATATCTATATCTTCCTTCCTGACCCAAAATTAAGCCTATTACTTTCTGAGGCCTAACCTATCTTATGACCATTTTTGCTCATCACTTTTTCTGCCACCCCAAAATCTCATTTATTCAACTAACCTATTACTATGATTTTTAAACTCTTACTTGGTCTTTATGTTGTTTTGGTCAATACCATCTAGATATTGATTGGTATTTGGTAGACATGTTTTCTTTTAAATAGTCTAGTTTCACCTCCTTTTCATGTGTTGTTTTTGCTTTGATCCCGTGTTCGTGTTCGATTCTTTGACACAACCGGTAGCTCTTTTTTAGTTGTGTGGTTTTCGATCATTTTCTCAACATCATACATTTGGCTACATTGGGATATTATTGGTGTTGCCCCCAACCTCCATATAAGAATGGATCCACTCGTAGTAGGTGTCCTAATGAAGTGTGATATTGATTTTTGTGAGAAATTTTAAATTCTTGATTATTGCCTCTAGCTGAATATATTAATAATTAAATCACTGTCTAACTATATATATTTATTTATTATAATCATCCAAAGTCATATTTAAAATTGAATTGGTGAAGAAATTAACTCCATCTGAAAAGTTTTACATTGAATGGGAACTTGTAACTAATATTGTTGGCAATGTGGCAGTAGAGAACCGGTCTTAGCACATATTTCTTTTCTATCTCCATCATTATATTAATTATATATATATATATATATATATATATATATATATATATATATAGTTGCTAGCAGACTTATTTAATTGGTCAAATCGACTAATTAATTCAAGAATGAATGGGAAATCAAGAAATTATGAATGATCCCTGGATGTTCACATTTATTTTATTTTTGTCTCCACAAAAGTTTATATGTTCACCAATTTTGAAAACAAGGTGAAATATATATAAATAAATTAAGTGTACAAATTTTATTTTTATATTTACTCTTTAATTTTTACGATTTTATAAATAATTATAAAAGTGCCTCATTTAAATAAACTTTTAAAATTTATTATCTTAATATTTTACAAATTATTTTGATTTTATACAATTTCACATAAATATTATAAATTTATATTTATAAATTTTAAAAGAAATTATTACTTATTCAAATAAATAAACTCATCAAATTAATTAAATATTATAAATGATATATATTATCACGTTTGTTAAGGTGGTAAAAGTCCTCCTTCAAGCTCCCACAAAACTATAAAAGTAATAATTTTTCTCCTATAAAATAATTATAGATTCATCAAATTAATATTTCTAAGTTATCCCGTAATAATAATTTCAGCAGCCTCATCATAATTAATTTGCTCATTATTTCGCTGCCAATAGTTGAAATCCATGGTCCACTTTTGTTTTCAAATATAAGCAAGGACTTTCTTGATTAATATGTATCAAACAAAAAAACAAACATTGACATTCAGAAATAAAAACATGTTGAAATAAGAAAAGTCAAATAAAATATTTAAGCATAATAATAAAAGAGACTCAAGATACAAGAAGTTAACAAAAGAAAAGTCCACCAATATCTAGTTCTTTTCATCAAATAACAACATATTATATAGTCATGATTAAAATAGCATACTCCTTCCTTGCATAAAGGGATGATATATATATTTGGTGTTCCCCTTTCAATACTAGCAAAGATTCCTCCTAAAAATAAAAAACTATCATCTTAAGCAATTTTCAACCTTACAACAGTTCGTCTCTCGAGAAAATTCAATACCAATAATAAGTTTACCTCATCATCGTCCGAGTAAAACTCACTCCTTTTACTGGTCACTGGCTGCACCACCGGTAATAAAACAAAATTAAAATATAATAAATCGACACACGATAACCAGATAGAAAAACAAAATTCGATTATGTTTTACCTCCTGCTATATGCAACTCCTCCATCTGGACTATCTGCTCCATAATTGGTGGGAGGGCTGATTGTCTTCATTTCAACCCTAGAGTCTTCTTCTGGGCTAGGACTTGTATGATTATTATGATGACCTTCATCACCGCTGCTGGTCTGCCTTTTCGGGCTTATGCTGCGACTCATCTCTCCTGCTATCACAGCACCTTCCTCTTCTTCCATATCTTTAGGACTAGGGCTTCTTCTTCTTGGAGGAGGAGGACTCCGGTTATGGTAATCATTATTGTCGTTCCTTTCCTTACTATAACCATGACCATGATCAGGGCTACTTCGACGACGATCATGACCATAATCAGGACTCGCCCTCCTTCCACCACGACCTTTATATGGGCTAGGACTTCGGCCACGGCCATAATCAGGACTGGCTCTCTCCTCTCTTCTTCTGTATGCAGGACTTGGTGATCGACGTCCACCACCACCACCACCATATTCTCTCCTTCTTGCTGGTGACCTGTCCCGACTTCTTCTATCAGAATGAGGACTCCCACCATTTCTTCTTTCATCATCGTCTTTGTTTGCATACTCCACCGATATAACTCGATCCATCAACTTGCTGTTCCGACACAAATACAAGATCCATTCATTTAATCTCATCGAACAAAAAGAAACAGCTTAATTTAAATATACAAAGGCTATGCTATGGATGTGCATAATTTGAATTAAAAGTATAGTTTCAATTGTATAAGATGTTTGTATAAATCATAGAGTTAATGATGGAACTGAAATTAAAAACTATATGTATTCAATTCCATTTCCTTATTTTAAGATATCAAACAAACAAAGCATTCCCCAATTCCAATTGTGTCCAACCCAAAACATAGCTTTAATGGCATATTATTGTATCAATCAAGTCAACTATAATTTGACAATTTAGTCAATGTAGTGTAGCTCAGTGTCTTTAGAGTGTCTACTTCCTAAGCAGAAGTGCTTAAGAAACTAATAATAATTTGTCAATTTGTTTGATAATATAAAACTCACAAAATATATAAATTAATATGTAATTTTTAATCAAACTTTTATATAAATTAATTATGATTTTTAATCAAACTTTTATACATAAATTTGTTTAAATATGTACTAAATCCCAATTCATTTAATATTATAGGTATTGTATGTATAGTAATTCGGGAGCAGTATTCTCCTCTTCAGATTTTGGTCAAGGCATAAAGTATAACATGTCTTATTAATAAATTTATGTATAATAAAATAGCAAAAAAAAATTAAAGTTTATTGAATGGGCTGAAAACAAGTTATGTATTTGTTCTTTACAACACAGCCAAAAATTTGGAGACAATAATGAAGAACATTGTAATTAAGAAAATTGCAAAGTTAAGTAATAACAATAATATTATTATAATAAAATAAAAATTATTCATAGAAAGGGCTGAAAAAAAAGAACTGGTCCAAATATTTTAAAAGAAAACAGAAGTCATTGCTAATTTGTTATACCCAATTATCAATATGAGAAACAAAACAGTAAACTCTATAAATTTTTGTGGTAATTACCAAAACTTCTCTCTAAAGAAAAGAAAATCTAAAACTTTGAAAATTGAAGAAGCAAATTAATATGTGTGTTCAATATTTTATTTAATACATACTTTTAGAATCCATTTTTGTATACATACTTTTATTTGGCTAATTCTTTTTGTATGAACCTTTGTACCCCTACCATACCAAACGCATGCTTAAGACTAATCAACTTAACTAAACAGCCGTAAGGTGAGATGAATAGAAAGAACGGTAGAATAGTAATCACAAAGTAGCATAAGGATTAGAAAGTCACCTCAAATTGGTAGCTTCCAATGCCTTGGTGGCATCCTCTTGCACTTCAAACTGGATGAATGCAAAATTTCTTCTAATCCTCACATTCTGTATCTTGCCATACCTGTCAAAGTGCCTCTCCAAATCCCTTGTTCTAGTATGATACGGATCAAAATTAATTACAAACAAGGTCTTTGACGGTCTTGCGTTTGATAGTGGTTTCCTGGCACTCTCAGGTCTCTGGCTGTTTGAGCGTTCTTGCTGAAACACAGATATTGACAGGGTAAATGGTGTAAAATGTATACACAATAAATCAAAAGCAAATTGTCCAGGAGAATGAGCTAAGATGCATTTACTTTAGTCCACTCGACACGAAGACGACGACCCTGCCTACCAAAATCAATTTGGTCCAGACCCCTAATGGCATCCTCTGCATCCCTCTCATCTTCCATATACACAAAAGCATACCCTGTGTCAAATAAAAAACAATCAAATTTGTGCTACATTTCCTAAAATTGACCCTGCCAGGAATAATCTCTTAAGAACATTCAAATCATATCAGATGGCACATAGTTATCGAGGGAAACATGGACTAGGAAAACCTAGAAAAAGAAAACTGATTAGGCTTGGATATAAAACCGAAGTTCGTATTTGGAACTCATGTTAGATAAACAAAAACAGAGGTTTCTTCTGCATATATTCTACTAGATGTTTTCTACCTTGGTATTATGTCTGAAATCAAGGCTGAGCAAACTACATGAGGGAATGAAGTGCAATAGTGTCTGAAGAAAATGTGGAAATGTGATGCCACTTAGAATCATAGTGGATCTTCAAGGGATGAAGAAAAGGAAGTTCATCACAGCCAGGTAATGCACAGAAGATCCCGTCCATCGACCAGGAAATGTGTGGATATGCCAGGGTAATCCTGCGCCCAAAGAATTAATTATGGGGGTTTTACTGCATAAAATATATGTTTTTTTCTCCTTAAAGAAACCCTGACACCCCACTCAAAACTCAAGAACTGCAATGAGTAGAAAGTCCTGAAACCATTGCAGCCATGGACCACCTATACAGCTTCTTCCTGTAGTAGGAAGCGAATAGGGTTCATCTATTCCGAAATCGTGCTAGTGTCAGAATGGTTTAGATTGTTGGTCATCAAGGAGTCCAACAGATGCTAGAGCTTATTGATTTTTTCTTTATTGTGACAAAAACATCTAACAATTGTAGCAGCAAACAAAAGTAAGAATTCCATAATAAATGGATTAAAAAATTACCAGACTTCATGTCCAGCCTATCGACCTTCCCATATTTTCTGAAAAGTCTTTCCAGTTCAGATTGGCGGGCATCAAACTCGAAGTTTCCACAAAAAATTGGCCTCATCGTATCTACATAAACATAAATCTTCTTGTTAAGAGATGCAAATCCCTTTAGTTCCATTTTATAACATAAAGAGGAAAGAACTGAAAAGAAAGGAACCTCCTACTCAACATGATCAAACACAAAGAAGTTATCAATTTATGAACACAGAACAAACAGAAAGTGATAATTGGTTAAGCCATAGAACATGAATCTCACAACAGAAGTATGGGATTCTAATGTGTGGTTTAATAATCTTTGGCTATTCAACATTATCAGCTAGCTTTTGAGGTGTAATATTAAAACATATACATTGATTGATGTATGGATCTAAAACTCTAATGTATGGACAGTCATAAGCATAGATATTGCATGCCAAAATAAAAGTCTATCTATCTATCTACTGATTTCACCGTAAAACAATCTCAGATAGAACATCTAATAATTTCTCGACCTACACTAAAAGTATCATCGCATCAAGAAGAAAAGTCACTAAAAGAACAAACATAACGAAATCAGATAGCGGAAGGAAGGAAGCGGCAAATCCAAAATCGGCATTTCCGATCTGAATAGGAAACAGGATATATACAATTTACAATAGATCTTTGTCTGAATCGCGTAGAAAAAAGAGATCTTGCTTGCACTTACCTTCCAACGTCGAATTTCAGCCCTACTTGCAGATAGAGGCTAAGTTGTTGTTGTAGAGAGAGAAAATATGATATCTTCTTCAAAGGAAGGACAATGACGATAACTTTAAAGCCCAAAGCAGCTTCTACTTTATATTTTTACATAGTCAGGCCTTGTGGGTCCAATCCAATCCACTTACTAAAGCAAGAAAAAATCCCAAATTTTAATTATTATAATCTTTTTTATATTTAAATTTTATTAAAATCAAATAAAAATATTTTGATTTAAAAATCAAATAATTAAATAGAATAAGATATAAGATTTTTTAAAATACACTACTTGCTTCAATTTTTATAAACCAAACTACTATCTATATATATATATATATATATATTGGCAAAATAAAGTGACATTTAATAATAAAAAATATAAAGAATTAGTATTATAGCGGTTTAAGATAAAAATTGAATTTTTCTTTTTTAAGAGAGAATTTGATATGAACTCAGAAAGCATTGGGCTCAATGCCTATTATTAATATATTAATATAGATAACAGAATTGAAAATGTGAGTTGGCCCAGTTGAACTTGTGGTTTAGGCCTCAAGATGAAGGCCCAAGATGAAATCGTATAGATGAGAAAGAATTTAGGATTCAGAATAAAAAATATTCTTTTGGAAATTGTTGGGAAATGATAATTGGTGGCTGATTACTCTCTAAACTCTTTTTTTTATTAGTTATAGTGTTTGTTTGAGTTTTAGTTTTTTTTTTAATTGATCCTATAGTTTATTTGAAAATATTATAATTTATCAAATTTTAATTTTTGAAATAAAATTTATCCAATGTGATCACCAAAAGGATAAGAACAAATCCATCTTTGATTTTTTAAAGATGAAACTTTCTCCACAGTCAATCAAAACAGCTAATTCGAAAGTTGAAATGATCACTCTACCACATTGATAATTTCTCCTACATCAATAGGGATGATTCATCCCTGTTACGGTAAGTGGAATGAATAACAGTCAAAACGCCATTAATGACTTTTGGCTTATTTGATCCACTTGAAGCCTCTACCAACTCAAGAAGGCTATAAATAGTCTCCCTCAACACTTTCGAAGGCAAGAGGGAAGATCTCAAGCCTCAAATCAAAAGAAATCAAAAATCCGCCATTAAAGTTCAAAACTTTGGATTTTTCGAAAATTATGCATAAGGCTTTAAAGCTTTGATCTAGGCACCCCAAAAGTTTCTCTAAGGTTTAAGGAGTATTCTCCAATCCTTTATAATCGTTCAATCATCCTTTGATTCATACTTCTAGTTTGAAATTGAAATTTTTATAATTCAATTGTCATAAGTTTGTATGCTGTCTAGTTTTGAATTTGATGATTGAAAAATCGATCGTATAATCATTTATGAGTTTTTCTATGAAAGTTAAAACCGATCAATTGGTCTTAAAATGAAAAACCCAAATTTGAATTTGAAAAATAAAAAATCGAATTTGTTATTTTAGGGCTAATCTTTGATGATCACAACCCATAAAGCTTCCCAACATGATTGTAAAGATGTTGAACAACTATTTGAATCATGTTTGATTCATCCCGATTATGTTTGATCAAAATCAAAATTATTAAAATAATTGAAAACTTTGAGTTCTCGAATTGGTCTAAACGAACAACTAGTGTTCTTGTTTTGGTATCAAATAAGTATATGGAGTATAAGAAAGTTATTGGCTAGCTCTCTACACTTTAAAACAACTTTAGAACCAAAAACCCGATTTTTGGCTACAAACTGTTTTAAATAAATTGATCATCACTCAAGTCGATTGATATATTAGGGAGATGTATCATAATTAACCTAATAAACAATTTAGGGCTAATTTATGATTTAATTCGTTGTATTACCTTAATTCTAACATGATTAACATTTTTGTTAGTTTCAAAAAAGTAGTACTCTCAATTTGAAATTTAATATTTTATTTATTAAAAAAAATAATTTTAAAATAAATTTTTATATAACATGTTTAATCAATATTAGCCATTTTGAATATTTACAATTCAATATTTAAGTAATTATAACATCAAACACATCTGCAACTTTAAATATATCAATCTTGTAAGAACAATCAATTAAACCAAGTAACCAGTAATAAAATCAAGCATACATAGATATATACAAAGATAAAAAAAAATACTAAGGACTTATAAGTTTCTTAAAAACATATTCACATATTATATTGAATTAAAAAAAAAGAAAAAAAAAGAAAAAAGAAAGTAGTTACTAATACAAAGTTTTCATTGTTCACGATGAATTATAGAAAAAAAAGAACAATAACAAAAAAAAAATATTTCACCAAAATATAATGCTCAAACAAGTATCTATGAGACGTTTAAATAAATATCTAGATTGGTCATATCGCAAAAAACATCGCCAAAATCGATACCATTCAATTACTCATTCGTCACATCGAAATTTTGAATATTCGAATATTTAACTATTATTTTGTTTATGTATCTCTACCTTTTTCTTTATTCTTGTTTTTTTTTTAAACACTTAATATCTATTATTTATTATATATAACATCAATAAAATATATTATTGATCTAAGTTCAATCACAAATACATTATATTCTTAGATCCTAACTGTCTTTGTGTGTTCGATCTAGTTTTGTATTTATTTATAGCGACTGAATTAGTTAGTCATTAGGCTTCCGTCTTCTTCTCATTGTTTCGAGAGAGACGAAATTGATTTGTCATCTCATTCCCCATTTTTCTATTTTCTGTCTTCTTTTCTTTCCTCTATACATTTTATTTTATTTATGTGTCATCACCTATAGGATGTGGACATGTGGTTCATTTTTTTGAATAAATTTAAATATGATCACACAATGTTGGTTATGCTCAATTAGTGTCTTACATTCTATCATAAATTGGAAGGATATAATGTATTAGATATTTGTTGAGTTTGATATCCAACTTATTTATCCAATAATCACATTTGACAAAAAAAATCTGTAGAGTATTTATTTTTTAAACCAGAGTTTATTTTTTAAAAGAACTTCACAAACCCTCTTATAATCATAATTATAAAGTTTGAATAACAAATATAACACAATAAAATTAATGAACTAAAATAAATAAGTCTTTTTGAGAAACTCTACTCACATTAAGTCTTTCACAATTTAAAATATATCAGGACAGAACAATCATTTACAAAACATACAAAGACAAATCGGACTACATAAATCTTACCCCTTGCCACATAAATTAAGTAGAATATAAATTAGTTAGAATTAAAAAATAAGAAGATAAACATTGATATAATATAAAAAAACTGAGAAAATTAGTATTAAAAATTAAAAATAAAAATTTAGAGCAGAAAAAATTGATAATATATATCATGAAATTTAAGAGTTGGTAAATTAAGAGTATTGAAGTATATATAACATATTAATTCAACACACAACATAGATAATAACGTTTGTTTATAGATAGAGAGTTGCTGAAACCATAATTAACTTAAAGAAAGACATGACCATAACCAAAGTAATTATTTCAAGTTCAAAGTAATTAATCATATCTACTTTCACTCCCCAATCCCTTAATTGATTGTAATTAATCATCCTGTTCTAGCGATGATTTCAGTGATATCCGAAGTTGTTAAGGTTTTGATCAGTACCTTGATCAGCGTCGGCGCCACCCGAGTCTCCATAACCTAAAACCGATCTCAAGAACTCCTCATCTTCTTGCTGAAAAAAAAAAGAGCGTAAATTGTTTTAGTATATATAGCTGCAACATATTTTTGAAGAAAACAAAATAATGTATTGTGTTATGGTGTTGTTATAATATAATATAATATATACCCCAAGAAATGGAAATTCAGTATCATGATCCAGCAGTGTTGGAAAAGTGTTCTCCAGATTATCCCAATTCATGTTTGCCTCCTCATGACCACCATTTTGCTAAACACAACCAATACAATATGATTAAGATTATTTCCTAAGGAATGAAAATTTGTACTTGGAGTTTATATTTTACCTGCGAGGTTTCTCCAAAATGGTATGAGCTAAATGGAATATTGTTGGTTGGTTCGAGTACTCCTTCTCCAGACAGCTACATGCACAATCGAAGAGGAAATTATTTATCGTGAACTGATAATCTTAAACAAAATTATTTCAAAAAATAAAATACCATATTTAGAGGTTGTTGAACTTGGTAGTTAGTAGCTTGAGTATTCAAGAAAACAGAGTTGAGATCACCATTGTTTATAACCCCAAAGTCACAACCATAGTTGATGTTGTTGTTGTTGTTTCCCACCATGATATTGTTGTTTGCATTTGTAGGAATCATCATATTGTTACTAGGAAAAACACCATAGTTGTTGTTACCCACCATGATATTATTGTTTGTGTTGATAGGATTTGGAAGATGATTGATATTGTTATGAGGAAAATATGTTGTGACATTAGGATTCTTAGGAGACTGATGATTTCCCATCGACGACGGAGAACTTCCAATGAAACCGGAGTTGTCTCCGGTTATGTTATGTGAACCGTCGACAGCAACTCTATTAACATTAACATTGTCGGAGTTACCATTATAACTGATTAAACTCCCATCATTCCCCAATCGGAAACCAGCATAAGAAGAAGCCATATTATTATTATTATTCATGTTGGAATTGTAGTTTGAGTACCCATTGGTGGCGGTGAAGCTTGCCGGCATGATCTCACTATGATTAGGGTTCGGGTTAGGGACAGGGTTGGATCCTCCATTGACAACATGAGTAGAAGAGCTGGACTCACCTTTTGCTCTGTTTTTACCATTGTTATTTTTCAGACTAACAGAGACATCATTATTGGCAGTACCCGTCAGTGATAATGGCCGTGACTTTCCATAGCTGGACCTCAGACCAGACGACGTCGACTGGTTTAACAGATTTTGAGAAATGGAGTAGCAGCCGTTGCCGGGAGATGATTTAACCGGAGCAGGAGAATCAAGAGACGGGATTTTCTCAAACAGAGACGATGGTATCTCAAAGGGTTTCGATCCACTGTAATCAAACATTGATTCAAATGACTTCTGAGATAACCGCCTCTCCGCCGAAGATTGAATCCGGCAGCCGGCCTCTGAAACACGCTTCAAGAAAATTCTATACTTCTGCGAGATATTAAGATTACCCATATATCAGAAAATTATTCAATCAATTCAGAATTAATCAACATTCAAATTAATTACCTGCAAATGACTTGCTACATTTTCTCTAGTCAATCCTGGCACATTCATCAGCTCCAGAATTTTCTTCGGTACAGCCCCTGCAAATTCATTAAAGCAATTCGCTTACAGATTCAAAAAAAAGAAGAAGAAGAAGAAGAAGAATGATCTACTTACTGTCAAGTCCTAGAGTTCTAACAGCTTCCAAGAACTGATTATGCAGGGCATTGGTCCACACGATTTTGATCTTCTTCGGAGCAGCAGAATTCTCATTCATCTCCCTTGGGGTGGGTGCTACAAACTTTGATATTGGACCCCTCCGTTTCGAGCTTTCCTTCCCTCTGTTGTTGCCGTCGGCGGCGGATACGGAAGCTACGGCGGCCGAGGAAGCTACGGCGGCCGAGGAAGCTACGGCGGCCGAGGAACCATTAGAGTTATTAAAAGGCTTTTGGGTCGGCAATATTTGACGCGGCGACGGCGCCACGGGTGGTGCATGATTGGAAACAGTATTCTGATGATTGAATCTAGGAAGTGTTCTTTCCTGATCAATACCCAGAATTCCTTTGCCGCCGGCCTTCTTCGCAACGACGTATTGCCAGAGGTTTTTGAGGTCCGCCGGAGTTACCGGCTTGACTATGAAACAAGCTGCTCCACGGGCTAGTCCTTCAAATATCACACTATCCTTGTCGTCGGCTGACATAACTGATACATTTTTTGATTTTTTAACATAAGGGGAAAATTTACAAAACCAGAAAATAATTTTACTATTTTCTTAATTCATGGTGTCACAATTAGCTAATAAATTAACAACAATTCTAAATTTGTACTAATTTGAAATCAAATCTAATATAAACAAAAATAGACCCTTAACTTTAAACCAAAATGTATTCAAGTCCTTAATAAATTTCAAGAATTCAAAACACTTACAAACAACAGGCAGGTTGAATTCTTCTTTGATTATCTTATGCAACTCAAAACCATTCATATCAGGCATATGAATATCTGTTACCACTAGATCGAAGTAACCGGTCTTGAGCCTTAGAGCGCACAAAGCATCGATGGCATGTTTCACTGTCACAACTGAAATTAATCGAATAGAAACATATATTATATGAAACTCGAGACAGACAGAGCCACAACTGAAATTAATCGAATAGAAACATATATTATATGAAACTCGAGACAGACAGAGCCACAACTGAAATTAATCGAATAGAAACATATATTATATGAAACTCGAGACAGACAGAGCCACAACTGAAATTAATCGAATAGAAACATATATTATATGAAACTCGAGACAGACAAAGCCACAAATGAAATTAATCAAATAAAAACATATATTATATGAAACTCGAGACAGACAGAGCCATATACATTAGTTTATAAAACATTGTACAAAACAAAGTGTTATTGAAACGATGAACCAAACAAGTTTCATTTCCCCACTCAAATGATTCCCAACTAACAAATCTAGTTAAGAAATCAACTGGAAATATACAAGTAACCATCAATTTCATTAATTAACAAGTGAGAATCGAAACAGAAACGAATCTATCAATCATTCGAACGCGACAAAATAATCAATTATCAGAATTTACTCGAACACATATGAATGAAGAATAATTAAATTAAAGCAACTAAAACATATATTTATCAATCATTCAAACCCGACAAAATAATTAATTATTAGAATTTACTAGAACAAAGAGGTATGAACAATAAATTGAAATGTTTATACAAATAAAGCAACTGGACCGTATATTTATCAATGTCGAACACGACAAAAGAATCCATCATCAAAATTTACTAAAACAAAGAGTAATGAAGAACAAATTGACATGTTTATGCAAATTAAACAACTAAAACATATATCTATCTATCATTCGAACACGACAAATGAATCAATTATCAAAATCTACTAGAACATAGTTGAATGAAGAATAAATTGACATGTTTATGCAAATAAAACAACTAAAACAGATATATGAAACACGTATATAGACAAAGAATATATAATACCTTCGTAATTCCATGATTTGAGTAAGGCAGCAACAATTGAGAGACAAGTAGGATCATCATCGACAACCAAAATGGTAATGGATCTGAGAGGTTTTGAAGGCAACTTCGACATAGCATCAACCATTCTCTTGTCCATGCCCAAAGTTGTTTTCTGAGGAAAACAATTTGCTTCAAACAATTGGTATTTATAGATAGACACACACACACAGATAGTTAACTTGAAGATTTATTTTAATTTTTTTTAAGAAAAAGAGAAAAATGTGATTAATATGAACAAATTATGCTGGTCTTGGGTACTTTGAGAAGAGATAGAGTGTATAATTAATGTTTCTTAATTATATTTATGTCATTTACTATTTACCTATTTCATTTTGTGTTTTATTGGTACTATTTAATTAACAAAAAAAATATCAATTAAATAGATTCCAAAATTGTCATTGTAGTAACATTTATAATTTGTAAATAGTTGTCCTTCCTTTTATTCAATATTGATTTTGGAAATGGACATTAATTCAATTTGAATTCATGTCTCAAATAAATATATATTTTTTCATGTTTTAATTAGTTATCTGAAATTATAATGAAATTATACATTAAGTAAATTTGTTAGCAAATAATTATTTACTTGTTACGCGGTTTATAATGTTTTGTACTCTTTTTATTATTTTACGAAAATTTATTTAATTAAATGTTTATCAATTCTGATAATGGTATCTAATATTTGATATAATATTATTTGTATTGATTAAAAAATATTGTCACAATTATATACCAATTCATAAATTATTCTGTGTATCAAAACATTATTTTTAGTTTTTTTTGTAAGATTATTTGATCTCAACAATTATTTAGGAAAATATAATTAATTGTATTTTGAATTTGGTCAACGGATTAGGGATAATATTATCTTTTTTTTTTATTGAAGAAAAGGTAAATTGAAGTGATGTTATAATATTAAAATGTTTATAAAATAAATGTAAAAATTATAAATGGTAATAAACTATAAATTAAGTTTTATTATATATTATAAAGTAATAGTTGTATATTATATTTTATGACCAAAAAAAGTGAGAAAGACAGGTGTACAAAATAATTAATATGGTTTTATCCCATAGTTAAAAAAAGATTGATTGGTGCTAATCTATTACGTATGGAAAAACTTTTTAAGAAAGAGAAAAAATCAATGAATGGGTAGGGACAGATTATTTTTACTTACCGTTAATTTTGATTTGGGTAAGGTCTTTATAAAGAATGACTATTTGTGGAAAAGTATATTTAATTTCTGGGTAAAAAAAGGTAAAAGATTAGCTAAAAACCTTATTTACTTTACTTTTTTTTTTAAATAAATAAATTGGAATTTATCTCTAAAAATAATATACATCTAGTAAAAAGATAAGTATCACTATTCCTTTAACGGTTCTTTTTACAAATTTAATGATTATTTTAACAAAACTAAGTAAAAATCGAGACTATCTAAAATCCATCACATGCAAAAGGTCAAACTAGTAGAATTTCCAGAGTTTTTACTCACAAATAATAATAAACTTTAATTTGATACATCAACTATCTAAATTTTCACAATTATAACCTTTGATAAACAATCTAAGAAAGTTTTTTGATTTGTTCAAATAATGCCCATAACAAAATCCCAATAAGGGTATCTCTGGCCAGGTTTTTCAGAAGGGTGACGACCCAAGAACCGGAGGCATCACCGGAAGATTTCTTCCCTGCAAGGTCCCTAAACCGCAAGTTACCAGTGTCGGATATTAACGAGTAAATCACACCATTCAAGTGGCCTTTTCCAATAACACCAACCACTCTCTTGCTGTTGTTTACAGCCTTGCTCCTCTTCAAAGACCAAGACATATACTAAACACAAACAAAAGATAGGTTCATGAATAATAAATTAATAATAAGATTAGAGAATGAGTGGTTTCGTTTCTTACTACATCTCGTTCGTGAATGAGTGATTGCAGAAGCGATGGATAAGAAAAACTTAGTTGCTCGTATAGCTGGTAAGAGCTATCATCATCCTGCAACTCCTACACCAACAAGCCAATTAAGGAATGAAACAATAAAAAACAGAAACAAAAGTAGGGGAAATCAATGAAATAAACTATGCGAAAACCTTAAATTTGGTTGTGTCTATAGACGAGGATGTTATTCCGCGAAATACAGAGAGTAGAAGGTTCAGCTTCTCGTTCCAATCTAGGGAATTCCATGCCCTTTCGAGCTGCAGCAACAACACTTCATCAATTATCATATACTTGTTTACATGTAAACAACAATCTTATCAACAACAGTTCACACTGAAACAATCATACAGTGATCTCAATTGGTCGATCCCCCAGAACAATTTGAGCGCCAATGTTTTCCGATACTCTCCTAGCAGCTCGAAACTGCAACAAGGAAAACATATTCATAGTACACACATAATTAACCTCCTCCATTGTCAAACAATTACCTCATCCCCGAAAGGACGGTTCACATCTGAAGAGATTTTCGACGAAAAAGTTGCTAAAAGTAGACGCAACGCGAGAGCAGTCTGACCACCTAAGAATCCCGAAGAAATATCTTATATATATATATATATGACCATTAAAGTTAATGAATTTTAAACATTAAATTCTTACCCAAATCTAAACTGCGGCCAACGGCACCAAAAAATCCTGCCCCCGATAAAGAGAACATATTTGAGCGTAGTTGTTGACCTGGCTCATCACCAGTATACATAATCCCAGCTCTGAAAATGAATTCTGTGACACTTGAAGTTTAGCTAGAATTAACTATTCCATCTCCAAATGTGTAAAAAATCAATATAACTAAACTAATCCATTTTTTCCTCTGTTTACTATTGATGCTGTTACAGACTACAATTTTCTTTTTAACATCATGTACAAATTTAACTAAACTAATCTCAATAAAATAAACACAAACACATACACACGTGTGTATAATCCTTAAATTCAAATTAAAGCGATAGCGTACGTCGACATTTTCTATATATACTAAATATTTCTAAGTTACCAAACTAGCTCATCATTTCAGTTAATCTATTCAAGTGATTTTCTACAATAAATTCGTCAACTACATTGATATACGATTATATAAGTAGAAATTACGGGTTCACGGATCGCCTTCTAGAAGACTTGCGGTTACAAGTTACAACCTAGCATGCAAAGCACATCAATTTGAAAATGTTGCTTTCCTCCCAGAATGGAGCAGTTTTTGGATATCAAAGAGAAGATTATGGAAACACTTGTAATCTCACTTATCTGATTCTATTTCTAAAACTAAAAACAAACAAAAAATGGAATTGGGAGAAAATTTGCTATTTGGCACAGTGCGATGAAAGTAGTAATCTGTGTTCGGAGAAGTAATAAGTACATGTCAGTGAACTTGGAAACTTCCTAGTTCCAACATAAATGTTGGCTTACTACACAATACCAGATATAACATATAACCCTTTTTAGTGTAACAATGGAACATTCATATTACCCTCTAACAGATATAACATTTAAAACAGAAAAAGAAAGAATCAGAGTTCATTGATATACATGAAGAGATTGCACTTCTCCCCTGAACTAAGAAAAATCATTTTAGAAATCTTATTGAGCCCTCTTTCCAGATTTATGCGCTGTTTAGTTTTATTTTATTGGAAAAGTGGTTGTATAGAGATTTCTTTCTTTTCTCTATATTGTACGAATGATTTTGGTGACCTTGCAAATGACGGACAACAACTTCTTAAGCTGGAGCAAGGCTGTGAAAATCGCATTAGTGGCAAAAATGAAGCTTAGATTCATTACCGACTGGATCAAAGTTTCAAAAGATGGAAAGGTAATTTGCAGCTAATTAACTTGATGTAAACTCCTCTTTTCCTTTGGTTTTTGAGGATAAGAAAACATGAACTGGTGAAAAGAACCAGCAGCAACTGAATTTTCTGCTTCTATGATTTAGCTTGATCTGAAGAAGATATTTAAGGGGAAAACCCCACGCAGAATCACACGATTATGTTATCTTTGTTGATTATGCCTGTATAACAACTTTTGATCGAGCTTTTTCCGTTAAACAACATAAAAGTAGTGGGGTTCTGTTGTGATCTAAACTTAATGCATGACATTCAGCAAACAGATGCTCTTAAACCAAGTCTATTTGCCCGAAGAAACTGTAAAGAAAAGCCATACATGTAGGTTTAGTTAAACTTCACAAGGAAAATGTCATGGACATACCAGAATTTAATCATAATATACTCTGTTTCTAGATGAACTCAATCTGCAAACCTAAAGTTCATCTTCTATCCCAAAATTGTTGTGTTGTACAAGTAAAACAAAATGAAAAAGTAATAACAATTGACGTGTTGTGCAAATCTTGTTTGATCTTATTATGGTATTATTCTGTGTTTCAGCTTAGTTACTGTCTAAATAAAATTAGACATCCTAAATAAGAAGAACCAGTGAAAGTATTAAAGATCAAAACCAAGATTAAGAAGTCTGACTTGCCTGCTTCTGCAGAGCTCCACGACAACATTATCCGGGTTGACTGTACGGAGAACGCGCTCAACATCGGATGCCGATTGAGGGGAGATGTGAGAAGTTCCGATGAGCCAAATAGCCTCCGGCTCGACAAACTCGGTTCGCCAGGGGGGGACAGGGCCGAATTGGGTCTTAGAGATGAGAACCAAGCTTCCGTTGTCGGCTAAATCGAGCAATTCGGGATGGGCGCGAGCAATTGCCTGTCGAGATTGAGTTAGGAGTGAGGATTTATAGTCGAAATCAGGTGGAGGAGGAGCAATTGACACTCTGATGGGTTTTAAGGATCTGGAATGGGACTTGAAGGGGTAAGAGTAGGTATTCATGCACTTGGTTCCTCCTAGCAATGAGAAGGAAGATGCTAGAAGAAGAGTCTTCTTCATGGAGAAGTCCATCATCAGAGATGAACAACCGAACAAGGGAAAACCCTGAAACCCAGAATCCCAGTAGCTTTCTCTCTACAAGAATTTGGACCATTTGTGCTCTCAGCTCTGTATGTAATGGTGAAAGAAAGGAAAAACGAATGGCCAGTAGAAGATCAACCTTCTAGGGCCTGTTTAATTCTACGTATTTCAGAAAAGCTCTAACATGGGATTGGGTTGGATCAAAATAAATCAAATGTATTCCATGTATTATAAAAATATATATATATATATATAAAATTTAAAAGGTTTTATGTTTGAATGGTTATAATATTTATATATATAGTTATAACTTTTAAATGTATCTAACGTATTCATTACTTATCTATAAGAAAATCGATTTTGGGAATACTTCGTTCGTGACACTCTTTAGCGGAAAATTGTCAAACTATTATCAAAATATTTTTGAGATATCTAATAAAAATGATGTTAAAGTGGTAGATTGTTTTTGTCACACATCTAACCAAATTATTTGAAGAATTTTATTAAATATACAACTTTCCACTAAAAAGGAGGGGAGACGAGATCTCCTTGTATATATTTTTACTAACGTTTCGATTGACCTAAAGTCTGACAATAAGTTTTCTCTGTTCGACTCTCCCAATTTTAAAACTAGTTATATTTATCATGTGTCTCTCCAAAAAACTTCATCCCGGTTTCCTTAGAAAGAGGTGTGAAAATAAATAATTTCATAAAAAATCTCGTTTTTTAGTTAGGAAACTATCAATGGAGGAGTCTTGAAATCTAACAAACTAAAAATGAAATAATTTCATCTTGCTAGCAGATGCAACATTTGTTTGAAGAGTGGAGAATTCAATCAAAATCTCCTTCAATTTCAATGGGATATACCATCAAAAGTCGTTGACTTATGGGTCAAATGAATTAAATTGTGTTCTAGCAACAAAATCGTAGACGACTATAAACCAATTCCCTCCATCATGTGTGGACAATTTAGAAAGAAAAAAATAGAAGAGTTTCGAAGCAAAAAGTTATGGATACGAGCGTCTCAAATTATTTATGTTACACGCGTTCGCCTCAATCCGAAAAAGAAGAGCTTGTACGAGATGAAATTTTTTTGATCTTATTAACATTTAAATTCTTATGTTGTTTTCTTATTTATTGACTTGTTTTTTCTTTCACTTTTGTAGCGTTTGAATGTATTTTATGCTCTTTTTAATAAAAGTTAACATTTTTCAAAAAAAAAATATTTAAAATAATTATTTTGTTAAAATTTTTTTTTTTTATATAATATTCATATTTTTTATAAATGATAAAAATCGTTCAAACACAATGATAAAGTATTACATGAGAATTTTTTTTAACAAAATTAATATAATACAACTACGTTACTTAGCAGGTTATCATATTCGTAAGTATTCGAGAAAAACAATTAACTCTCTAATGTCTAATCGACTCTAAGTACATAATTATGGATACGAATTCTTATCAAGTAGAGATGGACAGATATTTGTCTAAATAGTTGTATTTGACTCGGGTAATACACGGATTTTCAATCGTGTCATGTCAAAACTCATTTTTATCTGTGTCGTATCGTGCATTGACCCACTCAAAATATCATGATTCACGATTCTATTTGTGTCATATTAACTCGTATCGATATTTCACCAATAAAAGTTCTTTAATAGCGTAATTATATATTTTATGATATCGTAATTCTATTTGTGTCGTGCAACTGAAGGAGCTCGTGACCGAGAATCACAAGATCAGCTAACGCCCGTTAGCTAGAATGCTAACGGAGCGTCCGAACACCAACGACACTTGACGGATGGCTGACAGAATGCGCTGCAACCTCGAAACGACGCTGTTTTAAAGCCCCAATCGTCTTCTTTAATGTAATCACCGGAAGGATAAGAACAAATTTATCTTTGATTTTTCAAAGATTGAACTTTCTCCACAGTCAATCAAAATTAGGGGTGTAATCGAGTCGAGCTCGAACTAGTCCTAGCTCGAGTTTGGCTCGACTCGTTTTTTATTGGCTCGACTCGAGCTCGAGCTCGATCGAGCTTTTAATATTAAGTTCGAACTCGGCTCGAGTTTGGCTTGAAAAACTCAAATTTAAATATATTAATTTTTTATATTAAAAAAATAACTAAAAAAGATTTAGGATTTTATAGAAACGAGATATAAGTTTGGAAAAAGTATCAGTGGAAAGTCTTTTGAGTCTTCTTGCAAAATGATTGTGGAAGTCGTATATTAAAATTGAGATAAACTTGAAACATATTAGACTCTATTAAATTAGTGAAAGAAAAATAATTTTATATCTTATAAAATATAATATATTGAGATTGCATATATTAAATAATATTACAATATAAGACTGATATAGTTAGCTCATGGCTAACCCAAGACCGGTGAATTTCACACATCAATCAATAATCCTAGTCAAGGACCGAGAGTCCTTATAGCACCTCGACCGAGGCTTCTTAGCCCGGACCGATGGGTCCGATCGGGGGTCCTAGACCCGACCGATAAAAATGAACCCAAGGCCTATGATACGGTCCTAAGTCCTGTTTGGTATCAATTTTCAAAATTTAAAATTATTTTTTTAATTTTGGAACTTCAAACCATTTTCTAAAACTTCCGAAAAAAAAGTTAAAAAATACTTGTCAAATAAATAATCTTTTAAATTAATTATTTCTATTTAATTTAAACAATGAATTTCTAAAATATCAAATTGTAATTTGATTACTGAAAATTCCCAAATTATTTAAATTTGAAGTATAAATTAATTATTTTTAATTCATTTTAAAAGTTGTCAGAGATCATTTATTTTATTTTTTAAATAATATTTTATTTTAAAATAATATTTTTGACATGCAAACTGATTTTAAAATTTTTCGAACATCGAGCTTGTTCGGATAAGGGTTTTCTGGGGTTAAAAGATATAATTATATATATTAATTTTGTTTTATTTTACTAAAAAAATTTAAAACAAAATCATATTTTATTTGAAATTATCATAAATTTTTTAAATATATATATATATATAAATTTAAATTATTTAAAATTGTTACAAAAATTATAATTATAAAATATTTTATTTATATTTTATAATAAAATAAATAAGTTAAAATATTAATATATATTAAAATAATCACTTCTTGATGCAACTCAACTAGATCCTAGGCTAGTTCAATTATGGGAAAAATTAAGAGAAATTTGACTGAATAGCCTTAAAGAGTGAGTAAATGAGTTTTTGACTAACGCATATAATTAAATGCGTTGATGACCACTTTTCTTTTTTTTAACGAAAATGTCCCCGTTGCGAGACGCAACTGGATTCATTGTGAAAAACTATAATCGCGAGACATAATTTTTTATTTTTTTTTGTAAATTTTTCAAAAAAAAAAATCTTATCGCGATTGCTGTTTGCGTCTTGCGATTGTAGACTTTTCACAGGGCATTGTGGACTTTTCACATGGCATCCGGTTGCGTCTCGCAACTGGCGGTTGTGTCTCGCGACATGGGACAATTTCGTCAAAAAAATATAAAGTGGTCACCAACGCATTTTAAATTATGCGCTGGTCAAAATCTCATTTACCCAATTTTTAAGGCCATTTCATCAAATTTCCCAAAATTAACACCATTATTATCCAAAATATTTTATTCAAGTTAACACAAATTACTTTTATCTTAATGATGATGGTCAATTTTAAGAAAACAAAATTTTAAAATGAATATATGTATAATGCAAAATAGGGAAAATTTGACGAGATGACCTTAAAAAGTATCTTTAATGCGCTGTTGACCAACACATAAAATAATTGTGCTGATGACCGCTTTAAAATATTTTGACGAAATTACTCCGTCACATAATGCGAATGATAAGATGTCTCACGATAGAAAAATCTGTGAGAAAAAGGGAAGAAGACAAAGCAATGAGTAGAGAGAGAAAAGGGTAATAAGACAAAGCAGTGAGGAGAGAGACGCGAAAGGCAAGATTATGACGCGAAGAGCAAGATCGTCTCGCGACGGTACCATTGAAGTAATGCAATTATAGACTAACTAGAATGTTTTGCCATCGCGAGACGATCCTCCATTTGCGTTACGCGACAGAGATAATTTTATCATAATATTTTGAAGTGGTCACCGGTGAAATAAACCAGCGCATTTAAGAGCATTTCGTCAAATTTCTCGCAAAATAGACACGTCCATATTAGAAAAGAAGCTTATGAACATTTAATTATAAATATAGTAAAAAAATAAATTAACAAGTATACATGTTTTTAATATGTCTAGAATCTAGATTAATAAATATGATGACAATTTTTTTTATTAAAAACATTAATTAATTAATTAATTAATTTATTTGAATTTAAGAAATGAGAAAAGAGTTGCGACTAGTAGACTATCATTCATTCATATGGACAATTTTCAGCCTCTCTCTCTCAATGACTCCAATGGCGGCTAAGTATATATACAAGTAAATGATGAATCATAGTTTCGGTTTCTTCTGCTACAGCTGCTGCTAGTATATATGCGTTTTTGTTTTCCATTTCAGAATCCGTTCACCACAATTCAATGGCTGCCGTTACCCTTTCTCTTCACCGGCTCCCTCTCTTCACCACTCCAATACACCGTTACACCTGCAAAAATCAATGTTCCAGATTTCCTCTCTCCACCACAATGACTTTTCTCCGTCCCTGCGCTATTTCCAGCCGGCCATACGGCAAGAACAACTCCACAGTTTCTTCCGCCTATGTGACCGGCCCGCCGTCTGGTCCGCTTACCGAGCAACCCGATTCGGAGATTGAGGTTTCCAAGTTGAAAGACACTGAAGATCTGTCTAATCCGTTAAGTTGGCGACTGTTGTGGACTCTCCTCATTCGCCATAAGCTGAGAATCTCTATTGCTTTCATCAGTCTAATTGGAGCAACCTGTTGCACTCTCTCTATGCCCTTGTATTCCGGTAACATCCCTTCCCTCAAATATATTCTCTTTTCATCTGGGATCCAATTTATTGGTCAAGTACACAATTAGCAAGCAACAACCTGTGCTGAATTGGAGGTCTGAATTCTGAAGATAGTCATAACTATTTGTTGTATACATATAAGGAAACAGGTTCAAGTGCTTCTCCTCCCACTAAACTATAAGAATGCCTTTGGGAACTTGGTTTCCTTAGTAATGTATAGCAAATGATTAGGGGAAAAAAGGAGGATTCTTTTTGCCAAAGAAGCTGGAGGGAACTGTTGTTGTCTGAATGTGTTAACTTGAAACCTTTATATTTTTTGGCTGTAAGATCAATTAAATGAGGCATATGTTATAGAAAGATAGTAACTTCAGTTCATGATTACAAGACTAGAGTAAAGTTAGTTTGGTCCATGTGTGACAAAAGAAAAAGGGTCCTCTTTCTGAACCTTAATTCAGTGATTTCGAATATGCTGTCACTGAAGTGGATAGGGTCACAATGAACGCACTTCATATCCCTTATTGGCCAGTAACACACTATCGCCCCTCATTGTTACTGTGATTGTGAGAGAGTGTGGAAAGTTAGACCACTAGCTTTTATCAATTTGCATTCATTTCCTCTTCTTTTTTTTGTTCATTCAATCTTGCTGCTGCTTTCTTCGCCATAATTTGCAAATTCTTCCTCAATTAGTTAAAAGAATGAAATTGGATAATATTATAACAATGGAAAGGAAGAGGTGAAAAAATTAATGTGCCATCTTGGCAACATTGATCTAATGTAGAATTCAAGAGGGCGTAACGTCATGTTAGGCTGCTAGCTAAGCTCTTCTATGCTGGCAACATTAACGAAAATTTACTTTTTCTATCAAGAAAACCTGGGATTGATATCTTGCGCAAATTTAGGTCTCAATTTGGCACAAATGGAATTAGAACGAGTAATTTGAATATCTTATGCAAGTTGAGAGGTGAAAATGTGTTTCTTCCTGTTCATTATTTTACTGTATTTAAGTAGATGTCAACATTGTTTTGAAAGATTTGATTATAAATTGTGATCAGCAGTTATCTATCCTCCCTAAGTTTTTACCTTTCCAAATGGATTTGTGTGTTTACCAATGACAAGTAAGCTGTGTTTCAGTGACGTTATTAATGTCTACTTATTATTTTCAGGAAAGTTCTTTGAGGTACTCATAGGCAAGGGTGACAAACCTCTTTGGGATGTCATTAGTAAGATTGCCATTCTGTATATTTTAGAGCCAGTTTTCACAATCTTCTTTGTTGTGAATTTGAGCACTACATGGGAGAAAGTAATGTCAAACTTACGAGCACAGATGTTTAAAAGGATTTTAACCCACAAGGTACACAAACATTTATACTAATCTCTTTTATGTTTTACTTGGTAGTCTTTTTTGTATCTCTCGTATCATTGTTTTTCATCATTTTGAATGTTGGTCCATGTCCAACATATAATTCGTCATTACGAGGAAAAAAATTTAATGTACTATATTGTGTTTTCCCAGCATTGTTTCTTTTTAGCGGTGCCTGGCTTTTTATTTTTTTTACCTATAGTATTTATGGTAAGCAAGATATCTGTTATAGATTTATCTACATCGAATGCTACATTCATAATCTTTTAGATTAAATTTTGTTGAGCTAGCTCACTTCATGCAACCCTCCGACTTGATGGAACAACTTTAACCAAGATATCACTTCATAGATATATGGATCTTAACCATTCTGATGGACATGGACATGTCTTCACTGACCATGCAATAGGAAGCTTCCTAATGACTTCAACTGGTTTTATTTGGAAAAAAATATTTCCTATTTTGATTCATCAGCAAATCAACATAGATTGTTTATATCAATTTTATGGTATCCTAATGCATGGGATTATTAAAATATGTATTCTTCTTCTATGAGACTACCATCTGACTGCATCAAAATATATTCAAGTGACTGTTTATCCTGAATGATTCTTATAGATTAATTATTCATGTTGTTAATATAGTTCACGTGAGTAATTATCATCTTGAACAAATGTGCTATTGACGTATTTCATTATCTCTTGCAGGTTGCATTTTTCGACAAATACAAGGTACATGATTTCATTCCTCTTGATTCCCATTAAGTTTAATAGGTGGCATCTGTTGAGGATCACTTAGGAGCTTATGTCTGGAAGCTTTGCCTGTGTGGAATGAAAGCTCATACACTCTATGCTGTCTTTGTTGATTGTTCTGATTATATTTTCATCCGTTCTTACTGCAATTGGATCCCCTTTTCAATCAACCAATTATAGTATTGCTGTATTTGAGTATAATGATAAAATGCAATATCAATTTGTAGCTAACTGTTGCAATAAAAAGCACGTGAAATTGCCACCTATTTCTCTTTACTCGCAATGCTTTTATCTACATTTTTTTATGCATCTCAATAATTTGACAATGGAACTAAAAAGTCTTTAGTGTGCTTCTGATAGGTTGGGGAGCTCACTGCTTTAATAACATCTGATTTGGGTTCCATTAAAGATATTGTGGGTGAGAATGTTTCAAGAGATCGAGGATTCAGGGCTATTTCAGAGGCAAGCTATTCTTCACTAAGAGAAGAGCTTTATATTGGATACAGTTAAGCTTGTATTAAAAAAATTGTGATTCTTATCAATTAGGCACTTCAAGCATGATGATCTTTTTAGTTATTTACTTGGTTTTGCATGATAGTATTGCATGAGGTTTCAATGAAACTATTTTCTTATCCAAGTTCACTGTAAAGTTCTCGTCTGTGTTTCCATTGAGGTTTCATGACTTTCATTTGTCTTGCAGGTGGTTGGAACAATATGTATCTTGTTCACTCTCTCCCCGGAACTTGCACCTCTTTTGGGGTTGCTCGTGCTTGCAGTGTCTGTTTTAGCGGGTAAATTTTTTTTTTTATTTTAATGGACATTCTTTCTGCAGGGTGCTGATTATTGGAACTTAACAGCTTTGATTCATGTAAATCCATTTCACTTTGGTTGAAAATATATTTTAGTATCAATTTTTGGTAAAACTATTTAAAAGCATCTTTTAAGCACTGAATATACAGCAGCCTCCAAAACAGTAGAATGGTTAAAGAGGACATCCAATTGAATACAAAGTAGCTTCATGCCTTAGTGTGTAAAACTTAATTGACCAAAATTTTGTGCAATGATCAGCTAATCTGGTTTACTGACTGTAAACTTCCAGCTGTGTACAAGCGCTCAACTGTGCCAGTCTATAAAGCACATGGTGCTGCTCAAGCATCCATGGCTGACTGTGTCAACGAAACATTTTCTGCTATACGCACTGTGAGTTTACATGCTCGGTTATGTAGTCTTTCAGTTTGTTTGATCTTAATAAGTGAATTCTTAATCAGAGAGAGTAAACTTAGTTTAAGATACAACAGGATGTGTTATGGTAGAATCAACACATTTTCAACATAAACCTTTTCTCACGCAGGTAAGATCTTTTGGTGGAGAAAAGCGTCAAATGTCTATATTTGGAAAACAGGTATTGAGGGATGAAATATACATCACTAAATACCTTCAATATCATTTCCTAAGTGAAGTGCCTATTCCTTAAACTCGCACTAACATACTTTTATCACGGATCTTGTAGATTCTTGCTTACCAGAGTAGTGGCATAAAGCTTGGAACTTTCAAGTCCTTAAATGAATCTGTAACCAGAATTGCAGTTTATATTTCTCTGATGGCCTTGTATTGCCTTGGAGGTGGCAAAGTGAAGGCTGTAAGCACAGTAACCTACTTATTATTTTTATTAGATAAATTCTTCTGCATTTGGTACCTTCTTGAGTTATTTTATGCCCTCCACTTAAATTGGAAGGATTAGTACGGTTAAAATACTTGGAAGATGTCTTTTTGGGTAGAGCATATTCAAATAATCTAGCTTACAAGTTAATGATTCCTTGGCCCCCCACCTGCGACATCTACGGTGAATTCTCCCCAAGGTCCATCCCATCCACAGACAGTGGATCATGGGGATCTCTCGGAAGGAGATCAGATGATTAGAACATATACATTTGTTCAGCCGTGCGAGGAGGTTACAACCTCCAAGCACGTTTTCCGATGCTGTACTCGTTTGATCATATTTATATCATAGCAGGTGCTGGCTACGGTTTTAATTAAATTTTCAGTTTTCAATTTTTTTTTTTGAATCCTCGAACATTATTTCTTGATGACTTGAACTGTGCACCCTTTGATATCTTTAGTGCAGTTTCTCCTTTGATTTATATCTCCATTGTTACAATTTATTAATCAAATCAAAATTTACTCCTTGTCTTGTTTTTTTTTGGACAGGGTGAACTGACACCAGGAACTATGGTCTCTTTTATTGGATACACTTTCACATTAACTTTTGCTGTGAGTCATCCTTTCATTTGGCATCACAAATCAGTTATGTCCTTTTTCCATTTTTATGATATGGTTGAACTGGAACAATTCATCATTCAGGTTCAAGGGCTAGTTAATACTTTTGGAGATCTTCGTGGGGCTTTTGCTGCTACAGAGAGGATTAACTCTATTGTATCGGGAACTGATATTGACGAGGCCCTAACCTATGGTTTGGAAAAAGATATCAAGGACCAGAGAGTGAAAGATAAGAATTTAGATTTCTTTGTCAGTGACTCTGTTGATTCCAATCAATATCAGGATCTGCATTTCTTTTCATCTATTAAATCAAGCAGCAAGCTGCATAGCTTAGCCTGGTCAGGGGACATTTGTCTCAGAGGTATGTTTTCTCAATCAACAACACTTTTTTGTTATTTTCTTTTCAGTTCTGCATCAGGCCTTATACTGTTTATAGTTAGGATAACATATGAAAAACAATATATTATTATAGAATATGCTTTAATAGAGCTAGAAGGATATCATAGCTTCTAATATACTTAATCTGTTGGCTTTATTAATCAATATACTGTTGTGAACTTGGCTTGTTTGATGTGGTTTATTTTGATTTATTTGAAATAAACCAAAATCCCATTATAAATCATTTCATCCGTCGATCATTCAAATAATCAACCAAAATATTAAGGATATTTCAGTCATTTGACCCGAATAAACATCTTTTCATCAACTTTTATTTTTCTGAAAAATTCTAATTTTTCTTTATATAAAAAAACCCAGATTACACAAGCTCTTAGTAAACAAACACTTGGTGGCTGGAAAATGTCTCATATGAGATGAATTGTTGTAAAGCCTTAGGCATGCCTACAGAAATCAGGATACTAAAACTTATGAGCATTTGATCAATCCTCTTATCCTGTATTCGTGCACTCTGAGAACATCACGCTTTCATACATTAGTATTATCTTATAATTTGATAGTTTGCATAGTTAAATCTTGTATTGTTGTATAACTCAGGGTTTAAATTGGTTGGCCTAGTCTTAAAAGTTCTTAATGCTTTTCATTAGTTATCATCATCATATTGCAAAACAAAGCTAATTACACCACATAGATATCTGAATATAGTTAGATTAATGGGACACTTGGGTTCTGATGGAACAAAGCATTTATGCAGATGTGCATTTCTCTTACCCTTTGAGGCCTGACGTGGAAATCTTGAATGGTTTGAATCTGACATTGAGAAATGGAGGTGTAACTGCTCTAGTAGGCCCTAGCGGTGCAGGGAAAAGTACAATAGTTCAGCTATTGGCACGTTTCTATGAGGTTCTGCTATCTCAACTTTTGACACCTAAAAACTTGCCCCCCATTCTTTCTCCCTTGGAAGATTCTTGAGGATCGTATACATGTCCTTATTTGCAGCCAACAAGCGGTTCCATAACAGTTGCAGGAGAAGATATTAGAACGTTTGATAAGAGTGAATGGGCACGCGCAGTGTCCATTGTGAACCAAGTACATAATTCTTCCTTTGTCTTCTTCTTCTTCTTCTTGTATAAAGTCTTCGGGTGTGTGTGATTCCTTTTTCCTGAAAAGGTGTCGCTTAAATTGAAAATTGCAGGATCCTGTTCTATTTTCGGTGTCGATAGGAGAAAACATTGCATATGGGCTCCCAGATGACTATGTTTCCAAGGATGACGTGATAAAGGCAGCAAAGGCAGCAAATGCTCACGATTTTATCATTGCTCTTCCTCAGGTTTGTTTTATTTATTTATTTCCTTTTTGTGGTTTTCTGTTGGCTGATTTCCGTTGTTATTCACAAGGGCTATGACACACTTGTGGGTGAGCGTGGAGGCTTACTTAGCGGAGGGCAGAGACAGGTATATTTATTTTTAAAACTTGAATTATGATTGCAAAAGGGTTCTTTCTCTCTATTATGATTTGCAATGAATGAATGTACAGAGAGTAGCTATAGCAAGAGCTCTGCTTAAGAATGCCCCGATTCTGATTCTGGACGAGGTAGGTAGAATAGAAAAAGATGAATTAAAGTAAATGATTTTGTTGAACAAGAAACGTGAGAGACACATTTGGATTGCATTGTTTGTGTTGTGTTGTGTTGTGTTTAGGCGACGAGTGCCTTAGATGCGGTTAGTGAACGGTTGGTGCAAGATGCTTTAGACCGCTTAATGAAAGGAAGAACAACACTAGTAATAGCTCACAGATTAAGCACGGTTCAGAATGCTAATCACATTGCTCTTTGTTCTAATGGGAAGATTGAAGAGTTGGGGACCCATCATGAGTTATTGGACAGAAATGGTCAATATGCCGTATTAGTTCGTTCCCAGAGCTTCAATTAAAAAAAAACTAATCATTTTCGATTTCTTTGCATTTAATTAATTATATAATCAAAGAAAGAATATTTTAAGGTTTGACAAATGTAGACCAGTAGACTGTCTTAAACCATACGCCTAATAATTTCTACATTTTTCTCTCTAGAAAAATTGGTGATTATTATTATTATTATTACCTTTTCTTTTTGGAGAATTAAAACTATTTCAATTAATAGCTATATTAGATTCAAAGTTATCCATCCATCCATATTATGGTAACTAAACAGTCAAATCTCTTGTGCCACCCATGCTTATGTAATGTGGTCCAAGTTTTCATTGTAGATATGATAATTTTGAACAATACCCATAAACTGTGACAAAATATAATGGTCTTTAAGTTTTTAATTTTAATTCTCTAAAATAAATAAATAACAACTCAATTTTGAGTCCAAAAAATCTTTTACATTAATAAAACTTCCATCAAAGGTCCTGAAAATAGCGGTCAATTATCATAATCACTATAGAGAGTTTGAAATAAATGAAAGTAAAGAGAGGAGGATGGATTTTATTTATTTATTTATTTTATCAACTACCCATTTGAAAATGGTAGCATTTGACTTTCTTAATTAAATAGGTTTGAATTAGCATCAAACTAAACTTGAACTACTCTACTTACTTACTGGTTATTGTTTTTTTTTTCCGCTAAAAAAGCCGTAGGACGTTACTCTACTTACTGGTTATTGAATTTATAAAATTAACACGATTTTCAAAATAATAACTTAAGGTTTTTATTATTGAGAATCAAACTCTAATAAGACATTTTATCTCTAATTTAGTCAGAATTTTTGACACAGAGAACTGTTTCTCTAATCATATTTTTAATAAAAACAAGTCATTCTTACAAAACAAAATGCTATCATATATCAACATTAACATGCATGGTTTGCAACTTGATTATCATAAAAGAAATTAATCATCACTTGTTTATTGACATTGAGTAAAATTATTTGTCAAATAAAAGCAACAATCATGATATGATTGCTATCTGTTACCAATCATTCAATCTTAGAATAATAAGTAAATAATTATAATGATTAAAAAATATCACAAATTTATTAATTAAATCTAAGCTGAAGATTTATTTGAGGACGAAAATAGCTAGCCTAGCTAGGAACATATATGTATATAAGAGAGTGCTTCCTGGTTCAGGTTTCACATAATTAACATATAATTATCAACTTCATCATTATTTAATCATTTAAATAATAATAGTCAATAATTTTTAATATATATTATATTAACAGTGCTTTTGTGATTATTTATCCATATATAAAATTAATTAATTTATTCAACTGAGTTTACACTTATATTGATAAGCTCATAATTGATTAGAGTAATTTAAATGGTACTGATATACAATAATTTATGTTCGATTTCAATTAAGAACACAAATGAAATGAAAACATGAGGGTAGAATCGTGTTAATTTTCTAAAAAATTTAAAAAAAAAAATATTTTTTGTAAGGTGGAAGATGTAATATATAAACAAAGTTACAAATTAATCACCCTTATAAAACTTTGCTAAGCAAGTCTAACAAAGTGAAAATAATTTTATTATCTGTATATTTTATTGAAATAATTAATTTGGTATTATTAGAAAAAATAATAATAATTAATTCTGTAGAGGAATGATTTGGAGATTACATAAAATATTCGAAAAATGAAGTCATTGACAAGTGGATCTATTACCTATTAATTATTTATTTATGTGTAGGTTATGGGCCTTATGGCCGAAAGAAATTATACATTCATTACATTATACATCGTCCACCACCACGTGTCTATTAAAACAATGTTATCCAAATAAATAAATAAATAATATATAATACCTACCAATTACCAACCTCATAAGAAAAAATTACATCATAGAGGATTTGCCTGCTCAAAAAGTATGATTTAAAGCTTGTTTGGGAAGGCCAAATTAATCTTTGAAATTGGATTATTATATGTTAAGCAAAAAAATTATGAATATTATAAAAAGGTATTAACTCCGTTCTTACTTTTAACTTTATTTTACTTGAGTTCTGAATTTCTTGTTCTTACTTTTAACTTTATTTTACTTTATAGATAAAAGTTATGAATTCAATTTGATTAGTTATAATTGTGAGGATCTTGTTTCTCAACCTGAAATGATATATTTGTAAATTATATAATATATATTTTTTAATGAATTATAGACTAGTTTTATAACATTATAATTTTTGTTTAAATATTTCTTAATAAAATCATAGTCACATTCATTTTGAGTTGATTTGTTTTAGGGGATAAAAAACATTTTAATTGATTAAATAATTGAAATTAAATTCAACCATAATTAAATGAGTAAAAAGATAAAGAGCTAGTAAAATTACCTGTTAATTATTTGTGAAATTAATGTGGAGACAATTCATAATCTCTTCTTTTTAAGCTTTTGAAGAAAAATCTTTATTATCCTTCAAGTTTCACAACATTCAAATCAATCCTTTCACTTTGCATTGATGTCAAATTGGAGCATCAACTTGCACTATATATATATGTCTACCCCTAACTCTTTTTTTTTTCTTTAGACAAAAGAAACAATTTTTTTTTGTTAAAGATAAAAGGTTATATATACAAATAATACAAGTAACTATTAATTAACTACATACATCTAATAAATAGTTGAGAATTTGTATCAATTTGTTTTAAATAATGTAGAATCATAAGTTTATTTTGCTCTCGTGAGTGGAATTGTAATTTATTAATTTTATAAATATAACATTTTGAACAAAAAACAAACCAATTTAAGTGTTGAATATTTACAAATTTATTATGTTTAAAAGTGAAACTTACTAATAAATAAGAAAGTTATAAAATATAGCAAAATTAAGACGATGACTTAATTAGGTTTGAAAAAAATAATAATAAAAAATTAATTTGTAGCATTTCTTATGCAAACGGGTGACTTAGTATAATTTTAATTATCTAATGATTTGTTTTAATTATAAGAGCATCTCCAACGGAACTCTATACCAAACCTATACCCATATTTTCCTCCCGGCCATAAAACATAACCGCATGGGTTTTACTCTTTTTCTAAAAAAAAACGCATATTTGCGTAGCTACGGTTCCTTTTTCAAAAACTTTTATAAATTTTTAAATTAGTCCTTAGAAATATAAATTCTTTAATTTAAATATTAAACTTGTTTATAAATTATTTAAAATATTTAATTTGATTTTTTAATTTTTAATTTTAAGATAAAAAGTTATAATATTTTTAAAATGTATAATAAAATTAATAAATTATATTGGGAAATTTAATGAAATGACACTAAAGATGTCCCTAATTGCTAAAAGTGTCGGCGCATAAAAAAAAAAGTGCTAGTGACATTTTTAATTTTTTTTGGACGATTTTGCCTATGTCGCGAGACACTACCGGCATTCGCGAGACGATTTATTTTTAAAAAAAATTTCGTCTCGCGAATGCCGGTTGCGTCTCGCAACGGAAGCATTTTCGTCCAAAAATAATAATATTGTCACCCGCGCTTTTTTTTTATGCGCTGACACTTTTAGCAATTAGAGGCATCTTAATTTAATGTCATTTCATCAAATTTCCTATTATATTATACTTGAAATTTTATCTATTTTATTTTTTATTTTACGTTATATTGTTTATTTAAATATATTATTGAATTGTTTTTGTTGTGTATGAATTATTGATATATCATTAATTTTATATAATTTTATTAAAGGAATGAGAAAAGATTTGTGTTAAATATGTAAAGTCCATAAATATATGGAAAATTTGACGAAATGAAATGACCCTAATGATTCACTTCTTTGACTTTTTGACCAGCACTTTAAAAAGCGCTGGTGACACATTTTATTTTTTTAGACGATTTTGCCCCTGTCGTGAGACGTCCTCAATCGCGAGATGATTTTTTTTTACACGAGACAAAAAAACAAAATTGTCACCAACGCATTTATTTTATGCGCTGCCCAAAAAGTCAAATAAGCTGATCTTTATGGTCATTTCATCAAATTTCCAAAATATATAGATAATATTAATAAGATTAAAAAGTTAGTGTAAAAAAAGAATATTATAAAAATATTCTTTTGAGTTTGTATATGAGTTTTTGGGTTGGAAATGAATTAGTGTTTAATGTGATGTTTACTGCATTTTAGGTTTGAGAATGAGTTTATGGGTTGAAGATGATGTAAATATATGTGAGATTTTAACATGTGTTTGGATTTTTAAAATAACTCAAAAATTAATTTTTCAATGAATCATCCTCAACAATCATTTATTTTATTAATTAAAATATTCTTTACTTTAAATTATAACTTTTTATTTATATATTTCAATACCCTTTAAGTCTTTTTACCAAAAATAATTATTACCTCCTTAAAATCATCAACAATCATACAAATTTCCTCACTTTAATTTTTTTTTAAAACCCAATAAAAAACAAGGCCTTATGTTTGTCTACCAATAATATTCAAAGAATAATGACCAACTAAAAAAAGAAAATTAATTTATAGATATAACCTAGCCAAATAGGGAGTACTATATTTAAATATATTTTATTTGCTAAATGATCATATTGAGATTACATGATAAATATTAGAAAACTGAAGTCATTGACATGTAGGATAAATATCAGTTTATATATTAAATATACCAAATGATAATAATAATAATAATACGATTTTTTTTACTTATAAAGTACCTTACATTAATTCAATAAAACTTACAAACTTAAATAATTCATTAATTAATAACGTCAAGCCGGAATTGAGCTATGTCTATTCCCTAACATATATTTTTAAAACTCTTGCCTAATAGTCTAGCTAAGACCATGGACATGTTCTACTACGATTTATAATTAATTTAAAGATTAAAACATCATATACTATAGTCTATCAATTTAATTTACTCAAATATGGAATAGAAACAAACAAACAAATCCTAAAGAAAACCGATCTGATAGACGCAGTGACTATGCAAACTCCATGAAATTAAGGAAAGATTGTTTGGAAAGGAGTAGATTATATAATTAGAAACCGGTAATAATATTTTAATATCTTTTAGAAAAAATGAAAATAAAAATATTGTTAAAACGGGCAAAGTTAGAAGCGGAGAAGCAAGATAAAAAAAAAAAAAAAAACTTGGCTAACTAGGTTAAAACAACAATTATAATCAGTTTGGCATATTGATCAGTTATAAGTTTATTGGATGCTTTACTGTTTCTCTATTTATTTTTATTTACCTATTTTTCATTTTAATTAATTAATAACAACTCATCTCATAAGTCATACATTTATATTTTATCTACAATTTGTCTAAATATTGTTTTGGATTTTTCTAAAAATAAATTATTTTAACTTTTTAATTTATTGAATTTAGTATTTAAATTTTATACAAATATTTTTATATTTTCATTCATAAAATAGAATTGCTTTTGATAAAATAAAATGAACAATTAATTTCTTTAAAATAGAAAGATAAAATACAGTATTTTAGAAAAAGATCGAAGTTATAAAGTAAAAGTTATTAAAATGGCAAACAAAGTGAGACGTCTGTTTTACACAAGTCTACGCTTGCTTTACTAGACTTCAAAATATTTATAAATTATAAAAACAAAAGACACAACACTTTCACTGCCGTGCCAGGTAATCAATCCTTTTTATTCCTCCTCCCCAACTATTACGTCAGTCTAATTTTCCTGACCGTTTCCAATTTTTTTTTTTTTTTTTTTTTTTTTTTTCAGGATTTTCGACCATATAAATATAATATATAGCTCATAACCAAAAACCCACAAGTTTATTAATAATAATCAAGAATCTATCTATCTTTCCCTTAAATGGTTGCCAATTCCAAGTGCATAATTATGAAGGCGGTATCACCATCATCATCTTCATCATCACCAATAAGCATAGCTGATTTGGCTTCTTGCTACTGCGCCATCATGTTGGCTCTCATCTTGCTAACCACTGCCTCTTTCCCGGATCATGATCACGATCTTGATCAGGCCACCGGCGACATGATTACAACCGGCAGCCTCATGCTCAACCGCCCTTGCGACGAAATTTATGTTGTCGGAGAAGGAGAAACTCTAAACACCATAAGCGATAAGTGCGGCGATCCCTTCATCGTCGAACAGAATCCTCACATCCATGATCCTGACGATGTTTTCCCAGGCCTTGTCATCAAGATCACTCCTCATCATCAGGTTCCAACTCCAACCAGATCATCATAGATGGATCCATCCATCATCAACACAATTCCAATTACTTTACAAGGATCGATCGATATCAATTACATTAATTAATACAAAAGATGAGCCTCGCGGCCTCTTGTAATACTATATGCAAAATTATAGATTTTACTCTGTTTACCATCTTTTCATTTACATCATGTCACGTCTACCCTTAATTAATTAACCTCTTTTTATTTTTCATTTTGAAGATTTCTTTAAGAAAAAAAATAGTAAGAACAAACAAATTAAGTCATGAAAATATATATGTTTTAAATGATAATTAAAACTGAGATTTTAATATGATCTTATAAATATATACAAGCTTAACGTTTTACCGCACAATTGTAATTTGTCTGAATTTAATTAATACTGAAAAGACCCAACATGCTAAAAGACAGTCATGCATGGTCGATCTTATCCAATTAAAAAATTAATTATGTTTGGATTAAATCGTCTTTATTCTAATTGTGCATCTGCATCTTCTTTTTAGTACTGTTCTAATTATATTTATTTATATCAAGCAAATGAATCACGTGTAAAGTTGTGAGTGGGGGGATGGATGTTGTAATGGGATTATACGTACGTGGGGTCGATATTTGTGGAGGTGGTTTATTGGGAGGTTATTTGGGATTTATTTAAAACTTTGGATTATATAATAATTAATTAAGCTTAATTTATAGATTATTTATTAAAAACAATTAAGGGGTTTTGAGGTAGGGAATATATTTACCATTTTCCTTCTTTTTTACTTCGAGAATTTATTACTACTATCCCCACCCGTTTGATTTCGAGGAATCCCGTAGGACACCGTTTATATTCTATTATTTAAAATAAAATAAAATTATCCTATCAAATTATATAAATTGAGTTATATAATATTGAAAATTTATATTATTAAAAAAATAAATTTAAAACTCTTATTAAGTACATTAGTAATTTATATGTTTAATTGTGTATAGTGTTTGGGACAGAATCAAGACGGGAGACACAAATATCATCCCGCCTATTCCCGGTCAACTACCCGTTAAACCGGAAAAAAACTGCCCAAAATGGAACAATATAGTTTGGTTACCGCGGGAAGTTAACTCATTGTCATCCTTAGTTTTGAGTTTTAAATTTGAGGTTGTATCAGCATACCTGATTTATATATCTTCCTCATATAACTTTTTTTAATTCTCTAGTTTAATGGTCTAGTGACAAAATATAATGGCTTTCTTCTCATCTTTAAGTTTTAATTTTAATTCTCTAGTTTAAATAACCTAAAATAGATAACAACTCAAAGTTGAGTTGGAAATATAATTGTTCCCATTTTATTCATGAAATGTGAATAAAACTTCCATATTAATTGAAAATAGGTCTGCTAGCTCTTGCTATAGTTGGCATTACCATTAACTGAATCTCTTACCTTTTACTGATTTTGACCTGAAAATAGAGGTCAGTTATCATAATCGCTATAGAGAGTTTGAAAATATCATAGAGA
Organism: Impatiens glandulifera; assembly: GCF_907164915.1. Classification (NCBI taxonomy): domain Eukaryota; kingdom Viridiplantae; phylum Streptophyta; class Magnoliopsida; order Ericales; family Balsaminaceae; genus Impatiens; species Impatiens glandulifera. Next base: position 63,554,056 of record NC_061863.1, read on the forward strand.
AATAAATAAATGAAAGTACTTTAAAACACCATTTTTCAAAGAGAGGAGGATGGACTTTATTTATTATTATTATTATTTTTATCAACTACCCATTTGAAAATGGTAGCATTTGACTTTGTAAAATAGGTTTGAATTAACATCAAACTAAACTTCAGAACTACTCTACTCACTTGTTATCATTATATTTTTTTTTTTTTGGCTAAAACAGTTGTAGGACGTTACTATATATATATATATATATATATATGATGCCATGATATAATTAAACAACATACCCAATTATATAATATACGTACGTTCCTTGCATTCATGTCACGCTGATAAGTACACTTTTTAACAAATTTACCTTTTTATTATAACTATTTTATATATGATGATCATTTATATATATTTAGCTAAAATTCTAAATTAAAAATAAAAGTAAGCATCTAATTAATTAATTAAATTGTTCAAACTGTTTCTCTAATCAAAATAGTCTATTAGTAACACTAGTTCAACACCTTGTCAACCTATATATTGAGTGTGACTTGAAACCTCAAAATTTTTATATATTTAATATATATATATATATTTATTTATTGAATTTATAAAATTAATACTATTCTTAAAATAATAACTTAAGGTTATTATTATTGAGATTTGAACTTTTAGAGCTCGTTTGATCTTTGTTTTTTTTTGTTTTTTGATTGGGATTTTTCCCTAATTTAGTCGGGAGTTTTTACACTTAGAACTGTTTCTCTCTAACAAAAACAAAATGCTGTCATATATCAATATTAACATGGTTTGCAACTTGATTATCATAAACAAATTAACACTTGTTTATTGACATGCTAAAATTTGAGTAAAATTAATTGTCAAATGAAAGCCATAATCATCACATGATTGCTATATGTTACCAATCATTCAATCTTTTAGAATAATAAGTAAATAATATATTGATTAAAATATATCACAATATTATTAATTAAATCTAAACTCAAGATTTATTTGAGGACGAAAGTAGCTATAGCTAGGAACATATATCATATATGTATATAAGAGAGTGCTTCCTGGTTCAGGTTTCACATAATTAAGATAATTATCACCTTGCTCATTATTTAATCATGTTTAATAATTTAAATAATAATAGTCAATAATTTTAGGTATATATTATATATATTGACAGGGCTTATGTGATTATTTATCCATAAATAAAATTAATTTATTCTACCATACAACATACTTGATATCTAATAATTAGTTTACACTTATATTGTTGATATACAAGTGATTGTAGTTATTTAAAGGGAGAGAGTTTTGAGATAAAATGATTAATTTATATTCGATTTTAATTAAGAAAACATTTGTAATGAAAAAAAAAATGAATGTAAAATCGTGCTAATATTCTAAATTTTAAAAAAACAGTATATATACTTTGTAAAGTGAAATATATTATATATATAAACAAAGTTACAAACTTATTATAACCTATGTGTGAAAATAATTATTTTTTTTAAATAGTTATGAAGGGTCAACCGGCAATAATAAGTTTTACCTTATAAAACTTTGCTAAACAAGTTTAACCAAGTGAAAATAATTTTATTATCTAGATATTTTATTGAAATAATTAATTTTGTATTATTAGAAAAAATAATGATAATTAATTCTGTAGAGGAATGATTTGAAGATTACATAAAATATTTGAAAAATGAAGTCATTGACAAGTGGATCTATTACATATTAATTAATTGATTATTTATGTGTAGGTTAAATTATGGCTGTAATAAATCATACAATTAATCATGATATATTGTCGACCACCACGTGTCTATTAGAATAATGTTATACAAAATAATAAATAATATATAACACCTACCAGTTACCAACTTCACAAGAAAACTTAATCACATCAAAACTAACACAATAAGCCAAATTAATCTGAATTCAAATTGGATTATTATATGTTAAGCCAAAATTAAAATTGGGTTATTATAAAAATTGTATTAAATCCATTCCTATTTTTAACTTTATTTTACTTTATAGAAAAGTTCTGAATTCTAATTCATTAGAAGTTGTGATTGTAAGCAATAATTAACTTAGTAAAAAGATTAAACTTATTGTATAGCTAGTAAAATTATCTGTTAATGTTGCTAATAATTATATGTCAAATTAATGAGTGCATACTTCATTCTCTTCCAATTACCTAAAATTTTATGTTTTATTTATTTATAAAAACTTAACCACATAATTAAAAATCATTTCATTTTTTTTTCAATCATATCACTTAATTCATTAATCAAAAATTACAATATTCTTTATTTTAAAATAATAAATTTTATTTTATTTTAAAATATTGTCTCCTCAAAATCACACTAAAAAACATTATTCCAATAATTTAAATTTATAAACTCATATCTTCAACTTTCACAAAATATTCAAATCAATGATCATTCCACTCGCATTCATGTGAAATTGGAGCATCAACTTACACTATAAATATGTCACGTCTACCGTAACTCATTTTTTTCTTTAGACAAAAAAAAAACAATAATGTTTTTTAAAGATAAAAGGTTATATTTACAAATAATACAAGTAACAAATTAACTAACGAAATAAATCTAATAAACAATAGAATTTGTATCAATTTTCTCTAAAGAAGAAGAAAATGTGGAATCTTAAGCTTATTTGTTTCTTAATGGAATTGTAATTTATTAATGTTATAAATTATAATACTTTGTATGAAATCATACAAAATTAAATGTTTTATGTAAGAAAAAATATTTGTTAGTTTGACACATTTTCTTCCAAGTTTAAAAGTGAACCTTACTAATCAAATAAGAAACTTATAAAATATAGTAGAAGACTTTCACTTACGTTTAAAAAAATAATCTGGAACAATTCTATGCAACTGATACTATTATTATAATATTTAATTATCTAATGCCTTGTTTTTAATTCTATTGGTAAATCTGTGGCAATTTAGTACTCTCCAAGTACGGATTTGAACTCATCTCTTATGTTTGTCTAGCTACCAATAATATTTAAAAAATAATGAGGACTTAAGAAAATAATTAAAATTAACTGATGTGTATATGTAATTAACATAGCTAAATGGGGAGTACTATATTTAAATATATTTTATTTGCTAAATGATCATATTGATATTACATGATAAATATTAGAAAAATGAAGTCATTGACAGGTAGGATACATATCTATATATCGATCTGGTATGGGACGTATGCCAGCAAAAATTTATCTTTATTATCTTATTAATTATCTACCTTACAATTCAATACAAATTTAAATCTCAAACAATTTTTTAAATAATATTATCGGTGGAGTCGGTCGAAAAATTTGAGAACTTGCGTGATTGCATTTTATTATTTTATTTATTTATTTTCTTATGTCATCAAACCGAACCGGAAGCGAACTCAGTCCATCCCCTGACATAGATTAAAACTCTTGCCTAAGACCATGGACATGTTGTATTATAACTTTTATAATTTAAAGATTAAAATATTATATAATATTCTTACTCAAATATGAAATGAGAAATATAACCCCAAAAAATCCGATCGGACCGAGTGACTATGAAAGCTCTATGAAATTAAGGAAAAACTAAGGGCTTGTTTGAGAAGGAGTAGATTCTAATTAAGAATCTGGTAATCATATTTTAATCTCTTTTAGAAAGAGAAATGAAATTAAAAATGTTGTTAAAACGGGCAAATTAGAAGCGGAGAAGCAAGATAAAAAAAAACAAACAATAATCATAATCACAAAAGAACTCGAAAAAACCTTTGGCTAACTAGATAAAATTAAACAATAATTATAATCAGTATGTCATTATTGGCATATTCAGTTAGTTTATTCAATGCTTTACTGTTTCTCTATCCTTTTTTTTTCATTTTAATTAATTAATAACAACTCATCTAATAAATTATATTTTATCTACAACTTCTCTAAAAAAAAAAAATTTAATTCTTTTTTGAATTTTGAAGAACTAACATTAGACTCCATCATCAATTCATCATTACTTTTTTAATGTTTTGGATTTTTTTATTAACATTTGTATAATAAAAAAATCTGTTTAATTAAAAAATAAATTATTAAAAGTTTTAATTTATTGAATTAGTATAATATATTTTTGTATTTAAATTTTACAAAAAATAAATAAATATTTTTATATTTTCATTCATAAAATAGAGTTATTTTTGTAAAAAAAAAAATCAAAAAAACTGAACTGGTAATTTCTTTATAATAGAAAGATAAAATACATTGTTTTGGAAAAAAGAAGTTAAAAGTAAAAAGGTGAAAGGAGGAGTAACAAAATTGTAAAAGCTTTTAAAATGGCAAAGAGAGAGACGTCTGTTTTAGACAAGTCTACTTTGCTTTGCTAGACTTCAAAATATATATATTTATTTATATTTATAAATTAAAAATATATACAAAAAAAAAAAGAAACACAACACTCTTCTTCTACCGTGCCATATAATCAAATCCTTTATTCCTCCTCCCCAACTATTACGTCAGTCTAATTTTCCTGACCGTTTCCAATTTTTTTTTTTTTTTTTCAGGATTTTCGACCATATAAATAAAATATATAGCTCATAAGCAAAAACCCACAAGTTTAATAATAAGCAAGAATCAAGTATCTATCTATCTATCTTTCCCTTAAATGGTTGCCAATTCCAAGTCCATAATTATGAAGGCGGTATCATCATCATCTTCATCATCATCAATAAGCATAGCTGATTTGGCCTCTTGCTACTGCGCCATCATGCTGGCTCTCATCTTGCTAACCACTGCCTCTTTCTCGGATCATGATCACGATCTTGATCAGACCACCGGCGACATGATTACAACCGGCAGCCTCATGCTCAACCGCCCTTGCGACGAAATTTATGTTGTTGGAGAAGGAGAAACTCTAAACACCATAAGCGATAAGTGCGGCGATCCCTTCATCGTCGAACAGAATCCTCACATCCATGATCCTGACGATGTTTTCCCAGGCCTTGTCATCAAGATCACTCCTCATCATCAGGTTCCAACTCCAACCAGATCATCATAGATGGATCCATCCATCATCAACACAATTCCAATTACTTTACAAGGATCGATCGATATCAATTACATTAATTAATACAAAAGATGAGCCTCGCGGCCTCTTGTAATACTATATGCAAAATTATAGATTTTACTCTGTTTACCATCTTTTCATTTACATCATGTCACGTCTACCCTTAATTAATTAACCTCTTTTTATTTTTCATTTTGAAGATTTCTTTAAGAAAAAAAATAGTAAGAACAAACAAATTAAGTCATGAAAATATATATGTTTTAAATGATAATTAAAACTGAGATTTTAATATGATCTTATAAATATATACAAGCTTAACGTTTTACCGCACAATTGTAATTTGTCTGAATTTAATTAATACTGAAAAGACCCAACATGCTAAAAGACAGTCATGCATGGTCGATCTTATCCAATTAAAAAATTAATTATGTTTGGATTAAATCGTCTTTATTCTAATTGTGCATCTGCATCTTCTTTTTAGTACTGTTCTAATTATATTTATTTATATCAAGCAAAGCAAATGAATCACGTGTAAAGTTGTGAGTGGGGATAGATATATGTTGTAATGGGATTATACGTGGGGTCGATATTTGTGGAGGTGGTTTATTGGGAGGTTATCTCGGATTTAATTAAAACTTTGGATTGTATAACAATTAATTAAGCTTCATTTATAGATTATTTATTAAAAACAATTAAGGGGTTTTGATTTGAAATTTGAGGTTACATCATTACCTAGTATATATATCTTCCACATATAACCCCCCTTTTTTTTTTGTTTTGTTTATTAGACCTTTCGCCATATGTTTCAAGTGTACCTTTTTAGAGCATTAACATTTTGATGTTAAAAGATGATTTTTTTTTTTATTTTAGTGCAATTCAATTTTATTTTTTGCTTGGAAGATTCCATGTTTATTGGTCCCAACTAATTTTTATGTTTTTAATAGAGAAGAAAATATTGCAAGAATTTTAAATGACAATAAGAATAAAAAAAAAGGTTCATATCATAAAAACCTTTTATTTTCGATTTGAAATGAACGCGTGTAACATGAAACTGAGACTATCATACCCATAATTTTTTCCTTCGAAAACTTTTCTATTTATTTCTTTCTAGTGCAGAAGAGACCGCATACTTTGACAAGATCGCAGTGAAGAAAAATATGATTAATAAACTATTCACCCTTCAAACAAACGTTGCATCGGTAAAATCCATTATTTCTTGATCTCAAATATATTTACTTCAAAACTTATCACAATAAACTGATGTATGTAGAGACAATAATGTATGTATGTGGGTTCATTACGTGATGGCACTTAATATGGTGTTCAATCTATCTAAGTGGAGGAGGATATGATCAAATCATTGAGTGAATTAGTTGTGGTCCTTTCTTAACAAGTTGTTATTAGCCACATAATAATATTAATTAAATTTAAGAGTCCACCACCATTGAGTGAAATAATTGTTTGGTCATGGGTCGGCGGCTTAAATGTTGATGGATTATCTCTTCCTTATCCCCTTAATTATTTTCAGTTTAAAGAATTTCAAGAACATAATTAAGGAAGAACAAATCATTTAAATTATTAATTAAATCACTCATGTGATGGATGCCCGGCCCCTAGCTAGTTTATGTTAGGAAGAAGATGAATATGACATTTCTTAGAAGAAGAAAAAAATGAATATGACTTAAAATATGGAAGTAATTAGTTGTTACATTTATATCCATTTATATGAAGAAGAGGCAATTTTCGAGCATCTCTATGTTATAGATTTGGTTTTTTTAAGGGTAGTTTATAACATCACCGTTACAATTATATTTAAAAAAGTGAGTTAAAGCTTGATTACAATAATAATACAATAGACTTGTATGGTCTCCAAGAGTGAGACTCAAGATCACCTCTAAATTATTAAATCTGATTATCTATCTTGAATAATGGGTAATGGGTTAAAGCTTGAATATTACAAAGTAGATCATGGGCTTAACTAAATTTAATTTGGCGGTGCTTCCCAATGTAAAAGTAGTGGACATGGATGGGCCTGTAAGATTTTAATTTTAAATAATAATAGAAAAGAGTAATTATATTTTCCTAGTTTTGTTTCCTATGTTTTATAAATTCCATCATCAAGCCCAGTGTTATGTTTATGTGGTTAGTTAGTATAATAGCTGTGTGAATTGTATTATTATTGGTTCTATTTAGAATATTATTATAATTTATTTTCTTAAAAATATGATATGGAGACAAATATCATCAAGTTTGAAAACCATTATTTATTTATTTATTATAAAAATCTAGATGGATCCCAATTCCATCAAGATTTCAAATATGGGCAATATTATTGTCTCTTCATTTTATGTATGATTAGTTAGATCTAAATTTACTCTTACCTACAAGGGATTAAATAAGTATATTTTATATATATTATAACCAAAAATAATAATAATTATAATTGTAATTGTAATCTTAGATAGATTTTTATTTATTATACAAGGTTGACCAAATAACATTAAAAGTGGAGGTTCCACAACGTGTCATCATAGGACGATGGGACCCACAAGAAACTGTTGAACGTTGGCAGCCGTTGATCTAGAATTTTTTTTTTTTTTTTAACACACCAGTTAGTCGGATTTAGGTTATTGTAATAAACTTAGAAAAGAATGATTAGCGATGATTTTGATTAGAATATTTTTGATAAAATTATTTAAAGGGTATTGATATATAATAATAAAATAATAAATAATAATTTAAAATAAATGGTATTTTAGTATTTTTGGCAATGAATTGGGGATGTGATTAATGAAAATAGGAGTGAAAAAAATATTTAAGTGGATTTGATTATTTAAATATCCCTACCAACAATGTTTCTTCTTGTGTAGGGTTTGTCTCTTCTTCTCTTTTGTTTTTTTATATATAGTTCTTCCAAATTACAATGACATTAATGAAGAAACTCTAGTCAACCATTACAAACAGTATACGCTCGCTCTGAATCTTTTCTGGGTTACAGTTTTGATGGCGTCCACAGGGGCGGAGCCAAGTGCAAGCTGGCCCGGGCGGTAGCCCGGGGAGCCTTATGTATTTTTATCAATAATGACGGTAAATTACCGTCGTTATTGGTTATTTTCCGTCGCTAAAAGGCATTGGTGACAGCAAACTATAAAACTAACCCGGATAGATTTTTTTAATAAAAAAATTAGCCCGGATAAGTTTCAAATCCTGGCTTCGCCCCTGGGCGTCCATTCACAACCAAAGGCAGGCCGGATGTCGTCATAGAGATAATACTACAATGAAGATTTTCTCATCTGATCTCTTGCTGCCGGACCCACCACGGAAGGAGGCTCATCCGAAGTCCGATATTGTCCCTCTGTTAAAGGAAGAGCTGGCTCTGACTTGCTGGCCTGATTCCGGTAGGTCTTTTGCCGGCAAAGAAAGCTTCTAAAGACAGGCACACAAAAGTCGAAGGACCTGGACAGCGAATTTGGGCTCCCTGTGTTTCGAGAATATTTTATAGATTATGGAAATAATCTTTATGTTAAGCATATAAAATAATATCATAGATTATGGAAATAATCTTTATATTAGGAATATAAAATAATATAGTTATTATATTATTAGTTTTCTTATTAATCTTTTATAATGTATATATATTGGATATTTCCCTAATGTAAAGATCAAGGAGATGAATATATATACATTATAAAAAATTAATAAGAAAACTAATAATATAATAACGATAATATTTTATATTTCTAATATAAAGATTATTTCCATAATCTATGATATTATTTTATATGCCTAATATAAAGATTATTTCCATAATCTATGGATATTATTCTACTTGACAAGGGAACTTGGTCATAAATCCAACGGTGAAACAATCCGTTGGTTGTTCGAAAAGTCAGAGCCTGCCATAATCGAGGCCACGGGAACTGGAACTATCCCGGCAATAGCAGTACTGTCCGTTAACGGTAGCTTCAACATCGTCGTCTACGGCGGGCCCAATTTCATTTTTCAATTAAAAAAATTAATTAGAACCACCATCACTTCAACCTTCAACCGTTCATGTTTTTATAATTTTTTTTTTCTTGGTGATATCATCATTGTTTGACATTCAACTTTTTTTTTTTTTTTTACCTCAAGTCAACACCACTAATTTGGTTGAAAAGTTAATAAATATATGAACAAGTACAATAAATAGAGGAAAATAAAAAGACTTGTCAATATTATTATTGTTTGATAACCTTTAGGAGGTGGTGGTTTCATGATCATCTGTAGTTTTTTCTATTGATTTATAAAGTTAGTAAAAAATCAACTTAATGCCTTCTAAAATAAATCAAGACTATATGAGTTAACCTAATTTAAATTTATTAAAAATATTTTTCAATCACATTATCATCATTCTAATTTATAACTATTCAATGCCTTAATTTACTAATTAAAATGTTAAAATATTATTATTTTCTTTTATTAAATTTAAAATTTAAATATAAAAAACATTAATAATTTATCTTAAACAAGTCTCAAATAACTCTTTTTTTATTAAATATATTTTTTTCCAAAAAAGTAATAATATAAACAAAAAAAAAATGGATGATCAAACGTGTCCTAGACTGCTAGTTCTCCAAAGATAGATTGTGATTATAAAAAAATATATATATGAAATAATAAATCATTCTCAATATCTTTCAAAAAAAGTTAATATATTAGTGATTAAATATGAAAATAACAAACCATTTCAAGTCTCAATCTTCCACAAAAAAGAAGTTAATATTATTGATTGATTCTTTGTTTAGTGTTTTGCTATATTTAGAGACTAACCTATTTTAAATTAATATAGTATTTTGGGTCTACATTTGTTTTCTCTAAATGCTTGTTTAATATTAGGCTATTGTTGATTTTATTGGGTTTTTTTCAAGAAAAAATATGTTTAGATTAAAAGTAAGACATGAATTTTTAATTGATTGAAGTACTATAAAGTGTTTTTTATATAAAATTTTAAATTTTATATAAAAAATAATTTTAGTATTTTGAAAAATAAATTAATGATTAAATGATTGTAAAAATATTATATATATATAATTTATGATTTTTAGTAAAATAAAACGTGAGCTCTAAATATTTTTATATTTTGGACTTTTTTTTCTTCTAAATTTTCCTATCATACTAAATATTATGTAACACAATATTATTTAGATATGGGAGTGTTTCACACTTTTAAAATAAAAATATTCACAATTTAATTTTTGATATATTTTCCTATTTATATTTTTAAAAAGTGCTTGTTACAACGTAGTTGTAGACGATCATTTCCTCCACTATGTGGGACCCACCACCTGGTCTAGCGACGGCACCTTGGTGGGACCTACCTTTTGCTTTAATTGGATGTCTAGTCCAGGTTGGCACTTCTACACGCGTTCGTTGGACAGAAGCTGGTTCTGTGGGAACCGTCTTAACTTCTAACACGTGTCAAAATTTTAAGAACTGGTCGGATTTTATTGTTTTAGCAATCTTGTAATCGAACCATTTTCTGTCCTACCCATCTTTCAAACAATTTTTTCCAAACTACCCACCTTTTCATATACATTCCCAAACTACCCACCTTTCTCTTTCTAAATCATTAATCAATTCATTAATTAACTCACTCTTTATCTTAACCTACTAATTAACTCTCTCTCTCTCTAAACACATTAATTAATTCCTCTCTCTTTCAATTATTAATTAATATCCTCACTTTTAAACTATTAATTAATTCAATTGAAATATATTATATAAATATTAAAATAAAATAACACATATGTTTTATTTTTATTTAAATCTATAAATATAATATATATAGTTCAAATTAAATACACTAAATTAAATAATTTAAATAGCTATTATAAATTAAAATAAAATAGAATACATTACATAAACGAAAACTTGAAATAAAATATATTACATAAACATTAAAATAAAATACATAACATAAACATTACAATAAAATAAAATACATAATAAATATTAATCACGTTCAATAGACAATAAAATGCATATTTTATCTTTATAATTCAATTTTTTTATATATTTGAAACTGCAAATGACCTTCAAAATGGTCAAACTTATTGTTAAAGGTCAAGAGAATTATTTGAAACTTTTGAGAAAAAAACATCATCACACAAGATTATTCCATACAATGAACAAAGAGGAGTCTTCGAAATCGTTACTACACAATACAGAACCATAAATGGATATTGGAAGGGTGGTAGAAACATAATGTGGATTTATATAGAGGTTTTTGCTCTTGTGGAAAATGGAGTAGATATCATAAAATTGAATTATAAAGATAAAATATGCATTTTATTGTATATTGAACGTGATTAATATTTATTATGTATTTTATTTTATTGTAATGTTTATGTTATGTATTTTATTGTCATGTAATGTATTTTAATTTTTATGTAATATTAATCACGTTTAGGTAATGTATTCTATTTTATTTTAATTTATAATAGCTATTTAATTATTTAATTTAGTGTATTTAATTTGAACTATATATATTATATTTATAGATTTAAATAAAAATAAAATATAAGTGTTATTTTATTTTAATATTTATATAATATATTTTAATTGAATTAATTAATAGTTTAAAAGTGAGGATATTAATTAATAGTTGAAAGAGATAGAGGAGTTAATTAATGGGTTTAGAGAGAGAGGGAGTTAATTAGTGGGTTAAGATAGAGAGTGAGTTAATTAATGAGTTGATTAATGATTTAGAGAGAGAAAGGTGGGTAGTTTGGGAATGTGAATGAAAAGGTGAGTAGTTTGGGAAAAATTGTTTGAAAGGTGGGTAGGACAGGAAATTCAAACAAAATTAAATATCACTTCACTTTTCCAAAATATTAAAATATTTTAAATTTTAAATTATTATTTTTTATTTTATTTATATATATCAATATTTTTTAAGTTTTTTATCAAAAATAATCACCACCTACTTAAAATTATTACCCAACATTTATTTTATTCTCTCTAAAATTTTCAAATAACCTCAATCCAAACAATGTCTAACTTTTTGTTATATTCAATCAAAATTAAAATATTTACCCTCCTAGAATAAAATCTCACTAAATAATAATATGTTCTCCATTTTTTTTTAATTCTTTCAAATTTTTGCCTCTCTTTTCGACTTGTCATTCAGATATTTTTTTCTATTGATGTATATTGTTATTTTGTTGCTTATAAGTATGACATAGAAGCATGCACATAGGAATAGATCGGGAGTAATTAGATAAATTTAGGTTGGAAACTTAGGAGCATAGGTGAGAAATTAGTTATATATGGTTAGGGTGCATTTTTTTAAAAGGTTAATTGTTTCGGAGTAGAAATTGTCTATTTATGATTGACGCGTGGGCTATTTTCCCGACTCTTAAAAGTCGAAAAATCGATCTAGTTAGACCATTTTAGAGTAGTCGACCTACAAGTAGGATTGGAAGAAAACTCTAGCATCAAAACAAATTTTGTTCTCACTAGTCGATTTTTGGACCTATCAATCGATCAACACTGTAGGTACGACTAGAATTGACCTAGACACATGTTTATGATCAGAATAGGCATGACCCTAATGGTAGGTTATAATTAGGTTTCAACCTTAGAAATATACTTACAATAAGTTTTAAATTACCATGTTAGTGTAAATTGAGTTACGAAAATTTCTGAATAGGTATCTACATCTGAACAAAAATTTATGGTTAAAGAATCTCTTTCTAGTTGTTTTGGAACAATTAAGAAATTCTTTGAAAATTAGGTGGTAATTCTCGAACAAATAAAAAACAAATTTGTAGAGCCAGTAAATACAATCTGATTCGGACCGATTTTAGGATATACAAACTCGAATCTTTTAAAAGTATATATATATATATAGAAAACTATATATTTTCGGAGAAGAGAAGATGAAAGCACAAACATTTGATAAGATAACTTATAACACACTTGAAATCATGAATAGACAACAAATTAATTAAAAAATTATTTTATCCTAAATTGTAAAATTTTATTTTAACCTAAAAATTTATTTATTTACTTTATCACCATGCAAATTTTGTTTTATTTGTTGATTATAATTGTGTTTATATAAAAATAGGAGAATAGTTAAATCTTTCAATGTAATAATAAAGATTAATGATTTAAAGAGAGAATTTAGGAGAGAGAATTATGTAACAATTTGATTTGTTAAAAAAATAATAATTTTTTTATTTCTTCTCTCATTTCAACCTTTATCATTTTTCCAGTTTATATATTGACACTTCAATTCCTCTCCCAAATTCCCTTCTCTATCACTCATCAATAATAAATTTTTTTAAAAAAAATTAGGGATATAACTAAACTGTTTTACTGTTGAATTCTATTAATATTTCATTGTATTTTATTCCAAATCAGTTACACAGTTACTTTTTTTTAATTGACAGGAAAATACCATATGAAAACCTAACTCCAAGTATTAACCTTTCTTATTCAATAATTATCGAATTTTAACTTTCTTAAACTTAGGTTGTGTTTCTTAGATTTAGATTATAACTTATTTTGATTAATAAACTCATTTTATATTTAAATTAAATTACATTTAAAAATCACTAATAATAAGGATATGTTTGGATGAGTGGCATTGAAATTAGAATTGAAATTGAAATTGGAATCTCAATTTCAATTCTATGAGAATTGGTATTGAATTACATTTCAATTATTATGTTTTAGAAAACTATATAATTGTAATTCAATCTCAATTCCTATGTTTATAAAAAATAATATAATAAAAATAATTTTAATATACATTATATATTTTATTAAAATGTTGGTTTGACACAACCAATTAGAATAGCTCAAGAGTCAATAAATTTTTTCAAGTTTCGATTTTCATTGAAAAAATATCGGTTCAACATGATAACTTCATATATAATTAAAAATAAAAATATCGATTCAAAATTTTAACTTTCTAAATTCAATATAAAATATATATATATATAAAAGTTTAAAATATTAACTTACTAAACTAAAAAAAATTGGTTACATATTTCAACCTCCGAAATTACAAAAAAAATATTATCGATTAAAAACTTTAATCGTGTTTTAAATCTTACAATAATAAATTATTTTGTTTGAAAAAATAAAAAAAAATTGAAATTAAATTCTGACCTAAAAAAATGAAACTGAGAACTATAAAATTACACTATATTAAATTTCATTGCAATTCTAATTCAATTTCAATTCTTAATATTAAAGTTTTTACCAAACTAAAGAATTGGAATTAACCTTTCAATGTCAATTCCAGAGTTACCAAACACACCTAGGGGTGAGCATAATATGGGTTTACCCAAACCCAACCCTAACCCAAACCCAAATATTAATTTGGGTTGGTTAATATGGGTTCGGTTGAGTATTGGTTGAGTTGAGTATGGGTTGAGTTTAATTTGGGTTGGGTTAGGGTTACCCAAATTACCCAAATTATATAAATTTAGTTTAATTCTCTATTATTAATCAAATATAAACTAATCATCTTCCAACTTTAAGTCGAACACGTTTAACATATTTTTCATACGTTTAACACGTTTTGTACACATCTAACACGTTTTTAATATTTCTAACACGTTTCACTTATAACATGTTTTTCACACGTTTAACACGTTTTTCACACGTTTAACACGTTTTTCACACGTTTAACACGTTTTTCATACGTTTAACACGTTTTTCACACGTTTTCACATTTTTGACACGTTTTCACGTTTTTGACACGTTTAACACGTTTTCACGTTTTTGACATGTTTAATACATTTTCACACCAATAACACGTTTTTCACGTTTTTGTCACGTTGAACACGTTTTTGACATGTTGAATACGTTTAACACGTTTTTGACAAGTTTAACACACTTTTTACGTTTTTGGCACGCTTAACACGTTTTTAACATATTTAACACGTTAACACGTTTTTGATAAGTTTTACACGATTTTCACGTTTTTGGCATGTTTAACACGTTTTAAACATATTTAACACGTTTTTGATAAGTTTAACACGATTTTTATGTTTTTGACATTTTAACACATTTTTGATATGTTTAACACGTTTTTCACACGTTTAGCACGTTTTTAATATATTTATCACGTTTTCACACTTAAAACATGTTTTTCACACGTTTAACACGTTTTTATGTTTTTGGCACGTTTAATATGTTTTTGACATGTTTAACACGTTTTCATACTAATAACACGTTTTTGTCACGTTTAACACGTTTTTGACATGTTTAATACGTTTAACGCGTTTTTGACAAATAAACACGTTTTTTTACATTTTTTAAACGTTTAACACGTTTTTAACATAACTAACACGTTAACACGTTTTGATAAGTTTAACACGGTTTTTACGTTTTTGGCACGTTTAACACGTTTTTAACATTTTAACACGTTTTTCACACATTTAACACGTGTTTCACACATATAATATGTTTTTCACGTTTTTGGCATGTTAAACATGTTTTTGACATATTTGACACGTATTTCACACATTAACACGTTTTTCACATTTTGGTACGTTTAATACGTTTTTGACATGTTTAACATGTTTTTCACGTTTTTCACATTCTTAACACGTTTAACATGTTTGTAACATGTTTAATACGTTTGTAACATGTTTAACATGTTTAACACGTTTATCACGTTTTTGGCACGTTTAACACGTTTTTAAAATTATAACACGTTTTACACATTTAACATATTTTTGACATGTTTAACATATTTTTTTGCACTTTAACACGTTTTGATAAGTTTTAACACGTTTTTGTCACGTTTAACACGTTTTTGGCAATTTTGACACGTTTAATATGTTTTTCACACGTTTGACATTAAACGTGTGAAAACATATTAAACGTGTCTAAAATGTGAAAAATATGTTAAACGTGTCAAAAATGTGTTAAACGTATCAAAATGTTCCAAAAACGAGGAAAACGTATTAAACGTGTCAAAAACGTGGAATATGTGTCAAAACGTGTTAAACGAGCAAAAAACGTGAAAACGTGTGAAACATGTCAATAATGTGAAAATCGTATTAAACGTGTCGAAAACGTGTTAAACGTGTCAAAACATGTTAAAAATGTGGAAAACGCGTTAAACGTGTCAAAACGTGTCAAAAACGTGAAAAACGTGTCAAAATGTGAAAAATATGTTAAACGTGTTAAAACGTGTTAAACGTGCCAAAAATGTGTCAAAAACGTGTCAAACGTGTCAAAAATGTATCAAACATGTTAAACGTGTTAAAAACGTGTTAAACATGCCAAAAACATGAAAAATATATTAAACGTGTCAAAATGTGTTAAACGTGTTAAAAGTGTGGAAAACGTATTAAAAATGTCAAAAACGTGTTAAACGAATAAAAATGTGTTAAATGAGTCAAATACATGTTAAATAAAAAAATGAAAATAAAATAAATTGGGTTACCCAACCCATACCCAATCCAAATTAGTAAATAATATGGGTTGAATTATGGGTTGGGTAAATTTAATTTGGGTTGAATATGGGTTGGGTAATACGGGTTGGGTTTACCCGTTTGCTCACCCTAAGGGGAGTTGGACTTTTGGTGTCAATAATGTATAGTCAATCGATTCAAACTATTACGCATTTTGTATTATGATATCATATTTCATATTTTGTAATCACTGTCATATCATCTATATAACTATAGACAGTTTTATCCTTTTCTAACATTAATATTCTTTATTGTTTATAAATTATTTGTAGGGCACAACACAAACACGTAATATCTCAATATGGAGAAGACAAATAATAGTAATTTAGTCTTAGCCTCAATCTACGATATCGTTGTCTGAAAATGAAACATAATAAATACGTCGTCGTTTGAAAATAGTGTTAAAAAGTCATATTTGAAGAATATGAAAGTTTTTGCCCAAATTTAGAAAAATAAAAAATAAATTTATCAAGTTTTTGCCCAAATGATGCATATTTTCAACATAAATAAATTAACTGTCTTATAATATTTTAAATATTTAATGTATAAATTTAAACAAAAATAAATGTATAATAAATAATTTCGAACAAAAATAAATATAAAAAACAATTTAAAAGAAGATAGATTAGAAGCTGATATTTCAAATTTAATTAGATGTATCTATTAATATTTTTTAATTGACAAGGACTTTAAACCTACTGCCTATATATTTTTTCTTTATTTCATAAATAAAATAAGAAAGATAAGCGTATAAATAAATTCCCGTACGTAAATAAAATTAAAAATACTGACAAAACAAAAACTAACCAAAATAAAACAAAAATGGACTGTAGTAAAATATTGTTATGATAATAAACAAAAACAAATTAATAATAAGTGGAGACTCATAATTCATTTTCAGGAAATAAAAATTTATATAACAGAAAAACACTAAAATGAAAATTGGGTGAAGTAGAACTTAGTCCTCGTTCAGATTGAAGTTTTTTAAAAAATTTAGAAAGAGAAAAAAATAATGATCGGTGATAATTTTGACGAGCTGATATTATTTTTAGTAAGAAGACTTAAAAGATATTGATATATATAAATAAAATAATAAATAATATTTTAAAATATAAGGTATTTTAGTATTTTGATTAATGAAATAAGTAACTAATTGTTGAGAATTAATTAAAAAATTGATTCAATAAAAACCTAAACAGAACTAAAACTTTTATAGGACAAAGTTGACTAGATGGGCTTCAATTACAAGCGATCACTATCAAAATAGAACATCCTAACATGTTTATCATGAATCATTATGTCCAATGAGATTTCATTTATTATTCCAAGCATTTTAACATAAAAATATTCAGTTTAAATTTAATTTCACATCTAAAATTAAATATATGTGTAGATTAATGAGAATTTTATAAATAACATTTAATATAAAACAAAACTTAACAAAAGTGAAAAAAAAAGAAATATGTATCGATTGTTATTGATATATATTTAATATATTTGAACAAATTAATTTGTCAATTATCAGGCCACCGATTAAACCAACCCAAACGATTTTATAATCGTTCAAACTGAACCGATCAACCGACGATTTAAAATTTAGTAAATCGATGTCGTAACGTATTGAACGTGCATCTCTGTTAATAAATTGACCGAACCGAAACCCTCACCCTAATTTGAATTCAATTTAAAAATAAAATAATTTCTTTGTAAATACTAAGAAAAGAGGTCACAGACTTATCTTCTGATGAGTCCAATCCAACTCCAACGTTATTAATGTTGAGAAACTCTGGGCCGGGTTCTTCATGATACAAAAGAAATAACAATATTTTATGCCCATTTGCTACCAAGTAGATGTGGGTCCAACGTAAAATTATATAATATTACTTTCACGTAAATTCAAATCAAAATGTAAAAGCCTAAAAACATAAAAACGAAAAAATAATTTTGAATATATCAAGTTGTTCAATATTTCGTCTAATTTTGAATTCATGTTATATTTTTTATTTATAATCGAATTTTAAATCAATTCGAATTCAAATACGATTTCGATTTAATTTTATTAAGCCTAAAAACATATATTATTGTTTTTATACATTCTTCAAGACTAAAAATATTTTTAAAATCATTAAAATTATTTAAAAAAATAATAACTATTATTATCAAATATTTTTTAATATATTATAAAATATATAGTTAATTAATAAATTTATTAAAATCGAAACATGACTTCATATATCTATATATAAAAAAGAATTGAAAACAGTATAATAAAATAATAAAGAAATTAATATTAAATATATATATATATATATATATTATAATTTATGAATTTAATTTTAAAATTAATAATTATCTTTTAACATTAACTCATTAATCATTTTAGAAAATTTAAAAAGATTATTTTTTAAAAATTTGATAAAAATAACTTTTATTTATGTTGTAGTAATATTTAATATATGTGTAAATGCTGTAATTAACTTAAAATTTGATAATAAAAAAATAAAAAATACAATAAATTAGTTAATTTCTCTATATAATTTTTTTGTTTACTTTTTTTTATATAAATAAAAAATCCTATTTACAAGATATATTGATCTCATTGATATATTAGTTCATTTCTAGGACACAAATGATGAGGGTGTGAAAGTTCAAGTTTAAAGAATATGCAATAATTTGTAAGGTTTAAAGATGTGCATTTTATTAGTTCATTTCTCTATATAATTTTTTATATATATATATAAATAATAAATCTCATTTACAAGTTATATTGATCTATTAGTTCATTTCTAGTACACAAATAATGAGGGGGTGTGAGAGTTTCAAGTTTAAACAACTCATCATACATATACAGTTTTTGTTAAGATAATTTTTTAAGGTTTAAAGATGTGCATTTTATTAGTTGTAAGGAAAAATGAATGATATGCAAACACTAACTTAAAACATGTTAGCAAAATGTTTGAGTAATTTAATATTAAATTCAAAAGATAACTAATTAGTGAATGTGCATATATATTGATACATTGAAATTGGCTTAGCATGCATATCAGTCACTTTGTCTATAAAATCTTAGAATTTTGATTAATTTGATTTAAATATTTTATTATAATATTTATGTTGAAAGTTTTTCAAAAAGAATGTTACAACTAAGTATATCTGATTGAAATTGGGCCTATTTAAATAAAAACATATTCTTATAACTCAATTTGAAATTTAGATAACAATGTGAATATTTGTACTGTAGTTTGATTATTATTATTGTAAGTTTTTTTTAACAATAAAATAAAAATAATAATTTTTAGTAACGATTGAAGGTGAAAAAAGTTAAAATTAATCTAGATGAATTGAAGGACAAGACAATATAGTTCTCCAATTGTTATCATCAAAAAACAGGTTAGTGATTGAAATTTATATCAAAATAAATATTTCAATTTATGCATTTTTACCAATTAAAAACCAAACATATTTATTTATTTTTCAGACCAATTAGATGCATTTTGAAAAAATAATTTAAGATACAAATGGAACTTTGGATTAATGAAAAACTAATAGCAAATAATATTTTTTAAAGATTTTTTGAGATAAAATGTTTAAATTTTACCATTCTAATTTAAGTAATTTAATTTAAAAAAATAAGACTATCACAAAATATATGATTTATTTATATCATAAACATAATATATTATACTACTTTTTAACGTCAAAACTTATTTAATTTTTTAGACTCAAGCATTTAATTTTGTTATTGAATTCTTATTTTATTTCACAATAGAAACTATTTATATAGTTCAAATTTTAACATTAAAAATTAAAAAAACTTACTTTTTTTTTATTAAATAAGATTTTTAATACAAAAAAAACTTTAATCTTTAATAACTTTGAGAAATAAAAAAATGATGATTTTGAAATGGTGAAAATTATATATATATATATATATATATAGGAAAAAAGCTCACTTAGACGTATGTACTTGTACAACTAGCTCACTTAGACGTATGTACTAATAAAAGGTCATTTAAACGTACGTACTATCAAAAATTGGCTCATTTAGCCTCTTTTAGTAAACCATGATTAATTTTTATTGTTTAATTTATATATTTAATAATTAAATATTAATATATTTTCTCTCTCATTCCTTTTCATTTATTACTAATAAATTCCTTTTCATTTATTACTAATAAATGAACCCTCTATTTTTTTATTATTTTTTTTATTATTTCTATATGAACATTTATTATTGATTATTTTAATTTTATTTAATATATATATATATATATATGAGTATTCATCATTAATTATTTTAACTTTATATTTTTTCTTCTTTCTTATATTTATATTCACATAGATTATTAATTATTTAAAATTGTTTGGTTTCAATGATTGAATATAACAATGAAAATCCTTTCAATAATGAAAATTCTTTCAACAATAAAAATTCTTCAACACAAAAATAAATTAATTAAAAATTGGATAATAATAAAAACTCATTCATCAAACCCAAAAGAGTAATAATCAAATATTAGACAAAACAATGCACTTACTACTATAAGTCGTGAATAAAATTAAACAAAAAATTATTAATTTTATTTTTGTTTATATTAAATTAAATAAGAAAAAATTATTCAATAAAATATTACAGTAAAACATAAAATTTATAAATAAGTTGTTAAATATTTTTCGAAAATGAGAATTTAAGCAATATGAGAAATAAAAACTAATAAAAATGGAAGATAACATATAAAAGAGAAATTAATATTAAAATAATAAAAAAAATTAAGAATAAAATAAATTATCTGGTTTAATTAATGAAAAAGAAGGAGAGAGAAAATATATTAATATTTAATTAATAAATATATATATAAAAGTTAACCATGGTTAGTAAAAGAGGCTAATTGAGCCCATTTTTGATAGTACATATGTTTAAATGATCTTTTATTAGTACATACGTCTAAATGAGCTAGTTGTACAAGTACATACGTCTAAGTGAGCTTTTTTCCATATATATATATATATATATATATATATATATATATATATAAAGACTTAAAAAATATTAATATATATAAATAAAATAAAAAAATAATAATTTTAAACAAAGAGTATTTTAATATTTTTGGTTAATAAATTAAGTGATTTGATAAATAAAAAGAGAATGAAATAATTTTTGATTTTTTAAAGTATTTAAATAACCACAACCAAACAAGTTTGAGTCTAATATGTCAGCAATGATCTAATTGATTTTTCCTAATACAAGTATTTCTAATAAATTTTGAAGACTAATAGGCAAGTACCAGTTTGAGTTTTCACACTTATACTATTTAAAACAAAAAAGATTATAATAATTTTCTATATCAATTCAATATGAATTAACTTAGATAAACATAATTTTTAAAATCTCTTTATATTACTTAAAATGAATTCACAAATCAATACTAACATTTATTTGAGTAGCTCAATTACTATATTATAATTAGACATTTAGATTAAAGTGTTTATTGTAAATTTTATTCTCGATTTTCTAAGCACTAAATTCAAGTGAAAATTTTCGAAACTATTAACAACTCATATATTAATTGAGAAGTATAAAATAATATATCAATATTGACATTTATAATACTTGACATTTATCAATATGAGATAAAATATTTAAATTTTACCATTCTAATTTAATTTAAAAAATAAGAATATCACAAAATATATAATTTATTTATGTATCATAAACATAATACATTAATATTCAATTTTTTTTACCTGAGAACTTTATTTATTTTGAGACTCACACATTAAATTTTATAATTGAATAATTATTTTATTTTATAATGAAAACTATTTCAATAGTCCAAATTTTAATATTAAAATTTTTTTTATTACATATGATTTTTGATAAAAACGATAATCTCTACCATTACCAACTTAAATTTTTTTTAAGAAGTGTGCTATTATATAATAAAATCTAACTCATTTTGGGGCTTTAATTCTTTATTGAAAGCACCAAACTTTCTTTCAAAAGCTGCGACATTTTTTATTTTTTTGTAAGAGATTGAAGATTCCCCGCAAAAGCAAAGATGCTATTTATATTGAATGTACAAATTTATTTTTTTTACAATAAATGTACTTAGAGATCGTGTTCACATGTCCAATGCATCGAATTTCAATAACCATTAATTAGATATGATAATAGGTACAAAATGAACCAAAAATATTTATTATAGACATCTACTAACACCATTTTTAATTGCAAATGATATTATATATTTGTTTGGTTGTAATTTCAATATAATCGATCAAATATAATTTTACTAATTTTTCATTATATTATTGCGATCATTAATTAAAATACTATAATACTTTTTATATTAAAAATATATATATATATTTTTAAAAAACTCATGTATATTAAAAATGATAAAAATTGTTTAAACACACAACGACAAAACATGACAAGAAAAAAAATCAACAATTTATCGAGATCGTAAGTCCCTTTAGAATAACGATTAACTCCCCCAACAAACTCTACTAACCTTCCGGAACGAATCTCAGAAAGCGACATAATAATATCAATATGAATGATATGTATCAGACGACTACGATCATTGAAAGTTCGACAATTTTTCTCAAACTAGATAATTCACCAAAAAATAATTAGGATTGTATGTAGGTCGTTATATCAGCCGCATCAATTCAAAATTTTCGAATACTATCCAAAGACTCATACATCACTCAATGAATCACAATAATACTTCACAAAAGGCTCCATATACTAATCATCTATCGATAATACAAAAGTAAGTGAATTATCAATTCAATCCCCTCGTGACACATACAACTAACCATAATACAACATTTTTTATGCACATATTATCTGTAAGAATTCTACCGTGAATAACTCTACATTCAAAGAACGATATCTTGTATGTAATTTTTGAATCCCAAAGTTTCTCTAAACAAAAATTATATGAAATCATTTTAGCGAACAACTTGTAGCAATGTCTCATATGAAAACTATACATGTTTTGCCAACACCTAACGTTTTGTTCAATCGGAGATACTTGTTTGCGTTTTACCAAAAATAAAACTCTATTATGGGATGAATTCACTATAATGTTTAATCTCCTTCTATATTTAATATGATTGGTGAAACCACTAGATCGAGGTTCAAACATGTCATTAATTGTGTCATTTCTACATATATCAATGGAAATAAGCTCAAAATACGTCGTAGCTAGATTTTTCACACTACACCAAATATCGTCTCAAAAATTAATCGAACAACCATCCCCACAATGAATCTAGAATGCTCGCAAAAACTTTTTTACATAGAATAAACTCTCCTCCAATTGTTACACCCCATTGGATAATTAGATATTTTGGTGAACTAACTAGACCAATTATGACCAAACTTACATCTGACCAAATGCTAAAAACTATTCAGCACGTTGCAAATTTACTACACCATTTTGAAAGAAGTGTCTTATTAATGAAAATAAGATCTTAAATATTCAAACATCCTTAATCTTTAAAACATTTAACCTTATCCCAACTAATTAAGTAGATGACAAAATGACGAGTTAGAAGACTTCCATAAAAATTTACACATTATTTTTTCCATTTTCACCGCCACGCTCTTTGGAAGAATTAATAAAAACATCATATATTTAGGCATAAATGACAACGCACTTTTAAAGAGGATTAGTCGCCCATTTTTATTATTTTACTTTTTCATCTAGATATTTTACATTCCATTTTAGTGATAATTATATATTAATAACGTTTAATTTTTTTTATCGAAAAAGTCATCACATACTCAAAATCATCATAATCAATATTTTTTTAAATAATTAACCCATAATCTTTAAATAAAATTAGAGTAATATGGAGTTAAGTTAGAATGGAGAATACACAATCTTTACAAATACCTCTTTACATGAAGTTAGAGTAATATGGAGTTAAGTTTTCGAACGCCGTTATTGATACCTGTGAAGTTTCTGTAACGTAATTTTTAGTAACGATTGGTAACGGTTTTATTTACCGTTACAATTATGTTTCAATAACGGCGTTCGATGCTTTTAGTAACGGTTTTCGCCCTTACTAATACCTCTTTTTCTACTGGTGGTGTTGTGACCTATTAATCCAATTAATTTTATAACCACACGATGTGATATATTAATAAAAAAATGTAAGTTTCCCATCCTCTAATCGGCAATTTAAATATCACTTCTACCTTTGATAAAAGAAATGGACTAAGGTTTTGTTTTAGTTTTATTGTTTAAGACATAAACTTATACTTTTTCATGATCAAACTCTCCCAATAGAACCCAAATATGCGTTTAAAGTTTACAAACCCATTTCTTTTTATTTAAATTGGCCTTCTAAGTTTTAACTATCTGTTAATTTTGTATATAACTTTTGTATGTGTTTAATTTATTTATATGTTTAATTTTTTATTTAATGATATAACCTGTTTTTTAATAATATTTATTTTATGTAATTTTCTTACTCGAGTAGTGTAATTTGCGTTTATTTAATAATGTTTAATTTATGTTTTTATTTGTATAAATTATTGATTTATAATTGATTTTATTATAATTTTCTCTAATTGCGTGTTTTTTAAAAAAAAAATTGGATTCATTTTTTAAAGTTAGTATTGAAAAATTGAAAAAAGTTAGTGTAAAAAAATATTCATGAATATTCTTTTGAATTTGAAAATACGTTTTTGGGTTAGAGATTATTTATTTGATTAGACACTGGCTACATTTGAGTTAGAGGATGAGTGTTTAGATTAGAGATGGTCAAAGAGAGTATAATTAAATCTAGTATAATCAATCCCCTATTCTAGCCTAGCTGCAACAAACTAGCCTAGCTGCAACAAATTATGAATATGCACCGTCTGAAGTCTTGAGTTCGAGTTCTTCAAGTGACAAGTTCCGCTCACTTGATTAATTTGTTAAGTGTGTTTGTGATATATGTGTTTATTCCGCGGGGATTACTCACCCTGAAACTCATCGTTGTAAGAAAGAAAAAAATATAGTATAATGTATTACAATAATATTAATTAATTTATTATCAAAAAAATATTATATATATTATGCCGTTAAAACTGATCATTTTTTTTAGATTATGTGTTTAACCTTACAATATTTACATTTATCTTACACTAATTTTTATTTATTTATTAATTTTCTTTTTTTTTTACAATAATTATTGTTTCTAACTTTATTTTCTATTTCATATAAAACAATTAATTATTATAATAGTATATAAAATGTATCAGGTTATAGTAATATATTAAATAATAAAATATTTATATCTATATTATATGAGAGACATTTTTATTTGATGTTTTCTTAAACATGTTTATTTTATTACCTATTATATATATTTATTTTAAAATGCTTGAAAAAAGGATCTGAAATGAAACCACTCATTCTGATAACTGAGTAGGCTGAAAAAGTTTTTGGGAAGCATAGCGATAAAAGGTAAATCCATTTATAGGGCATTGG
This sequence comes from Impatiens glandulifera, assembly GCF_907164915.1. Lineage (NCBI taxonomy): Eukaryota > Viridiplantae > Streptophyta > Magnoliopsida > Ericales > Balsaminaceae > Impatiens > Impatiens glandulifera. The sequence goes on from NC_061863.1 coordinate 63,580,092, forward strand.
TTTTTGAATTTAGTGTTTTTGTTGTTGTTGTTGTTGTGAAGGAATGTTATTTCATATATGATATGAATGTGAGGGTGATAAATAGTAGTTTTGAAATATTACTTAGGTTTGGTTAGGATTTAGGATTGGTTTTTTTTTTTTTTTTTAATTTAGAAGGAGAAAAAAATAATGATCGGTAATAATTTTGAGAAGGTGGTGATTATTTTTTATAAAAAAATTTAAAAGGTATTAATATATATAAATAAAATAAAAAATATTTTAGTATTTTAGTTAATAAAATAAGTGATATAATTATTGAGAATTAATTGATTAAAAAATAATTTTTATTTAGTTTTTAAAAAATCCAAAAAGAACCGGACTTAGGATTAATCGAGTCGTGATTAGCTAGCTAATTAATGATACGATGGTATTTATTAGATGATGTGATGATTAATATTGTTAATTAAAACCTGAATGGACATGTGACAAGGTACGTCTCTCCTGATTGGGTGCTTCATTAGGTCCCTCACAATTAAAGATGTGATGAGTTGTCTAATTTTCATTAGCCATTTGTCTCGTCACAGTCCTATGATGATGTGGTCCTCAAACCCCACATGTACCTTTTTCCATTTTTATTTATTTATACATTAGCACAATGTTAATATTCTTATTTTGTGGAAAATATTGTAACCTTATTCATAACAATCAAAATCCTCATTTTTATCTCATTTTTCGTATTTCTAATCAATTGTGAAAACTAACAGGTAAGAAATAAAGTGTAAACGAATGATCATGTGTTCGAGTTTTCACACACAAAAAAAAATTATAATAATTTTCTATATCAATTCAAGTAATTTGAATGATTAACTTAATAAACATAAATTTTAAAATTTTCTTATATTACTTAAAATGAATTCACAATTTAATACTAACATTTATTTAAGTAGCTCAACTACATTATAATTACACATTTAGACTAAAGTGTTTATTATAACTTTTATTTTTGATTTTCTAAGAACTAAATTCAAATGAAAATTTTCGAACCTATATAAATTAATGAAGGAGTACAAAAAAATCTATCAATATTGACATTTATAATACTTGACTTTTTCCTTATGACTTTAATGTTTGGGTTATATAGTATTTTTTTTTAATATTTAATGGATTATTATTACTTAACTTTTGTTTACTGCGATTTATAATTTGATATTAGTTTAATTAATTTACTATCCAATCAAATACCTATTTATCAATTATATTATTAAACAATCCACCATATATATATATATATATATATATATATATATATATATATATATATTATAATAAAAAAAATAAGTTTTAATATAAATATATACCTTCCTTATTGTGTTATTTACCAAAATTTCAATATATACATGATACATCATATAAGATTATTTTAAAATACACTTAGAGCTTGTTTGATCCTTTTTTTTCTGGAATTTTGTTCAAAACCTTTTTGATAAAAAAAATATTTTTGCTTTTTAAAATGATTTAATTACTACAGTATATGTTTTAATTTAAAATTCAGATTTAATAAAAATAAAAATAGAATAAAAATATTTTATTATTTTAATTAATAAAATAAATTATTTAATTGTTAAAATAATAGTAATGTCATAAAGAGAGGAAACTAATAAATTATGTACATTCCAAAAAATCTCTAAAAAAAATCAAAATCAAACAAGTTCTTAATTATTCAAATCAAGTTCTTAATCCCATCAAGTCTATTTGAAAATATATTTTTGAAAATAGAATGAAGTGATTATTTGAAAATATATTTTTGAAAATAGAATGAAGTGATTATTTGAAAATAGAACGAAGTGATTATTTGAAAATATATTTTCTCAATTTTTTTACAAAATTACAATAAATAAAAGAATTTAATCTATTAATTGATAATTGGTTTAACTAGATAAAAATATTTGTTGATGCCTTGATGGGATTTTGATTAATACAACAAATTCCAAATTAACTTGAATTAATTAACAACGAACAAACTTAATTTCATTTTGAATAATAATCACTTGTTTTCATTTTAAAATAGTAAAAACTTCTTTTTACTGGTCCAAAGATTTCTACTTTCTAATTGATAAGATATAAAACATGTCTGTTTAATTATCATGTGAAGCCAAATCAAACGTCCCATTAACTAGCTTTTCCAAATTGGCTTAAACTTTATACCATCTCCAATCCATCCTTAAATCCATTTTGCGTTCTCCCTTCAATTTACTCTCAAACCCAAACTCAAAATGACCATTTTCTTTATTTGAGAGTATCTCCAACCCACAAACTTATTTTTAAACGGTCATATCAAATACTAATTCATTTCCAACTTAAAAACTCATTTTCAAACTCAAAAAAATATTATTAGAATATTCTTTTCTTACACTAACTTTTTAATTCTATTAATATTATCTATATATTTATCAACATTATATATTTAACTCTAATCTTTTTTCATTCTTTTTAATAAAATTAAGATAAAATTAATTATAAGTCAATAATTCATATACAACCAAATAATTCAATAATATATTTATATAAACAAACATATTATATTAAAATTTAAGTTATAAAATATAACGTAAAAATAAAAAATAAAATCTCAAATATAATACAATTTAATGATTTAATTATGCATTTAAAAAATATTATAACTTTTATTTTAAAATTAAAAATTAAAAATTAAAAGACCAAAATAAAATATTTCAAATAATTTATACAAACAAGTTTAATATTTAAATTAAATAATTTATATATTTAAAGGGCTCATTTACAAATTTATAAAAAACTTTGCAGGAATGAACATAAACTACTCATTTATGCGTTTTTTTAGAAAGAGAATATTCTTATTTTGAAGCTTCGTCCGTTTGGAGCAGAAAATGACTAACAATACATCGGTGTAAAACTCAAATATTGAGTTTCATCCGTGACTAATAGCTTTTTTGCAACCGTTTTCTTGCTATCCAAAAACTAACTCCTCTAGTTAGTGACAAATTCACAGAGAAAATGGGAATGCGTTTACAGTAATTTGCATTTATTTTACCTGATGTTTAATGTAAGAAATACTATTGATATATATTAATTTTATATATTTAATTTTTCTATATATAATTTATTTTATATTTTTATATTATATTTTATAACTTAAATTTTATAAATTATAAATTTATAATTTTAAAATGTATTATTTTTTTGTGTATGAATTATTAATATATAATTAATTTTAATTTTATTAAATAAATAAAAAAAAATTAAATAAAATAGGTAAAGTTGATAAATATATAGATAATATTAATAAGGTTAAAAAGTTAGTATAAGAAATATTCTTTTGAGTTTAGAAATGAGTTTTTTGGTTGAAGATAAATTACTGTTTGAAGTGACATTTACTGTACTTTGGGTTTGTGAATGGATTTGTGAGTTAGAGATAATCTTACAAACGATGATTTACAACAATTTTCTTTTGAGTTATAATTATTACTAAAATCATATATTATCCAGGTTCCACACCTAAAAAAAATGCTGCCCTATTTTTATAAAAACATATATAATTTTCCCCTCTAAATTCCCCAAACTTATTCACATTGGTTTTTGTAAGGAATTTATTTCAAATCTAATATTTTTCTTTTATTTACTTCATTTATTTAATCACTCATTATACAAAATATTTTCTTTCCATCTTTTCATCTCATCTATTAAAGGGTAAAATTGTCATTAAACTGTTAAAAATAGGACTAGTTCAGTTTGAAATATTTAAATAACTTAATTCAAAAAACATAAAATCATTCGTACTTTTATTAATTACATCACTTAATTCATTAACTAAAATATTTAAAATATTATTATTTTATATTATATATATATTAATACATTTTAATCCTTCAACCAAAAACAAAAGAAAAAATTTCTTCAAAATCATCAATAATTTGAAGCAGATTTTTTTTTTTAAAAGAATAAATCAAACAAATATTTTACTGAGATAAAACCCAAAAAAATCCTAACATAAAACAAACTACAAGTAGTCCCTCTAGTTTGTTTCCTTTTTTATGGCTGGACAACTAACTCTTGCCACAAATTGAAAACGACGGATATAAAGAAAAGAGAGATTAAGGGTTACAACGATAAGGAATAAAGTTTAATGAAGACACCCACTACTTGTTTCTTTCCCCTCTTCGTGTATACAAACCATAATCACATACCCACTAATTCTTTCTCTTTCTCTTTCTATGAATATATATACATACCCTAGAAAAAGATTGTAGCTTTTTCTGTAAGTATTTCAATCTTACTTCCAGAAATATGCATCTTTGTGTATAACAGCATATCAAGCTTTTGGCCATTGTGTGAGCTCATATTTGACAAATTAGGTTTTTTTTTTTTCTTTCAGGAAGAGAGAGAGTGAGAGATGGTGAGGGGGAAAGTGCAGATGAAGAGGATAGAAAATGTAACGAACAGACAGGTGACCTTTACAAAGCGGCGAAACGGCATACTTAAGAAGGCTTATGAACTTTCCGTTCTCTGTGATGCCGATATCGCTCTTATAATCTTCTCCCAGAAAGGGAAACTCTACGACTTCTCAAGCTCCAAGTATGTTGTTTATCATCATTAGATCTGAAGCTTAATTAGATTCTCTCTAAAATCAGTTTAATTTTGCTGCAAAATATGATTACTTATTTATTTTAATACCTTATTTGACATAAACGCATACATGACTTGTTTTGAATAGATTATATAGATCCGATAGTTAAACATGAACAGTCTCTTTAGTACATGAGAGATATTTTTATTTATTTATTTATTTTGTTTTAAGAATAAACACTGCTCAGACAAACTGACATTTTTAAGATAAACTGTTCAGACTTGTCTGAGGATGATGATGATCAGATTCTTAATTATAAATCAACCAGAGTAAACATCTAAACATTACAGGCTTTAATTAATTGATTATGGGTTATCTGTAAATTGTAATCCAAAACTTGAATCGACTGCAAGTCTGCAAGGTGGTTGAAATTTCAAAATTATTAATGCTTAAATCTTATGTATCTTATGAGTTTGAGTATTACAATTAATTTAATTAGAATTTGTTTTGGAATTTCTAAATAGTAAAATCTATAAGCATGGTTTGGTTTGGATTATTTAAATAACCTAATTTATTTAAACAACTTTCCTTCTCATCAATCACATAAATACTAAAAATACATTTTTTTTAATTATTATTTATTATTTTATTATTATATATTAATATCTTTAAGTAATTTTACCAAAAATATTATCACAATTTTAAAATGATCCCAATCATTATTTATTTTTCCTCTTGTTTATTATAATAATCAATCCTAATGAGGTCAAAGTGTTTGAACTTTGAAATCTAATAATATTTAATAAATGAATTGTGTGAGAGATGCTCATAAAAATGAGTTCATAAATAATTAACAATATTGAAATTAGTATCTTTCACTTCTCAACAATATATTACAAGTGAACCATGAGAATATGAGAGGGAGTAGATTACTAAAACTTGATTATTGTGTAACATTTTAATTAATGTCTAAGTTAATTGATTATTTTCACAATTTCAATCTCAATTCACTGAGTAGTGCATTACATTTTAATGTCGATGTTTAATATTTTGTACGTAATTAGATTAACTTAACTTAACTGATCATTATTTTAATTTTCCTTTTTCACAAAAAGAGCACTGCCTTGATATGCTTCCCTAAATCGAAATGAAAACTTTCTCAATTTACAAAAATATTTGACAAAGTATAAAATTATACTAGGGACAATTACTTGGTGTTGAGTTGGTTGTAAAGTCATCCTGATCTTTACCATCATTTACATTTATTTTATTTTTTTTGCAAATTTTGATATGTTTGGTGATCAGAGAATTACTATTTGATTGTGTATAGATATGTGTAAAGAACTTCCTTCTTTCGCTAGTAAATAAAAAAAAAGTCAATATCAATAAGCTAAGTAAGAGCATCTTGCTTTTGTTGGTAGAAATTGAAGAGCTTGTTTTTCCCCTCTCTCTATGTGTTCCGGTGGAAACCACTAGTAACCTCACTACATGGTTTATCCATAGTCCTAATGTTTAGAGCGAATTGGTCCTTAATCCTTTTCGGGTTATTCAACCGGTGAGAGCTCGCAAAGATTTTATGGGATTGAGATTCATTCAAGGGTAGAACCCCTTAAAATTCCACCTAATCCCCGTGTTATCATATATAATAATATATTTGTAAGATACTCTATATCACAAATAACACCACATATGAACGAGACACTTAGTATTTCGAACCGGTCACAAACATTGAGTCAACAAATAAAGTAATTTTCCCACAACCCCAAGCTAAGATAGGAGCTAGAAATTTGAAATGGACTATTCTTGAAGCTTATGTTGTGGTTAATTTGGGAATCTTGGAAGTTCTTGGTCGAGTTGTGAATGAGGTGTTATCGATTAAAATGTTGAAATGAAATTTTCTAGATGAGTTGTCATTCCGACGAAATTTACTTCGTTGGTGGAATTAGAGAGATAGGTGTGGAGATACTCCCCTCGAGTCAGGTTTACTTCGTTGGTGGAATTAGAGAGATAGGTGTGGAGATACTCCCCTCGAGTCAGGTTAAGGTTTGGGATGCCCTAACTTTGGAATCATCTGCTGTTGAGCAAGCGAACGTGTATGACGACTCTCTACTAGCTTTAGAGTCCACAAAAAAGGAGTGTATTGATATTGTATGGGTATGGAATAATTAATTCTCACTAAGGTTTTAAGAGGAGTGACCAAGACGAAGAATAATAAATTCAATAGATGTGAATTATAATGCTAACAAAATGGGAAAGATAATCTTAGCAATAAAAGAGATATTTTTAATTCAGAATGTTAACACAACTTTATGTTACAATATTTATTGAGAATCAAACCATGACATTTAAGTTGTTTTGCTACTATGCCTCGTGTATACGAGATGATTAGATATCGGGTTTAAGTTGGAAATGTCTTGAATGTGAGTTGTTTTGCTAAACTCATGCATAGGAAATGTCGGCCACTGATGTAATATTTTTACCACCACACCCTCTTATGTTGATAAATAAATTAATTTACAACCCACAATACTAGATGTGACGATATTGTTGCTTTATTTAAGCAGCTTGTTGATGAAACTCATGTTTTGAAGATGGTTATATATATATATAAATATTAATTGTTGCAGTATAGAGAAGACGATAAAGAAATACAAGGAATACAGGAAGGATCAGAAGCATGATGAAACCAACAGACCCAACATGGATCACCACCATATTCAGGTTTGAATTAGCGGCGCAATTTTTATCATTTCTCAAAACATTCCTTCCAAATTTTGATTGTTTTGATGATTATTGCATGCAGCTTCTGAAATCTGAATCAGCACGAATGGCTGGAATGATCCAGTTTCTGGAATCCTCTCAACGGTAATTAATTAGAAGCGCCCTCGTGAACATATATAAAACATAAACTAAAATTTTCAAAACATTTTAGGAAATTTCTGGGACAAAGTATTGATTCATGTTCGCTTGACGAATTGAAAGAAATGGATACCCAAGTGAACCGAAGCTTACAGAACATTCGTACAAGAAAGGTATATATATATATATATATATTACAACCTAGCTAATTTAATTCATTAATTAAATCATGAAAACTGATGATAATGACTTTATATATAATAATGCAGGAACAACTGTTCAAAGAACAGGTAGAGCAGCTAAAGAAAAAGGTAATAAATATCATATGCATGAATATTTTGGATAATTTTGTTGTAAATATATATCATCATCATTCATTAATTAATTAATTTATTAATTGTTACAAATTAAAGCAGGAGAGGGAATTGTTGGAAGAAAATGCAAGATTATGTCTAAAGGTAATGAATGCAGAATGATTAATTAATTAATTTAACTACAAGTGAGAAATGCAGTTTTGTAATTTGTTGGCTGTGTTAATGTTTAATAGTGTGGGAAGAAGCCATGGAAGAAAATAGAGAAGGAAACAACAGCAAGTGATCATGACATGAGTGGCCAAACTTCAGAGGTCATGACTGAACTCTGCCTCCTCACTCGTGCCTCATCACCCTAAATCATCATCATCATATTATTATAGATAATGGATTATCATAATTTCATAAATAAGTTGTTTTATGACAGACTTTTTCATTTATTATAATAAGTAATTGGACTGATTAACACATTTTATCCCTCACATAATTGGTCAGAAATTATTGAACAACTAAAGTTAGAATCCTTATCTATAAATTTATTGTTCATGTCTCTTATCTTAATATTCTATGTCCATAATTCAATATAAATTATAGTTACGAAAACATGTCACATGTTGTGAAAAACGGTTCATGAAGGCGTTTTCAAATCTTCGTTTGATCTTGGATCTCTTAGTTTTGGATCTTTGATTAAACTATCTAGCTGGAATGTCTGAGGTGGGGTTTAGATCTTCCAACCCTTTATCGAAATCTTGAGAATGAACAAACCTCTACCAATTTGTATGATGAGATTAACATAATAACTAGGTTTTCTATATGAGTTGGGATCTATAGAGCTAGGTTTTCTATGGGATGAATATATATAGCTAGATTTATGGTTGGGATATATCTCTAATATATTCAAGACTATGCAAATATATGTTCATATTATAGATGTTTTAAAAAGTTCATAATTTTTCTACTTTAATAGAACATTTTAATTGGACTTGATCAACTTTATTATGATATTAATCAATATATAATTACTAACAAATAATTTATACATGAACATGTGCAGTTATTATTCATTTTAAATAGGAGAGGGTGGATAGGGAGAAGAAATATGGTTGCCCTAGCCTATAAATAAAGAAGAACCCTAGCTAAAGAAGTGAATTTCCATTTCCATCTTTGAGTGTATATGAGAGGAGAGATGGAGTTGAGGACTTCCATTTTGAGAAAAAACCAGAAGAGGTACGTAGTACCCAATTGTTTGTGGACTATCTTCTTCGTCTAACTCGAGCAAAAACGTTTTTATTGTGGAAAATAAATTAATAAGTTAAAAAAAGTTTTCAAACCCTAAACCCAATTCAAAATCCACCAAACTCCAATTTAAACCAACCCAATATATCTTCCCAAAAAACAATGGAGTGAGAGGAAATATATATATATGCTGGTTAATGAATTGGTTAATATGAGTTGTTTGATTGATTATGAATATTTGGTGAAAATTATATATTGTTCAACAGATTGATCATTCTTCCTTATAAGCTTTTTGATCTTGTATGATTAGGGCTAGTTAGTTGTGACAGTTGTGACAAGTCATTGATAAGTCTGAATTGGCCTAAATTAGCTTAATTTGTATAATAATAAGTATTAATTTACCACATTGATGACTATGCTTGGTGTAATTTTGGTGATGAATATTATTTAGTTTGGAAAATCAGAAAATATATATGAATTTGATGAACTAAGATTTGTCTTCATCCTGGACAAATGGCCTGGGGTAAAAGTAAGCATCAATATTAATGTACAGACACAATAAAGAAAAAAAAACTCAAAAATTCATTCCTATACAAAAATATAATAAAAGTAACAAAGAAAAAAGAGAATGGGTGGGTGAGTTGTGCGGTTGAATATTAAATATCCCGTCCGGTATATATCAATTTCAATAAAAAAATAAAACTATTACGAAGAATGTATTAACTTGAGAATTATGATGGTAAAAGTAACAATTAACTTACGGACGGGTATATATTCTGGACAAGATATTTGAAATTATGGTTTCGTCAAATATATTTAATCACTTAATTATATTCACGCAAATAAATGATACGATTAATTAGAGCCTAATGAAAGTATTTTAAAACACTTTTGACCCTATCACCCACTTTTCTACCACGGAAAGAGCCAATAATTAATTATCAGAATAGACATCCACTTCAATTCAATATGTTAAACCACTTGGAGCTCGAATTAATGTCCTATTTGAAGGAGCCCATGAAGTGATAGAAGTTGGCTCCAAAATAGTTTGTGTCCTTTCTTCCTATACAATTTTTTTTATTATTAATAATAAATATTATTTAGCATGCAAATAAGGGGAGGAAAATGGAGGGGACCTTCCTATTAAACATGGCCTTATTCAGCATACATACATACCAAACGGCTATCTATATATATATATTATTAATCCAATCATTAAACAATACTGTCAATCGTACAATCCACCTTTTATTTTAAATTTAATCATTACAAAACCATTCAATTATTTTAAATAAATTATATACAAGTATATTAATTTGTTAATTTAAATAAGTAGTTCATTATTTGTGAACAATAAAAACATTGAAATTTCTACTTCTTTAGCTCAATGTGCCTGTACTCTATACATTCTGTCTTTTACTTCCTAAATATAATATGAAGAAGATATTTTAATGTTTGAAATTTTGAAAAAAAATGGAAAAAGACAAGACTGTTCATTACAGTCCAATTATATTTTATAGCTAGATCAGGTCATAGGGCATTAGGGCTCCTTTGGATTTTTACTCATTTGTCAAATTTTCATGATTGATTTAATTTGTCAATGTTAACTGATTATTGGCATAAGATAACAAAAATTCGGAGGTCAAACCTTCTACTAATTAATTAATTAATTAATTAAACCCATTTCCTTGGAGATGAATAACTTTCTCATAACCATCCCCAAAAATTACATCAAGTTTTTTTTTATTCAAAATTCAACCATCTTGTCGTATTTCATTCAAAATTCAACCATCTTGTCGTATTTCATTTCGATCATTAAACCATTCAATTCGGGACTAAAATATTAAAATATTCTTACTTTCTTTTTTATAAATTTTAAATATAAAAAACTTTATAATCAACCAAATAAAAACTAAAAAAATAGTTTTCATCAAACAATCTTTTTAAATACCCTCAATAACCAACATCAAATAAGCTGATAATTGTTCAAACCATCCTAGCCCAAACACTCACATTGAAACAAGTCTAAAGCTCAATTTTATTTTATTTTTGCAAAAAGAAAAGTTAAGCCAAAATTGACGAAGACTTTGACTCTAAATATTTGGTCAAAGATTGGCCGATTAATTTCTAGAATTTATGTTGTCACTGTTGTATGAGTGTTTATATTTGACTATTGTAAGTTCTTCATGTTCTTAGTTAGTTATAAATGATTAAAAAAAATGTAATTTACAAATCTAAGTAGTTAGTTATTTTAAAATAAAATATTTAAATTTCCAAATAAAATGTTGGGGATATTTAGCTGAAAACCCTAAATTGAACCTATATGCAATCACACCCCTACATATGGGGATACAAAATGCCAACTCCCTACCGTAAATAAATAAAAAATAAATTGAATAAATATGTAGTATATAATCAATAAATAGCCACCTAATGCCCTAATTTCCAGTTTGAAAAAGTATAATGTATTTGTATTTTGAAAATTATGCCAGTGATTCATGAGTTAAGTTATGTTATCAAATCTTATTTATATTATTTGTATTTATTTATATAAATTAAAATATGTATAGATGTTATTGATATATATTTAATTTATTTTAATAAATTTGTTAATGGATCAAACTAATTAAACTAACAAAAATAAATTTTCTAATCATTCAAATCAAAAATTTAGTAAACCGACGTCAACTATTTGAATATGTATTTCGGTTAATAAATTTAGTAAATGTATGAAAGAGGCCATTAATTGACTTATCTTCTGATGAGTCCAACTCCAGCCATATAAATGTTGAGAAACTCTGGGCCGGGTAACACTATTTTATGCCCATTTGCTACCAAGTAGATGTGGGTCCAACGAAAAATTATATATTATCTACGCATTGTATAATGTTTTTAATTTTAAAATCGGTCTTATTAGTTAATTATTTAATTGGAAAATATCTATTTTCGAACAACTATCAACTTTCACGTAAATTCAAATCAGATGTAAAAGCCTACAAACAAACATTAAAAAAAATGTTTGTTGAATATGGGAAAGTGTTTAATTATTTGATAAAAAAAAATGTTTGTTGAATATGGGAAAGTGTTTAATTATTTGATCAAATTTGAATTCATTGAATTTAAATTTTGATGGAGAGGCCATTGACGAGGACGACGAGTGAGAGGATGGTTCGGATGGTAGTATGTTTCACAACTAGGCTGAATGTTTCAAGATAGTCAATTCTTTCTCGTTGATGAAATCCTTTTACATTTAAACGAGCATTATGACGTTCAATGGAACCATTAGCTCTTTGTTTAATTTTGAAAAATCATCTGCAACCCACAATATTCTGCGAGGATCGAGGAATAAGAGACCACGTCTTATTTTGAATAAGAGCATTAAACTCATTTGTCATTACAGAACGCCATTGAGTATCTTTATTGGTAATGGAGAAACATGTGGATGGAGAGGTGGAGATGATGGAAATATTGGCGTTGTGAAGGGTACGAGTTTTGGTACGTGTGATCATATGATGAGACGAAAGTATAATGGTGGAAAGTGTTAGAAATCTTGTCTTGAAAAATTACAGAAATATATATATATAAACGATGTTACAAACAAATTAAATAAATACAATGTTACAAAGAACGAAATCACCAGATAAAATGTTGATTCGAGGCATGTGCTTAGCACATTTCCCTTAAAACAGTTCCATCGTCTCCCGTTTGTGCTGGAGCTTATCGCGGATGGCTGTCTCCCAGGGTACAACGAATCCTGTAGTGATTCTGCACTAAAATCACTACTCATCGAACTTGATCAGCGTACCTGAACTATCACCGGGTTTCAACGGAAATATCGAGCAAAGAACTCGAAGAACATTCACAAAACAAGAAGAGGGCTTTTGGAATTCTAGAGTGAGAAAAATATAAGATGATTGAATGATGTGAAATGAATAATGAATGGGTATATATTGTTGAGAATTAAACCTTCAAATAAAACCATCCAAACGTTTATTAGCAATAAATATTGCTCATTCATTTGTTAATTAGTCCATAACTAATTAACATCGTTGCCTATACGTTAATTTGTTGAAATACAATGTTAGACATTCAATCCTAGCAAATTGAAGAGTCTAAACGTTAGTCAATTGATAGGCAATTAAAGTTAAATGTTTATCATAACATTATACTTTAATTTTCTAATTAGGCATTAAATATTAATTAAATAATTAATATTTAATTGTAGTTTGGATTAAATTCACCGTTAATTCACGTTTGAATTTGTGTGAATTTTATTTGATTTTATTTATTCACAATCTTATTTCCATTTATTAATGGAATTAGCTTAATTCCAACAATCCCCCACATTAATGGAAATTGAAAGATTAACCCGGTGAAAGGTTCAACAGTTGAATTCTACATAGGATAGGTAGGTGTAACCTTTGAACCTTCCCTTGTGAAAGCATATAACTTTACTAGCTGATTAGTAGACTCGATGTCCTTGAACTATTCTGCCTTTTGTGTAAACGATTACACACTTTCACATAGAATTCTCCCTGATACATGTCAAGCTCTCATGGTTGTGTCCGTTTTGGCCATGGAACACGCGCCTGGTTCTGTGAGAGGGTCTAGAATTGAGCCGTGCAATTCTTTAAAGCGGCCCCACTTCTCCCTCACATAGGTGATCTCTTTGTTCACAAAGAATCATTAAAAGCGATATGCTTATCCTCGTCAAAATATATATTGTTTCATTATAGGATTAATCCTCAACAATAACTTTCCAAGTCAGTACAATTAGGTTGTCCCATTGAACCTAGTTCTTGGGATCTCCAGTCTGCATAGGTTGGGTTTTCCTTCATACCAACTTATAGTAGGCTAATGTCTCAAAAGACTCCAAACTATCTCTCTATTCAATAATCTGATTAGTGGATCCACAATGTTATCTTTGACTTACATAGTCAAATTTGATAACTCCATTAGAGAGTATAGTCTAATGACATTATGTCTAAGACGTGTATGTCTAGACTTGTCACTAACTCTAAGCTTGTCCAATTTCTAATTACTATCACAATAATTAGAAATTTATGTTGGTACATTCTTAGTTAACCTTGGAACATCTTCTAATAAGAAGCATAGTCATTCGTACATGCTTATCATTTAATTTTTTTTATGAAAACATTGTTTACTTGGCTAACTAGTAGACAAAATGTCTTTGAACTATTCTGCCTTCGTGTAAACGATTATATATTTTACATAAAAATATTTTATTTTTCGACATAAGTTAAAAATATAGATTATAACGTTTAATTTATCCATCATAAGTTTCTTAGAAGATTTCCATACGTAGATTGCACTTCTAAGTATAAACATATTCACTTTAAGACGTAAAGTCTTTCATTTAATAATATCAATATATCATTTGATAACAATATGATATTTCGTGTAGTGCAATTCAAATCTTTAATGGATTTAATCATTTTTATCGTAATTTTCAACGATAAAAATATCGTACAAAAGACACGTAATGAAATAATTTTCATTGTCTTCATGATATATATAATTATCACATCACTTTTTAATAAAAGTATGATCAAATTTTCATATCATTATTATAAAATTTGTTATAAGTCATATCATGACTTTATAAACTTTCTTTTTCATTTATTTCATAAAATCATTTTGAAGACATTGGTTCTTCAAAGTTTTATGAAAATAATGTCAAAATATGACACGTTTCTTGATTTCAAAATCCTCAAATCTAAAATATCGATTTGAACACCAACTCAGCAAATATAAACAAGACATTTTCTTGTTATTTTCTTTCTTTTTGTAAAGTTGTGCAACTTTATCTTTTATAGAGAACATATTTCTCTAACAATAAATTATCTTTTTATTTATCATAATATACACAATTATTTTTGTGTTATAATCAATAAAAATATTTGCCCCCATATTCGTGTTGGTACCATTTTTTTAAATCACACACTTATATGATTTAAATCAATGATTTTCTAATCAAGAAATTGTCACACAATTTTTTTTACAAATTTCTTTTGTTATACTTATCATACATTGAATAAGATAACTATATTATAAATATTTAATTGAATAAATCATAATTTCTATACAAGAGATTAGAATGTTTATTCATTTATAAATCATTCTTCACATAATCTCTACATAAGAAATAAAAAATATTTAATAAATTAAAATATTTATTTCAACACTTAATTTCTATAAAAGAAATTAAAATATTTAATCAAATAAATATTCACCATATCACATGATTTCTACAAAAGAAATCATAATGTTTCAAGCACCTTTGACCGAAGTCGCTTAAACATTTATTTCTGGTTGCACGTTTGCATCCCGTAATATCGGCACGTTTGCCATATTATTCTCAAATTAAACAAGACTTTCCTTGTAATTATTTGATTTCAAAATTATCAAATTAAGTAAGTCTTTATGATACAATTAAACAATGTATATCAAATATATTATATTATACCAATTTTAATATATCCATATATATATATATATATATGATATTATATATTATTGATTCTTTAATTTTAGTCACCACGACAAAAACAAATATATATATATATAGTCAATAACTTAGAAACATAATCAAATAAATAATATGTCATATATTATTTAAACAAATATATATAAACTTTCATATATATAAAAATACATTTATAAAATACATAATAATTAATAGAATGTTGACCGTTTAACTTTAATCAAATATAAAACTAACTAATTATAAGTATTCATGTCATCAATTATTTGTTTCTTAATTAATTAGATGACCTTTAACATTCTATAACAAATATTTGTCAACCAAAAAATACATAGTGTTGTGACAAAATTCAAAATTATCTATTAAAATAAAATAGATTAAAAATAAATCTTTATTTATATATGTATATAAATTTTTAGATAATCATACTTATTATGAATGAACATGAATCATATTATTATTAGCTAATATGCATGATATATATAAATAATCACTTAGCAATATAATCAAATAAAACATAACTACAAACGTACCTCATGTCTTAATCGAAGTAATTACATTATCGTGTTATGAACGATAATCCACGTGAAACGACAATGCTCAAAACAAATCTAGGTGGATCATTCTCACCGAGATAATTTTTGCGAAAATATTTCGACTTACATAATTGTCTCTTTCAATGTATGATTAGAATAAGTTCTAACACAAACAACTTATTTAATCTTAAGAAATTAAAATTTCTATACTCAATTTATTTCATAATTTCTACATAAGAAATTATAATGATTTCAACATTCATAATTAATGTCATTTAGACAAATCATATTTTTTTTTATAAGAAATCATTATGAACACATTAATCTCATAACTTTTACACAAGAAAATTATAATGATTTTCATATCAAGACTCAGTCTGAATTTTATAAACAAATCATTAACTAGACCATTCATCTCCAACATCAATGGATAGAGTCATTTTAAGGAGTCTGATTTCTACCAAGAAATCATTAGAAATCATTGACTATTCATTCATCTCATAATTTCTACAAGAAATTGGAATGGTTTCAACATCAATACCTTTAACAAGTCTGATTTCTACAAAGAAATCATTGACTATCCCATTCATCTCATAATTTCTAAACAAGAAATTTGAATGGTTTCAATATCAATGACGACTAAAGTCATTTTAGCTAGTCCGATTTCTATAAAGAAAGCATTGACTACCCCCATTCAACTCATAATTTCTACACAAAAAATTGGAATGGTTTTTAACATCAATGACCAATGTCATTTTAACAAATCTGATTTCTACAAAAGAAATCATCTCATCAGCTGGATTCGAACACATGACCTTTTTTCCTCCACGCATCATTACGTCTAAACTTTAAACCACTGCGCCAATGCACCCTTTCAATGTTATATTATTGTTTACGACCTTTTGTCTTCTTTTTAGAGAAACTTAATTTTCTCTTCTTTTTGACTTAAACTCTGTCAAACAATGAATATATACACATTTAAAACCATAACTTATTACCATAATAAAATGTAATATATAAAACAATGTATAAATAAAGATATCATCACTCTTTATTTAATAAATCATCCTACCATATTCTTATTAATTATATTGTTTAATTAAAAAGAAGGTATATATTATAATTAATTATTTTAAAACTGAAACCATATGTTTCAATTATAATTAATTTTAACACCATAAATTTTATAAAAATTGAAAGCTAACATATTAGTTACTTTCTTATTTTCATTCATTATTATTAATAATTTTAATAACCAAACAAATCTTTAAATAAGACTAGAACAAATTAAATCATTGTGTTCTAATTTATTTTCTATATAACATTTGTATAATGAATATACAAATTAATGTTTCTTGAGAAAATTTTCATATCAAAATATATTAGCTTATAAAACTAAGCTTTAACAGCATAAAAACATATATGTTAATAATCAAACATATTTATATGCAATAAAGACTTATCTTTATTTGTTGATTTCTTAAGATGAATCTTTTCCATTTTTTTCGAAATGAACATCATCTCTTCCGCAACACCGCGACTCGTATTTCTGAAACATCAAAGACAAAAAATATATTCGATGGTGCAAGCTCTTAAATAGCTTAGCACAAAGAAACTGTTTTAAGATTGTTAGAAATCTTGTCTTGAAAAATTACAGAAATATATATATAAACGATGTTACAAACAAATTAAATAAATACAATGTTACAAAAAACGAAATCACCAGATAAAATGTTGATTCGAGGCATGTGCTTAGCACATTTCCCTTAAAACAGTTCCATCGTCTCCCGTTTGTGCTGGAGCTTATCGCGGATGGCTGTCTCCCAGGGTACAACGAATCCTGTAGTGATTCTGCACTAAAATCACTACTCATCGAACTTGATCAGCGTACCTGAACTATCACCGGGTTTCAACGGAAATATCGAGCAAAGAACTCGAAGAACATTCACAAAACAAGAAGAGGGCTTTTGGAATTCTAGAGTGAGAAAAATATAAGATGATTGAATGATGTGAAATGAATAATGAATGGGTATATATTGTTGAGAATTAAACCTTCAAATAAAACCATCCAAACGTTTATTAGCAATAAATATTGCTCATTCATTTGTTAATTAGTCCATAACTAATTAACATCGTTGCCTATACATTAATTTGTTGAAATACAATGTTAGACATTCAATCCTAGCAAATTGAAGAGTCTAAACGTTAGCCAATTGATAGGCAATTAAAGTTAAATGTTTATCATAACATTATACTTTAATTTTCTAATTAGGCATTAAATATTAATTAAATAATTAATATTTAATTGTAGTTTGGATTAAATTCACCGTTAATTCACGTTTGAATTTGTGTGAATTTTATTTGATTTTATTTATTCACAATCTTATTTCCATTTATTAATGGAATTAGCTTAATTCCAACAGAAAGTCCACGTATGGAGTAGGAGGATTGATTGAAGATGAGTTGGTTGTTGATAATGGTCGATAGGAGTTTGATGTTGGCGAGTTGGTTGGTGATGAACGTGGTAGGAAAGGAAAATGCAGTATTTGAGAGATTGATGATGTAGAAAGATTGGTAGATTCTGATAATGTACTTTAAAATAAAAATGTTTGTTCATCAAAAGTGACGTGACGATAGATATATATTAACTGGAAGGAAGGTGTAGAAAACAATAGCCTTTGTGATTTGGACTGTAGCCAAGAAAAATATATTTTAGAGTTCGGAGATCAATTTTGTAAGAGTTATATGATCGAGTGAGTGGAAAGCAAGAGCATCCAAATTTTTTGAGAATTAGAGAGAATGATTAAAAAAATTCAAAGGGAGATTGACGAGGCTTACCATTTAAAGGAAGACGATTGATTAGATACCTACTTATCAAAAATGCATCATCCCAATAAGATAGGGGCATAGAAGTATGAGCAAGAAGAGTGAGACTCATTTATGTAAGGTGGTGAATCTTGCGTTCAACAACACCATTTTGTTCACTTATATGAGGGCATGATAAACGGTGTTGGATGCCATGAGTTTCAAGATAAGATTACAGACTCTTATATTCTTCTCCACAATCAGATTGTAGAGCTTTGATATATAGATGTTTTGAATTGATTTTCAACAAGTGTCTTAAATTTTATAAAAGTTGGCAAGAAATTAGATTTTTTATAGATAAGATATAGTCAAGTAAGTGGTTGTAGTCATCGATAAAATGGACAAAATATTGAAAATCGTTAGTAGAGAAAAGAGAAACAGGACCCCAAACATCATATTGTATTAATTCTAATGGAGACTTACAACAAGATTGAGAAATAGAAAAATAAATTTTGTGTGTTTTTCCATATTAACAAGATTCACAAAAACTTAATTTCTTGTTGTCAATAATAGGTAAATGAAAAGAAGACATAATAAAGGTTGATGTTGATGATGAAGGGTATCAAAGACGATGATGCCAATAGTTGTTAGATGAACGAGTTCCAATAAGAGCTTGATGAGGGGGCGGACGGTTGACGTTGAGTTTAGGCGATATAGCTCACTTTTAAGTGTGCCGTGAAGGAGTTCCCTCTTCGTGACCTATTTCTTGACAAAACAATAATTTTAATAAAATTCAAAAATGATATTATTATCGACATAAAATTTTAAACACTTAGAAGATTTTTTGTGATTAATGGAACGTGTAATATATTACGTAGATGAAGGTTTTTATTGGAACATGGAATGAATGATTGACCAATATTAGAAATAGGAAGAGGGTTATCGTCGCCCATTTTTATAGTTTATGTACCATTATAAAGAGTTGAAATGTCAAGGTTGTCAAGATTCGTTGTGAGATGGTCTGTAGCACCAGAGTTGGGATACAGGGCTGAGTCATAAACAAAAGAAGGTGTAGCCATCATAATGGAGTATGTCGTTGAATTTTAGTTTTGACGACGTCAGCAAGTTTCAATCAAATGACCTGTAGAGTTGCAAATCTTACAAAACAAACCCGATCAACAAACATTACCCGCGTGACCAAAACAATCACACAATTGACATTGTATTTTATTTCTATTGTGCCCATAAGGCCCGCGACCCAATAGAAGGCCCAGTAGTAGAAGAACACCTTAACCCGATAGTAGAAGCTCGATCGGAGTGTGAAAATTTTGATGAACTTGAAGGCTCATTTATTTGATATCTATTAGAACTATGTGAGCTCAATCTATTGACAATTTCATTTTTTGCACTATAATCACTCGGAGAGGAGATCGAACATCGCGATCGTTGGAAGTGGGATGGTTTCGAAATCCCTCTCGATCCAAATACAAGATTAACGGTTGGAGAGTTAGAACGGAGTGATTCAAGGCGAATCTTATGTGTAAGAAGCATTCCTTATAGATCTTTGATGGCGATGGGGTCTGTACAAGTGGTTACCGCTGCAGTGAGAGATTTTTTTTCAGGACGGAGTCTTCCCAAAGTATAAAGGATAAAATCTTGTTGAGATATGTTTTACCCAGCACCAACGAGACTATAAATGATTGATTTTATAACCAGTGACCTATTTATTTTAATCCAATTAATTTTATAACCACGTGTATTAATAATAAAAAATCTATAAAAATGTCAATCCTCTAATCGGTTCTCAAATTCACACCGAAACTCATATTTATATTGAATTTTTTATTTCAACCAACCCCAAATTTATACCTAAAATAAGTTTTTCATAAAACTTTCTCTGAATAAAGCGCATATTTGCGTTTACAATTTACTTTATTCACTAACATATTTTTTTAATATTAAATTGTTACTCAAACTATTAACTATGTTAATTTCTTATATTTAACTTTTTTTTTATATAATTTGTTTGTGTTTAATTTATTTATATGTTTAACTTTTTATGTGTAATTTTTGTTTTTATTTTTAAGAACGTTTGTTTTGACATAATTTTTTTTACTAGTGTGGTGTATTGTCATTGCTGAATTTAATTTTCTTTTCTTTTTTTATGTAATTTGTATTTATATAATGATATTTAATTAATTTTTTTATTTGTATAAATTAATTATTAAATTATAATTAATTTTATCATAAAAAAATTTCATGAGTATGGGTTTTAAAAAATATTTTCGTTCAATTTTTAAAATCGAATATTAAAATACTTTAAAAAATAATTTTAAATGAAACCACTCATTCCGATAACCGAGTAGTCACAAAAAGTTTGTTGGAAGCATATCAGAAAATCAACTATACACTTAAAAAAAATATGATGAGAAGCAAGTTTGTAAGGTAAATCTACATCTTTTGAGTGCAAATAAAAAAATGATAAATTCATTTATATGATTGAAATTAATTTGGACATATATGATAATATAAGAGTCTAAACTTAGTAATATATGCATTTCAGGGCATTGGTTTTTGAATTTATTTTGGTGTCAATTTTACTGTGTTAGTTTTTTTTGGTTGCAAAGGAATGTTGGGACATATAATTTATTTATTATTTAATCAAATAAAAATATAATCAATTGAATTGAATTTAAAAAATGAATGTGAGGTGATAAACAGTAATTTTGGATTATTTAAATAATTTTAAATTTTAAATATTATTCCACTTACCTTCACTCATTAAATCAATTAATTAATTAATTAATTAATTAATTAATTAAAATACAAATATATTCTCTCATTTAAATTATTATTTTTTATTTTATTTATATATTAATATATTTTAAGTTTTGTTTTTTTTATTAAAACAAACGTTCTTACATTTTAAAATCATCATCCATTATTAGTTTTTTTTTCTTTTGTAAATTATTTTAATAACTCCAACCTCCAACCGAAGGAGACGTTAAGATCGGTTGGACTAATTAATGATAGTATTTATTAAAAAAGGTTATTAGCGAAAACATGAGATGATGTGATTGATTAATTAATGTTGTTAATATATTAAAACCTCCGGGAACCCATGTGACAATTAGGTACGTCTTCTGATTGGCTGCCTCATTAGGTCCCTCACAATTAAAGATACGATGAGCTGTATCTCATTTTTATTAGCCATTTGTCTCGTCAAAGTACTACGACGATGTGATCCGCAAACCCCACATGTACGATACCTTTCTTTATTATTATTATTATATATGCACGAGTACTCTTGCATTAGCAAAATCTTAATAATGGTAGGTATTTTGATTTGGATAATAGAACTATTTTTTATTTATTATATTACTTAATTTAATAATTAAAATATTAAAATATTATTATTTTAAATTCTTTTTTTATATATATTTATATATTTACTTAAAATCATCAATATTTATTATTATTTTTTTATTATTAAAATATCTCATATCCGAACTCTTATTTTGTGAAAAATATTGTTACTTTATTCATAGGCCTTGTTCGGATTGGGGTTATTGTAATAACCTAGAAGGGAAAAATGAGTAATGATTGGTGATGATTTTGAGGAGGTGAGAATATTTTTGGTAAAATTACTTAAAGGTTAAAGGGTATTGATATATAATAATAAAATAATAAATAGTAATTTAAAATAAAAAATATTTTAGTATTTTGGGTAATGAATTGAGTGATATGATTGATGAGAGGGGAAGTGAAAAAATGTTTAAGTGAATTAGGTTATTTAAATAACCCAACCGAACAAGGAACTATTTCCTGTTCTACCCACCTTTCAAACAATTTTTTTCAAACTACCCACCTTTTCATTCACATTCCCAAACTACCCATCTTTCTCTCTCTAAATCATTAATCAACTTTTTAATTACACATCTTTCACATTAAATTCACTAATTACTTTATTTTATAAATACAAATATATATAATTAAAATTAATAATATATATTAAATAAAATATATTACATAAATATTAAAATAACACATATATTTTATTTTTACTTAATTTTATAATTATAATAAATATAATTAAAAAAAAGCATTATAAATTAAATAATACAAATAAATATTATAAACTAAAACAAAATTAATCACCTAACCTTGTAAATATTATATTATATAAATATTAAAATAACACATATATTTTATACTTAAAACAACACATATATTTTATTTCTACTTAATTTTATAAATATAATATATATACTTAAAACTAAACATACTAAATTAAATATCAAAATAAATATTATAAACTAAAATTAAATAAATAACATAAACCTTAAATAAAATAAAATAAACTAAATCTTAAAATATTTATAAAAGTATTAATTTAAAAAAAAATTAAAATAAAATAAATTACAATAAACTTTAAAATATACGTGTTATTTTAATATTTATGTAATATATGTATTATTTTAATATTTATATAATATATATTTTATTTTATTTTAATAAATAATATAATATTTTATTTTAATTTATAATATTTATTTGAATTATATTTATAATGTAATTTTAATTATATATATTAAAAAATATATATATATTTTTATTTATAAAATAAAGTAATTAATGAATTTAATGTAAAAAAATGTGTAGTTAAAATGTTGATTAATGATTTAAAGAGAGAAATGTGGGTAGTTTGAGAATGTGAATGAAAATGTGGGTAATTTGAGAAAAATTGTTTGAAAGGTGGGTAGGACAGGAAATGGTTTCCGAACAAGAACATAGTGATCAAATACGTCATTTTTAACTGTTACATGTCCTAGTCAAATATGTCAGCAATGATTTAATTGATTAATCCTAATATAAGGCCTTGTTTGGTTATGTTTTTTTTTTAAATTAAAAGAGAGAAAAATTAAATAATGGGTGATAATTTTAAGAAGATGAGGATTATTTTTGGTAAAAAAACTTAAATGATATTAATATATAAATAAAATATAAAATAATAATTTAAATTAGAAGGTATTTTAGTATTTTTTTTAATAAAATAAATAATATAATTAATGAGAAATGATTAATTAAAAATTTGAATGGATAAAAATTAATATAAAAACTTTTACCCAACAAGACTTTGGCCTCGTTTGATCTTTGGGTTTTTGGGATAAAACCCAAGTTTTATCCCAAAACCCAACAATTCCATCATTAATCAAATCAACATTTTTATTAATTAAAATACCTATATTACCCTTACTTAAATATTTTATTTTATATTTATAAATATATATATATATATTATTTTATTACATTATAAAATTTATTTTCATATAAATTAAATTAATAAATTTTTTTATTTTAAAAAATTATATTAAATATAAATAAATTTAAAATATAAATAAAATTATAACATTCTATATTATCTTATATACCATTTAAATTTTAAATAGTGTAAATAAATAATTATGTTAGAAAATAAAGTGACATATATTTAAATAAAAATATTTATAACATTAATTTTATGTAAAAAAATTATATTAATTATATTAAATAAAAATAAATATACAATATAAATAAAATTATAATCTATTATTATTTTATGTAATATTTGAATTATAATAGTAGTTATTTATAAGTATTTATAAAAAAATTATTTATATATTAATAAAAGTTAATATTTATATTTATATATATATATATTTTTTTATATTTTTTTTTTTTTTTTTATAATTTTATTTTATATATATATATATATATATATATATATATATATATATATATATATATATATATATATATATATATATATATATATAGGGAGAGGAAGAGAGGGAGAGAGAGGGGAGAGAGGGAGAGAGAGGGAGAGAGGAGAGAGAGGGGAGAGAGAGGGAGAGAGGGAGGGAGGGGTATAATAGGAATAAAATTAAAAAACTTGGTTTTTTATCATTTATTTGGAAAAAACCCAGGATTTATCCAAATAACCCATACATCAAACGAGGCCTTTAAGTATTTCTAATAAATTGTGAAGACTAATAGGGAAAGTAATAAGATGCATGATATGTATTTTAGTTTTTACAATTATACTATTTTTTTAAAAATCATAAAAAATTTAGATTAACTTAATAAATATAAATTTAAAAATCTCTTTATATTACTTAAAATGAGTTTCGGATATGCTGTTTCACCACATATTCCACCATTCCTTCAAAATCTTCTAAAATCATATAGAGTGAATAATTTTTCAAAAGAGAAATTTTTTAATTTAAAGAAGTTTAAAGAAGGGACATGCTAGTGGGAGATCCATCCGACACCTTAAAATGAATTCACAAATTGAATACTAATATTTATTTGAGTAGCTCAACCAACTACATTATGATTAGACATTTAGACAGTTTCTAAGCACTAAATACACGTGAAAATTTTTGAGGCTATTAACAAACAACAACTCATACATTAATTGAAACTATCAATATTGACATTTATAATATTTGACTTCCTTATGACTTTAATGATTTGTTTGATGCAATTTTATAATTTGATATTACTTTAAATAATTTACTATCCAATCAAATACCTATTTATCAATTATATCATTTAAACAATCAACCTAATAATATAAATATTTTTTAGAATAAAAAATAAGTTTTAATATAATATATACGCTCTTTATTGTGTTGTTTACCAAAATAACCAAAATTTCAATTTATACATTACATCATATATATATATATATATATATATATATATATATATATATATATATAAAAGATTATTTTAAAATATACACACTTAGAACTTGTTTGATCTCTTTTTTTTATATAAAAAAAATAGTTTTGTTTTTAGTATTTAAATGATTTATTTACTACAATATATTTTTGTATTTAAAATTCAAATCTAAAAAATAAACAAAGAAAGAGTAAGAAAATTTTAGTATTTTAATTAATACTATGAATTATTTAATTATTAAAGTGATAGTGATGTTATAGAGAGAAAACTAATAAATTAGATAAATTTCTAAAATCCCCTAAAAAAATCGAAATCAAACCGTTTTTAATTATTCAAATAATCTAATATGGCTAATTCCAAAGGAAGAAATGAAAAATATAGCCAAAATGACAACATTTGATAAAACGAGAGCTCAATAACTAGATGTGCGGTTTATCTCAATAAATGATCGATTTCAATTAAGATATAATTATTATTTTTTAAAAGGTCCATATATATTATAAATGAAAAAAATGTACAACGACAAATCATGATATAAAAATAACAAATAATAATAATAAATAATACTAAAACAAGTTATCGAGCTCGTAAATTTTCAACAAGAATGATTAACTCCCCCGATAGACTCTACTAGTTTTTCTAAACGAATTTTAGAAAACATCATAATAATAATATTATAAATGATACGCATTGGACGACTACGATCATTGAAAGTTCGATAATTTCTCTCCAACCAGATAGTCCACCAAAGAATAAATAATTTGAATGGTAACCAAAATATATAGATTTGTCATATCAGCCGCATTAATCCAAACTTCTTAGCAACTACTTAAAGACTTGGGCATCACACTGAATCCAATAATAATTTATTTTATTATTTATACCATTTTAATTTAGATGGTTTTATTCGAATTTGTTTCTTTGTTCGTTTTGGACTTATTAAAATAAAATTTATATTATTTAAAAACATAGAATTGTGGTAATTTTGATGATGTGAATAATTTTTAAAAAAAACTCTCTTGTTAATTCAGATTATTGAAGTAATATTGAATAGGGTTGATTTTGAGGAAACAAGTATTTTTTTTTGTAAAAATACTTAAAATAGTTAATGATAAAATTTATTTTATTTTTAAATGAATGTATTTGTTTAGTATTTTGGTTATTGAGTGATTAGATTGATAAGAGAAGGGATAAAATGATGTTTGATAATTTTTTTAAATGAAGGGTACTGTTGTAGTATTTGAGTTTGATTTTTTTTAAATTCAATCATAATTAAATATAATTCCATTCACTTTTATTAACCTTGACTCATTAATCATAATATTAAAGTATTATATATTTAAAAATAATAATTTATTTTATCATTCTTTTATAAAAAATAGTATTTACTCAACCTTTTTTTTAAATAATTAAGGTTTATTATAATAACCCAAACTTAAAAAACTGTTAAAAAATTATTAATATATAACATAATAAAATAAATTTTATTTTTGTTAAATAAAAAATATTTTAATTAATTATTTGTATGGTGTGATAAACAAGACGAAATTATGTTTGATTATGAAAACTTCATAAGCTCTAAGGCTTGTTCCATAATTGATTATTTGAAGATTTTGTTAAACAAAAATAAATTATTAGATGAAAAAGAAAAAGTTATGTTTGTTAAATTATTATAATGTTATTTTCTGTTTATTTTCTGTTTAAAATTTAAATTTTATAAAGATAAAGTAAAATATTTTAATATT
The DNA here is from genome assembly GCF_907164915.1 of Impatiens glandulifera. Lineage (NCBI taxonomy): Eukaryota > Viridiplantae > Streptophyta > Magnoliopsida > Ericales > Balsaminaceae > Impatiens > Impatiens glandulifera. The sequence continues at coordinate 63,607,397 of NC_061863.1, forward strand.
TTTGTTGATGAAATGAGTCATTTCATTGATAAAATGATAATAATAAGATAAAGAATGAATTTATAAAAAACGTATAAAATTAAAAAAAAAAAAAAATAAGTAATCTATAAAATTTACATAAGTCTTATTTGAAAACATATTTTCTCAATGGTCTCTCTTTCAATCTTAAAAATATTTATAATAAATAAAAAAATCAATATATTAAATAATAATTTGTTAACTTTTGATTAATACAAAAATTCCAAATTAACTTTTGTAGAATTAAACAACAATGATAAACTTAATTTCATTTTGAATTATAATCACTTGATTTCTTTTAAAATAGTAAAACTTTTTTTTACTGGTCCAAAGATTTCTACTTAATTTCTACTTGAAAAGATATAAAATATGTCAGTTTAATTATCATGTGAAGCCAAATCAAACGGGAACTAGCTTTTCCAAATTGGTTTTAAACTTTAGATAGTTTAAAATAATTTTAATTTGAGTTATAATTATTACTAAAATCAAATATAATCGAAACTCCACACCTGAAAAATGCTGCCCTAATTATATATTTTTTAATTTAAAAATATATAATTTCCCCTCTAAACTCCGGTCCCAAACCGATTGATATTGATTTTTTTGTATGAATTTTTTTTAAATCAAATTTATTTAATAATTTTTTTTAATTACCTCATCTTTCTCATTAATCATTTTATTCATTAAAATATAAAAATATTTTTTTATTTAATCTTTCCATCTCATTTATTGTCATTAAACTAGAAAAACTAAGTTTAATTTAATTTAAGTTATTTAAATAACTCAATCAAATAAATGATAGCACTCCCTTTTAAATACTTAAAAGGATCAACTCGCTCATAAGATCAATTATTTAAAAAATTAAATAATTATTTGAGGATCATGATATACCTCAAATATAATTTCATTCACTTTCATTAATCTCAACCTTTTTTAAATAATCAGTTTATTACAATAACCCAAACTACTGAAGAAGCTTATATATATAATAATAAATAAATTTTATTTTTGTTAAATAAAAAATGTTTAAGTGTATGATGTGATTTTGAGAGATGAGGAAATTATGTTTGATTATGGTTCTATTAAATAAAACTCAACAAGCTCTTAGGACTTGTTTCATATTGATTATTCAAAGGTTTGGTTAAAAATAAAATTGTTGGAAGATTAATTATTTGAGTTGTTAGTTTGTTAAATTAATATAAAATGTTATTTTATGTTTAAAATTTAAATTTTATAAAGATGGCTAGTTTGATTCAACACTCAACTTATTTAATTTTTTTATATTTATAATATTATTTAATAATATATATAATATTATATATATATATATATTTAATTTTAAATATTAATAATCGATTTAAATTAAAAAAATAGTATACATATTTAAAAATAAAATATATTAATATATTATTTTTTATAAACTTTGTTAATATATAAATTTATATATTAATACTTTCTAATATTTTTTTTAAAATCTCTAACTTCTGAACATAGACTTTATTCGGTGTAGGTTTTTTAAATAATCAAACAAAATCAAACATTATTTTATTTCTATTTCATTCGTCACCTTACTTAAATCATTAACTAAAATATTAAAATATTTTTAATTTTAAATTATTAATATATATATATATATATATATATATATAATATTTAAAAAAAAAATAATGATTACCATCTCAAAAACATTAACAATTATTTTTTTTTCCTCTAACTTTTTAGATAATCCAATCCGAACAATGACATAATCAACCATCCATTTAAATAATCAGGTTTTCTAAAACGATTTAACCGAGATAAAATACTAACATAAAACAAACTCAAAGTAGTCCTCTAGTTTGTTTCCTTTTTTATGTCTGGACAACGAACTTTGCCACAAATTGAAAACGATTGATGAAGACACCGGCCCAGTACGTGTTTCTTTCCCATCTTGTATGCAAACCATAATCACATATATATACCCACTATTTGTTTCTCTAGAGGTTTCTCTTTCTCTTTCTATATATATCTATACATACCCTAGAAAAAGGATTGTAGCTTTTCTGTAAGTATTTCAATCTTAGTTACAGAAATATGCATCTTTGTGGATAACATATCAAGCTTTTGGCCATTGTGTGAATTCATATTTGACTAATTAGGGTTTTTTTTTCTTTCAGGAAGAGAGAGAAAGAGAGATGGCGAGGGGGAAAGTGCAGATGAAGAGGATAGAAAATGTAACGAACAGACAGGTGACCTTTACGAAGCGGCGAAACGGCATATTTAAGAAGGCTTATGAACTTTCCGTTCTCTGTGATGCCGATATCGCTCTTATAATCTTCTCCCAGAAAGGGAAACTCTACGACTTCTCAAGCTCCAAGTATGTTGTTTATCATCATTAGATCTGAAGCTTAATTAGATTCTCACTAAAATCAGCTTATTTAGCTTATAAATATTAACTTAAATAACTACTGATCCTCTCTCTCTACAAATATAATCATGTTTATTAAGATTGATTAATTGGATTATAATTAGCTAGCTGTAAGATATGATTACTTATTATACCTTATTTCACATCAACGCATACATTACTTGTTTTGAATAGATTATATAGATCCGATAGTTAAAACATGAACAGTCTAAGTACATGAGAAATCAACTTGTAAGAATAAACACTGCTCAGACAAACTGACATTTTTAAGATACTGTTCAGACTTGTCTTGGGAAGTTGACCAGATTCTTATAAAAATGTAAGCTTTGACGATGATTGATATAGGGTATTAATTACGTAAGCATAAATTGTAATGATTATAAATTGTAATAGGTATTAGCAGAGTCGAAGTTCGTCGGAGTCACGCTTGCGCTTGGGCTTGAGCTTGAGCTTGGGCTTGGGCTTGGGTAGGCTTCAGTCCCACCGAAATTTAAAAAATAATTGGACTAGGTGGCTTCAGCTTCAATTAAATTAAAAAAAAATAAAAAATAGGATAATTACCTTTTCTCTCTTCTTTAATATTAGATTCCCATATATCTCTGGTCCCACCTAACAAAACATTTTTTGTTTTTTATTTTTATAAATAAAATTAAATTAATACTTTATGTTTTTCTGATGTTCGAATAACTTCTATAAGAAGTTAATTTCGTATTTTTAATACCATTTCTTTCTCCAAATTAAAAATTATTTGAATTAGCAATTGAGTGACAATGATATAAGACAGTAATTTTGTTGAAAAACATTTTTAAAATATTTAGTTAATTTTTTTTAATATGAATACAAAAAGGCTTTTTATCCTTACCTAACTTAATTATAATATTATTTTTTATCAAATAATTAATGGATGTGTTCTAAGTCATTGCGTTGTTTTCTTTTTTAATTATTAAAATAGAAGTGATTTGAGTTAAAAAAAAAATATTAAAAGTACAAATATATAATAATAAATAATTATAGAAGAAAATCTAATAATTTAGTTTTTTTAGTTAATTCAATAAATAATTGGTATGTTTTCTCTTTAAATTTTATATAAATTCACAAATTATTTTTAAGGTATATATTATCTAATTTTGATGAATGATAAGTCTAATTTAAAAGTTAAAATGATTAATTAAATATATTTTTAATTTTTTTATTTAAATATTTGTTAGTGTTTTACTTTTTTATAATTTATTTTTATTAGGAAGAATAGAATGGTATAACTTGAATAATGTGTATGTTAAATGTTTTAAATGTACTGTTTTGTTTCATAAGTTTATAAAGTAAAGGTTCATAGATCTTTTATTTTATATGTTTGAATTAATTAATTTATTGTATCAATTATAAGAAGAAAAAAAAAAGCGGAACATAAAAAGTTAAACCTGAGGGGCTGAAGATTTGGTTTGCGAAAAAAATTGGAGTTAGCCCCAAATAATTTTTCATCCTGTCTCCGCCCCTGAGTATTATAAGTTATAAATTATATAGGTTATTAGTGTTTGGTTGAGAGTATAAAATAAGTATAGTTTATATAAGTTTTATTATTTTATGTTTGGTTGGTGGTATAAAAAAGTAGTAAAAAGTGTAAAAGACTATTTTATCCCTATGTAAATAAAATATTTTTAATTATTATTTTAGGTAGTTGTATTGTTAATTATATAAAAATTAATATATTTTTTATAATATAGTTTGTATTATTAATTATTTTGAAAATAATAAAAAATAATTTATAATTATTAAATAAATATATTTTTTAGATAAATATTATTATTGTATTATATTATTATAATTTAATTTTTATAATTATAAAAATATTTATAAATAATTAATACAATCAACACTATAAAAGACAATCACAAATAAAATAATAAAATATATTATTTTTATTGAAGATAAGTAAATAAAAGGAAAGGTAAAAGTATATGAAACAAATGAAAGGGAACAAAAGAAAAATGTGAAGGTAATAATGGAATAAAAAAATGATAAAGGTTTGTAGCAGGTGAATTCAATTACAATTTTATACTTAGTTTAGGGTATAAATTATACAGATTAAATTACTGTAGTTACAAAAGTATACAACCAAACAGTTAATAAATTTTACTGCAATTATAGTACAGTGCTATACTCCTTACCAAACGGAGGCTAACTGGATTTGTTTGATTATATGGGTTATCTGTAAATTGTAATCCAAAACTTGAATTGACTGCAAGTCTGCAAGGGGGTTGAAATTTCAAAATTATTAATGCTTAAATATTATGTATCCTGTGTGAGTTTGAGTGTTACAATTAATTTAATTAGAATTTGTTTGGAATTTCTAAATAGTAAAATCTAGAAGTGTTTGAACTTTAAAGTTCTAATAATATTTAAAAAATTAATTGTGTGTGAGATGCTCATAAAAAAATGAGTTTAGAAATAACACTGAAAGGGAGTAGATTACTAAAACTTTATTATTGTGTAACATTTTGATTAATGTCTAAATTAATTAATTATTTTCATAATTTTGATGTTATTGAGTACGTAGTGCATTACATTTTAATGTTGATGTTTTATATCTTGAACATAATTAGATTAACTTAACTGATAATGAATTTAATTTTCCTTTTCCACAAAAAGAGCATTACTATTTGATTGTGTATAGATATGTGTAAAGAACTTCCTTCTTTCACTGGTTAAATAAAATAAAAGTCAATATCAATAAGCTAAGTAAGAGCATGAAATACTTGCTTTTGTTGGTCTTCGAGCTTGTTTTCTCCCCCATCTCTTATAGAAACCACTAGTAACCTCACTACTTGGATTATCCATAGTCATAATGTTTAGAGCGATTTGATCCTTATTCCTTTTCGGGTGAGAGCTCGCAAAAATTTTATGGGATCGAGATGCATTTAAAGAGAACCCTTTTTGAATTCCAAGTGTTATAATATATTGTTATATATTGGTAAGATATTATCACAATATTGATGGAAAATATATTCTTCAAAATCGAACAATTTCTCAACCAATTAAGTATAAGAGATGAACAAAATAGAAGGAAATTGAAACGACAATGCTAAAAAAATTTAGCATAGAAAAACCTCTCTTAAAATCGAGATTAAAAACCCACAAGATCTGAACATGAAACTTAACACAACTTAAATTTTAGTCTTTTTTTTCTTCACTATGAAAAAAAATGTATTGATTATATGCGTATGGAATACTTACTTCTCCCTGAGGTTCTAAGATTGTAAGAGGAGTGACCATGGATGAAGAATAATAAATTCAATCAATACAGGTGAATTATAATGCTAAAAAAGTTGGAAAGATAAAAGAGATGTTAAAATATATATATATATATATATATATATATATATATATATATATATATATATATATATATATATATATATATATATATATATATATATATATATATATATATATATATATATTAATTTATATATATATTAATTTAGAAAGTTAACACAACTCTATATTTCTTTAACTTAAATCATTTTTATTGAGAATCGAAAGGATGACATTTAATCTTTTAGATAAAAAATTTGTCATGTCTTTAACACTTAATTATACTTTTCTTATAATGATTTTTTCATTATCCTATTGTTCATATAAATTTTTTTTTGATAAATTATTATTTCATTGAATGTAGCATATATCTAAGTTAGACGAGGATTGGAACAAATATATATAGACAGACACCAGCTTGCGTATTGCAACTATATATCCATGTGATTTATAGTGATAGTCGAAAAACAGGTACATGCAAAATGGGAAAACACAAGTGATTGCCTTACTCGATAGGCAAGGTGTAGACTATGAAGCGAGTTCTTTTCATATGCTAATTAATTAAAAGGAACCAACAACATTTCCATATCGGGGAGATGATTAAATAATGGACCACTATATATGATCATGTCCTCTTCTTTTGACTAACTCGTGACAAACAATATTGACGTCAAGATATTAAGATTTTGTGCTAGATCGTATTAAAACCAATTTTATTTCCTTGAATTATTGTATGTATCCATGTGAGTGACAAGGATTGCAACAAACATACTCGACAATAGCTTGCGTGTAGCAACAATCCTCGGGAAATCCTACTATGCCTCGTGTATACGAGCTAGATGATTAGATATCGGGGTTAAGTTGGGGTTTTGAATGTGAGTTGTCGGTCACTGATGTTAATATTTTTACCGCCACACCCTCTTATATATGTTGATAAATTAATTTACAACCCACAATACTAAATGTGACCGATATTGTTGCTTTATGTAAGCAGCTTGTTGATGAAACTGTTTTAAAGATATATAAATATATTGTTGCAGTATAGAGAAGACGATAAAGAAGTACAAGGAATACAGGAAGGATCAGAAGCATGATGAAACCAACAGACCCAACATGGATCACCGCCATATTCAGGTTTGAATCAGCGGCGCAATTCTTATCATTTCTTAGAACACTCCTTCCAAATTTTGATTATTGTTTTGATGATGATTATTGCGCGCAGCTTCTGAAAACTGAATCAGCACGAATGGCTGGAATGATCCAGTTTCTGGAATCCTGTCAACGGTAATTAATTAGCTAGAAGCCCTCGTGAACATATATAAAACATTATAAACTAAAATTTTCAAAGCATTAATTTTAGGAAACTTCTGGGACAAAGTATTGATTCATGTTCGCTTGAAGAACTGAAAGAAATGGATGCCCAAGTGAACCGAAACTTACAGAACATTCGTACAAGAAAGGTATATATACATATATATATATATTACAACCTAGCTAATTAAATTTCATTAAATCATGAAAAACTGATGATGATGATGATGATGATTGCTTCATATATGATAATGTAGGAACAGCTGTTCAAAGAGCAGGTAGAGCAGCTAAAGAAAAAGGTAATAAATATCATGCATGATAATTTTGTTGTAAATATCATCATCGTTCATTAATTAATTTATTGATTGTTACAAACTAAAGCAGGAGAGGGAATTGCTGGAAGAAAATGCAAGATTATGTCTAAAGGTAATGAATGCAGAATGATGAATTAATTAATTAATTTAACTACAAGTGAGAAATGCAGTTTTGTAATTTGGTTGGTTGTGTTAATGTAGTGTGGGGAGAAGCCATCGGAGAAAATAGAGAAGGAAGCAACAGCAAGTGATCATGACATGAGTGGCCAAACTTCAGAGGTCATGACTGAACTCTGCCTCCTCACTCGTGCCTCATCACCCTAAATCATCATCATCATAATAATATTATAGACGATGGATTATCATAATTTCATAAATAAGTTGTTTTATGGCCGAATGTTTTTCATTTATTATAATAAGTAATTGCATGTACTGATTAACATTTTATCCATCACATGATTGGTCATAAATTATTGAACTATTTATATATATTAGAATCTTTAATCTATTTTTTTTTTATTTATGTATGTTCCTTATCTTAATAATATTCTATGTCCATAAATCGTTATAAACTATAGTTAAAACATGTCCAGATATGCAGTGAAGAACGGTTAATGAAAACGTTTAATTCTGAATCTTTAATGACACTATCATTGGGGTTTAAATCTTTCAACTCTTTGTCAAGTTCTTGAGAATGAAAAAACATCTACCTTTTGTGTGATAGTTTAACACTATCATTGGGATTTAGGACCTTTTATGGGTTGGGATCTATCTCTACACAAATATATGTTCATATTATAGATGTCTTAATAAACTTATTTTAAAAGAATATTTTAACTGGACTTAATTAACTTTATAATGATATTAACCAATATATAATTACTAACAAATAATATATATATATATATATATATATATATGAACACCCCTGAAAAAAAATTAGTTAAGAAGCCTAATGATAGCCATGAACTCATGGTAATTACCGGCGTTGATAGTAAGAAGAAATCGTGAGAAGAAGACCGTGTAACTTTGTATAATTAGCTCTGGAAGTACTCCCTCTCCCTCTCCAATATTAAAATATAATTTATTATTTTTTCTTTACTCTTGCTCTATTTTTTTACTTATTTTTTATCGAAATATATATTAAGTCTTTAAAATATAATTTACTATTTTTTACTTTATTCTTGCTTTATTTTTTTACTTATTTTTCATCTGAACATATATTAAGTTTTTTAATTTATAATTTATATATACTTTTTTTTTAATGAAGTTAATGTATATCATGGTGGAAAGTTTATTCAAATAATATATGGTAATTGAGATTTTTTTATGTTTATAGGTTAAGATGATATTTAAAGATAAATAGTCTGAATAATTTTTTATTTTCATATAAATGATGATCTAAGTGGTAAATGATTTTATTTTTGTAAAAACTTTATATGTTTAAGACAAATAAAATAATTATTTATTACTTTTATTAAATATTTAGCCTACTTATTTATAAATTTAAAAGTGTTAAAGAGTTATTATTATTATTATTATTATTATTATTAGGAAGAGAACTAAATTTTGGTTGGTATATAAAGTTTATTTAAAATGGTTAATTTAATTGAAATGTTGTCTAAGCAAATTTTTTTGTATAATTTATCGTTTTTTAATAATAATTCTATTATATTATATTCATATATTCTATAAATGAGTAATTTTTTTTAAAAAAACTTGTGAAAATTTCTTGAACTAAATGGGTTATTTATTTACTTTAACAATAAAGCAATTGAAAATTCTCAGTAAAATAAAAAGTGTCTTTCTTGTTTATTGTTGTACACTTTATATTAAATTGTATATAACTTAAAAAAAAAAATTATTTGAACATTATAATATAATAGTTTGTTATATATATATATCATTGTTCGACACTTTATATCATTTAAGCTCACCCCAAATTTAGTTTCCGGGTTCGTCATATATATATATATATATATATATATATATATATATATATATATATATATATATATATATATATATATATATCCAAGAAGTTAACATTCATTTCATCCATATAACTCATGATGTACAATTATTATTCATTATAAATAGAAGAGGGTGCGATAGGGAGAAGAAATCTGGTTGCCTATAAATAAAGAAGAACCCTAAAGAAGAAATCCTTATCCATCTTTGAGTGTATGAGAGGAGAGACGAAGTTGAGGACTTCCATTTTGAGAAAAAAAAAAAAACAGAAGAGTTAGTACCCAACTGTTTGTGGACTATCTTCTTCGTCCAACTCAAGCAAAAAAGTTTTTATTGTGGAAAATAAATTAATAAGTTAAAAAAAGTGTTGGAACACAATTTAAAATCCACCAAACTCCAATTTAAACCTTACCCAATATATACACAATGAAGTGAAATGAAATATATATGCTGCATTAATGAATTGGTTAATACGATTTGTTTGATTGATTAGGAATATTTGGTGCAAATTATATATTGTTCAAAATAGAAGAATGATAAGGTTGATAAATATATTAGGGTTCAAAATTAGTGATCTTCCGTCAACATATTTTGGTATGTCATTAAGTACTAAATTGCGATCCATGTCGATTATCACTAAAATAGAATTTAAATTGTCTAGATATAAAAGTTTTAAAATAATCTCGAAAGGGAGTTGACTGATCCTTATTAAGAGTGTGTTGACAGAACGCAAACAAGTATCACTGTCTGAACAAGATATTATGCACTGACAAATATGAATAGTTTCAATGTGGGGCATTGTTATAAGTTATTCGTTAAAATGATTTCATATAATTTTTATTAGGAAAAACTTTGGGAATTAAAGATTTCATATAATTTTGTTACAAGTATTACTGGAATTTATTGAGTGATGTCTGTGCTTAAATGATTTTTTTTTTTCATTTTTAATATATATTGACCTTTAAAAAAAAAAGTAATAAGTATGTACGAGTATGACTGATTGACTGGTGTGATTTTAACTATGGATATTATTTAATTTGGAAAATCTGAAAATATGAATTTGATGAACTAAGATTTTTCTTCATCCTGGACAAATGGGGGGTAAAATTAATGTACAGACACAATAAAGAAAAAACTCAAAAATTCATTCCTATACAGAAATATAACGTGAAATTAGTTTTTAAGAGAAATTGAAACCAAAGAAACTAGGTGGAAGGAAATTAAGAATCACTTAAATATCATATTAAATTTTGAAGGTCATTATCAAAGATCGATACAAAAAGAATAAAGTTGGACGTTTTTAAGCACAAAATTTTCACATTGCAAACAAATATTAAACATATTTAAAAAAAAAAGGTCATGTTACATTATTTTTTTTCTTTAATCGTGTATATTTTCAAAAATTAGAATTGAAAATGACAATCAAATTTAAAATATTTTCTCTCTTAGCTAGATAAAAATTTTGCTGGTTCAACTATTATTTATTGGGAATAATCATAAATTTATGACAATGGTGTAAGCGATTTTAATTTCAAATTTAAGACTCTTCCAATATTTTTGTTTAATTATATTTAAAACTTCCTCTAACGTCCGTTATTTATTTTTTGTTTAATTATATTTTAAACTCCCTCTAACGTCCGTTATTTATTTAACATTAATTTGATTTTTATTTATTTCCTTATTATTATTCATTATAAATGTTTTTTTTTTTCGTGACATCGACTCTTCATCGGGCATCGATCGACCAGGGTTCTGACGACGATGTTCCTGATCCTGGACAGAAGTTTGCTCAATTCGGCGCCGACTACTTTTGGGGGTGTTGAATTAGCTTTTTAGAGAGTTTCTGGTGTGAGAAGACCGAGTTCGGATATTCACAAGGATTTCTTCACAATGCAACCTACAATGACATTTGTTCTGGTACGACGAATCACTCTGAGGTTGTTAGGGTTTAGTATGATCCCAAGGAGTGTAGCTACGAGAATCTTCTTGATGCTTTCTGAAAAAAGCATGATCCGATCTGAATCGCCAGGTATGTATATATTTTTATTGAGTTTTTTTTTTGGGAAACAGCTTAGTGTCATTTCATTAAAAAAAATCCAAAAGAGGGAAAAAAAATACAAAAGTTGAAGATCAGATCTAGACAATTTCTAGATTTGACAATGAAACAATAATTGAATTACAGACAATAACAACAATCAATTAGCGCCTACATCGTTTTTACTTTTTACTTGTATTCTACTTGTGACATTTTCAAACGAAATATCTCATATCTGACAGAGTTTTCTATTCTCTTCATTCCTTTCGATTCCTCTCCAGGATTGAATGAGTGCATTTCCATCTGAAGTTATATCTCTCCAAATATTTTTATTTAGTTAAATAACTCTGTTTAGGGTTTTATAACTTATAAAGAAGAAGGGTCGTGAATGATTTAGAGAAATGATGTTGGGACACAATACCGATCGGGAATATACTTTTATATGGAGGAGAAAGAGAGATTAGCGAGAGATCGACAAAGTGTTATCAGAAATATTATGACTGAAATACTTCTGGTAAAAAGAAGTTCTAAATATAATTAAAACAGGAAAAAAGAGTTCTATAAATAATAAAATATTAGGAGAATCCTAAATTTAAAAAATCGCTCCAATCACATATCCCAAATTTAACATTATTCCATTATTTATTTTGTTACGAAAGTATCAAACAATTTTTTAATGCTTAAACTAACTTTAAAAGAGACCGCTCATTCAAATCTTGTGTGATATTATTGTTTTTTAGATTTGAAATAAAATAAGAAATTGAAAGGGGTTTAAAATTAATAATTTGAAGTTCATAAAAGTGATAGAAGTTGGCTCCAAAATGGGTAGAAGAGGACAATTACGGGAACAGTGGACAGACATAAATATAGTAATGATTTATGTGTGTGCAAAATTAGTTTGTGTCCTTCCTTCCTATACAATTTTATTTTATTAATATTATTTAGCATGCAAATAAGGGGAGGGAAATGGAGGGGACCTTCCTATTAAACATGGCCTTATTCAGCATACATACATACCAAACGGCTATCTATATATATATATATTATTAATCCAATCATTAAACAATACTGTCAATCGTACAACCCACCTTTTATTTTAAATTTAATCATTACAAAATCATTCAATTATTTTAAATAAATTATATACAAGTATATTAATTTGCTAATTTAAATAAGTAGTTCATTATTTGTGAACAATAAAAACATTGAAATTTCTACTTCTTTAGCTCAATGTGCCTGTACTCTATACATTCTGTCTTTTACTTCCTAAATATAATATGAAGAAGATATTTTAATGTTTGAAATTTTGAAAAGAAATGGAAAAAGACAAGACTGTTCATTACAGTCCAATTATATTTTATAGCTAGATCAGGTCATAGGGCATTAGGGCTCCTTTGGATTTTTACTCATTTGTCAAATTTTCATGATTGATTTAATTTGTCAATGTTAACTGATTATTGGCATAAGATAACAAAAATTTGGAGGTCTAATTAACTTTTTAGTAATTAATTAAACCCATTTGCTCGAAATTTATAACTTTCTCATAACCATTTCGATAAATTTAGAACTAGTTTGATTTTGGTTTTTATATGAAATTTTTATTCAAAATTCAACTATCTCGTCATATTGCATTTCAAACATTAAACAATTCAATTCAGGAACTAAAATATTAAATAGTCTTACTTTATTTTATAAAATTTAAATTTTAAATAGAAAAAACTTTTCAACCAAATAAAAACTAAAAAAAACTATTTTTTCATCCAAGAATCTCTTAAATAAAAACCTCAAGAACCAACATCAAATAATCTCATTGTTGAAACCATCCTAACCCTGAACACTTGTCTTTGAACTCTTCAACTCGACATTGAAACAAGTAATTTTATTTTATTTTTGCTAAAAAGAAGAGTAAAAGCCAAAACCGATTGTTGAACTTATTCTACATTTTGGTCGAAAGTTGAAGACTTTGACTCTAAATATATGGACAAAAATTGGCCAATTAATTCCTATAATTTATGTTGTAATATTTCTTCATGTTATTAATTAGTTATAAATGATAAAAAGAAAATGTAATTTACAAATCTAAGTAGTTAGTTATTTTTAAATAAAATATTTAAATTTCAAAATTATATTTTGTCCCCTCATATAAAATAAAAAGTAGGGGATATATAGCTGAAAACCCTAAATTGAACCTATATGCAATCACACCCCCTACATATGGGCCTTGTTTGATGTATGGGTTATTTGGATAAAGTCTGGGTTTTTTCCAAATAACCCTGGTGTGATGAAAAGGATAAAAAACCAGGTTTTTTAAATTTTATTCCTATTATACCCTTCCCTCTCTCCCTCTCTCCCTCTCTCCCTCTCTCCCTCTATATATATATATATATAATAAAATAATATTATATTAAATAAAATTTTAAATATAATAAAATAAATATTAAAAAACTATATATATATATATTAATATTAACTTTTATTAATATATAAATAATTTTTTTATAAATACTTATAAATAACTGTTATTATAATTCAAATATTACATAAAATAATATAATAAATTATAATTTTATTTATATTGTGTATTTATTTTTATTTAATATAATTAATATAATTTTTTACATAAAATTAATGTTATAAATATTTTTATTTAAATATATGTCACTTTATTTTCTAATATAATTATTTATTTACACTATTTAAAATTTAAATGGTATATTAAATAATATAGATTGTTATAATTTTATTTATATTTTAAATTTATTTATATTTAATATAATTTTTTAAAATAAAATAATTTATTAATTTAATTTATATAAAAATAAATTTTATAATGTAATAAAATAATATATATATATATATATATTTATAAATATAAAATAAAATATTTAAGTAAGGGTAATATGGGTATTTTAATTAATAAAAATGTTGATTTGATTGATGATGGGATTGTTGGGTTTTGGGATAAAACCTGGGTTTTATCCCAAAAACCCAAAGATCAAACGAGGCCATGGAGATACAAAATGTCAAATCCCTACGGTAACTAAATAAAAAATAAATTGAAAAAAACACGTAATTTATAATCAATAAATAGCCACCTAATGCCCTAATTTCCCGCTAGATTAGCGAAATCTACGTACTTTTTGAATTTTGAAACAGTCTCTCTCTCTCTTTACAAACATAAGATTGGGGATAATATTACTATTTAGTGGTGGTGGCCAGGAATTATATTTATTTTGTATTCTAGGGAAATCTGACACTTACCAAATTGCCTTATATATTTATCAAGATTTTAATTAGGGTCGATGATAATATTAATAATAATTACCAAAAATAACTGTTTTGTTTTGTAAAAGTAAATATTTATATTACCCATTATTATTATTTTTAACTTTTATATTTCAATACATTACAAATTAAACGTGAAGGTCAGAATCGGTTTCCTGTGGGATGGAATCATCTGTTTGCGGTCCCAGGTTCTTCGGGAACTTTATTACATTATCGGTAGCACAATTAAGGGCTTGTTTGCTTATTTGGATAAAAAATTAAATTATTTAGATCAAATATAGAAGCTCATACCCGAAAGGTAATTTTCATCCTTTAATATATTTAATAATGTAACAATATTAATTAATAGATTCTCAAACACCTCAATTAATTAATCTTTTAAGATAAATAGCACAATTTGTTAGAAAAATAAAAGAAGGTTAGCACAATAAATTATTGTCATAGACTCATAATTGTCTAAGTGTGGTTTATTTGGAATTTTTTTGAGTTTTATCGGGATTCATTTATTGATATCCGAGTTTTTGAGTAGTTATTAAAAAGTTTGGATTGATATGACTGATATTAGAGACCTACATATTTGAGTTTCCATCCCAATTAATTTTTGGTAAATTATTTGGTTGGAGAAAAATTGTCGAACTCTCAATAACTGTTGTTGTTCGATGCGTATCATTCGTAATGTTATTATTATGGCGATTTCTGAGATTTGATCAGGAAATTCAGTAGAGTCCGTTGGAGAATTTATCGTTCTTTTCGAAAATTTACAAGCTCAATAACTTAATTAGTACCGTTTTTTCTTATTTTTTAATTTTTTTCATGTCATATTTTGTTGTTTTGTCTAAACGATTTTTTGTTTTTATTTTTAATATATATGGATATTTTTTAAAAAATAAAAGTATTGTCATAATGTAATTTTTAATTTTTAATAAAAAAACCAATAATACCGTTAGTTCAAATTTTTATCATTGAGATTGAGCTACATAATATATACACGGTGAGTTTAATACTTACACGTCTTTTATTGCATTTAATTTGTAGACCCAAATACCTAACTAATACTTGCCACGTGATTTATTAATAATAATATCTTTCACTTCCCATAATTTATTAATGAAAAATAATTAACCAAGATTAATTAATAGCACCTTACTTTTAATAATAATAAAAATATTTAATTAGAATATAAATTCACTCTAAGCCCCCAAACTTTAGAAATCAGCATATATAAAATTATATATATTAGTATTTCTTATTTTAATAAATATTCAGCATAAGTACTAGTATTTATTATTAATGACATTATGAATGTGACAGTGAATTAATTGGATCTTTGAAATTTGAAAGTTACTGCTGGCAACCGAACATATATAATAGTCCCTACCTATTTATTGATTTGGATATTATTATCCAAACTTTTTCATTTTTATTTTGTCCCTTCAATTTTGAAACTCTTTGAAATTATCCAATTCCTGTAGGCAATGGTTCAAGTTAGGTGACTTTTAAATGTTTGGAGATTCTTAAAGTTGAGTGATTTATTAAACCCATTAACAAGAGGTGAAAAAAAGGAGAAACTTCAAGTAAATAAATAAAATTTAAAAAGTTTGAGGACTTGTAATAAAATTGATAAATATTTTAGGAGCTTATTTGTAAGTGTCCTCGATGTTGTTGTTATTTTTATTATTATGCAACACCCGTATGAATTCTGAAGCTTTCATAAATTGAGAATTCAATGGAATTGGTCAAAATAAAATTGAATGCCTCTAATATCTGGGCCATTGTCGGTAAAGTAAAACGATAACTTACTAATAGATTTCTAACACTTATGTGATATTTTTTTTGGTGATAGTATTTGTTGTATAGTTAAAGAGTACATTTCTCATTTAGTTATTAATGAAGTATAACTTGTTTTAAAATAAAAAATTGTATTTATTAAAAAGGATAGAAACAAGCTATAAATAATTTATAAACACCTCAAAAGTAGGATGAAGAAGATTTAAACAATTAATCATTTTTTAAAAATTTTAAAAATCTAAACGAAGATATTTCCAATAACAATCATTGTGATTTTCAGGATTACTTAAAGGATGGACCCATTAAGTAACAAAATAATAGGAAGATAAGGTAAAACAAATTGAAAAAAATAACTATATATGTGTACGGTTTCAAAAAAATCTCTTGACAATACAAATTGAATTTACCCACAAAATGATCAAAATGAAAATAACGAACTCAAATTGTTTAAGAGTATATATATGTATTTGACAATATCTCTTGACTGTTTGAGAGAAGATGAAGAACACATGATAACTAACACAATGGAAATGAATAGGTAAATAATTAACCACTATAGAAGGAGAGTGTTATTTGGACAAAACCAAATATGGTATGACTAAACATAACAAAACACAATACTAATCAAGATTTGGGTGGTAACAAAATAAATGAATCATCAAAGCATGAGAGGAAAGAAAATGTAAATTTAATGGGAAGAAAATTAAGGTGGTGTAAATAGAAAATAGTAGGGTCATATATATAAAAGGGTGAGGGGTAAATGATGGAGAAATATAAAGTAAGGAATATTAGAAGGTGTAAGAAAGGGTCTCCCTCACAGCTATAAGGGTTGTGTCCTATTATATATATAATGAAAGGGAAATACATGCATGCAGACACTAGAAGCCACCCATTATTGTGGTCCATCATGTTGTATACCTGCCCTTCCCTTTCAAGTGTTTCTGGATAACCCTCCCTATGCCCATCCCCATAATCATCATACAGAAAAAATTAGACAAATGCACATGTTCACTCTCTCTGTCTGTGTAAGAAAAGTTTTTGTTTTTTTATTTAAATAAATATTGTGGTTCTTATGCATTTCCACACTAAAATTATCTAGCTAGTTAGTCATATCATTCCATCAATCAATATCCAAGAATTAGTCTCGATAACTCTAGGTTCAAGTCCACTGGTCGCACTCCAAAGAATTTGGAGTAACCCAGTGTTCTTAACAAAAATTACTATGTAAACAAATAATTTCTCTAGTTAATCATATAAATCAATAAAATAAGAATATATATATAAATTTATAAGGAGTAATGAAATGAGAAATTACTAACATTAGTCACTAATACTAATAATGAATGTTCCCCACATGTAGAGTTAAGTGGATGTAGAAATAATGAAATGAACTAGTTAAAAATGAAGTTATTTTTAATATTGTTTACTAATTTGAGAGTTGCAGATCACAGACAGGGAGACAGAAGAACAAGTAATCATGTGTGTGTCGTCGTGATCATCATCTCATTTCCCGATCAGTGAATGGAGACAAGGAGTGGTGATTGATGATGTTCATCTTCTCAATGTCGACGACACAAGAAACTCAGTCAGTCAGTCAGTCACTCATTTATTACAGAAAACAAATATATTTTAGCTAGCATTCTCTCCTTTTATCATTTTTATTAATTAATTAATTAATAATAATATGTTAAAGATAATGTTAATTATTAATATTGGCAATGCTAATTAAGATAAAAGCTGCTGCTGCTGCTGCATCAAAAACTAACACAAAATAATGATTCCTTTCATCTTCTGATGAGTTCTGATCTTCACACTATATATTAATATCAGGCAGGCATCTGCAGCAGTAGCCCAAAAAAGAAGGCAGCTTTTCTTTCTCTTTCTATTTGAAATACCTTAAAACAACAACAGACTCTCTGTTTTTTGACAAATAAAATTAACCAATCTCATCTATAATATAACTCCAGTCATTTTCACTCTATTCCAACCCATTCCTTCACTTTCCTTTCTTTAGATTTTGTTAGAGATGGGCAGAGATTGGAAGTACTATTGGGGAGGAGGAGGAGCAGGAGGAAGGGGGACCGGAAAAACAATCAGATCAAACAATAACCACGATGTCGACTCCTCCGCCGCCGCCCCCGCCGCCACAAGTGGCTGCTGTATAACTGCCGTCTTTCAACTCTTCGATTTTCAGTCTTCTTTGTGCCACCAACTTCCCTCTTTCCAGCTTCCTCAACAACCATCCACCATTATCAAAGGTGTGCGCGCATTACTTCTTCTTCTTCTTCTCTTTCTTAAACCTAGCTAGCTTACAGAATCACTAGAATTGTTTTTACAATGTAGGAGCGGAGGCACCCAGAAACAGCTTGGAGATAGAACCGCCCATGGAAGCCTTTTCATCCGCCATGAAACATGCACAAGCCTTAAATATTCCTGTAATTAAGATTCCAACACTAACATATATATATATATATATATATATATATATATATATATATATATATATATATGTATGTATGTACTTTTGTCTCCATTTTAATAATCTTTGATAATAACCCAGGTGGGTATTCAAATTAAAACTGGATCGTCTTCAAGAACAGAAGACTTATTATCAGAATGCAGTAGCAGCTCCCCTGGACTCAAAACCCCAAATCTTGTAGCTAGACTTATGGGTCTTGATCTTCTACCTGATCAAACCATCCCTCTTTCTTCTTCTTCTTCTTCTTCCATTAAGTCCCGCAATTATCATCTTCACCGAGATTCAAAACCCCGAACGAACAATAACTTCGTTTTAGACATAGATTTGATGGGTTCGCGGTCATTACCGGAGACACCGAGAATATCATCGGAGAGAAGGTCGAACCTAGACTATCATCGGCTTTCGCTTCAAATCAACAGAGAGAATACAGTCAGTGGCCAATTTGAGCTGTCAAGAAACAGTACAGGAAGGAGAGATGTTAAAGTGTTAGACGAGGAGAACAGAAGCCCTGGATTCTACGCCAGACAGATTGTTAAAAAGGTCAAGGACAATATTAGCAGGAAAGTTGGTTCAGACATAACCAATACCGTTATGAACAAAACACAGTCTGAATCTGATCACCAGAAACAAAGAATCAACGATGACGACGATCAAATCGTCTTTTCCAAATCCAATAAACAGGGGACAAGAACCGATGAACCCGCATCTTCTTGTTCCCCGAGGCTCCGGTTCTTGGATCTCAAAAACAGAGGATTAAGCAGCCCAGGGAGGGTCGATAATCCTAAACCGAGTCCTCAGTTTAGGATTAAGAAGGAGATAAGACGCGATCAAGTTCTTTGTATCAACAGTCCTAATAAACAATCCTCTAATACAATCAAGAACAAGAAGGAGGAAACCTTCTTCCAGTCGAAAGCAAGAAGGAAGAAAGAGAAAGGTCCCGTTTTCAAGAAATCCAAGAAAACTCCATTATCGAGCGAGCTTCTGAGTAACAGCAATGTCCCAAACGTCTTTTACGTCAAGAAAAACCCACCAGCGTCGTCTCCGTTAACAAAGTTCACTGATCAAAAGCAGGTAATGTTCTTTCTCCTTAATTCTTTTTTTACATCAATTTTTAGTCATTGAAAAAATCTATTTACAGAAATATGACGATAACCACTCGTCGGAGAGGAGAACCGAAGCCAAAACGTCGACGGTTTTGAAGACCGTCACCGTGGCTAAACGATCCACGGAGGGGATCAACGTGACACCATTATATGACTCGGTAGACAAAACCGTCTTTAACCGGCTTGAGCCGGAGCTCATGTCTTATGAATCTTCTCTCAGCTTATTCGATGGAAATGCTTCTGTACCAAACATGAGCCTCCGCTGCAACCGGTTACTGATATTCGATTTGGTCAACGAGTTTCTAGAAATGGAGTTTTCGAGAAAGGAGTTGGGCTTAGGCAACAGAATGCTCAAGGGACCGGATTTGGTTCGGACAGTCTGCCACAAGATTCAGAATTTACCGGCGTCGGATTGCAGAGTGCTGGAAGACATCGACGGGATAATAGAAAATGATTTACGGGGAATTGGGAAAAAGTTGGTGATGATCGGAGAAGATGAAAAGGAAGCGATTATGGAGAAAATTGAACGGGAACTCATGGATAAGCTGGTAGAGGAAACGACGTCGTTATTGTATCATGGGTAGTAAGTAGACTAGAGATTGACAAAATAACCCGGTATATTTTTATGAACCGGCCCGATGGTTCTTATAAAATGTCCACCTTTTATGAATTTGAGTAAAACTGAATTCGGAATGAGATGCACCATATTATTAAAGAGCAAGCAGGAATTTGAAGTCATAAATGGTATAAAAAATATAAATTGAACTTGAAAAATGAAATTGTTCTCTCTTAATATGATTATAACACCATTCATGACATCAAATTTTCATTCTTTATCCTTACTCTATCATCAAAATCAATAAGAGGAATCGAGTAACTTTTCAATTAAAAACCAGGAATTCAGGATCCAGCCCTCCCACCGGCCTATAAACAATTGACTATGAGCAAGAGCAATCGTAAAATCTGAATAAAAAGTCATGAAATGGACTAAACACCAATTTTGGCCTAATCAACATTTTAAGTCTTCTCTTAGCACAGATTAACTCTATCTATATTTCTACTAATCAAATCCAGCTCCGGTCCAGCCTGTTCCAGCCGGAGGCCTACTACCCTTAATACCTCCAATCCCTCTCCCTCTTCCTTGCATCACAGGCTTCTTTTTCATTTTTCCTTCACTTTCCATAGGAGGAGACTCTTGGTTTTGGCCATTAATGATTGCAGCATTTCCACTATTACCTTGGTTGTCTTTCTCTGGACCCCCACCACCAGATGGTGATGATGATGACATGGAAGAAGCATGCTGAGCTTGGCTATTCTGCTGAGACCCAGTTGAATTCGTATCCTGTCAAGTGTTAAACCATCTTCAGCTTTCTCAAGCAAGAAACTCTCTCTTACATTCCAAAATGGTGCATATAAATGACATGACATGACATGTTCCAGACATCAATCATAGTATGAATAATTCTGACTCAAGTTAAAAGTTATATTCAAGAAACCCTTCCATCGTGGATAGGAGAATGATATAGCATAATACGTCAGCAAGCTCAACATTTTAAACATAATGTGGAAAGATTAGGGATTTCAGAATTTTAGATTAGAAGATTTTTTTTGTTTTTATTTATCTTAGTTATATGTTTTAGAAAATAGGTTAATCATGATTACATGTAATCAAACTATTCATATGTTTTTTGTTCAGTTTCTTCACATAGCAAGATCAAGAAGAAGGTCTTGAATTTCTTCTGACAAAATAAGCATGTGATTTAAGAGACTTGAGGATGGGGTGTGAAATGACTTACATGAGTGACAGAGGTGGATGATCGGCTTGGGTTCAGAGCTCCTAGACGCCTTTTCAACTCCTCCAGTCTACCATACTGAGCATTGTTACTTTCTTGAACCTGCAAAAGGCAATGCATCAAACAAGTGACAGCAAGTAAGAAAGGAAGGAGGAATAATGATAAATATTTTGGAAATTCAAGTTTCTCTAGCAATAAGATATCCACCAGATTATTCAAGTCTTCGCATAATTTTTGTTTCAATGCTTCCTCATCCTTTACAGCCTGTGATGCTGTTTCCCATGCCTGATATAACCAACAAGCACAAGTTGAAAGAATGGAGAGAATTACTAAACTAGAGACTTTCTTCTTGAAAGAATCTGTCACTAGAAACCAAAGAAACAAGTGAGATACCATACACCTTTTTTGTTTGTTGCTCATTAAGCTTTGCAAGCCTGAGTCGTTCAGTAGACGCTTCTATCTTTTTTCTCATGTGTTCGAGAGCTTAAAACATATCAAAAATAAATTAGCATATCAGTACAAATGATTTTTAAACCAATAACAGAGAGACAAAGGAAAGACAGCATTCAAATTTCAACCTGCCTTCTTAGGTCCTGCAGTGAGCTTCATTTCTAGTGTAAGATTGGTGAGCTCCTTTTCAACATCACGAATTTTTGAATAATTTTCCTCAATGTATCTGGAAATGAGAAATTATAGCACAACATTGAGAGAGGCACATATGAAAACCAATCTTATGATAAGTAGGAAGAACAAAAATGAATGATTCATGAACGAATCTTAGAAGTCATATACACAACTTGGCATCCATGAATTTGACCAATCAGGAAGCACAACATAATGAATGATTCATCCATTTTCAACAGAGATTCCTTTACAAGAAAATTTCTTACATGTCGATTGATCCCATTAGCAAATATAGAACCCAATAAACTAAAAGAAACACAATTCTTCGATCTCATGTTTCTCATCACATAACATAAGAACATTTATAGCAATACATCTCTCTTATTGACCACTAGAGTAGTATAGAATTGACAGTGAAAAGAAGACAACACCAAATTAAGTTGCACAGTTGTTGTTAAATCAATCCTCCAAATGTTATTGGTCATGGTTATCAGAAGAGCAATTGAAGCGAGTTTTAACTTGAATAAGTGAAGCAGATTTGGATCAGAAATGAATGAAACGAAAAGCTGATTTCCAGAAAGACCTTAATTTCACAATGTTTTGAAACGGATCTTGGCAAAATTGAAGTAGAGTAGCGAACTTACTTCCTTAGTTGAAGCTGCTCTTGCTCGATTAACTGAGGAAACATAAACAAAACAAAACAAAACAGTTGAGGATTGAAGGACAGCGATGAAAATAAGAAAGTGAGAGAGAAACCTTTTCGGTATAGGCGATGACAGGAGAATCCCGAGCGAGGCCATCCGGGCCGATCTCAGGAACTAAGGAATGATTGGTGTAATTGGTCCTGTTGTCGGAGGAGTTAGCGGCCATGCTCGTTGGCACTTGCACGGGAGGTGCTTCGTTTTTCCGATCTGGCTCGCGACGGCAATCGGATTAGTATTAGTGTAGACGAGGGCCGTTTTTTATGGTTAAAGCAAATTTGGATTTCTGATCAAGTTGAATGCGATTTTGTTAGGAGCAGCGTCAAAACGCGTCGCGCACGTCCGAAGTTTTGCGCATTGGATCCAGCATTTCTCGTTTTCTTCTCATACCATTTCGGTATTCTTCCACTTCCTTTATTTATTTTTTAAATTTAATCAAACTTCCTTTATTTATTTTTTGAATTTAATCAAGTTTCATTTTATATAATGATTTTCCATTAGATACCAATATTGCAAACACTTTAACAATTTTTAAGTTAATATTTATCATCCAATTTCAATAAAATTTAAATTATTATTTTCAAATTTTTTTATAAGTTCAATCCCTTTTTATGTTAAGGGTAATCCAAGGATTTAAAAATTTCTAATTTTTTTTTCAAAAGAAACAAACATTTTTTAACTAATTAATTTCTTTTAAATGGTTAATGTATATTAAAAATGATGAGAATTGTTTAAACAAATGACAAAATATTACCTTACAAAATAAAAATTAAATAAAATAAAGATATACAAAATATTTTAGTGAAGTTGTAGATTCTCGAGAATATACGAATAAAAAAAATTCATTTCAGAAATACAAAATTTATCTCGAATGAATAAAAAAATACATTTCAGAAACACAAAATTTATCTGGAATGACTTAAATCTGCTTCTTACCTGTCTTCCAAATAACTTCCGGTAAACTTTTTCACTCCTTGGGGGGAATATTTTCTCTCTATCTGTGGATGAAAATAAAGTTTTTTTTCACTTGTTTTGTTTAACCTGAGTGAAGATATATGGTTACTCCCTATAAGCATCATTGCCATCATTTAAGTCAAAAAAGTTATTGTTTTGTATATATTATGAACTGATATATTTTTATCACTATAATTGTAAAACAAGAAGGATGTAACTAAATGATAGAATGATCATTTTACATGCAATTGAGTTATAAGATCAAAATTGAAAATTTTCAATTTTGTTAACAAAATTTAAAAATAGGAGAAAGAAATCTTAAGTAACACAATAGTCTTTTGTACGATTATATAGACAAAACATTTCGAGATTTTCAGTATTGTCATCATATTCTTTTCTAAAACAAAACATTATATAGACAAGACAACAACCATTGGGTTCAAACGTTTCAAGATTTTCTATAATCGTTGTTGCTATCATCGTCACAATTAACTATTGTCTTCAATATCTCATAATGGAGTGATGATAAGGAGAGGACGTTGGGGGCAGTGACTCCCCTACCTAGTGTCCACGTTGATAAAATATGACTGAAAAAAAAATCATTTCTCTTTACAAAACAGTGAGCCTCTTTATTTTCATCTCCCCTTCCCACCAAACCCTAGCCTCCTTGACTCTTTTCATTTCCGCATTCTCTCCTTCCTTTTCAGCCTTCTCTCTATCCCAGCATGAGCCTCACATTCGATTACGACGATGACTTATCAATGTCCTCCAGAAGCACACGTCGTCTCAATAACCACTATCTAGATAGCAGGTGAAACTTCTCTCTTCCTCGCCTTTGCACACCAATCAGTCGTCGTGCTTCTCAATCTCGGACATGAAGAAGAAAAAGATTTTCATCAACCCGTCGAAAATGTGCGACGACAAAGAAAGACAATATAAGTAACTCAATTATGATATTTTCAATTTCAATATCATTCTCCTTACCCTTATTTAGATCTCCATCATCAAAAACAACTAAAATCTCTTCAAATACAACTTCAGTTTTAAAAAATTAATATATATAGAGAGAGGAATGATAGGGATCACGACTTGGGGAAGCGACTCGTACAGCGAAAGTGATCTCGCTGTTATACGAAAGTGACCTCGTTGTTATACAAATTAAAGAAACCTCGTCCCTTTTGTATAACAACGAGGTCTCTTTTGTATAATAGCGAAGTCACTTTCGTATAACAGCGATGTCACTTTCGCTGTACGAGTCGCTCCCCAAAGTCAAAGTCGTGCTCCAAATCATTTTTCATATATATATATATATATATATATATATATATATATATATATATATATATATATATATAACAATTTAATTTATTATAACACTTATATATTTTAATAAAAATAGGTACATGTGCTATTTTTTTTTTTATACTTGAAAATATGATAACATTTCTCAGTTTCAAAGTTTAAAATATATTTTTTTTATATATGTATACGTTAAATTAAGGATAATTTCAGTTTATTTAGTTTAGTAAATATTGCATATCTTAGCAATGAGAATAGTTTCTTATTAAAATATTAAAAATGTGTTGTAAAATAAAAATAATACACAAGAATTCCAGTTGTTCAAAAGTGGTGTTTCGCCCTGCATTGATCAATCATTTTTTTTGTGAAATCAATTGTTGAGATTTTTAAGAATAAATGTGCATAATTATTATTTTAAAAATTGTTTATACAATATAAATGATAATCATTTAAATAAATGTTTATAAATTAACATTTAAAATTTTATCAATCTCAATATAAAAGAAAATTGGATAACTTGATGTTAAAATAAAATTCTAAACTGTTGTTAATATATATATTTTGTAAAATTAAATAAACTCCTGAGTTTGTAAATCAATTCAATCTAAACAAATATGATGAAGAATCCCGTGACTAATAAGTTACAAATGAAAAGTAAATGCAACAAAAAAAAACACCAGTTTGATGGTGATAGATGATTCACATCGTTTCACTTGTATGACAAATAAAATAATATAATCAATGAAATTTGTAAGTCAAAAAAGAGTACATAAAACAAAAAAAAATAAAAAAAAAATAAAAAAAAGTTAAAGAACCGGTTTTTATTGGGTATGAATTTAAAAAAAACCTAATACAAATTAAACATCATTTTACTTTGTTTTTATTAATTACATCACTAAATTTATTATTTCAAATACTAAAATATTATTTATTTTAAATTATTATTATTTATTTTATTTATATATATCAATATTTTTTAAATATTTTCACTAAAAATAATTATTACTTTCTCAAAATCATCATTCATTATTTATTTTTTCTCTCTTGTTTTTTTTTTTAAAACGCACTACCATACAAGGCCTAACCAGATATGAGCTGAAAAACAAAACCGTAAACAAATTTTGAAAGCAATAATAACTAAAAGAAGGAAAACATTAAAATATAATAAAATTACTGTGGGCTCAAAAACAACACCTTCATGGCTTCAGAACATATTATATATAACGGACCCGACCCGAACATATTAAAATATATATAATAAAACATTAAAATATAATGAAAAATGATTAACCTTCATGGCTTCAGAATATTATTAAAATGTTTAGATATTACAATAATATTATCATATTATTATATTAATTTTTTTAAATGTATAATTTAATATTTATAAATTATATATAATATGTATGAACTATATTAAATTATACATATAAAAAAATTAATATAATAATATGATAATATTATTGTAATATCTAAACATTTTAATAATATTATAATAATATTGATAAGATACTTTATTATATTATATATTTTAAGATTAAAAAAATGATTAACATTTAAATGTATTTTATTATTTAAAAAAAATCCAATAATGAAAAGAGTTAAGTCGGGGTGAATCACGTGAAACGTAACAGAAAGAGTAAAAAAGAAGAAAAGTTGGGGTATGTAAATAGCGGGTAAGAAAAAAGAAAAAAACAAATCTAGAAAAAAAGGAGAGGGAGAGAATGACGTGAAGCCGATAAGCAAGACCACGTGTCATCCATAGGTTCCTTAACGGCTCAGTCAAAACCCGACGAATATTACCACTCCCTTCTCACTATACTAGACTAGATCTTCACTTTTATCTCTCTCTATAAGCTCTGAACTCTGGAGTAACCAACCAGCAATCCATCCATGGCGTTCTCGGCGAAGTTGGATACCGCTTTTCTATTATCGGCTAACCTTTCATCGTCTTCCAGAGAACCTACTCTTCCGATCAGATCCTTTTCTCTCTTCACTCATGCACCTCCTTTTCCCAATCTATCATCCAGGAACTTCACTCGCAATGCCACTTCGCCAACCGTCAAAGCATCTTCGTCTCCTTCGACTCCTTCATCTTCATCGTCTTCCACCACAGTAGCAGAGTCTCAGGGCATCAAGGTTGGCTTTCTAACGCGCTCTGCACACGATTTTCTTAATTTATATACCTTACGTATATCTATTTTATCTGCATGTATGATGATTAGGTCGTTTCAGTTCCAACGAAACCGATTGACGGCCAAAAAACTGGAACTAGCGGCCTTAGAAAGAAGGTTAGTCTTTTGTGCTTTATATTAATGCTAGCAGTTTTTTATTTTTTTTATTTTTTTATTCAGAAGGAGTGTATTTATTAGTATCTGTTGATAGGTGAAAGTGTTTATCCAAGAAAATTATCTCGGAAACTGGATTCAGGTATGGAACTGGATGGATACCTTTCTTTCGTTTCTAGCTAAATGCAGTTGTAACTGATCTTCATTTTGAAAGGCGCTATTCAATTCGTTACCACCTGAGGATTACAAGAATGGGCTGTTAGTATTAGGAGGGGACGGTAGATATTTTAACAAAGAAGCTGCTCAAGTAAGCTTTATTTTGTCAACAGATTGTGATTTTTCATTTAGATTGTTTGTTTACATGGATTTGGTTTCTTTGTGGGGAATTTGTAGACAATAATCAAGATTTCAGCTGGGAATGGTGTTGGCAAAGTATTGGTTGGGAAGTGAGTTTTTCCCCTAATTTGACGTATGTTCTAGTATCTAAAACTGCATATGTAAGATAAAATAAAACTTTGGTTTCCATCTCGGTGCTTTGATACTGGCGAGTTCAAACAGCCATCCCACCCTTTAATATTTCCATGAGTAAGAATGACTAATGTAGGTGATATTGACATATGTGAGAGTTAATTCAAAAATTGAGATTCAACAAATCCAAAATGGGCTCATTGTGCTTGAAGTTTAGTCAATGTAGTTACTAGACAAACATCTACATCCACATCCACAACAACGTGCAAGAGAGTTGAGTTTCTTGTTAATTGTCTATTTTTGCATTCAGCTAATACTGTTGTGGGACTCACATTTTGTATTACTGTTTTTTCTCTGTGAATTTTCTTGTGGTTTGGTATATGAAACTCAGTTTTGCAGGGATGGTATATTGTCGACACCAGCTGTTTCTGCTGTAATAAGAAAGAGAAAGGTGCAATTCTGTTTCAGCCTTCTTCTTTTTCTCTGTCTTCGGCTTTAGATGTGTTGTTGGACTTGTTTTTTTCCTGAATGTTTAGTATACATATCCAATTTGAATTTGCAGGCTAATGGTGGATTTATAATGAGTGCCAGCCATAATCCGGGTGGCCCAGAATATGATTGGGGTATCAAGGTGAATTCCTGAATTCTTTCGCTTAACATGATAAAACTTGAGAATATTGAAATTGAAGATCAGAAATATCCTTTGAACACGCGAATTGTCATTTTAGATGTCTTCACTAATTTTCTAAAAAATACTGAGTGGATATACATAGGATTTATTATTTAGTGCTCTTCAAAATTCTGCTCTGATGGTAATTGCTTGAATTTTGTGAAGTAAACAAATGAAATAAGATTTCTGTATATTGTGGTCTATTTTAATTTCATAGATTGATTCAAACACCATTGATTTTATCTTGTGATATGACACAGTGTTAATATTTTGTAATTGATTTTCAGTTCAATTACAGCAGTGGACAACCAGCTCCTGAATCGATTACTGACAAGATATATGGGAACACACTTTCTGTAAGTTTATTCCAATTATCCTATATTGAAGTTCATTGTTAAGAATCTCAAAGTGGGTAAAAATCTTTGATACGTTTCACATGTCATCCATAGTCTCTGATTCTTATTACATGACCAATTATTTCACTACATGAGACAGCATGAATTAAACAAGAATTCATATCAAAAGATTTTCAAGATTTCTATACAGAATGCTCCCACATACTTGGGTAGGACACTTCTCACCTTGAACCAAATTAGGCGTCTGACAGTTGTGCTTCTTCGAAGTTACATCAGTTCCTTGTGATCCAATGAATCAAAGAATGATTAAGAATATTGTTGCCCGGATCTTCCTCATGATTGCTGCCCAAACTTCCTTATAATTGCTGCCCTGGTCTTCCTCTCCTTACCCCATAACTGATCGTGCCACCCAACTCACATAGAAGTGGCATAAGGACCCAGAAGGATCTAAGTGACTTTAAAATTTTCAAGGATCAACTCCCAAACTTTTTGAACCACCTGGCACCGTTTGAACATGTGGAGAAAACTTTCCTTGTTTAATTTGCATTGTGAACATAGACTTGCCAATGACATCCCTTTGTATTTAAGTTTGATCTCCACATTAAACGCACCCTCGAAAACCACCAACAAAAGAAATAAGCCTTAGTTGTGGTAAACCGGTTCCATATCATCCTCCACCGGATGTCGTCCCTTACCCTCAGTTGATTTGATTAAAGCATTGATTGACATCATTTCCAAACCTTTCCTCCACACTATTCATCATTCCCATCTCCACATTTTACTTTGGCTAAAATTTCCATCAATTGATAGTAACATAATTGTCTTCCATAGGCCATCTCTCACCGTCCATCCTCCTGATAGTAACATACCACCTTTGCATGCTGATCCGCCGCTGCCTATAAAAGGCCGGGAACCTTTCCACCAAGACAAAGTTTCCTCTCCTCTCCATCTGTCTTTCTAAAAGAGTGCACGGTTGATATTTCCTATTGCAACTCTCGAGCTGATAAAAGCTTCATCCCAAAACTGAGCTGAATAGTTAACAAACTGCACCTGAGAGACCTAAAGACCGACTGTGATGTCCATTGACTAACATCAAAGGCAAATTTCGACACAATCACCCTTTTCCACAGAGAATCTCCATATACACTCACATATTAGAAAATATCTAACCTATAAAAGCATGAGATAGATTCTACAACTGTATGTGCTTTCCTGTTATGGCTTGCATCTAGGGCACTTGGTTCATGCACATCTCTCTTCAAGAGTCTAGTTTATGTTTTGCTAAAAGAGTTTGGTGAATTTCTGTGAAAGACAGACACCTCAAGGAAAATTTACTTATGCTGGATTTTTACTAGACACCACAAATTTATAAAGCATATGAAACACATGTTGCCCCATTTGGAAACACATGGATACAAAAATTATGGATCAAGAAACTATCTAACTGAGATTATGTTTGTAAACTAAACATAGTGACAGACAAATTCAAAAAAATTATCATTTGGATCTGGATACAGTAACATAAATTATTAGTGCTTCCAAATTGGGCTCCATGTCATTTATTTATTCATGAATACTGGCCTTATGTTTACTCCATATGATACAAGTAGATATTCTTCTTTCAATCATTAACATAGGTTGCATTGCTCTATTTTGACAATTAATCGTGCTTTCATCCTTCCTTCCACTCATGTTTTTAGTTTACTGGCATTGACTTCTAGCTATAGGTGCACCCATTTTCTCTTTAGTTCTAACTGCTACTTAAAAAATGCAAACTCTATAACCTCTTTAAATGCTCTACTACAAACTATTGTTTCTAAACTCAACATGACATAAGGTCTTTCTAGATATCTGAAATTAGGATGGCAGATATCCCAGATGTTGATCTCTCTCGCCTTGGAGTTACCAAGTTTGGGAACTTCACAGTTGAAGTCGTTGACCCAGTTTCTGACTATCTAGAGCTAATGGAGGTAAATGAAAATGATTTGATTTACGGTCTTCTAGTAGTTACTATGACAACACTATTTGAAGGATATTATATTCTTTGCAGGATGTATTCGATTTCTCACTTATCAAAAATCTTCTTTCAAGATCAGATTTTGGGTATGTCTGATGTCCTTTTGATTTGGCTGCTGTGGCCAACATTATTTCTTAAATTAAACCAGGGTTTTCTTTTTTCATCCAAGATTAGATAGTTGAAATGGAGTTTTTGCACAAAAAGAATATGGAGTCTGTAAACATAATTTGTAAAACATAACTAGGGTACAAGAACATAATATATATGGACCCCTAAACACCCTGTTTCAATAATGACCATTTTTGTTCTATGTTTGGATTACACCATCGCAAACGTCAAGATTATATTTCATAACTATTTACTAAATTCAAATTAAAACTGATTTATACAGTAACATTTACCAAATAGGCTTCTAACAATGAACACAGTTGAATCAAATAAAATTGTGAATGAGACTAATAGAAAAAGATATCTAAGAAGTTCAAATCCAACCAAGAAAAATATGTTCCTTCTCTCAAAAAGTTGAATTCTTGAAATGCTTCAGCTCAAGTCAAAAAGGAAGGGAACTAAGGTGGCCCTTTTAAAGGATATAGATTGATTTTGATATCCATTATTATAATATAAATAATCACTTAAAATATATTGTCAGACTATCCAAAATGTCTTTATAAATGAGGAATATCACACTGTTCTTCAAATAACTGATAAATTAGACGTCTGGTTGAGTGTTTAAATATGATCACAGGACTAGCATTGAAATGGTAAAATCTTGCAACTTGCTCTCTAGAACTGAAAATTTTGGTTCTCTTGCTTTCTGCATTTAAAAATACCAAATTTGGCATGTCACGCCTGACAACATTTGATAGTGAGATATGTTGGATTTATTATAGTTGGATAAAAAATTGAGTTCATTCTAAATAAATATAAAAAAGCACTATGTTTGTTATTTTCTTTGAAAATATAAGGCTTTAAAAGGCACATGATTGTGAACTGCATTGTATTTCGATTGCCACAGATTTGCATTTGATGCCATGCATGCAGTTACTGGTGCTTATGCAAAACCTATCTTTGTGGACAAGCTAGGAGCTCGCCCGGTATGTTTATCAATGTCGTTGTACAAAATAATTGTATCAGTTCAATAAAATCAGCTCACAAATTTATTATTTTGTAGGATTCAATTACAAATGGAGTGCCTCTTGAAGATTTTGGGCATGGTCATCCAGATCCGAATCTTACGTAAGAAACTCGTGCTTCTGGATCATATGGCCTTATGTTAGACCAAAACTGAAGTTTGCTTTCCCCCCCCTCCATTTTCATGATAGATATGCTGAAGAATTGGTCAACATCATGTATGACAAAAATGGACCTGATTTTGGTGCTGCAAGTGATGGTATGTTACCCAACAGAAGTCTAAATCCCCAAATTCTCAGTTATAAATATATTATCTCCATTTTCAAACAGGTGACGGTGATAGAAACATGGTCCTTGGTCGAGAATTTTTTGTAACCCCATCAGATTCCGTTGCAATTATTGCAGCTAATGCTCAAGACGCCATTCCATACTTTCGAGCTGGCCCAAAGGTGGTAAACTTGTAGTTCATCTTTTGTATTCCTATTCTACTGGACTTAAAGATGAAGGAGTACTTGTCCTGCCTCTTTCACAGGGTTTAGCTCGTTCAATGCCAACAAGTGGTGCTCTAGATTGCGTTGCCCAGAAGCTAAATCTTCCTTTCTTTGAGGTTAATCACTTCATTAACTAATGTGTGGATGTTTTTGAGACAAATTTAACTGATTGTGAAATGTCTCTATGTTTATTCGGGTCTTTGGTCATGAGGAGTATGTTGGTTACGACTTACGAGTTGCCTTGTGTTATCAGGTTCCAACGGGATGGAAGTTCTTTGGGAATCTAATGGACTCTGGAAAACTATCAATATGTGGGGAAGAGAGTTTTGGAACTGGTTCAGATCACATTCGTGAGAAAGATGGCATATGGTATGTATTTTATGTTCACACTTCATGTATCAGTTTGAATGTTGGAAGGCCATAAATTTATTGAGACACTCTAGTTTGACGAGATATTCAAATCAGGACCTCAAAAGTTCATTTGGTTCAAAATGGGACTCAAAATTTATAAGGTGTTCAAATCAAGTAATTATTAATAGAGAAATATTAAACTCTATATTTTTCTGCTGAAAATCCAAATAAGACTTCGGGTCCTCTAAAGAATTCTTATGTTCAATAATTTGAGGCTCAGTAAATAATAATAATTCCATAGTAACAACAACAATAGTATTAGACGGGTTCGATTCCATCCGGAAGCGCATTGAGTTGAAGTGGGGGTATGGCTGTGGGGTGTCATGTTAGTTTTCCTTCGTTAGAAAAAAATAGTATTAGAAAAAAAAGAGAAGGGAATTTGAACTGGAAGGGACTACATTGACCTGAAATGAATCCAACTTACATTGTATAGTGTCTGTCTTATGCCTTTTTTGTTTCTCTTTTCCTGTTAAAATGTTTGTTCCCTGTGTTCATAAACGTTTCATATATACAAAGTTGACTCATTATTCATAAAAAATAAAAGTAAATATTAGTAAAAGGAATACTAATATTAACATCATTAGTAGTGACTGTGCAACTTGGTAGTATTTAAATACCAGTATATATGTTAAACCTAAAAATGCTCATTCATTATTTGAAAAAGTATATCCAAAATAATAACAACTACAACATTAACTACAATGGCAATAACCATAGCAACAACATTTAAAACAAAAATAGTTGAAATAACAAAATCGATTGTTTTGAATCATTTAGAAATTTGAGTTTTCTTTGAGGAAAACAAATTTTAGTTCTGGATTTAGGTAGACAAAAGATTTTAAATTGTAGACTAATTTATTTAAATACCAGTATATATGTTAAACCTAAAAATGCTCATTCATTATTTGAAAAAGTATATCCAAAATAATAACAACTACAACATTAACTACAATGGCAATAACCATAGCAACAACATTTAAAACAAAAATAGTTGAAATAACAAAATCGATTGTTTTGAATCATTTAGAAATTTGAGTTTTCTTTGAGGAAAACAAATTTTAGTTCTGGATTTAGG
This sequence comes from Impatiens glandulifera, assembly GCF_907164915.1. Taxonomy (NCBI): domain Eukaryota; kingdom Viridiplantae; phylum Streptophyta; class Magnoliopsida; order Ericales; family Balsaminaceae; genus Impatiens; species Impatiens glandulifera. The sequence goes on from NC_061863.1 coordinate 63,641,698, forward strand.
TAGACAAAAGATTTTAAATTGTAGACTAATTTATTACCACCAGCCAGTTTGGGTATTTAATACTGTTAAAAATCACTATTAAACTCTAATATAATTTATCATGCAATTAAACTTTTGGTCCTAATTTAATATATCATAAACTTTAGGTTTTAATATGGCATACCGTTCATGATTGTAATATGCAGAACTGTAAAGGAAATGTTGGACATAGTTTGACAATTTGTTGTTGAGATATGTGCTAAAAAATATTTGAAGTAACATAAAGCTAATAGATCATTTGAATGTGTGCAATTGGAAGGGCTGTTTTGGCTTGGCTTTCAATACTCGCACACCGAAATAAGGATACGAAACCAGGCGAGAAACTTGTATCTGTTTCTGATGTGGTCAAGGAGCACTGGGCTACTTATGGGAGAAATTTCTTTTCTAGATATGACTATGAAGTGAGTATGTTAATTATTCTCATTTCTTACATTATAGGAGATGGTATCTTTCGGGTTCCCACAAGCACCTGTTTGAATGATTACTTCCAGACTTGTAATCATATCTTTCAATGTATTCATAACCAGGAATGCGAATCTGAAGGAGCCAACAAAATGGTAGAGTATCTCAGGGATTTGGCCTCAAAAAGCAAGTCTGGTGACAAGTATGGTATGTTTGATTATTAGTTTTCCCTTCTTTCTACTGAGACATTACTTGATACATGATAATAATAGTAGCTAAATAAGTAAAATTTGCAGGAAGCTACGCCCTTCAATTTGCTGATGACTTTGAATATACTGACCCAGTAAGTTAATAGAACTTCCTTAGCTGGTTGCAAATTCCAAGTGTTTTTTTGTTATCATGGTTTTAGAATCTGGATCCCTTTTTAACTTAATGTATATGCATTTCACCAGGTGGATGGAAGTGTGGCTTCAAAGCAGGGTGTCCGATTTGTTTTCAGTGATGGATCAAGAATCATATTTCGTTTGTCAGTAAGTGAAAATTGAGATTTTGTTTTGTTATTATCCGCTCTCACGAGGATCCAAATAACCCTTTAACTCATCATCAATCATTTCATCATTCAAATCATCAATCAAAATACCAAATTACTCTTACTTTATTTTTTAAATATTAGATACAAAGGATATTTTAGTCATTTAGCCCAAATAATCCACATTTTCATCAAACAATGATTCTTTCCCGAAAAAATAGGGTTACTTAAAAATACCCTACATCGAACAAGCTCTAAGTTTATACTCTGCCTTATTGCAGGATTATTACAACTTAATTATATATCTTATTTTCTCCATTCTACATGTCTTACAGGGAACTGGTTCAGCTGGTGCAACTGTTAGAATCTATATTGAACAATTTGAGCCAGATGCTTCTAAGCATGATATAGATGCCCAAATTGCATTAAAACCATTGATAGGTTAGTCAAGTGATTTATTTCAGTATAACTCTCTTTTTTCAGTATATATATATATATATTGATATTTGATTATTTCTTTCACCTCTAGATTTGGCGCTGTCTGTGTCTAAGCTGAAAGAATTTACTGGAAGGGAGAAGCCAACCGTCATCACATAGACCAGATTAACATATGCTATCTTATCCTCTTGCCTGAGTCACTTCAGCTGAATAATGCATTGTAGGTTGGATGCTCTACTTTTTCATTCATATGTTTGATTTCTACGACATATTCTTTTTGCCGAGTTCCAGTTGCAAACTGTGCTACTTAGCTCAAAGGAAATAAGGCATATCATGTAAATTATGTGTAATGCTGTTTTATTTTTTTATTTAAACAATATATTATAGTTTAGAGGTTAGAATACTTTGTTGTGGCTCTCCAATGCGGTTAAGTATGTTCCTAAACACATAAATCAAGACATAGTAACTTCCTCTATGATATCCATTCATTTGAAATTTGAGAAACAGTTACTGTGAATAATGGTTTATATTAAGAGTTTTAATTTGAATTTGAGAAACTTTGGAAGGTGTTTCCAGATAAGATCAATTATGAGTTAAATGCTTTGCGTTTGTGCATTTGTGAATTGAAGTTAGCATTAAAAGTTGTCTAATGGGTGGGGTCCAGAATGCCCACATCCTTATGTTGAACTTGGATAAGAGGATGCCATCACCAGCTTTACTTGTAAAGGTTTGTACTACATTGATTTGTCCAATAGCAAGTTTCCTATGTCATTGCCTTAGGCAGAAACTGAGTTGGTCCTTCCTTCTTTTGAGTTTTGAGCACTTCACCATAGTGAACGAGCCTGTACATTTAGCAGTATCTGATTTCATTTAGATACTGATTAGTTGGATTATGTATATGAGATATGACTATCCCCAATATGATTTAGTTTTGCTACTGTACTACTTCTATGAGACATGACTATCCAATTAGTTGGATTTTAAGTGCATTGATGATTTAACTCCAACATGACTTTATTATGCATGATTTTACTACAATTTGTGAAAAAAGTACTGGTGCATTATTGATATGTCTATATATATATTTAGTTTATAGATGGAAATTAATAATATATATATATATATATATATATATATATATATAAATATATTGAGAAGACAATGTGATAGGGGTGGGTAAAATCTGTAGAATGAAGACAAAGATGTTTTTCGAAACCATATTTCATGAAACCAACTACTTATAGCACTGAAAAAAGGATGGATCCAAAACCAAAATCACTTGAGATTATCTCTGCTCCCCATATAATATTTTATTGATAAACATTTAAAATGGAAATGTGACCCACCAACAAATAATAATGGTACAGACAGGAGAAAGTAAGCCACCTTTTAGTGGATAGAAAGAAAGACTAGGGCATGTATTGGAACTGTTTGATTATTTTGTCCTTAGTTTTTGAGAAGAGAGTGTGACATGAAGAACTCCTCTGCTCCTAACTGTATGGGTTTATCAACATCATGGGATTTGTTATTTTGTTATTTGCTCAATTGTCCCACCATTTTGTCTGATGGGATTTGTGACCATTACACCATCATGTTAGTTGCCTCTTGCTGCTGCTGCTGCTACTGCGGACTCTACTGTCTCTTCTCCCCCACACCCACCTAGCCCTGTCTTTTACTGATCACAAATCTCCCTTATGATCTAGATATTCAGTTTTTTCCATTCACACTTGTTACTTTCCATTAAACAGGGTTCATGTAAACCAGTTAACTAATTTCATTTCTGTTCAGTTTAATTGAGATTGAGATTGAGATTGAGATTTTTGTCCAAGATTTTATTATTGGTGATGATCATACAGCAGTAGTAGTAGAAGAAGAAGAAATACATTTATTTATTTATTACTATTGTCCATTATTCATCATTTTGAGTTTGAAAGTTTCTCTTCAAGCAATAGTACTTCATTTCATGTTATGTGGAATACTGTTTGGAGATTTCCATGATTCCCTTTTTTTTTGATGATTTGTGTTTAACGCAACTTGCTAGTTGAAGAAACTTTTGAGTTCGATGCCAGTTTGTCAAATTCCACTTGTTTATTGCACCAACCCCATATATATGGGGTGACTCATGTTGTTGAAACAGGTGATGATCATCATCATGGATGGAAGAAGAGATCCACTGGAAGCAGTTTCACCCTACTTCATCCCATCTGACCCGGTAACGAATTTTTCTTTTTAATTTCTTTTAATTGTTAAAACATATGTGGTCCACTTTTATTTATTTATAGTTTTAGTTTAGGGTTTAGTACTAAAAGAAAGAACACAAACATATGGGGGGTGGGTTAGAAGCAGTCACTTTGTTGTACACCTTCTAATGTAACATGACAGCTACTTCCATCAAAACATTACCTTTCTTTTTCTCTCTCTAAAATTCGTCTGGCCTTGTTGAGAGCAAGTAGGAAAGATGTATCTGATTTGTGTGTCCATATTTCCGAAAATTCCAAATCTATATAAAAAAAAGAGACCCACCACAGGTTAATGGGTTAAGAAGTGGTGGGATAAAGAAGAGCAATGTGGGCTGCTGTTGAGCTTATACATCATGAGCACCACCATGCACCTTTACTGTTTTTAGAAACTCATGATGCATCCAAACCTCTTTTGTCTTTCAGGATTTTGATATGTTATCAGACCCTTTCTAAAAAAATATATTATATCCTAGTTTCCAGCATTTTTACTTTATTACATAATATTTCAATCCAGAAAAAAAATGTGTTACAAAGATGAATTTGTGAAGACATTAAAGATTTCAAATATTTGCCTGCAGATACTGTTGTCTCTTCGTCTCAGTTTGAGCTTGATTGAACGTATACTCAACTTTCATTAAACCAGATCTTGTTGTTTTTCTATCGAATTTTCTACTGTGTTTTACATCAATCATTTATAGACATTTCTAGTGGATTTAAAACTCCATCAAAATGCATATTTTCAAGTGGAGCCATTTGATTGTCTTTTGATGCTTTGTTAGTATATAAGAAGGTAGCAGTACTTGATCTTGTATTGATAATATATATGGGTAAAATCATTACAAATGGATTCTATGAATTATAGATGGAGCCAGCCATGTGATGCTTCGAGAGTAGAAAAGGAAGCCTTGAATGAATAGTTTGTAGAGTGTGACATGGCTGATCAAGGGTCATGTGACTTTGATTTGCTGATGTGGCATTCCATTTATATATATATATATATTATTATTTTTTTTTAATTTAGGAAGGTAACTTAACACCCCACAACCATGACTTCACTGATGAGCTATCTATAGTGGGGTTTTAATCTTTAAAACTATTTCATAGGTGGTTTTGATCAATAATTGATCTTAAAAACGTTGGAAGTGAAAAAACATCTATTTAGGAAGTATTTGAATATATAAGTGCCTTTGACCTTCAATTTGTTTATAATAATAGTAATAGAAAAAGGTCAAAATTAGGTGTTAATTATGTGTTGTGTGATAGAAATCCAATGAGTTGATCCGTTTCAAGTCCACACATGGCCATGGACTTGAGTGATGTTTAATTTGGGTCAATTATACATTATTAATGTCATTAGGAACTAATAAATAAGCAAGGAAGGTGTTTACAAAGTAAGAGGACCCCAATCAATAATACTCTCTCCAATATCAACAGAGGGAAGCAAAAAATAATGAATAGTTCAAAGTTGGTTCATTTTTCTGTCTCTTTCCTACATAAAAATGGATCTCCTCTGCATTTTGATGCACTCTCTGGCATTATCATTGGCTCTATTCCAAAATATCCATCTTTTTTTTCCATTTTTGTTTGGTCTTTCCTTTCCTTGTGAACTTGAAAATTATGGAAAAATTAATATTATTTTAAAAACAAAGGTTAAATCATTCAAATAAAAAAGAAAGTTGTTACTTATGTTGCAACTTAGTAGTTAAAATCTCAGTTGAAACGTTTCTTTCAATTCGTATATAAGGGTAGTACGTCACCTCCATTGAGTCCATAACTCCTACAAATGTAACAAAATAATGTTTAAAGTTAAGAACAATCCAAAATAAATATCAAATTTTTTTGAAGAAAAATGGACAATGAAGTAATAAATAAGCAATTTTTTTTTCTCATAATAAATCTAACATCTAAAAATGTGATTAAACTATTTATTCTTTGTCTATGTAATTGACGATTTTAGAGGGAGTTTTAAATTCAACCAATGTTATGAGATTATGACAAAGAATATGACTTCCTAATATATTAAAAGGTTATATGTAAATATTAATGGTCAAATTGGAGCTCTGTATTGTAGGTGTGATTTCCTAATCTATATATATATATATATATATTAGAAAGAATATAGGATAGTATGGAACAGTTCTCTGTGTTCTCAATCTCCATTTTAATTTGTCCGTTCTCCTTTGTCTTCACCAACGATTCTGACATTTTTTATTTTGCGATTCTCCGACCATCCTTCATTCACCAACGATTCTGACATCTTTTATTTTGCAATTCTCCGACCATCCTTCATTCATAGCTTGTTCCAACAGCTCAACTCTTTAATAAATCAAAACATTAAATTCTAAATCAAATTTCTTGTAAATCCTTAAAAACAATCTATAATTTTATTTTTAAAAGAATAAATAAAAAATAATCTTAAATCGAATTTAAGAACAAAATCCCCAATTCAAAATTTAAAACTTTAAATATATATATATACTAAAAGACATATAATTGAAATAGTATCATAAATGTCACGTTAGATCTTTAAGTTAAAAATATTGTTTTGTAAATTTTGAAAGAAGAAGTTCAAAATTTAAATTGACCCTAAATAAGTTTTAAAAAATCAAAAAAAAAAAAAATGAGAATCTAGATATTAAATACTATGACAAATTTGTAAAAACTAAAATTTCAATAAAAAATTCAACAATTTTGAAATATTTTAATGACAACTTAAAATACGAATTTATTTAAGTAACATATGGGGAGTGAAAATGATGTCGGTGAGAAACATCATCTCATTTAGTTTAAGTACCATCGGGTCTTCAAATAAAATATTAGTTTCAACAATTTTTTTATTGAACAAAAGAGAAACAACTCTAAATACTTCAACTCATTTACGGTTGGGAAATGATGTACAAGCAACAAACAACCCATCAAAAGTTGAGAGTTGTTGGGTTTTGCAACAATAAAACTACAGATTTTTTAGAAATCAAACCTGTAATAAATCGGTTTCCAAATCGTCTATAACGACAAACAGATTACCAAGAAATGAAATAGCATAAAGTAATAACAACGCTATATACGTGGTTCGGTCAAAATTGACCTACGTCCACGGGAGGGATAAGTTTCACTAAATCAAAGAATTGTCAATAATAGAAACTTACATGCCATACTCTCAAATGAAAGAAGTGATTACACTAGGAATGATTGGACTACTCCACAAACAAAAACTCCCCCAATATTTTTCTCTGGATCAGCCAAAAAACAAGAAGAAGAAGGAAACCAGAAAACCCTAGATCTGTAATTGACTCTCTCTCAATCTTACTGTGTTATGAGAAAAAAATACCAAAAAAAGTATTTATACTCTAACCCGTTTTCATAACAGAAAACCCTGACTCGTTTACCCAGAATTTAAGAACCCGCCCGCAATGGCAAGGAACACCTCAACAAGAGTATTATTTAGATTATAAAAATTCGAAACACAAAGTTCAATCTATTAAAAACTATAATATCATCAAGGATAAAATCAAGATCAATCCCTCGTTTCTCAAACACACTTGGGTTTCTCTTTAGAGATTCTTGTAAAATAAATAAAATTATGTGGAATAAATGTTGTACTCATTTTTATCTCAAAATGATTAAAAAAAATAAAGGATTAAAATAAATAATTTATGATGAAATGTGTTACCCATTTCATTCCCAAAATTATTTATTTAACCCCAAAATATATAAAAATATAAAAAAATTGACAAAATGTTTGTCATATTTATTTTTATATTTTGTGTATTTAAAAGATTAAAATTAAAGCCAAAAGGATGAAAGAAAAATTAATTTCAAACAAACCCTTAAGATTTTAAAATAAAAATAAATTTGTAATCGAGTGTAGCCGAAATACAGATTTATTGCTACAGCCGGAACCGCGACCATCGGATAGGTGCTGGATTTTCATCCCAACGCCTCAGAAGCACCCGCGTCATCCGATGTAACAAAGGGAACGCGCGTCCGCGCCACAACTAATCAACTAACGCTCCGTTAGCTGAATCGCAACAAAGCTCACGGAACGCCCGCGCCTTGACGAAACGCTTTGTGTTCGTCAACAACACCCAAAACGACGTTGTTTCGTCCGCAACTGTCTTTTTCATTGCGATCGTCGGAAGGATAAGGACGAAAATCATCTTTGACTTTTCAAAGATGAAACTCTGTCATTAGTCCATCATTTTGGATGATTCGAATGGTGAAATGATCACTCCACCATTTCCCCTATATATTTAGGCAGTATTGATGCCTATTTCGACAACCAGCCGGAAGAATAGCCAAAATACCAAAAATGTATTTTGAATGATTCAAGCCACTTGGCTGTATCAACCGACTTCCGAAGCAAGAGATCCACTCTCAAGTTTCGAATCAGGATTTACTGGAAAATCCGCCATTAAGCTCAAGCTTGCTGGATTTTTTTGAAATTATGTATGAAGTCATACAACTTAGATCTAAGCATCCCCAAAGTCTAAAAAGTGTTTTTCAATCATTGGTATGCTTCCAATCACCATTTAATTCATACTTTCAGTTTGAATTTGAAATTTTTATATTTCAATTTTCATCAATTTGTATGTTGCCTGGTTGTTGGAATTTTTGATTGGAAATCAATCCTAGGATCATTTATGAGCTTTCTGTGAAAGCCAAGATCGATCAATCAATCTCAAGCAAAAAAAGCCCAAATTTGAATTTTAAAAATTGAAAAATGTGTTTCTATTTTTGAGTTATTACTCAATAACAACAGATTAAAAATATTTTCAACATGTTTCTAATAATGTTGTACAACTATTTGGATTATGTTTGGTCCATCCCGATCTGATCAAAATCATTTTTTTTCAAACTAGAACAACTATTTTTCATATTTTGGTACCAATCAAGTATATGAAGTATAAGGAAGCTATTGGCAAACTCCTTACACTTCAAAACCACTTGAAACCAAAAACCCGAACTTTTGGCCATAAACTGTTTTGAATGAATTGATAATCACCCATGTCGATTGATACCTTAGGATGATGTTCTAAATGTTCCTGGGAACTTTGTGAAGCTACTCAGACCCTTGGATGAATGAATTCAATCATCCATCAAAATTATAAAACCTGCAATTTTAATGTTCTTGAGGACCGACAGTTTCGACCGAGGCTTTTTAGCTAGGACCAAGAGATCCGACCAATATTCTTCATCTAGGACCGAGAAGTCAGACATAGGACCGAGGAGTCTCGCACCCAACCGAGAACTCCCAAACTTAGGACCAATGACTTCCACCCAGGACTGAGGCATCCGACCGAAAATTCTAGCACACAACCGAGAATTCTTGCCTAGGACCGAGATGCCTTAACACCCCGACTGAGGATTCTACACCTAGATCGAGGGTTTTTTAGCCTCGACTAATAAAACGAACCCAGGACCTATGACACTGGTCCTAAGGCCTATTTGGTTACAATTTTCAATTTTTAAAATCCAAAATTATTTTTATAATTTTGGGACCTCAAACCATTTTCTAAAAATCCCGAAAGAATAGAAAATGATTTTAAATATTTTTGGGATATTCCACACAAAATATTTTGATAAAAGTTTATTTGTGAATTATGTTTAAACCCTAATTACCTTTAAAAACTGATGTTCTTCAAGTATTTTTCTCTCTAATCAACGTCATCCACAACAAGTATCAACATTTAACTTATTGTTGCTATATTTATTTAAATACGCACTACACATGTTTAAGACCGGAAGAATAATCGGTTAAAATAAAACATTATAATACTGATTTTCAAAAGCCAAATTTAAAAGTAGAGATCGTTTTTCAAACGGGTAAAAAGTCATTTCTCGAGTATTACCAAACTACGAACTCAATAAGTTATCGAGCTCGTAAATTTTAAAAAAAAATGATTAACTCTCCAACAGATTATACTGACTTTCCTGAACAAATCTCAGAAAGGGTCATAATAATAGTATTATGAATGATACGCATTAGACGACTACGATCATTGAAAGTTCAACGATTTCTCTCAAACCAGATAGTCCATCAAAAAATAATTGAGATGGTAACCCAAATATGTAGATCTGTCATATCAGTCGCATCAATCTAAATTTCTCAGTAACTACCCAAAGATTTGGGCATCACCCAATGAATTCCAGTAATACTCCACAAAAGATCACAAATACTAGTCACCCATCAACAATGCAAAAGTAAGTGAGCTGTCGATTCAATCTCTTCGTGACACATACGACTAAGCACAACGACAAAATTATTACATTTATGAAGAAAATCACACAAATAATACAAAATTAATGTATGCAAATATCTTCCATAATAAAAATTAATTTGTTACTCCAATGAATTCCAGTGATACTCCACAAAAAACTATAAATATTATTCACTCATCGACAATGCAAAAGTAAGTGAACTGTCGATTCAATCTCTTCGTAATACATACGACTAAGCACAACGACAAAATCATTATATTTTTGAAAAAAATCACACAAATAATACAAAATTAATGTATGCAAATACCTTTCAAAATAAAAATTAATTTGCTATCAATCTATTTTTTAAATCATCCTTCAACATTAATTAGGTTGAATATTGATATTAATGATTTAGTTAAAAACATAGAGAAAAAAAAAACAAGAGAACATGTATATATTGGAATCTAAATCTTCAAGGGTACTTATATGATTAATTTTAAATTAGCTCGTTATTTTCACTCTTGTGAGGGTACTTTTATGATTATTATTTCTTTTATTAACACTTACCTGAAAGAATTGAGTTTTTAATTGCAATAATGCTTATAAATCAATTAGACTGTCTTAAGACTAATAAAAGCAAGGAGATACCAACTCATCAACAATTGGATCTGAATTAGCAAGGAGATCCTGATCCTTCCTTTTGTCTTACCGTTTGTATTTCATTTATTAATATTATTAATTTTTTGAAATTTTTATTTATTTTAAAGTAACTTTGATTTTATTTATAATTAAAATGAAAACAAGTTAATGATGTCGTCATAATTCATGAAGAGTTTGAGTAAATGGGAAAGGTCTCCTCGTGAAGAGAGGCGATGAAGATCAGATACATGTTTCGAGACAAAATAAAGCAGAAGAGCCATGAAACTTACTACAGACCTCTCTGCAATGGTTGGATCATTTATTAAATAGTTCAGTTCTTTAATAATGGCTGAATCCTTTTTTACATTCATGATCAAGCTCTCTTTCTAAGCAATTTGAATTGAAAATACAAATAATAAATGAATGAGATGATCAATAAATCCATTGGGAAAGATCAAATTAAAATACATTTACTGTATCTTCTTCCTCATCCGAAAAACGACAAAACCTCCATTGGGAACCGCTTTTCTGGCACTGGTGAAAGACAAGCAAGTAATGGACCTTTTACACCATCAAAAGGCCCCTTCCTTCTTTATGAGGGCAATTATATATCATAATAATAATAATAATTTTTTCTATTAATCAAACATCTCTAATCATTATTACATATATAACCTAATTAGTTAATTATGTTTTCACTTATAATTCCACTCCCTATAAGATTCCAATTTTTGTTTCCCGATTGCTCCAATGAATTGCCTTTGGCTTTTCTCTACCCATACCTATCCCCTACTTCCCCCCTTATAAGTTCTAAGCTACTACTACATGCAAATCATTCCATTAAAAATGGCTAAAGAAGCTACAAACATCCAAACATAGTCCTTCGACTCATCCATCCTCAAAACCGAGCTTAACATCCCTTCTCAATTCATATGGCCCGACCATGAAAAGCCCGGTCCCGATGCCCAAGAGCTCATCGTCCCCCTAGTAGACATAGGCGGTTTCCTTTCCGGAGATCCCTCTGCAGCCGCTGAGGCCTCCCGTCTGGTCGGAGAAGCCTGTCTGAAACACGGGTTCTTCCTTGTGGTCAACCACGGGGTCGACTCAAGCCTCATCTCCGATGCCCACAAGTGCATGGACACCTTCTTCGAGCTCCCCCTCGCCGACAAACAGCTTGCTCAGAGGAAGGTCGGTGAGCTCTGCGGTTATGCAAGTAGTTTCACCGGAAGGTTTACTTCCAAGTTGCCCTGGAAGGAAACCCTCTCCATCATTACTCCGCCGAGGATCCCGACTCCAAGAGGTTCAAAGCTATTTCACTCAAACCATGGGCGAAGGTTTCACCGACATAGGGTAAAATTATTTTTATTTATTCAATAATAACACAACAACAATTGTTTAGTACTTAGTACCGTTTACTGTTATAATCTTAAACAGAAAAAGGTCAATATTAATAAGCAAAGAGATTATATTTGCGAAAGAACGCATAAACAAAAGTAAAAGAGATTTAATGATAAACACATGTTCTATTGTTGTTTTACAGAAGGGTTAATGAAGATTACTGCAAAGCATGAGCAATTCTTTCACTAGGAATCATGGAGCTGTGGGGATGAGCCTTGGAGTAAACAGAGTCATTTTAAGGATTTCTTTGAAGGAAATGATTCCATCATGAGGCTCAACTATTATCCCCCATGCAGAAACCCGAGCTCACTTTGGGCACTGGGACCCACTGCGATCCGACATCTCTCCACAATCCTCCATCAAGATTCCATCGGAGGCCTCCAAGTTTTCGTGGACGAATTAATGGTGTTCCATCACCCCAAACCCTAACGCCTTTGTTGTCAATGTAGGAGATACTTTCATGGTAAGTAACCATTATTAATAATTGTACCTTATTACAAATATAACTAATAATGTTTTTTTTTATTATAGGCTTTGTCTAATGGACGGTACAAGAGTTGCTTGCACCGAGCAGTTGTGAACAGCACCATGCCTAGGAAATCATTGGCATTTTTCCTATGCCCTAGCAAGGACAAGGTGTTAAGCCGCCAACTGAATGGTGGACAATATGAACCCTAGAATCTACCCTGACTTCACTGGCCAACCCTACTTCGAGTTCACCCAGAAACACTATCGAGCCGACATGCATACTCTTGAGGCCTTCACCAACTGGATTCGCCAGAAAACTGCTCAAGCTGCTTAAACCCCGACCACGACCGAATCAATAAAGTATAAAATGCCCGCTCTATCTTTCCTAGCTTGTCTTATGTCTTTTTTTCCTCCTAAAACTGATCGATCATGGTAGAGTCACTTCAGGAGTTGTACGGATAGAATCTTAATATAGTGATAGTGATAGAGGTCAGTGCTGGCACGAATAATAGTTATGTTAATATAAGATCATCTAATTTTTATAATATAGAGCTTATCTAATTCCTTTTCGCCACAAAAAAAATGATAGTTACATATCACGAGTTAAAATGAAGAATTATTCACTACTAATTGGTTAATATGTTCACGACCATTCCATTAAAATGATTGAAAAACTAAGATACACAATGACAAGCCATCAAGGTAGAGAAACCTACAAGATATATATATATATACCCTAGACATTAATTTTGTTATAATCTTCTCTTTTAACATCGATTTGACAATTTTTTTTTTTCTTTTGAGCTCTTCTTGAGTTGAGACACCACAAATTCTCAAAGAAACTCATGAACCCATATTCTGAATTTATCTATCCACACAGGACGATGATGGTAGAAACCGTGATATTGTAACTCATATTACAAAAAATAATAATAAAAAATAACAGTTGGGTATTTCATGATCGATTTAAGTATTGTAATGATATATGTGGAAGATTCACTTCTCTACATGAGAGCAGCTGGTTTTCTTGAAAGGAGATGAGGAGGAGATATACATCCAATTAAAAGGTTAAAGAACATGGCCCACTAATAACAACTCTGAATTATATATATTCATGCTAGCTAGAATCCATGGATGGATTGACAGAGACCCTCATAAAATAATTGTGAAGAACTTGGATTTTTCTCAAATGTGCCTCATGACTTCTTCATTTTTTTATGTATCTTGAATTTGGAGGCTAGTTTAATTAAAATAATAAATGGAGAATTGGGAAATTAATTATCAAATTGATGACTTTTGTCTTGTTGTTTGTCCTTCAATGATGCAACAACATTCTTTTTAAGCCCATGTTTGGATTTAATTGTTTAAATAATATTTTTTGGATTGAAACAATGAAAAATTTAGTTATTTGGTTAAAAGACTCAAAATGGTATAATAGAAAATTATTATTTTTTAAAATAAAAATATATAATATTTTAAATAATAATAGATAATTTTGATAAAAAAAAATGGTGACTAATAATCAAAACCGAACTAAGCTGTACCATATTATAAGAGACTTGTTTCAAACCACATTCTCTCTCACACACAATACACATACACACATACAAACATATACATGCAATATGAAATATTAAATTTCTAAGATTTGGATGATGTTGAAGGTCCCCACATAACTATAAACTCATCACTCATGTCACTATTTGTGGGGGTTTTCTTTTTAGCTCAAAATTTACCCTACTTGGTTATAAAGCATCACCTATAATGCTTATAGATATCATTTTTTTTAATATGTGTGTGTCTTTTATACTGGCATTAGGGTGAATGTTGTCTTCTGTTCGTGGGACAAAATTGCATATAATTAAGTTGGGCAAAAAAGCATATTCTAGCTCCAGAATTCTAAACTTAACTATTGTGGTGTCCGAACTTTTCTAAATGTTCAAATTTGTATGCAAACTTAATTATGATTTTTCGTACAAATTATGAGATATTATCTTGTTTAGAAGAAAAAACAACTTTTTTTTTAGATGGTGTTTTGTTAAGTTGGATAAAACCGTGGATTGAGTCGCTCAGTCCATTCGTGGTAGAAATTGCACTAGTCATCATGCGTTTATTGCGTCATTCATATTATTATTAATTGTTAGGTTAATAATGTAAAATATTAGAATTAGTTATGAAGAACTTAAAAATATTATTATTAGTTATCAAATTTGAATAATTTTAAAAAAGAATCATATTTTTACTTATCTTCACAATTAATTAATCAATCAAATTATCAATCAAAAAAAATCAAAATAATTATATTTTTCTATTATATATTTAAGTCTTTTTTTTATAAATAATTTAATATTTAAATTCAGAAGCCAAACCAAAAAAGGTGACCACATTTCAAAAAATTTGAGTGACGTTGTCAACCATGCAGATTTGGTGAGTTAACAAATTTCAAAATGACCCCTGGGTTATATGTTTTACAAAAACAAAATAGCCGCCAAGAGTAAGGACAATCATAGTGCCCCCTCCCCCCTCGCTCCCTTCCAAAAGGCCCGCATCATGTGGCAACATTTGTTGTTTGTTCTCTCTGTTATTTTAATTTATATTTATAATTTAGGTCAAATATTTATTACAGAGATAGAGAAAGATGAGTGTTACTTACATACATACATATTCTTGGTTTGGGGTCAGCAAAACACGACACAGCATAGGATTGTGTCATGGCTTCGTCTATCCTTAACCGTTCTCCGGGAGTCATATTATTCTGTACTATCAATTTGCTTTATTTCTCACTACTACTTTGTCTTTATTCACATAAATTAAGGACACAGTTTGATTTCAACTTATATTTATTCAACTTATTTAAATCGATAACACTAGTTGTGTTCCTCACTTCAGTTTATTCTTTTTATTCATTTTACACTATTCAATTTATCGCTAAACGCATACTATGTTTGATTTATTATACGCGTTAACATATTATAAACTAAACTACTATTGTAACGACTTATTACTCTTCCGTAAGTTATTTGCACTTATCAGTTGAATCAAACTAGTCTAAAGTATTTGTTTTTTTGTGTGCAATTCAAATATTAGCTAGTCAATATATTGGATTGTGTAATTTATTGCTCATATATTGTTTTTAAATGGCGTGGTTGTTAGCTCTACTTAACTAGCTATATGATATGTCTTTATTTTAATTTTGTTTTAACATATTATTCACTATATATATTAAGGAGGTCTTAACTTATAAAATATAGAGAGAATGTGACATGTTTTTAAGTGAGAAATTCTTGAATCTTGGAGGTGCTCACTATGTTTGATTGCTTCATTTCTCATATTTATATGAAATAACTATTCTTAAAAATGTTTCTCGATAGATCAACTAAAATATCAAAACAATCAAATTATAACATTAACGTGACAAGTGTAATAAGAGGTTCTAAAACTACCTAAAACTATAACATAAAAAAACTCAAAACGTGAAAAAAGGTAACAAATCAAAATTAATAATTGTACCGGATAAGATCAGTATTGATCAAAATTTGTGAATATTTAAAAATGAATAAGTTAATTAATATATATATATATATATATATATTATATACATATATTATATAAATATATATATATATATATATATATATATATATATATATTATATATATATATATATATACATAATATATATATATATATATACATAATATATATATATATATATATATATAATATATATATATATATATATATATATATATATATAATTCTGTAGTGACATGTAGAAGCTACCAAATAAGTGTATGCGATGGATATGATAATTGAAATAGACTAAAATTAAAAGAAAAAAAGTTATAGCCAACTCGATATTTACTTGTAAGATTGTTTACCTTGGCTTTACACAAGTTGGCAATTTGGAGTCATTCGACCATATACTAACAAAAACATCATCATCTTGAGTGTAATCCACATGATGTTAATTATATTTCATTTTGAACCAAAATATATAGGCAAACTTAATTAATTGTACCCAGGCCACATGTTCACTTAAATACATGCATGCACACGATTCTTAATTTAGCTATTAAATCATTCAATCAATCTTTTCCATCTCTGTATTATTTCAAATAATAGTTTAATATTATTTATTTTCTTTTTTAAATTCAAACAAATTGCATAAATAATTAAGTACAACAATTCAAAACACACAAAAATGTGCTTATAGAAATATTTATATTATATAGGTATTAAAAAATAAATCAAATATTTTTATATTTGATTCTAATTAAGAATAAAAAATAAATAATAATAGGGCTTTTTGGAATTATGTTTCGAAAAAACAATCAATTAGAAAGGAGCCAGACTAAAATCTAATCTCGGTGAGAGTAAGTCATAGATACGAATCCGATACTATAAATATTTAGATAAGGCGACTAGTTTGATTAAAAGCATAATATTTATATAAACTATAATATTTTTTATTTTTCAAATATTTATATGAATTGTTGATTTTTTTTTAATGTAACTGAATTCTTCTTAATTTTAGCATAAAACTCCAACTATTATCATTTTATCCTATATTTTCTTTTCCAATCATATTTTCATTCAATTATTAATATAACATGATCAACAATAGAAATCTGGTGTTAGAAAGATACTAAAATTCGATTTATTGATTAGAGAAAAATATTATGAATATTAAATAGAAAAAAGCGAGATGTAATGGTTAGTGTATAATTGTCATAAACTTATCCCATTTAGATGTTTTTGTAATCCGTGTCCTAAATCTAAATTTTGATTTAGGCTTGTTTAATTTTGGTTATTTGGGGTTTTTATTAGGTTATTTTAGAAAATCTATTTGTTATTTGATTAGTAGTTATTTACTTATTTTACAGTGGGCCTAAATTCTGGGCTTTTTGCAAACTTCCCTCCCCTCCACTCTCTAATAAGAAACAATTTAACAAGTAAAATAAAAAGAAGAAGAAATATTTAACTATTATAGGCTGAATGTTAAATATAGCTGGACTCTTAGAGAATGTTAATGAATGAATCAGCTAAATTCTTAATTAAGTAAAGTTTTATTATTTTAAGATTTATTTTAATGAATCAACCATGGGATATATATATATATATATATATATATATATATATATATATATATATATATATATATATATATATACCTTTTTTTATAACTCGGGTGTTATTTGGAATAAATTCAAATAATTTATTATTTATTAATCAAAATTTTTAAAATAAATATTTAAATTATTTTATTGTTTATTCTATATAATATGTTTAAAATATTAAATTCTATTTTTTTTTCATTCATAAAAAGACCACTCCAATACAAGAATGGATCATTAAACTAAACAATAAAACATGTGAGAAAGAAGAAGAACAAACTTACTAAAAAAAGTTATGCAAAAAAGAAAGAAAAAAAAAGAGAACCAAAAATCCAAAATGGGGTGAGGCAAAAAAAATTACAATGACCACAAATTCTGAAAGAAGGCAATCACATGATCTCCAACAAATTTATCTGGGTCCGAGTCATGATTAATCCAACAATACTAATAAAGATGACATTATGAGTGAGACCAAATATTGTACATAAGTTGTTGAAAGCTCTACAATGAGACCACCCTATAATCTTGAATTAGACTTCTCAACAACCCTCAATAAAACATATATAGTAGTATCACAAACCAGGGAGTAGTAAAGGAGAAGATGGACATCATGTTTATTTAAGTGTATCATAGCGGCAACATTCCCAAACCTTCCTGAAATTCTTGGATTCGAGCCCGTCAGAATGTAAGTTCAGCACCATTAAATGTTTAAGTTCTCATCCATTGAGTTTCGACTATGATATTTTTATTAGGCACACTGGGATACTGACAATGGGCCTTAGATGAAGCCCAAGACAAGACCAAAACAGACAGGCTCATTATCCTATAGGGAGGGATTCGGTGATATTCCGCAATGCAACACGATTACAATTTTCATCAGTTATTTTGCATACATGAAAAGGAAGATATTTGATTATATTATTTCTATACTTAAGAAGATTGTAACAGTAATGAAGTGAAAATATCAATCTGAAATATTAATTACTTTCTGTGGAGAGTTTCAATTCCCTTCTTTCAATAGTCTCGATCTTTGAAATCCTTTCTGTTAGGAAGTCTTATGTACAACCTCCTCTTGATACCTAATGATATAAATAATTCATTTTCTTACTTTCAAATTACATTTTTTTTGTAACTAACCCAATATCAAACAAGCCCTAACTAAATCTTTTTCAAGTTGTATCCTGAGTCCCTGACATATGGTGGGCAGTCATTTGTATTTCATTTTCTTTGAAAAAGTCTAGCAGAGATAGTACTAGCTAGGTTTTAAATAGTCACGGCCAAATTAAATAAATTCATTTAATCACTAATATGTATCCTCTATAGCTAGGTATGTAGGTACGAAATAATAATGTTAAGATTTAGCTAGATGGATTCAAGAAGAGGGCATATCAAATACATGAATTTTGCGAGCCCTAAAAAGTTTAGAAGCTTTATGGACGTGACTTGAAATCTTTGGTTAAAGCTGACTGCAGCCTTAAATATGAGTGGTTTAATTATGGTAAGTGGTGCTGGCCGGAGATTAGACCAACAAACAAACAAACAAAGAAGAAAGAAGAAGAAGATCATCATCATCAACTCCATTCAAAAAATTGAGTGAATCAAGAAAGAATAATGTATTCATTCATATTCGATTACATATTATATTGGCAAGCTTATGCTACAGTACTGGGGAACATATTGGACCCACGCATGCTGCACAGTCAGCACCCATACCTCAGAACTATTTTATTACTATGCTTTTTCACTATTTTTTTTTTCAAATAAAGTTATATTATCTATTTGAGAAACATCATATTAAGTATTTGTAAATTAACAAATTTAGGACTATCAAAAACCCATATATAATCAACCTGATTTGAAACAAAAGAGAGTTTGCAATACGAGGCGTCCATAGATGATCATACTTTTCCTATTGAGTGGGAGAAACACATGTAAACTAGAAGGTAATTAAATTTCTTTCTATAAGAAATATAATCTTGATATTTAGCAAAGGGATGCAGATGTATAAAGAGGTAAATAATTCTTTTTTCTCAAGAGTGAAAACATAACTAAAAGTTATTGAAAATCACTAAATCATACATGATACATCGACAAACATAAATTGAGAAACCACAATGATATTAACTAGGAAGGTATAAAGCCTATCACAAAGATGGCCCAATATCAAGAATTCAAGATTTTCAGTTTCATTATGAACTAAGCTCTTGAGATTTTTTTATTTTTTTTAAAACGACTTATATCAAGACAAAACAATCTTTTGGCATGATTTAAACGAAATAAAAGCATAACACAAAAGAGAGTTTAAACACAAAAGATATTGAGAAAAATGTCAATTTTATTTATAAAGTTGGAACGAGGTGTTAAATTTATTTACAAAGTTGTAAAATTCTATTTATGTATATAAACTTGTCAAAATGTGTCAAAATTATTTAACATAACGGAATGTCTCAAACGGCGTTAAGTTTTTATCCACGTGGATATTTTTTTTTTATATTTTTTAACCTATTTTTTACATTTCAAACAGACCTTCTTTTTCTATTTAATATATAAAATTAAATAAATGAAATTTTCCTTCTTCTACCTACCATCATCTTCATCCCCTCTCTTCACCAGCAGACAGCCCACCATCATCTTCATCCCCTCTCTTTCACAGCGGCCGCAACCAATCTATTCACATTCAAGAACTCAACAAATCAAATCTCAATCTCCAGAGGATGTCGCAAGCTGTTTTTGCTATTCCTTTTTTAACTAGATCATTCATAGACTTTGATATTACTGTTATGCCTCATAATACAGACTTGTTTCGTGATCTGATCATCGAATGGACCAGTTTCGATCAAACAATATAATATCTGTAATAAACCTCGTTTATCTGCGATTGAACTCTGTGATTGAGGATCTAACTAAATGAGTTTCAAAACCCCAGCTGAAGCAATCTTGGAACTAGTTTTTCCTTCACGAAGAACAATCAGAAACAATGACAAACAAGTGACATATCACATTTAACTTATCAAAATCTCAATTTTATTTTTCAAAATTCTAACCATCCGCTAAAAACTTATTGTTCTAATTCCCTAGTTGCAGACAAATTATTCAAATGAAATCCAGAATTTCTAGTTTGATGTTTCGCATTGAATATATAACCTATTACTTTGACATCAATTGAGAAGAACATAGGGTGAAATTCAGAGAGAGAAGACAGAGTGGGTCTGAGAAATGGTGGATGAGATTTTGGAGATTAAGATTTAAATGAGAAGATTATGAATCGATGAAGGAGGAGAGAGAATGAAATTATTATTTATTTATTTATTAAATGTAAAGAAAAAGTCTGTTTGAAATGAAAAAAAATAAGTTAAAATAAAATATAAAATAAATATCCACGTGGATAAAAAATTAACTCTGTTTGAAACATTCCGTTATGTCAAATAATTTTGACACATTTTGACAAGTTTGTATACATAAATAGAATTTTACAACTTTGTAAATAAATTTGACACCTCCTTCCAACTTTATAAATAAAATTGACATTTTTCCCAAAAGATATTACATTAAAAGAAACAAGCAATTAAAATAAACTATAACGTCTTATTTGTGACTTGTGACTGCACTAAAAGGGATGCTCCAATTTCGACTAAGTACCTAATTATGTTCGGTTGTGAGAATACGCCTCCACGTCTGAATAAGTGAGTTTTCATCCACATCAATATCTTTTCAAACTTTGTCAATCATCCTTCGAATCCTTTTGAAAGCTCTCACATTTATGGTAGATAATAGCTTTTAAGAATCTTGATTTGAGTAATAAACTATATTTTGTATCCCTTGTACTTTATTTTATTGGAGATTTTTAAATATATTTATTTCTAGTTAATTAATCACAAATATGTCATGAAATATATCCAACTTCTCTAGTTTTCTACCATGGTCATCAATGAAAATTTATTTCCCTATTTTCAAAAGATTAAAGAAATATGAGAGCTTGTTTGATGTGAATCATTTGATTTAATCGATGATACAAACCACATTCACATAATGAAGTCATCAAATACCCAAATATCATTACTACATTCTTCAAAAGGTCTCAACCCTTTACTCAAATAGACCTAAATAATCATCTTGTTCATCAAATAAGTTTATGTTCATTAAAAACCCTACACCCACCTAACATCATAAAACTTCTTGAAAAATGAAATTCTAACATTCATGAATACAAACCTCTATGTATATACTAAACTTGTTTTCTTTACTCTAATATTAGTAAGACATCTATATTTATTTGTTTTTAGAGAAAATGAAATTTGAATAAATTAAAATATTAATAGGTAATAAAATTGATGGGAAGGAATATGGTCTGATGATTAAAAGATTAAAAAAGAAAGAAAAGAAAAGAAAAGATAGAATCAATGAAACAATTGAATTCCCAAAACAACCCAGGCCTAAGAATAGAATAGAGCTCCCCACCTCAAAGTATAGGCTAACAGTGTCACCCCCCAAATGAAATTAAAATCTCTGACTGACTATTCTATCTTTTCTTCTGTCCAGACAAGTCAAAATGCCTTTCAATAACTTCCACCCGCCGCCGCCGCCGCCGCAACGGCAGCAGCCGACATTGACGACTGAATTTGCATGAGGTGATGGTAACAGTCGGCCGCCGTCGGCCTCTGTTCTGGGTTGTGGTCCAAGCACCTGTTCTGCAACTCCTTCAGTAACTTCGGCACGCCGGCCAGCCCACAAGTCTTTACTAGATATCCCACACCCCATAAGTCTACTTTCACAGTATGTAACCCACGTCCCATCTCCGGCGCGTTCCTTCCACTCGCACCGTTGTGCGGATATATCTGCGGCGCCCCAACCGCCTCCTCGAAACCCGCCAGGAACCACTCGCTCTCCCTGTCGTTTCGCCTCATCACCTTGTCCCAACACAAATCTCGGTGCATGAACGACAAGTCGTGTAACGCAACCAAAGCCTTGGTCACGTACTTTAGAGCCTCAATCAGTTGATCGCAGTTTGTAGGCTTGAATCTGCAACCTCTCGGCTTCAGCGATATAGAAAGATCGTCCTCACACGACCGAACCATATATTCGGCGTGTGGAATGCGATGTTCAAGGAAATCGTATATTTCCTTGACCGCCAACCACTTTCTCTTGCCCGAGAAAGTCCTGCTAACCGTGTTTGGTGTCATTTCGATTATGTCTCCGTTACCCAATTCAATTCGTTCAAAATCGGTGTAAGGAAAGATCTTACTATGGCTTATGGAAATATTGTTCAAATAGGTAATACATCGATCGGCCAACAAAGTCAATAGCCCCGAGATTCTCCAACATGGAACCATAGCTTTCAATCGATCCGATGGCGAAGATAAGTCGAGAGTGTATAAATCAGTCCTGACAATGGAACGATCATGAGACGTTCGGGAGAGAGCACAAAATGTAACGGTGCAGCCCACCGCATAGTAACCCAACACATAAGGAAGATCAATGTATGTCCATAGGAACTTGTCCACAATAGTAGAAGACGGGTCTTGACAACCTTCTCTCAATCGGTCACATTCTTCCCCCCTCCATAAACATAGGTTTTTAACAAAACCCGCCACATTGGGCCATTGATCTTGGATAGTCTGATTGGATGATGGCATTAACGAAGGTTTACGCACTAGAATGAACTCGGCCGGGCTGAATCTAGACACGACTTTATTGATACAGTCGTCCCATAGCCCGATATACGATTCACGGCTTGATGAACCAACGGTTGGATTTTGGCGAAAAACATGAGCCATTAGGTCAAACATGATGCTTCTGCAATCGATTACGTCTGTGGAGGGGGAGGTTGTGAAGAAGAGTTCCTTACCTGATGGCAAGTCCCTATAGATGTCTTTGCGAATAGGGAAACGTAGGTCTTCTGATGGGGGCTCTTGCAAATGCCAGGAGAGGTCGAACAGACTTGGAAGAGTGCACGGAGGTGATCGGAGACAGCCTATGTAGTATTCTGTAAGGTCTTGAGTTTCCCAAGCAGCGGTTGCTGTTCCAAAGGGCAAGCAAGTGATATGATGATCAATATTCTAGCTCCCAATCACTCGATCTAGCTACATGTTACAAAATAATAAACTTCCCAATTCATGTGAAAAAATCAAATTTTTCATAACCTAATCACTAATCATTAATTAATCAAAATTCTTGTAGAGGGAGAGAGAGAAAAAATAATTTTTTGGGGGGAATCTTACATCTGATTGTAGATAAGGGTTCTGTAGATGAGAATTGACCTCTGTCGTAGGAACCTGAGATTCCGGAACATGCATAGCCGTTATAAGCCATGAATATTTTTTATATTTCATCATCTTCTTATTATTTCAAATTTCTAACTTTTCTAATTAGGAACTGGTTATGTCATCAAATGTGACATGTTTATTTAACTTTGGTGACTTGTATTAAATTGTTTAAAATCCATAGTCTAATTAAGAATATACTGTAGCAGTCTTATAAAGATTTGATTATTGATATATATGGTGAGTTTTAAATGATATTAAAAGTTTATATCAAATCAAATTCATAGCTAGCTAGCTAGCTTTCAATCAAAATCAAATAGGGTGGAGGGAGAGAGAAAGAAGAGGAGTGAGATTAACGTACCAGAAGGGGTAGGAGACGAAGATGACTTTCTTCTGCCAAAGACTTTGAGTTGCTGTCCAGATACGAATCTATCAACAGAGAATCCTTTAAGACTTCCTTCTTCAAACGCTTCCATCGGCGATGCGACCATCGAATCGTCCAAGAATGTCAACTCGTCAGCGTTCAAGAATCCAGACCCTTGAAGCTTTACCCTCCCTCTGTGTGTCTCACCATCCTCCGCCCACAGACTCACTGACTCCTCCCATATCATTCTCATCTTTCCTATCCGCCGGAGTGACGTCGCCGCCGCCGCCGTTAATTCTTGTGAACCTTCCAACCCTACCAAGCTCCCTCTTCCTCCTACCGGAATATAATTATAACCTTCTATCCCGCCGCTAACCACTGTCATTTGCTTTCCCCTACCTGCCACTCAACAAATTTAAGCTAACATTTTTAGATGTATATACAATCATCTTTTGATTTCAGTCAAAATTGAAGTTTAAACCCTATCCATTAAAACTAATAATATAGATCGATGAGTGTAACATACACAAATTCTTAAAGGGGTAAGCTAATAATGCATAGCCTTATAATGAGAGGTGGATTAATAGTAACCCTCATAGACAAAATGTTCTCCTTTGATTCAGTTTGTTACAATAGTTTATTTTCGGAACAAACTGAAACAAACGGGACTTTATTGAAGTTTTAAGAAAAAGTTTGAATTTTTTTCGATAAACTGAGTAGATTAAAGCTTATGAAAAACAGCTATAGTCATACAAATAAGCTATAGTAGATTCAAACACATTGGAATGTGATTATGGAATAAATCTGACAGTAAATAAGATGAATCAATCTAATCTTTGAGGCTTTTGGATTCAAAGGAGCACCGTATAGAAAGCATATATCTTTAAACTTCAAGAGAGAGAGAGAGAGAGTAGCTTGAAAAACTACTGTTTGTGATTGGAAGTAGTTATATATGTAAATAGTGTTGGACATGAACAGATAATGTATATAAGAGGCGCATGCATTTAACTGTTCATTTGATGATGTTTTATTTGAACATACGTACCATGGATAGAGAGTTCTTGGTCATCTCTAGAAGATAGTGGAGATACGTGAGAAGGAGGAGGAAGGAGAGCTTTTAGTGCAGATTCTCCCACTCCGAGAGCAATGCCGCCGGACCTGGTCTGGGGTGTTCTCACTCTAGAACCCATGAAATGCGACAGTTCCTCAAACACATCCTCGTCAAAAGAAGCAGGCAATCTATGCATCTTCCTCTCGTATGGAGAAAGCCTAAAATAACTTTTTCCGACATGATCTCTCTCTCCTCCTCTCTCCCATTCATAAACCTTCCTAAACTCACCCAACATGTTGTCCCACTTCGTCCCCGCTGTTTTCGCGTCTCTGTTCACACCATGCCGGTTTAAGAACTCCGCAACTTCTTTATCTTTATCCGCCCTCGTCTTCCCCCGCGACTGTGCGGCGGCTGACAGGCTATCGGCCGCGGCCTCCAAGGCGTCGAAGGTTCTGAATGAAGAAGACCCATCTGAGGAAATTGATTGGTACTGGATCCGCCATGCTTTGGCTAGCCAGAGCATCTCGTTGGGCTTCCAAACTGGGCTAACGTATTTACCCTTGCGGAATTGGGCTTGATGAGTCTGTTGTTGCTGTTGATCCCCTTCAGGCTTGTTGATTGTTATATCTAGTGAAGAAGGTCTAGGAGAATGCGAATGAGAAGGAGAGGGTGTGGTTTCTGATGAAGAACCGGCAGCTTGAGGAGGAGGTTGCGGAGGAGAGGGTAATGACTTCCATTGAGCTGCGGTGTATCTAGGGCGTTTGGGATTCGCCGGTTCAAAATTAGTGGAAGGAGAGATAAGAAATTGAGCACCGACGGCAACTTGCCTAGTATGATCTGTTGTGGATTGTTGGTTGTTGTCTGGAGAGGAGGAAGATCGAACTTGGTCAGGCAGGTTCTTGGTGGAATCTCCGCCCTTGTTGTCGGCCATTGGAGGTAAGAACTGAAATGAAGAAAGAAGGAAGGAAAGAAAGAAAAATGGAGGAATTTAAGAGAGAATTTGGAACAGTTTATAATCTGAGGGAACAGATTTAGGAGCTCGGTTCGCTGTCTGAAGGAGGAAGATATATAAGATTTGGGAATTGCAGGGATCTTTGAATGCTTTTAGGGGAGAGTTGCAGCTTGCAGGGGCCGGGAAAGTTTTAGGAGAGAGAGAGAAGAGGGGGAGGGAGAAGAAGGGAAGAGTGAAAAAGACTGGAGCAGAGAAAGTAAGGGGGATTGTGGAACCTGCTGTGAGAGGGACGTTTCAGAATTTCTAAAAGAGTTGATGCAAAGCTGTTAATTGACATTCATCAAAGAATTGATGTGTTTATGCTAAGTACCTTCTGTGCTTGCTAGCTTATCATGTTCAGATTTTGTCTAAAAGCTTATGTTCTCTCCTTTTTTTTTTAACAAAGGAATAGATTATTTCAAAAATAATTTTGTTGTAAGTAACATAAGTCATTGAAAATGGTTTGAAGGGTTTGTTTTTTTAGGGTTTTTTGAAATTCTGTCAAAAAAAATTCTTGTTATTTTATGAAAAATTTAAGTCATTTGAAGTTTTAATGGGTTAATTACTATAATATTATTTTTAATTAAAATTTATAATTTATAAAGATAAAGTGAAAGTATTTAGTGTTTTAATTGATTGAAAGAATGAGTTGATAGTTAGAATATATTAATTTGATAAATAAAAAATTATAAAAAAAGAATAAAATCTTAAAATAGATCTATTTGGAGTTAAAACTGGATGCTCAATGAGGCACATGAGGACTACAAGATTGGGAGTAAATTATTTATTCAATTTTATTTGTTATTTTCATTAAATAGTATAAAATAATAAAATAACAACACTTATTTTAACTAATAAAATAATTTAAGTGATAAGGGTGGTCTATAAAAGATGCAAGGTCACGAGTCATTTAGCTTTTTAACATTCAAAAAATTGTTTAAAAATTTGTATACATTAAGAATAATAATAATGACATAAATAATTATTAGTTCGATGATTCAAATAATGAGAAAATTTTGCTTAAAACAAACAAATTCAAAAAGTACCAAATTAAAAGAAATTCCTCAAAGTGATCTAGTTTGTTATTACTCATTTCATTTATTTTTGTCTCCTTTTTCTTTCATCTATTTTATCCTTCTCTCAAATCCCTTGCTCCATGTTATGCACCTGACGGCTTCCTTTAACTTCTCAAAGTGCTCAATACCAAAAACAGAGAAAATTTGGTATTAGTCAAGATGACATTAATTCAACCTGACCCTAGTCTCTCAATGCTCCTGATTCATAATTAATGATAATTTATAAGATTAGATTAATGTCTTAGACATGTACATGGTTAGAAAGAATAATGGAACAGCCCTAATTGTTTTGGAAATAATTGAAATTGAGATTTTACACTTATCAACTGAAATTTTTGGAAATTTGAAGCAGCTATAACTTAAATTAAATTGAAAAATAGAGAAAATAAATTGTGAAATAATATGGGCATATGCATAGATATCTTGGAGATGTTGACACGTGGCTCAATGACAAAAATCAATTTTTGAATTCAAATTTATTCTCTCATATGTCCACTATCCTGCATTAATCTTTCTTCAAAATTGTACACCGCAACTATATTTTGTTCAAATTTGGAGCTTACAGAGTGCATAAAAAACTTTACAAAAAACGGAGATAGATTTGAAATCAAGATCAAAGATAAAAGAGATAAAGTAATACTAAATGAGCTGCTAAGAGTTTTTTTTGGTTGTGTTCTTCATTTTATTTTTCATTCTTCTTGAAAATCACTATGATTTTTTGTTAATTGTGAAATCCTTTACTCTCCATAACAAATAAGGTCTTTGTTCATATTAACGACTAATGCATTCGTTTAGGGTGTAAACGAGCCGAGTCTTGACTCGTTTATCATATATTCGGGCTCGGCTTAAGCTTGGTTCGAACTTTTTTATCAGATTTCGAACTCAGCTTTATATATTTAGCTTTGTAAACGAGCCGAGCCTTGACTCGTTTATCAGTTTTTTTTTCTTTTATTTTTTATTTTTTTGAAATACGATTAATCTCTTCTTTGGAGTGCAATTAATTTTACGGATTATACAAAAAGTCGTCTGAGTAACTCGGCAAGATGAGGACATACACATCTTTTACTTATAACTATACCTTTGAGGCAATTCCTCCATGGTAAATGGTCTTGACGTTTGAATTATATATATCATTTTTCTTTATAGAGTGTTTTTAAGGTCATTAATCCTATTTCCCCTTATTATGTATTTAACTTCTTGTTTTTTAAAATAAATAAATAAATTTCTTTAAAATAAGATTAATCCCTTTTTCGGAATGATTAAAAGACGTGTCGTGTGACATACTCAACTCAATAACTCGGGTAGGATAAGGACATACATATTTTTTACTTAATTATAACCATATACCTTTGAGATAATTCTTCCATGGTGAATGACTTTGACGTTTGAATTATATATACCATTTTTTATAGAGTATAATTGTGGTCATTCATCATATTTCTCCTTTTTATGTATTTTCCTTCTTTTATTTTAAATAAATAAATTTTTTTGAAGTACGATTAATCTCTCTTAAAGTGTAATTAATCCCATGGGTCTGTAAATATACTTAACAATAGTGTCTTCTAGTAGACTCAACTCAATAACTCAGGCATAATAAGTACATACACATCTTTTTACTTATAACTATATACCTTTGAGACAATATATTCCTCCATGGTGAATGACTTTGACGTTTGAATTATATATACTATTTTTCTTTATGGAGTATAATTAAGGTCATTCATCCTATTTCCCCTTCTTATGTATTTTCCTTCTTGTTTTTTAATAAATAAATAAATTTATTTGAAGTACGATTAATATCCCTTATTCGGAATGCAATAATCCACACGAGTTAAACAAGTTTATAAACATACTTAATAGACGTGCCATCTGACAGACTCAACTTAGTAACTCAGGCACGGCAAGATAATCATATACTTTGAGGAAATTCCTACATGGTGAATGGCCTTGACGTTTGAATTATATATTTCATTTTTTTTTTATGGAGTATAATTAAGGTCATTCATCATATTTCCCCTATTTATGTATTTCCTTTCTTGTTTTTTAAAAAAAAAAATTCTTTGAAGTACTATTAGTTTGTTCTTTGAAGTGCAATTAATCCTTATAAGTTAAATAAATGTTAACTCGGGCACAAGCACGGTAAGATAAGGACAAATACATCTTTTTACTTATAACCATACAATTAATCTCAACGGGTTAAACAAATAATCTGTTAAGTAAGATACTTAATAGACGTGTTCTCTGACAGACTCGAATGACATACACATCTTTTTATTTGGAACCATATACCTTTGAGGCAATTCATCATGGTGAATATTAGCTTTGACATTTGAATTATATATACCATTTTCTTTGGAGTATAATTAAGTTCATTCATCATATTTTCCCTTTTTATCTATTTCCCTTGTTTAATTTTATTTTATTTTATTTTATTTTATTTTATGTTACTATAAATTTTATCTCAAGTTTATTTTTTATTTTTTTTAATAAAATGAGGATTTGTATTTCTCTGTTAAGATTATTCGAGTATTCATAGTTAATTTGTGAAGATTTTTTAGTTAGAATTAAATTCGTGATATTTTAGTTTCTTAATCTATTCTCATCATAGATTATCTTGGTGGAGTAATTTTTATAATTATTTCTAAAAGGGAAGTTAAGATAAAAGTCAACTTCACACCAACAATGTAGAATAATAAAACATTATTAATTTTAAAAATATTACTTTGAAAAATATTAAGTGACAGGATATAAAAAAAAAAAAATCTAAAATATTTGTTTAATAAAAAAAAATTATTTAGGTTGTTTGACTTGTTGCAAAATAACCCTGACCTAGTGGGTTATTTGGGATTTTGGAATTAACCTCAAATATACAATTAAAAATCAATTATTAATTAAATAAAGCAAAATGCTCTATATGTCTTATATATACATTACATATTAAATAACCTAATATGCTCTATTTTTTTCATTATAGCGTATCTTTCTACTCAGAAAAAAAAAAAAAACACAACTTGGAGCCTTAATCTTAAGATCCTTAATATTGAGAAGAAGATAATGAGAATTAAAATCTACACCTGGTTGATGTGATTGTTTGTTTTTAAAAAAATAAAATAAAAATGCAAAAGAATATTTAATTTGTGGAAGTCACAAAAGAAGACAAAACAGATACAAGGTTTCCAATTTAGTGTATTTTTTTTTTATAAGATTGGATTAATATTATTTATTAGTGCGCCATAGATCTATGTTATATTATTATTATTTTTAAATTTGAAAAATTAGCATGAGAAATGTGATTTGAACTATTCCAAAAAAAATTATATTTTTATTAAAAATATTACACACAAATATTATTATACACCATGGTAACTTCTCACACTCATTAATATGATATATATTATTATATATTGATAGTGAGTGTATAAAATAAAATTAACACATAATTCAATATAACAGTTCATGCAATATATTTCATTTTTTTAATTCTAACTAATTAGAGTAAGTTTTTATGTTTTTTTGGCTTACGGAATCAACCTCTTATATATATATGGTGTATCTCATTTTTTATGCTTTAACATATTTTTTAACAATTTTATACTCTCTAAATGGTCTTGTTATTTTTTTCTTTCTTTTTGTAGAGAAAAAAATCAACAATTAGTTATTTCTCCTAAAAACAAGCTAACATTTTTTAACTATTGGTCTTGATCTAACTTTATGAATTTTACATTATTAATTTGTTGGTTATTTGATGAATAAACTATCGTCAAGTTGTTTGTATTTGTGCCAACAAGCCACATTCTTCAACCTCACATTATCAAATGTTGACAATTTTGTATCATTTATAAATATTATTCATGTTTTATGAACTTTATTCATTATGGTCATATTATCTATGCTGCATAGTGAAGCAATAACAACAACCAATCATCCTAAGATTTCCCGCCTTCTTTTATTACATTTACATCTTAATAGCATTCCATTAGTCACATGTCCACTTTCTTCAATACTGATATTTTGATTTTTCTAATATATTAAAAGTTTAGAACACCACTTTGGCAATGTCAATTTCGAGCTTTCCGGAGGCGTGGGAGGAGATTATAGCGGCTGTCAAGTTAGAACTAAGGAAACAAATTTTCAGCAAATGTTTTTAAATGCGGATTTGCCTATATTGTGTATCATGTATGTGCCGAAAGAAACGCATGAGTGTTCGGAAGAGTGCGTCGAAATATTGATCATGTTTGGAACGATGTTGTCTTTGATTGTGGGGCTCTTATGAGGAAATGAAGGAGGATCCCCAAAGGCGAACGCGGATGGAATCTATGTCGGGATTTGAAGATTTCATACGAAGAAGTAACTTTTTTAGAAAATTTTAAGGTGAGATAAGAGTTTTAATGTTTGTGTTTGTAATTCAAGTGTAAAAGTTATAAGACTTGTTGTTTGGATTGTTTGTATTTCTTTTGAACTTTGATTCTATCTTTCTAGGTTGTTAGAAAGATAAACGAAACATTGTCCATTTTTTCTCTTTGGAGAATTTTTTAATAAAATAACAATAAATCGTTTTTTCATAAAAAAAAATGTTAAAAACACTACCTGATCACATGTTTATTTTGCGTGAAGAACTTATGAAAGTAAATTTTGCTTAAACCTTAAGTTGTCAATTATTTTTTCCATGAGATTGAGGGTACTATAAACATATATAGAGCTTAATCATCTCTTCTAGTCTAGAGAGTTAGATACCCCTCTTTGGAGTTTTTGGTTCAAGCCCTCAGACGAGAAATTCAATTCGTCTAGTTAAATTGGTTAAGTATGTTTACTTGTTAATTATGTGTTTAATTCATGAGAATTAGTCGCACTTAGAAGGATAAAAGGAATTCTATAAAAGATATATAGAGCTTGTTTAATATGAGATTTTTTTGATATTTTACCTAGGATTTTTAGAAGTTCATTTACATCATTTTTTTTAATTTAAAAAATGATCCAATATATAATAAAGATAAAAATTGTTTAAGTATAACAACAAAACATGACATTACACATAATACCATTTTATCCACCAAATAACTAATTTTATTAATTAAAATATCATTACATTATTTTTATAGAATTTAAATTTTAAATTTAATAAGATATATAGAAATTCAACCAATTAAAAACTCAAATAATTTATTTTTTAATCAAACAAACTTTTTTTTATAAAATCCTAAAATAACTAAAATCAAACAAGCATATATCATTTAATATCATCTTTATATTTTTGTAAAATATTAACAAGATTTATTGATAGCATTTGAGAATAATGTCCTTAAATTAAAGATTTATTGATAGCATTTGATACTTTAATTAATAAATTAATTAATTTAATAATTATAATATTTAATTATCCAGCGGAGTCTAGTATTTGGAGGGAAATTATTCTATATAAAAACGTTTTTGCGAGCAGTCCAGATTCATTGTTTGGGATGATTATTCAATCAATATTTGGGACGATATTTGATGTAGTGTCAAAAGTTTAGATACATCATTAATTTGCTTCCATTGTTGTACGTAGAAATGTCAAAATTAAGGACATGTTTGATATTCAGTCTAATGGTTTAGTTAACCGAATAAGATAGAAGGAGATTAAATATTATGGAGAGTTTTCTTTTGATACGACACAAACAACTATTCATGTCTAAATAAAACGGTATGCGTTGGGAAAACATGAATAGTTTTCATTTGGGACAATGCTACAATTTGCTCACTAAGATGATTCCGTAGGATTTTTGTTGGATGGAATTTTATAAGTCAAAAATTCTATCAAATATTTCGTTATTTGGATAGAGCGCTATTCACATTAGAATTTTTATGGTATTACGGATGATATGTGCATGAAAAAAAAGTTGTATTATGGTAAGTCGTTGTTGAATGTGTCACGAGTAGGGATGGCAATAGGGCGGTTCGGGACGGGGAATGCATTTACCGTCCCCACACTGTTTTAATTTCGAGGATTTTTTAATACCATCCCCGCCCCGTTCGTTTTTTTTTTGTTTCGGGGAATCCCGCGGGGCACCGTTAATAATTATTTTTATTTAAAATAAAATAAAAATTATACAATAAAATTATATAAACAAGTTTTTTAATATAATATATATTGTAATATATTAAAATTTTATATTAATATAAATAAATAACCTTACTATTCTTATAAAATATAATGGATAAATAAATATATTAATAATTTAATATATTTAATTATGTTTATGATGTTCGGGGCAGAATCAGGGTGAAATCGGGGCGGGGGACACAAATACCATCCCCGCCCCATCTCTATTCGATTTCAGGGAAAAACCGTCCCAAATGGGACAATTCGGTTCGGTTTTCGCGGGACGGTTTTAAATTGTCATCCTTAGTCACGAGAATGTTGAATATGTAATTCACTTAGTTTTGAATTTTCGATGAATGACTAGTATTTGAAGTCTTTTGTGAAGTTTTGATGAGATTCACTAGGTGATGCCCAGGTTCTTAAATAGTTGCTGAAAAGTTTGAATTGACGAGGCTTATATGATAGTTCTACATATTTGAGGTATCATTCCAATTATTTTTTGGTGGACTGTCTAATTAGAGAAAAATCAACGAATCTTCAATGATTGTAGTTGTCCGTTTCCTATCAATCATAATATTATTAGTATGACTTATTTATATATTCCGAAAAGTCTATGGAATCGGTTTGGTTATTAATCGTTTTTTCGAGTAACCTTGTATTTTTTTTTATTTATTCATATCATATCATTTAAGAAACAAAATTTAATAATTACAATGATAATAATATAATAAATGATTAAAAAAAAGGGTAAAAATCCAAAATTATTTGATAAAAAAAGGGGCAGAAATGGAAGAGAGTAGATTTATGGAGTACAGTTAATATCTGCATTAATTTGTTTTTTGTTTTTGTTGGGAGTGAAAAAGCACAGATCTGATTTTCCTACTTGTTCGATCTCCTCCAATCCACTTAGAGAGAGGAGAGAGAGAGGAGAGAGAGAGGGGAGAGAGGAGAGAGTGAGTGACTGTTGTGTGTGTTTTTGTGCTTCAGAATTCAGAAGGGATGATGTGGACGCATCGAATCAATGGCCTTCCTTCCTTACTTCCTTCCTATGATCATCTCTCTACTTTAATCATACATTATTTATATATATTATTTAATATATACTAGCTATTGGTACTGTTTGAATTTCATTTTCTTTATGCATGGCTTGTACTCTCTCTCTCTTCCTCTGTGAAGCTTGTAATGAAGGAGGAGGGCAGGCAGACCGGCCGGCGTAGGGAGGAAGAAGAAGAAGAGACAACACAAAACATAATTTACAAAAAAAAAAAAAAAAATTTTAAATAATGAAGTCTTTGAGAATTAAAATAGTGAGCGTCCTTTTAGTCTAGCTAGGGTCTAGCTAGCTATTGGCGCCATTGGCCACCTCATGACTTTTATCCCACTAAGATCCGCTGTCAAAAGAATAGTTTTCTAAGGACAATTATTCGACAATTTCCCTAACTGTGCTCACTTTCCTTGTTTGGTAATTCAATTTCTTCACTTTTATTAGCTAGGGTATCAACACATCCATGATCCATCTACTATATATATATGCATTTTTTCAGTGTGTATATTGTGATGTTTCTTCCTTCTCTTTGTCCATATATCCTTGATGGTGGTGGTTGTGGTTTTGTTGTTTCTTGAGTCACTTTCTTAAACCCTTACATATGTTTGTTTGTGTGATTAATATATGAGGTTTAATTAGAGGTAGCCAAATGAAAGAATTTCAAGGAAATTTCTAAAAGTGGGTAGTTTGATAAGATACAAACGGGCTAGCCAGCATCAAAAGTTGGCCAGTTTCCAAAAACATTTAAGGGTTTAGTGATGCAAGAGGGTTTATGTAATAAAACTTTGTCTTGTTTGGATTTAGTTTTAATTTACAAAAAAAAAAAATAATTAAAAAAAAGTTGGTTATTTAAAAATTAATAATTTTGAAGAGTTGAAGAATTTTTTTTTTTTTTTTTTTTTGGTAAAATAAGATATTGATATACAGTGATAAAATAAATAAAAAATATTTTAAAATAAAAAATAGTTAATAAAGTGAGTAATGTAATCAATGAGAGAAAATATGATATTTTTTAATTAAGTTATTTAAATAACTTAAAGCCAAACAAGGTTATGTTTACTCATATTAAATATTAAATTTGTTTAGATTATTCAAATTCTTTGTTAGATTTGGGTTCAAAATAAAAATGTATATATGTTTTTTAAAGTATTTTGTTTTAATATTTATTTAGATTAGTATTTTTAAAAATATTCTGTAACTATATATAATAATAAATTTAATAATATTATTTGATTAAAACTCATATTCCTTCCAAGGTCATATTCTCTTTGGTTTTAAAATAACTCAAACACAATAAATTTCTAATTAATCATTTTTCAATAATTATATCATTCATTTCATTAATTAAAATACTAAAATACTCTCTATTTTATTTTATTTATATATATTAATATTCTTTAAGTTTTTTTTTTTAAATAATCATTACCTACTCAAAATCATTAACCATCATTATTTTATTCTCCCTCTATGTTTTTAAAAAACTCAATCCGAACCATACCTATTAGTATATTGTATTTTAAATTGTATGTAAGAACACCTTGCAATTTATTTTAATAATTGATAATAATTCAATTTTTTAGAAAGGTACTTTGTTTAGACATTAGATCATTTAATTCTTTGGACCATGAGGATCCTTTGATTCTTTTTGTAATACATGATTTTCCAATTAATTTTGTCTTTTTTTCAAAAGAAGGTATAAATAATGATTTTGTAGGGATTAATAATAAATGGATTGAGTGGGATTCGCATGAATTATATAATGAGATGGGGGATCTGAATGCTCGTGATTCAGTTGATATATACATCATTATTATAACTATGTAGAGCCTATGATCCTATAGAATAGACCTATAGCTAGGCCATTCTCTCTCCGTGACCCACTTTTTTGCGACCGCCTGTAAGGCTGCCTGCGATCGATGAAGCAGGACCATGTAGCAACCCAACTCGAATCATGCGTAAGGACATGTACATTGCACATTATTGACCTTTCTTTCTTTTAAATAATAATATTTTTTTCAAAAATAAAAACCTATTGCTTAAAAGCTTAAGGACGTATTCGGATAGGAACTATTTTAATAATTTAAGAGTTTGTTTGGATTGGGTTATTTGAAAAACCTAAATGGATAAAAAATAATAATTATTAATAATTTTTAGTAAGTGGTAATTATTTTTTTAATAAAAAAACTTAAAAGTTATTAATATATATAAATAAAATAAAAAAATAATAATTTATAAATTATAATATTTTAATATTTTGATTAATGATTTGAGTGATGTAATGAATAATAGGAAGTGAAATTATATTTGATTTTGTTTGAGTTATTTAGAAATTCAAATCAAACGAAGTCTAAATTATTTTAAAAAAATAATAATATTGTAGATGATTTTGAGGAGTGAGAGATTTTTTGTAAAATAAATTTAAAGTGTATTATTTTATAATGATAAAAAAATAATAATTTAAAATATATAATTATTTTAATATTTTGGTTAATAAAATTAAGTATTACGATAAATAAAAAAATGAAATAATATTTTTGAATTTGGAGATAACACACTTTTTTTTATGATGGGTTATCTAAAAATAATTATAATTAATATTTAAAAAATAATATAATTATTATTAATTTAAATAATATATAAAAATAAAATGAAGAGAATTTATGATAACCTTGTAATGAATAAAAAAATATTAAAAAGATTAGAGGTAAATAAAAAATTGCATAAATATATTTAATTACAAGTTATTAAATTATATTGTTATGAATAACTTATATTGTTATGCGTAACCACCATACTAACCTACCTTTCTT
This sequence comes from Impatiens glandulifera, assembly GCF_907164915.1. Classification (NCBI taxonomy): domain Eukaryota; kingdom Viridiplantae; phylum Streptophyta; class Magnoliopsida; order Ericales; family Balsaminaceae; genus Impatiens; species Impatiens glandulifera. The sequence goes on from NC_061863.1 coordinate 63,678,845, forward strand.
TTATTAAATAATATTTTTTTAAACTATTAAAAAAATAATCAAATAACTAACTGAAACAAACACTAAGGCCTCGTTTGATCTTTGGGTTATTGGGATAAAACCCAGGTTTTATCCCAAAACCCAACTATCACATCCCAAATCAAATCAATCATTTTATAAATTAAAATACCAAAATTACCCTTTAATTAAATATTTTATTTTATATTTTTAAAAAATAATATTAATATATATATATATATTTTTATATTTATTTTATTACATTATAAAATTTATTTTTATATAATTTAAATTAATAAATTATTTCATTTAAAACAATTATATTAAATAAAAATAAAAATAAATATAAATAAAATTCTAACCAACTATATTATCTAATATACCATTTAAAATTTAAATTTATTTAAAATAAATTTTTATACTAAAAAATAAAGTTAAATATATTTAAATAAAAATTATTAATTAATTTATAAATATATCTCATTTAAATTAAATATTTGTAAAGAAATTTATTATTTTTTTTTTGGGTATAAACTAACTTTAAATTATCTTTCTAAATAAATACTATAATAAATTTGTTTGATTTTTGGTTATTATATTATAAAATTTATTTCATTTAAATTTTTTTATTATTATATTAAATAAAAATAAATACACAATATAAATAAAATTATTATCTTATATAATATTTAAATTATAATTATAAAATTAGTATTCATTTAAATTTTAAATGATGTATTAATAAAAATTAATATTAATATATCTATAATTTTTAATATTTATTTTATTATATTATATTTTAAATTTTATTTAAATATAAATTAAATTAATATATTTTAAAAATGTATTGAGAGAGGAGAGAAGAAAGGTAAGGGTATTTTTGGCAATAAAAATTAAAAAACTGGTTTTTTCCTAATTTCATCAAACAAGGTTATTTGGGATAAAACCCGGATAAAACCCAAATAACCCAAAGATCAAACAAGGCCTAAGAGTTTAATTCATATATGGGTTAGTCGGTACCCTAATTTTTTATTCATAGGGTATACCCATAATTTTAAAATTTGGCACTTTCATCAACCCGGTAAAGAGACTAGGTCAGTGGATCGACTAGTTCCACCCGTGGGTCGACTGGTTCCACCAGTGGGTCGACTGATTCAACTAATGGGTTTCATATAATAATAATAAAAAATATAAAAATAGCAAAAATCCATCGAATTGTTTATACAATAATAGTCGAAGTAGAGATTAAAATTCAAAATATTGTTTTGCAATTACAATCTGTTCATTGCCTCTATTAGGGACAATACAACTAAAATAAACACACTCCTAGGTCATGGATTAATACAATTAAAATAAATATTAACTACTAATTATTTGTAAAATGCTCACATCATCACCAAAATTAAACTCACAATACCACATTAAATCGTTTTTTAGTTTGGTAAAAACGTAATTAGCTGGTTCAGGTAGAAGGTGGGCTTGAGATGAATGAAAGAGTTTGTCATTTTAATATGTAAAACAATAAATCGGTAGTTTACTCACATAGAACTAGAAATAAGTAAACCTAATGGGAATTAAAAAATTGGGAGAGGGGAACTGAGACAGTGATAACTGATAAGTGAGAAAAAAGAAGTGTTTTTTTTAAATAGAATAAACATGTTGAGTTAACTCAAGCTCCCGGATTCTGGTCCAATCGACGGGTTGATCGGGGTTTAACTGACCGGGTGATTGTATTTTCGATTTTTCATCAAACCAATCCGATTTGACGACCGATTCATCGGGTTTGCCAATTTGGCCGGCGGGCCGGCCCGAGTTTCAAAACTATGCGTATATCTTTCCAAAAGTTTCGATATATGAAAAATTATACCGATGATACAGTACTGATATTTTAGTATACCAAAATAATAGTTTGATACAAATAAGATCATAGTAAAAGTTGACGGTATACCGCAATTATGATAAAATATCAATATTATACCGATATAAAACATATTTAGACTCTGCTAAGTCTATTCTGAAAAAAAAATTAAACATTTTATAATAAAATTAATTAGTTTTTTATCTTATGTAATAAATTAATTATAAATTTTATATACGGAATAATATTACCGTTTTATTATATTTTAATTCGATTAAAAAAAATGAGATTTCTATAATTGAATTAACATAAGTCTATTTGAAAAAAGAAATAAATCTTTTACGATTGAGATTTAAGATTGAGAGAAGTAATAGATAATTTAGTTGAGTGTCAAATTTAGAAAATAAAATAAATTTATTAAGATGGATATTCGTTAATACAATTTGATCTGGTTGAAAAAAAAAATTATAATAACTGAGTTAATCTAATTTTTAAAATTAAAATAAAATTTTAATTATATATAATTTTATTAGTTATTATTATTTGTTTTCTTATAAATAATATATATTTAATTTATAAATATTATTTTGAATATAGCGATATACCGAAATTTTAAAAAACTTATATTTTTTCGTACCGATAATTTCGATGTCATACTTTATATTTTTTTTTCAATATACCAAAAAAAAATATAATTTCATTATTTTATATATCATAATTTCTCATCATAATTTATATATGAGTTTTTGACAATTGAGATCCTCTATGATCAACTCACATATGTGTCTTCCAGTACAGATGGGATATATATATATATTTTTTAATTATTACACCTCTCTATTTCGGAGGACCAATTCACCGCAAATCTCATATGGTAATTTTTTTTTTTAGATTTATTAGGTTTATCTAATTTAAGGCTTGGTTCGAATTTGGAGTTTTTTTATTTTAAAAAGAAAAAAAAAATAATGATGAGTGAATTTTAAGGGTGTGATGATTATTTTAATAAAAAAGATTTAAAAGTATATATATATTAATATAAATATATGTATATATAATAATTTAAAATAGAGAATATTTTAGTTAATGAAACGAGTGATTGAATTGTTTAAAAAGAGATTAATTAAAAAAATTAATTTTGATTTAATTTTTTTAAAACTCAAATAGAATCTATCAATCACATCATTTATACTTATTTAAAAACTCAAATAACTTACTATTTTATCAACCAAAATGTTTGATTAAAAATTTGAGTGATTTGATAAATAAAAAGGAGTGATGGGATAGATAAAAAAGAATCAAATAATATTTAATTTTGTATGAATTTTTTAAAAGCTCATACCGAACAATACCGAACAAGGCGTATAATTGTTTTCAATTGAACGAATTCAGTAAATATAAAAAAGATTAAAAAAAGTCTTGACGGGTCATAAACAATTTACCGTTAGCAAGGGGAGGGGAGGAGAGGAGAGAGGAGAGAGACGCATTCAGAATGGCATATTATATGGATCGATCTGTCATCTGGTAGGGTCGGACCTCTCCTCGAAAATGCCTATGTACACAGTATCTAGTATCTAGCTAGGCCGGCGACTTCTCTGCTTACTCTTCTTCCCCACTCATAATAGCTAGCTAGGTTTCCCAGCTGTTCTTCTACCTTTCTCTCTCTAGATCATGTGTTGTCTGTCTCTAATGCACGCAAATAACATAGCCATGCATGATGCATCACCATACCAGTATTAAAACAAATCAAATTACAAGATGCTTTCTTTTTCTGAGCTTCTTTACCATATATCAGTATTAAAGAGAGACACACTTTTAGAGTGCATAGATTAAAACAAATATCATAAGTTGGCATTTGTGATTTTTGTTTGAGCTTGTCTGCATAAGTACGTTGGAATTCAATGCACCGATATAATCAAGCCCCATGGACTCCTTTCCGTTTGCCTAGCTTACCTATCATATCATCAATAGCTTTCAACACTTCACTTTTTTATATATCAAAATAAACTCATTATAATCTACTTAAATTTAATAAAAACAAGGTAAAAATATTTTTATATTTTAATTGATAAAATGAATTATTGATGTTAAAGATGACAGAGATATGATAGAGGTTGAATTTCTGAGAAAAACTATAAAAAATAAAATAAATCATAGCCAATAAGTTTTATTCAAATTATAGCCAATAGATATATAAATGCATCTGTTGTGTTGTCCATTTCTGCTCTGTAATTCAAAACGCTCGTCTGATTTGGCTAACATGGGAGCCTACCCACTAACACAGGGTCTTGTTTGTTTTTGTACATAATTCTTTGACAATTTTTTTGAAAAGTGATCTTAAACTTTTGAATACAAAAACAAGTTGTACTTGACATAATCCAAACAAATAGTAAAACAAAACTATCCATTTGTCAAAATAAAGAGACATGGTCTCGATTTTTTTACTTTTATTATAAAATGTACAGTATAATCAAACATTATTTTTTTACTTTATTCTCAAATATTTTATTAATTAAAATATTATTTATTTATTTAAATATATATATATATATATTATAATTATATATTAATACTTTCTCAAAAAAAATAAATTAAAATATACATATATTACCAAACAAAATTAAAAATTATTTAACAATTTTTTTTTACTTTCAATAAAATGAAGAAAGAAATAACATTAAATTATTTTATCTTACACAAACAAATTGTATGTTACACTTAATATAAAAAAATATTTATATTTAACACACTTTTCGCGTGGTGTGAATGTTTGTCACACGAGATTGATAATCGGTATGAACACGATATGATAGAACTGTGACACCACGGTATGTGGCTACACCACCGGAGGCCGTTTAGTTTTATATTTATTAATATATTATCGAAATTAGTGATAAAAAAAATTATTTATTTTCTTATTTTTTAACACATTGTTATTTTTTATTATTTTATTTAATCCAAATTTACATACTTTATCCATTAGATTTGTTATTATGTTTTGTTTGATTATCTAAAATAATATAACTTGAGATAAAAAAAATTATTGAAAATTTCTTATTTACACTTTATTGTATATAAATTTGGTTGAAGGTTTTTTTTCTTGTACTGTATCATTTTCATATAACACGGCTACCTTATAATTCATATAGCTTATTTGTATAAATGAATTGATTGAAAAATATATATTTAAACAAAACGTATATTAACATGATTAAAATTTACTTTTGTGACATTGAAGCACTCTCTTGGACATAATATTTAATTTTTTAAAATTTTAATATATAATTTAAAATTGTATTAAGTAATTATATTAACAAAAATAAATAATAAAAAATTCAAAAAAAAAAAATCATTACTTCAAACTACAAGAGGACGTTTCCAAATTTCAAACCTAAACAATAGGCACAAAAATGAGACGAATAGTCTGTTCATGCATAGGCACACAAGTTACAACATGAATGGGCCGTGTTGGAAGAACCTAGATAACCATCTCTAAAAGTTTGATTTTGTTTTTAAATTTAAACTATTTTGATACATATTTAACTCTACAAGTTTTTATTTTTAATATATATTAGATTTCAATACATATACAGGACTCGGATTTGATTTTTTCTAAAATAATGACGAAGGTGAGATTTAATTATTTTGGGCTAAAAGTCTTAAAAATATTAATATAAAATAATGTTTGAATCAATTAAGTTAATTTAAATAACTTCCAAACCAGCCCATGTAGTGGAATGGGACCACGGTACTAAAACAAAATCAAATTTTGGCTGACCCAGATCACTTTATATGACCATGTAATTCACTGTTAGAAATTTGACATCTTGTTTGAACAACTGGAAAATAATGATGGGCCCATTTCACATGATAGGGTCCATTTCATATGATGATTTGTGCTAAGCTTTGGTAAAGATATAAATTCAAAATTTCTCATTTTTCAATTATATTGAAAAACAATAAACATAAATCATAAATTATGTCTGTTAATTTATAAATATGATTATCTGATTTTTAATTTTATTATCATCTAATTTGTTGTTAATGCAGGGATTTGAGGATTAAGGTATGTTACTTGCACCTAGATATTTGAATTTGCAATTCATTGAGGTATAATTGGATAATTCTTGGTGGGAATTTTTTTATTTTTCTCAACAAAGCTCAAATAAAAAAAGGACAACATATACTCATTAGTCATTAATCAAGTATTTAAGGTTGATTTTTAAATGTTAAATTAGATTAGTGTCCAAAATTAAATATTAAATAAATTAAATAATATAATATGAATTGTAAGTTTTAATTAATTTTAAAAAATGTAAAATTAATATTATAAAAATACTTGCACATACTTTTCATCCTCACAAACATAATTTTATTTAATTTTAAAGGTTAATGTTATATTTTATATGTTTATTTAATTATCATTCATAGTTTATGAAATTAAAATAAATATTTTATATTATAAATTCTAAAGAAATATATATATATATATATATATATATATATATATATATAACTCCGTCTCTCTTCACTATACATCATTAAACTCCATAGGCTTATGGTTAAGACTCGGTATTTTAAAAAGTCAATAATATTTAATTATCGCTTTATTTTAAGAAGAGGTTATACTTATAAGACTAGTTCTTATAATTAAAATATAATAAATCTTATACAAATAATATGTAATTTTCACTTTCGCTCAAAAAAAATATATGATAGAGATTGTTCTGACTCGTTTGTTTGGAGTCAACTTTAAGAGATTACAAAATTGTTCAATCTTCTTTATTAAAGTTTTAATTATTGTAAAGGTTAGAATATTAGATAAAATATATGTAAGATATTATCATAATATTGTATAAATTGTGATATAATGTCTATATTATATTATATTATTAGTTTCCTTATAATATTAACATAATATCTATATAATAGACCTAACTTATATTATTGGATATATCATTCAATGCAATCTCCTTCTCTTTATTCTAACATGGTATCAGGAGTCAAATTTTTGTTCTTGAACTACAAATTTAGTATTCCGTTGCTTCAATCAATGATTACCTTACCCATTGATGGAGGGCTTTAATCCTTATTATTATTATTATAATTTTTATTAATATTTTATTTTATTCAAATAGTGCTGGTGATGTTTTTAGTTTCTTCGGCAATCATATTTTCTGAATTTGTTTTCATTTGTTGATTTATTCTAGTAGTAGTTAATGTCATATTTTTATTGGTGTTAATCTAACCATATATGTTTCTTTATTGATTATTTAATCAACACATTGTCATTCTCTCGTTAGAATGAGTTTTACAAGTGTTGTTTCACCCCAACATTTTATTCTCATTGGATTTTACCTTCTTCGCTGGATTTCTTTAATGCAACACACTGTCATCCCGTCGTTGGATGGATTTCGAGACTCGCGAGTAACTTCAGAGTTCATTCGGTTGTTGTTTCACCCAGGGGCGGAGCCACACATGGGCTAGGGTGGGCTCCAGCCCTACCTAAATTAAAATAATCCTTAGATTAGGGTGGGCTTCAACCCCAATTAAATTAAAAAAAAAATAGGGCAAAGTGAATAAACAACTATCTCTCTCTTCCTTTTTAAACATTTATCCATTTGATCGAATGATCAAACTTCTTTCATCCATCAAATCTTCCGAGCACATATGATCGATGATCGTTACCGGAGGAAGTGAAAGTTGAACTAATGTTACGCATTGCAAGATCGGCTTAACTCTCCTCCTCCATTACAGGTTTCATTCTCTTAATCTCTTTTATATTTCAAATTCTAATCAACAATTAATCGCAAACTGATCGAAGCACCTAGCACTTTTGATTTCATTTGATGGGTCCAACTTCTCATGTAACAAATTTTGTATATAGAATTTTCCTATTGTTTATTTACTCTCTGATTTGTGTACGGAATTTAATTGTTCTTCCTTATTTAAGTGTGTGACTATGTTTGAAATCCATTAACAGTCCTCAAAGAACAACAAAATAGCCATTATATTATGTGTGTTTTATTTAAATTTTGTTAGGGTTATAATGGAACTATCAACTATAGAAGCTAAAAGAAAACTATTAACTCATTTTTTAAACCAAAAGATCAGTCATGTCCAAGTCAAGGGGGTAATCAATCAACTATCGATATCTCAAATATCTCTGCTTAAGAACCTAACAAATCTCCCATAATTGATGTTAATGTAAGTTCTTTTGAACCTGATCCAGCATTACGTATTCCGATATAGAAATATCCTTTTAATCAAAGGGATGTAATTAAATGATCTTATATCAAGATGGGGCCATATCAACCTATTAAGGATGAGTACCCGCCGACCAAATTTGGAAATCAAAATCGACGGTTCCAAAGTCATTGGTTTAAGAAATTTACTTGGTTAGAATACTCTCCTTTGAAAGATGCTGCTTTTTGTTTCCCATGTTTCTTGTTTGAACATAAGCAACCCCAAAAACCTACATTTACAATAGATGGATTCAAATATTGGAAGCGAGTTAATGATGGGGATAGATACTCTTTTGTTATGCATATAAGATGTAATACTTCACCACATAATAGGGCAGTTGAATATCTTGATAATCTAATGAATATCCCTTGTCATATTGACAAAGTACTGAATGCACAGTCTTCAGATGAAAAACAAAAGAACAGTTACGACTTACAGCAACTATTGAAAGCATTCGGTGGCTCACTTTGCAAGCGTATGCATTGAGAGGGCATGACGAGTCTCCATCTTCTAATAATCGTGAAAATTTTATTGAGATGATAAAATTTATGGGAAAATTGAATGGGAGTATTGGAAACACTATCTTAGAAAAAGCTCCAAAAAATGTAAAGTATACTTCTCCGGATATTCAGAAAGATGTATTGAATGTTATTGTCAACCAAGTGAGAGCAAAGATTCGCTAGGAAATCGGGGATTCCAAATTCTCCATTTAAGTTGACGAAGCAAGAGATGCATCTAACAAGGAGCAGATGGCTATTGTGTTAAGATTTGTGGATATTGATGGGGTTTTACGAGAACGGTTCTTTGCCATTGTAAATGTGGCTGATACAACTACTGCAACACTTAAGAAAGAAATATTTGATGCTCTTGGTCGTTATGACTTGCATATCCATAACATGAGGGGACAAGGATACGATGGTGCTAGCAATATGCGTGGCTCTTGGAATGGATTACAAACTCTTTTTTTTTAAAGAATGTTCATGTGCATATTATGTACATTGTTTTGCTCATCGACTTCAACTAGCATTAATTGCGGCTGCCAAAAAAGAGGTATCTATTTGGTTATTCTTTTCGAAACTGAATTCCATATGTAATCTTATTAATGCATCTCCTAAACGTCATGCCGAGTTACATTCTGCTCAAAGAAATGAAATTGCACATATGATAGCTACTGGTGAACGTGATACCGGTAGAGGTTGTAATTAGATTGGAAATTTATTACGGTCAGAGAAGACTCGTTGGAGTTCTAATTTTGACTCACTTTGTAGCATGGTTGATATGTATGGCTCTGTGATCACCGTGTTAGAAAATATGGTGGATGAGGGGTCTTCTAACTCCATTCGTGGTGAAGTTAGTGGTTTGTTGATTGCGATGAATTCTTTTGATTTCATATTCATTCTACACTTAATGAAGAAGATATTGGGATTAACAAATCTACTTTGTCGAGCATTGCAAGAGAAATCTCTAGATATTTTAAATGCAATGGAGCATGTTTCAACTACTAAAACTTTGCTTCATGTTTTGAGAGAGCAAGGGTTTAATATTTTACTCAGTTGCGTGGAAGAAGTTTCTGAAAAGTATGACATTGAGATACCTCAGATGGAAGCTCGTTACAAATCTAGTAGAAGTCGTTTTTGTCAATAAAAGGATTCGATTACAGTTAAGCATCACTATCAATTTGATGTATTTGTTACTGCAATAGATTTTCAAATTGAAGAGTTCAATAGTAGATTTAAGGACGAGGCAGTCGAACTTCTTAATCTCAGTGGTGCTTTGGAACCTAAATACAACTTTAAACTTCTTAATGTTGATCACATCTATCAACTTGCTGAGAAATTCTATCATCTAGATTTTGATGTACAAGATTTGCACCACTTGAGAACACAATTGTCTCACTATGAGCTTGACATGGCCGTCAATGAAAGATTTCAGAATTTATCAACTATTTTTGAATTATGTCGAAGATTAGTTGAGACAAATAAGTCAAAAACCTACAATTTGATTGATAGGTAATTTTATCATTTGTTATAATTTATGAAATATAGCTATATTGTTTACTTATACTAATATATTTATTTAATTGACAGGTTGATTCGTATTGTTTTAACTCTTCTCGTTTATACAGCAACAACGAAACGAGTATTTTCAGCTATGAAGCTCGTGAAAACAACTCTTCGTAACAAGATGGAAGAAGAGTTTTTACAAGATTCTATGATCGTCTATATTGAACGAGAGCTGTCTGAAAACATTGATATTGATACAATAATTAAAATTTTTAATCTAAGAAGAATAGAAGGGCACAACTTCAATAATGTGTATGTTAAATGTTTTGAATGTACTGTTTTGTTTCATAAAGTAAATGTTCATACATCTTTTATTTTATATGTTTGAATTTATTAATTTATTGTATCAATTACAGGAAAAAAAAGCGGAGTATAAAAAGTTAAATTTGAGGTGCAAGTTGGAGTGAGCCTCAGGTAATTTTTCATCCTGGTTCCGTCCCTAGTTTCACCCCAGCATTCAATGCCCATGAAATTCTACATCTTCACTGATTTATTAGTCAACACACTATCATTTAGTTACTAGATGGAGCTCAAGGGTTAATGAAACTTGAAGAATATACCATTAACATTTCAACATCTCGTCTTCAATCTCAAGTTGTTCAAGCATTTTCCATCTTGAGTTTGAGGAGAGATCTTAAAATATAAGATAAAATATATATAAGATATTATTACAATATTATATAAGTTGTGATAATATCGTTATTATATTATATTATATTATATTATTAATTTTCTTATAAACTCAATGTAATTTCTATATAATAGACATAATTTATGTAATTTAATATAGAATTTAATACAATTTTTTTTTATTTCTTCTAACAGTGAATATGTTATTATTTAAAATATATATTTTTTAATTTTTTTAATTTTTTTAACATTATTTTATCATTTTTTTATATTTAAATCTTTATTTAAATTAATAAAAATTAATTATTTAAAAATAAATAAATAAATATATGAAAGCAAATATATGAAAGCAGCTAATTCCATTTACTATATAAAGAATATGAACAAAAGACTAATCGATGTTATCATTCAGGAAATATATTCCTATAATTGTATTTTGTTTAATTAAGAAATGTATTTTAATATAGGTTGAAAACATAGTTGAAAACAAAGGAACTAAAAAGTTTAGAGAATTTTGAATTTGCAAAATTTGATTTTTGGTGTTGTAGTTTTTATTAAGTTAATTTTAAAAAATATGATATTAATGATATGTATTATTTATGATACATTTTTATTATTCATTGATTTTTAAAGATTGCAAAATGGGTCAATGTATCATATGAAGTCGAGTCATTTATCTTAAGATCTCTGAAATGATTGATCATATACTTGTATATTTTGTAATTCATTTACAATTTAAATTAAATTGATTTAATTTGTTATTCAATTTGTATTATTTATGCATCAAATATGAATGAGTATGTTAGGTAACTCTGTTAGGTAACTCGTTAAATTTTAACTCTTTTTTCATAATTTTAATATTTTAACTGTTTAATATGTTTTTTAAGTGTGACGTTTTTTAAACTCGTTTAATGTATTGACTCATTTAACATGTTTTTGGAGACAGTATACTAATTTTATAGGTTTTCTTCCCATTAAACTATTTAATTAATATGTTTTTAACTTATTTAACTCCCAATTTAATTAGTTTGTTTTTAACTTATTTAACTTGTTTAATATGTTTGGACATATTTATTACGCTTTTGATTCGATCCCCTCCTCTAGCCTAATGGAATAAGAGGTGAATATTTTCACCCTAGTGTATTGAGTTTTAGCCTGTCATGTGTGCTTAGCCTTAAAATATATATTTTTTTATATTATATATATATATATACATTTTATCATTAATTTTTGGAAGGTACTTTTTCCACCCCTCCCATATTCCCACCTCCACCCTCATTCCTTAATTAATTCCAAAATTACTTATTTATCCCTATCATTTTTATATATCTACCTTTTTTATTTTATTTTATTTAATTATTAAGTTTTTTTTATTAAATATAATTAATTAATTAATTTTTAATGTTTTTTAAACTTTATTTATATAATTAAAAACATAAAATATTATTTTTTTACATTATAATTATTTAAAATATATTAAATATTGAAATATACTAATTTAATAAAATATAATATTATTAATTAAAATAATAATGATTAGACTAATTATTAATTATTATTTAATAGATAATTTTATTAAAATAATTGAATCATTCAACTATTGTTTTTATAAGTATTTTAATATATATATAATTAATATAATAAAATATTAAATATTTATATTTTATTAAATCAAGACACACTTTAATATTTTATATATTTTAAACAATTATAATATAAAAATAATAATATTTTGTATTTTTAATTAAATAAATAAAATAGAAAAAAATATTAAAAATTAATTAATTAATTAATTAATTATATTTAATAATAAAAAACTTAATAATTAAATAAAATTAAATAAGTTAAATAAATAAGATAATAAAGATAAATATATAAAAATGAAAAGGATAAATAAGTAATTTTTTAGTTAATTAAGGAATGAGGCGGATGAGAGAATATGAGAAGGGTGGGAAAAACAATTTGCTTAATTTTTATGTTTATATAATTATTAAATCTCTTATATATATATATATATATATATATATATATATATATTTCAATATCTATAAAACAAAGTTTAAAAATAATTTATATTTATTATCTTTAATCATTAATTATATATATATATATATATATATTTATATAATATATATTTTAAAAAATAATTTGAGAGTTAAAAGTAATAGTAACCTTCCAATTACTCAATTACTTTTAACCTTAAAATTATTTTTTAAAATATATATTATATAAATATTATATATAAATTAATGATTAAAGATAATATATATATATATATATTATAAAAGATTTAATAATTATTTAAATATAAAAAATAATAATAATATATATATATATATAATATTATATATAAGCGATTTAATAATTATATATATAAATATAAAAAATAAGATTATAGATAATATATAAAAAATAATATTTTAAGTTTAATTATAGATAATATATAAAAAATAATATTTTAAGTTTAAGCAGTATGTTTAACTAAAAAGTTGGCGGCCATTAGTGATCTTTCTAAAAAGTAAAAGGGAGATTTATTTTAAAATTTAATTTGAGGGCTAAAAGTAATTAGAGGGCCGTAATTTGTCTTAAAATAAATTAAAAATTAAAAATATAAAATCTAAAATCTAAAAAAGTTGCATTTATTTATTTTTAATTATAATATCTTGGGACTGAGAAAAATTATTAATTAATCGATAAATTAATAATTTATTAATTTATTGAGATATTCATGAATTTTAGTAAATTAAATAAATTACTGAATTTAATTAAATTATAGAGGCATGAATTTAAATAAATTATAGATACATGAATTTAAATTAATTAAATACATTCTTGAATATTACTAAACCTAATACATTCATAAATTTAAACTAAGTTTAGAATATAAATAATAATTAAATAAACACATTCATGTACATGTATGTATGTAATGTATACCGTTTATAATATTGTATAAGTAGAAATCAAAAAATATAAAAATATCTACCAGTGTTGTATACAGTAATATCATGACGTCTTATCTCAAAAGTGTTAAAAAATCAATCATGACAGATGAGATGCGGAAGACATTATGTGAGCATGCTAGAGATAATCCATATTGCACTCAAAAGCAACTATAACAATGGGTGGCTGAAAAAATTCAATCTACAAGTATGTCAGGCAACAATATCAAACATCATTAAGAAGTCAACAGATTATCTATCGGTTAATATGGAAAGAGGTGATACAAAAAGACACAAAGGTGCAAAATTTCAGAGTTAGAAGCAGTTCTTTATGAGTGGTTCATTCAATATCAAGATCGTATAAATATGTTTGACGAACTAATAATTGAGAAAGCAAAAGTGTTATTGAAAATACGTTCCCCACAGATAACCCAAAAATAAGTTTTTCTCAAGGTTGGCTCGAGAGATTCAAATCAAGGCACGACATCAAGACACGAATTCATTATCCTGGTGAAAATGAAGCCGCTGCAAAATTTTTGAATGATGAACAAATCATTAGCAGTGTTATGGAAAATGAGAAAGAATATGAAGTAGAAGATGACAGTACAGAGTTGGAGTCGATCTCACAAAAAAAAAATATCTTCGAGCAACAATTACATTACGTAATTTTCTCTTACTGAACACGTTTTGATTCGTTTAACACATTTTCAATTTAATTAACACATTTTTTACTATATGTAAATATAATATTATAAAATAAATTAAAAGTTAAAAATATAAAAAATCTAAAAAAGTTACATTTATTTATTTTTAATTTTAATCAAAGTAGTATACATATGTAAGTTAATTTTATTATAATTAAGTAATGTGGTTAAAATGATTAGTTTACCTAGGATAAATTTTTATAAAAACAAAAAAAATATTTTAAAACTCAAAAGAATATTATAAAAATATTTATTTTTATATTAACTTTTTAATTTTTTCAATAACTATCTATATATTTATTAAATTTACAAATTAAATTATTATTTTTTTTAAATTCACATTCATTAAATAAAATTAATAATTTATACAAATAATTATTGTAAAAAATGTAACTTTTATTTTTAAGTAATTTTAAGAAATATAATTATTATATTTTGTTAATTTTTAATTTTTATTATTATTTTAAATTTATGACATGTAAAACATATTAATAAAAATATATTAGATAAAAAAAATAAAACATATAAATAAGATATATAAAAATTCACTTTTAATTAAAAAGTTAAAGAACAAATTAAATATTTAAAATAAATTAAATATCAAATTAAAACTTCTTTAAACTTCAATCACCTTTTTTAATTTAATTACAATTCTGCGTTTATGAATATTAGTCACGATATTTACTAATTGTCTGAGAGAAGCCAGTTTGATATCTTCCTTGGCCGGAGACATCAGGAAGTGCCGAATGTCAGTTTGATACTTGTGAAGTGAAGTTGCATTATAGATACACGAAAATGGTGAGTTCTAATACCTATCTATCTGATTCATTATTTAATTGTACTTGCTGTGTTATAACTTATTAGTTGATGAGAAAACGGAAAGCCCAAAGGAAGAGACTGAATTGAACCCACCTCCTAAGAAGTTGAAGAGTGTTTCTGGTACAGGAGTTGTGAAAAATCTGAAATTATTGATGAAAGTTATGAATATGACATTCAAAAGAATCAATCAAAAGGCAGGGGAAGGTCTTGTGAGTTTAATGGTGCTAATGGCAATACCCGTCTCTAATCTCTATCAGGAAGTCCTTGAAGGTGCTCCTATTTGTTTAGCTGGGCTGACATTTGTAATTAGCGGAACACTTGACAGGTATATTTTCTAATACTTTCTCAATATGAAGTCCCATATAATGGTTGTCAAGTTCTTATGTTCAAGAAAAAGGGAGCTATTATCCCTCAATATTGATCAATCAAGGCTAAAGACCTGGGGTTTGTTATCTCACCGATTTAGTTTTTCCTTCTTCTTCTTCTTCTCTAACCAGCTGACACTTTCTGTGGATATGTAGCACACCATTTTTAACTGAGGATCAATTGTTTGATAAGATTCGTGCATCAAATAAAGGAAAAACACCTGTAAAGAAAGTACAAAAGAAACCCATGGAGAAGGTTGTTGCATCTCCTATCAAAAATAGTCAATGCTTAAAAGAACTGAAGAGTATGGCCAGTCATTTTTATGATCCCTTTACCCCAATTACATGCATTATATGTCCATGCAATGATGCAATTGGTTATTCCTTCAGAACTTCGATTTTTGTTAATGTTTCAATGATATCATTCTATTGGATTTCTTTCTTTTTCTTTTCATCCATTATACAAACTATGTTCTATTTGATCTTTTCATAGTAGGCAAATTTGAGAATTTGCTATTTCTTGTAGAAGAACAAGATGGATAATCCCCTGTCAAAAGTGTGGCTTCCAAAGGTTCAGGTACTTCTCCTGTATTGAGGAAAGATCGGAAGACTAATGGTACTACATTTCCATGGACAGAGAAATATACACCAAAATTTCCTTAACGACATTGTGGGGAATCAGTCCATTGTATGTACTATCCGAGATCATTTTTGGTGTAATTATGTGTCATTTGCAGAATAAGGGTTTTGATATTTGTGATACATCCAGGTGAAGCAACTTCATGACTGGCTGTCAAACTGGAATGCACAATTTTTCAAAACTGACACTAAAGGGAAGGGGGAAAAACAGAGTGATTCAGGTGCAAAGAAAGTTGTTCTACTTAGTGGTCCACATGGAATTGGGAAGACGACATCTTCAAAGGTAGTTTTCTAATTACTTGGTTTCCAGATCGTTGATGTAATATTAAAGGATACAAAGGTTTGTATGTATTCTATAGTGATGTGTTCTCTAATATCTCAGATCAAAACATAAGTCTTTGCTCATTATGGATGAAGTTGATGTCATGTCTGATGGAGATAGGGGAAGAGTAGCTGTTCTTATTGCAAACATTAAAATATCCAAAATCCCAATCATGTGTAATGCTGATGATGTATGTAAACAGTAGTACATTGAGGGTGACTGCATCCTGAATTATTTCTATCTTTTGTTGTAAAAAGGTGAAAGTTCATGTACAGACTTGTGTTGGGATCACATAGAGTTTCAAACTGAGTATTTTGATGATTTCAATTCTTAGGGGCCTATCTTGGAGTTAAAAGAACCACAAAATAGTGTCCTGCTTAGAGCACTGGCTTTTCGTAGATATGTTTTAGCTTGTTTTACTAGTAAAATAGAGTGGATCAGGTCACTATTTGTGATGTTTTGATATCATTAGGAGTCATTGGTAGTTGAGTGTATATAGTTGTTTTCCATTTTCTGGTGAACAAAATTTCTACATTTTGTCATTAAAGTTGATAGAAGTTTTTATCAATGTAACTACAAATGAACAATAAGATTTGTTTCTGCTTGCACATTTTGGAAGATAAAATAATTGATACTCAATTTGAAATATGATAGATGGCAAAGAGGTAGATGCAAATTGCCAAGGCTCAAGGATTCCAAGCCAATGAGGTATGATTTCTATCATGAGTGTTCTTTTATCCTCTCCTGGTATAATAATTTGTTTTCTAAGAAACAAGCCCTATGCCATAATTGAGAAAGCTAAGCAGAAATAGTGAAAGCTGGTTTCTAGAACTTGAAAAACAAAACCTTCTTTCTGAACATGACCTGAATCTTATAAACTGTAGATAACTGGCTAGCAAGGCTTTTATTCGGATGTCTTTCTATAAAAGCACATTTATTTTAAAATAGTGAAGCATTAAGATGTGCTTTTGTTATTTAAGATAACACTTGAAGAGCTCGCTGACAGAGTCAGTGGGGACTTTAGAATGGCATTAAACATGCTTCAGTATATGAGCCTCTCCATGTCAACTATTAAATATGATGACATTCAACGGCTTCTTAGCAGTGCAAAGGATGAAGGCATTTCACCCTTCACTTCTGTTGATAAGTACGGGTTTTCAAGTCATAATTCTGATTTCTATTTTCCCTCGTGTATTGGTTTTGGTACTTCGCATGCTTTCTATTGCTTATGAGCTATTCAATACCGATTTTATTGTTGATGTTTGTCATTATTCTCATGTTGGGTTTAGCATAATGAGCTATTGTCTTTTAGATATCTACAAGTATAGTTGAGAATTGTAAGCTACTTAGCATTGTCAACTAGTTGATAGCTATAGTTTCCCTAGAATAATTTATGGTTAGAGAGTGGGAGAACATGGGGATGAGTTGCTCTGATACCATTGTTATGTACCAAGTATAATTTTGGGTAGAGAGACTGAGAGAACAAAGCATTGTGGGTGGGATGGGGAACATAAGTTCTCACAGCTCTATTTATATGCTTCACCCACAGACCTTCACATTTTTACAACTTTTCCATTCCCTTATTACTATTCTTCACCTCAGCCTACCCTATTTATCTCCTTAACAGTAGCCAGCAGTTTATCTTGGCATTGTCGGTTGCCCTTTCTTATAGTATAGCATACAGGAACAAGCAGCCATGACATGATGAGAAAAAAGTTGGGATCTACATTATTATTTTACATTTGAGCTCAATGATTGAGACAGGTTTGTGTTTGTAGGCTATAATTGTGTAACATTCATATTTCATGAATGAATTGTATCACGTTGGTCAAGGCCAAGGTACACCTTACTTAGTTGGATACATCTTCATAAAATGTGATCACTTCAAAAAAGAAACCATAGTGAACCCTAGGAGTTCAATTGGCGTTACAGGTGGCCAAAAAGAGTTGGTTATGTTATACACCAAGAATGCTGAGTATGCCAAATATCCTATATTAGCATTTCCAAAATTATACTAGCTAAAATATGAGTATGGTTGTTACTGTATTACTTGCATATTATTAAGTTTTTTCTATTCACCAAACTTGTTTGAGTTGCCAATAATCTGTGGCAGTGGAAACTTATTTTCTTTCATCTTAGTTTCTTCAGTCTTCACAATCCACAAAATTATATTGTTATTGAATTTTCATATTTACTCTTTTACATGTTCAGGCTGTTTGATTATAACGGGGAAATATTGCGAATGGACGAACGAATAGACTTAAGCATGAGTAACCCTGATCTACTCCCTCTTATATATTGTACAGGTTTGCTCTTCTCTATGAAAAAAAGGCAAATTTATACATGAACTTTCTCAATTGGGGCCAAAATGTTCATATACTTTTAATAGATCAACATTACCTTTCAACTTCTTCCATACTATTTTGCTCCTGTATTTGTGTTTTGGATGAATGCCTCACTCTTGATGAAAAGCAATCTTTATTTGTCAATTTATCTTTGGACGAATGACTCACTTAAATATGAAAGTTGTTTTGTGTTTATTGGAAGAAAGTATTTAGTCTGGTGTGTCAAATTATGTCCTCTATGGTTGGCAGGAAAATTATATTAACTACAGGCCAAACTCATGTGGCAAAGTTGATAGTGGGATCAAAAGGATGAATTTAATTGCCCAAGCTGCTCAATCTATCGCTGATGAAGATATAGTAAATGTTCAGATTCAGAAATATAGACACTTGCAACTCTCTCCTTTTGGAAGTCTTGTGTCTTGCATAATCCCGTATATTTTCTTCTCACAACTGAAAAATTTAATCTACTTGGCATCTTATGTTGCCTCTTGGTGATATTAAATATTTTCCCTGTTTTTTCATCCATTTGTTGTAATAGTGCTGCTCTGTTACATGGGCAAAGAGAGATACTTACACAGGTGAGGAATGCCAATTTTAAGGCACAAGTCATGGCTATTTGTTTCAAAAGTTCTTCTAGGAATGCCTAAGGCACAACAATGTCAATATGCATTTTTTTGGAAAGGATGTAACAATTTCATTAATTTGCAAATACGCTCAAGGGTCGGTTATTTGTGATGAATGTCATCATGCAATAATATGCCAGATATGCCATCGCGTCAAAATTTTCATATATATTCATTGACAAACTACGGTCTAAAATCTCATATTACCCGTCCAATGTAACTACAGTGGTAAGAGTCTTGAACGAAAAAGTCTTGAACGAAAAGGCTAACGACTTACTACCTTAATTGAAGTGGGGATCATGATGCAGCGTGATGTTGTGTTAGCCACCCTAGGAAAAAAAACTCTTATTTTATTTATATTATTTTTTTGAAATGGATAAAGATACAAGCAAAGATGAGATTATTAAGTGGGTTGTGAAGTATATGGGTCAGTGGATCTTGATCAAAGATTATATTTTAGTCCCTAAATTAAATGGGATCATGTTCTACCCAGCTCACTGCTTTGGTGTAATTAAGTAAAGGTAGCATAATTAATACAAGTAATAAATAGAGTGCCTAACTTTTAAGTATAATAGTTAGAGCCTAATAATGTGTTCCCTAGTTTCCTCATTATATTTAGAGAAGAAATCTATTTGGCTAGATTTCAGTGGCCCTCACCAGACAAGATTCTCCTTATTTAGTTAGATTATGAGGGCTGATTTGATGATTATACTTTTTGGGCCATTTTTAAATTTTAATCTTTTGGTAATGATGCCACCTTATCTAAATGATTAGGCATTGTTGGTGTGAGTAGTGTCTTGTTGTTCTCTCAATATATTGACATTTTAAATAAATATTATTAGTTTTACACAAAAATGTGAATAATTTAGAAAAATAAATGCAAAATATGAGATATATCATAATTTTATATATATCTTTAAACAAGATTCTAAACATAAATAACTTAAGTGGGGTAAGTCGTTCTTATATGTCATAGGTTAACTTTTACATTCAAAAAATAAAAACCATTTAATTTAATTTTTATTGGTAGTTTGTATATTTTATTTTAACTATTTAATCAATAAATTTATCTATGAAAATAATAAAGTACTCTTACCTAATTTTAAATAATTTTTATAGAAAAATGGCACAATAATAATTCTATTAGAATATAATATTATGCAAACTCAAAACATCTAGTATCCCGATTATAGACTAGATATAGGATAAAAAAAAATTGCTATACTTAGATAAAGGGTCTATTCAAATAAGTATAAGTGAAATGAATCCAATCTACTATTTTTGTGAACTTTCTTTGAAATAAAAATTAACTCTTTCTATTGTGGAGGTAAATTTTTACTTGTGAAAAAAATTGATTGATTTGTCAAAGATGGAGCATTGCATAGAAGAAAGTCACTCTTATTTTTTATTTTAAAATTTTAAATTTCGTTGTTTGTGTCCTTCACTTTTGTTCTCATTGTGGTTGTTTTTTTCGGTTTTCATGTAGTTGGTTTATTTATTTTTTTTAAAGACTTCTTCTGCCTGAATCATTAACTTTTGTAATCTTTTACTATTTTAGGGTCTTTTTATTTAATGATATTACATCGTTTTCTAAAAAAAACAAAACAATCCAATCTTTTCAAAATCTTTTACGCAAGGAAAACTATTTCAATCTATTATTTTATTGATTTATTTTACTTAGATTTGGTATAATGATGTATTTTAAAAGAGAAATAATTTGAAGGGAAACTTGGAAAAGAGAATATGTGATTTAATTCGATTGCTAAAAATATAATAAAATTTATATCTCTTACACATTTTTTTTCCTCTTTTTTTTCAGTTAATGAAGTGATGAAACATCGTTCTCTCGTTCTTTCTTGGCCTCTCCTATCACTCCTTATTTTAAAAATTACTTCACAAAATGTGAAATATAAATATTATTATATATTCAAATAATTAACCAACCTAATACATCAAATCCCGGGTATAAAATTAGACTTATAATC
Organism: Impatiens glandulifera; assembly: GCF_907164915.1. Lineage (NCBI taxonomy): Eukaryota > Viridiplantae > Streptophyta > Magnoliopsida > Ericales > Balsaminaceae > Impatiens > Impatiens glandulifera. Next base: position 63,700,380 of record NC_061863.1, read on the forward strand.
TTGATTAAATATAACTAGCATATGGTGAAATTTATATTTATCTGAAACTCTACCCAATCAGCAATAACCCCCAATCAGCAATAACCCTCTAATACTAACTCATCTATTTTCTCTTGTCGAATTCAAAATAAATATCCCATACTAAGTTGGTTGATTAATTCAGTTAGAAAAAAGAAGTGGGAGCTAAGGTTTGTTTTCCATAAAAACTTTTTTTTGCCTTGTTTTGTACCGAGTTATTTAAATAATCTATAATGTGTATAATTCTAAAAAAATATATATTTTTTTAATAAAAAGAGCTCAAAAGAAAGTGATTGTAATTACAACAACCGAGAGAATTTAGCCTAAAAGCATAACTCTTTCTTCGAAGGCAGATGATTATAATATCCAATTAACATATTCATTACGGTTTGCCTGTCCTTTTGAGGCCATGAGGAGAATGCTCCATTTCCCCATAACTTACTTAGCTGGATCACATTTATTTAAATTGGGAAAAAGAAAGATAACTTGGACGGATGAGATGGGTCCCAATTAAGTTTTTAAAAAGCACAAGCCAGATCTCATTGGCCCCAGCATTCACACAAAAGAGGGAGAAAGCTCGGTTAGGTCAACTATCAATTATTCAAAGGAATAAAGATGATGACATATTACATTTAAAGATTGCATCAAAATATATATTCAACTTCACACTGCATTGTTGGTTTCATACAAATTGGATTAAAGCTAACGATATCAAGTGTTGAATCAAATCAATGTCAACTTTATTTCTATAATATAATTCTTCTTGTGTTTACACTGTCACTAAGTAGGAATATCAACAATGATGAACTGCGCAAACAGATTTACCAAATTTGTAAAAATTTATAGTCACTTACATTGAACAAACCAACATCATCGTGCTGCAGTAGCAGCAGCTGCGGCAGCAACCTTCTTATGTGGTTTGTAGGAGAATCGGGAGTGCGGGGAAGGTGAGAACTCAATTGGTAGGCGAGGAGATTCTAGTTCCCCTGAAAGCATTCCAACAACTTCTTTCATACAAGGTCGTGAAGCAGGTAATTTCTGAATACAGCCAAGGGCAACCGTTAGACACAGTAATGCTTGTTCTCTATCGATTGACTGAACTGACTGATCCACTAAATCAAGAAGCTTTCCTGCCCGGGCAAGATGACGTGCCCATGATAAGAGATTAGCACGTTGAAATTCTGATATTGGTGAACCAGTCACTTGTAATGGTCTTCTACCAGAAATCAAAACAAGCATAAGAACACCAAAACTATATACATCGCACTTCTCTGAGAGATTTCCGTCACCACCACCATATTCAGGAGCCACATAGCAAACCGTTCCTCTCATACTTGGTGTGCTACTAACTCCGCCACTTTTTGGTATTTCTCCACTTAATGAATCGTTACTATGCCCGCGATTTCTCCATAGGTCGCCACTTAGACCGTCTATCCACCAATCTACACTCCCTCGGCTATTACTCCGCCTACTCCTACTCCTCTTCTTTCTACCCGTCTCATCTCTAGGCCAATAATCTTCATAACTTGTTGATGGTTCTAGTCCCTGCTTCTTCTTTTTCTTCTTCTTCATCTTTTTTTCAAGTTCATCACAGTATTCCTCCTTCCACCACTCCCTAGGCGGTCTTCTCTTCTCTTTATTATTCATGTTCTTGTTCTCTTTATTCACGTTCTTGTCGTCATCCATTGTCACCCACCAATCTAATTTCCTCCTTCCTCTTTTCCTCTCTGGTTTTCCAATTGGGGCAGAACTAGTGGAAGCCCCTATCCATTCACTCTTTGGCCTCTCCTTCTTGATCTCATTTCCAATCCATTCCATTACATAATCTTTCACAACCTCCGGTTCATCGCTATCTTGCTTCCACCACCAATCCTTTCTTGATGGGCTCTTCTTTGGCCTTCTGTCTATCTTAATATTTTCGTTCTCTTCCACACTAGCCCTGTCAAAGTTGCATTCTGATAAACTAACCTTCTCTGGAACCTCAGATGGAGATGGAGATGCATCTGCTGCTGCTACTACTACTACGCCAGAGTCAGGAGACTTGTCCCATCCAATGACGAACTCAGGTGACATCTCGCCCGGAATAACAATCTCCGGAGACGGTGGTGAAGTCTTTGGAACTACAAAGTCCAGAACGTTATCTGGAGACTTGTTAGGGCCAAAATTCGATTCGTCAAAGCATATGGTTGTTGCTAAACTCTCTGTCTCTTCCATTATAGACTCACTGTCGTCTGCTCCACATCCACCCCCACCCTTATTTTCCAACTCCTTCCCTTCAATTCCGCCGATTATTGATATCACGCACTGATCCTCTGCTTTCAACCTAGCCAAGCCAAAATCGCCAATCTTAGCGTTGAATTTTTCACCCAAGAGTATATTACTCGGCTTGATATCACCGTGAATCACAGGTGGCTGACAATTGTGGTGGAGATATTCGAGTCCTTTAGCTATATCAAACGCGATGGAGAATCGATTCTTCCACTCCTTCAACTCAGCGGACTTGCGACGGAACAAGCAATCCTGCAAACTCCCGTTGCTCATGAACTCGTAAACCAGAAGCATACGTCTCCGTTTCCTGTTGGATGAGAAGCCGATGACAGACGCAATGAAATTCGAATCAAATTTACCTGCTATGAAGAGCTCGTTCTGAAATTCACGTTCGCCTTGGAGAGAACCGGCGTCCATAAGCTTGACAGCGATTTCCTGAGAAGGTTTTCCAATAGTTCCGCGATAGACGGATCCGAATCCACCGCGACCAAGGCGATTGGCGATCGAGAAGTTTGAGGTGGCGCGACGGAGGTACGAGTAAGAGAAGCGATGCGGCGGTTTGGAATCAGAAGGGACGGTTCTTCTTCGATTGAGTCTGCGGAAGCAGAGGGATAGGATGAGAAGTAAGGAGAACGCTCCGGCGATCCCACCGACAATTGGAGCTAAAAGATGGTGGTGCGACGGCGATGGAGATGGCGACGGCGCCTGATGGCGAGACGGCATGATTCACAGAAACCTTTAGGCAATATCGCGAAGATGTGAATCGAAAGAAGGCACATATAATAGACTTTGACTAATCAAAACCGCTAGTCGAAGCGACACAATACAGTCTGTTTTCGGCAAAAACCGCACTCATTTCTCTCTCTATCTCTCTCCAAGTGACGATTCAACTGTCTGTTTGGACGTAGGTTATCAGAAGAAAATTTCCAAAGTGGGTCCCTACATTTTTATATTTTTGACTTTTGGATCCTTAGAGAAAAAAAAAAACTTTTTGAACTTTTATTTTATTCTTTTCATTTAATATTTAAATATAATTTACCGATTTCTATACAAAAGGATAAAAAACTCACATAAAATATGTAAAACTGTAAACAAAGTTTACGGTTTTCAAAATCCGTAAAGTAGTTTTGAAGTTTCTTTCCAAATAAGTTAAAATTTGAAATATAAATTCAAATTGTGTATGGATTTATTAATTAAATATCATTTTCTCATAAGTTCTTTATTGAATTTCGTGTTATTTGTATAAGTAGCAAATTAATTTTAAATAATAGTTTTATATGTTATTAAAAATGAGTTATTTAAATAAAAGATATTACATCAATATTTTATTTTTTAAACAAGATTTAATTATTTTATTTATTCATAGTATATTTAAGAGATATAAATAAAATAAAAAAATCATACTAAAAATATAATAAATAAATAAAAATGGTTCGTACCAAAATTTTCCGAACATTGTCATTTTTTTGAGAAAAATTTTAATAAATTTTGTTTCTCTCATAGTCATCTCATAGTCATGTTCGGGACAAAATATTCGAAACATAACTATTTTTCAAGAAAAAAATTCTCTCCTAGTATATTCAGGATAAAAATGTCAATAAAAATTTCAAGACAACCATTTTTTCGAAAAAAAAAATTCTCACCTGCTAATGTTCTTGATAAAAAAAATTCAAACATGACAATTTTTTTAAAAAATAAAAAAAAATACTAAAAAAATAAAAATATTCTCCAGTCGAATTCGTGGACTTATTTCGTTATAACTTAGTTGCTCAAATTATTTATCTTCAAAATATATGGTTTTTATTTTGCTTATTTGATATTGAGTTATTTGATTATTCAAAAAAAACTTTAATTTAAAATTATTTATTAGTTCAATTAAAAAAAATTATCAATGCATAAATTAACATGCTCGCCAAAGAACAACATAAAAAAAATCAGTCTTAGCAAAATAAAATAAATGAGTTCTGTAAATATAAATCTGAAATATTACAAAATGTTATAGTAATTTAATTCAACTAATTTTAAACTTCTTAGTTTTAAAAAGTAAAAAACAAATCATTTTAAATTATTTACCTCTCATTAAATAAGTTATTGAATTCATAATTATATTTTTCAAATAATATAAGATCAAGCATCAAGCTCTATTGGAGGGTTTATTCATAACCAAATTCAAACAATGTTGAACAAATGATTACTAACTTGGTTCAACACAAGACCTATAATTTCCTAATTTTACCCCCAAAAATAGTGAGTACTCATTTTCTCAAATTTAACCTAAGATCTACCAAATCTTTTGGTGAACTTTACTAAAAGAACATACCAGTTCAATGAAAAATACATCACAATAATTTAATGGAGCAAGATAATTAAGTGCATAATACTTTACAGGATGGAGGTTCACCTAATTTCAATATCAGGGAGTAGGTAACATTAATTTCATTTGGTGGGTCCCAAGATTAAAGTCGCCACACAAAAATTGAGTGATTAACTCAAATTCTAAACTTGGTTGATTAAGATATTAATCATATTTATAAAATCAGGTTTATTTGATTTATTTATTTTAAATTTTATTGAAAATCAATATTAATAATTTATAATAGAGCATCATGACTGTCATTTTATTTCCTAAAAAACTAACATGTGACTAATAACCCATATTTGAAATAATGAGTTCATTTGATTTATTATTAATGATGATTAGAAAAATATTATGTTAATATTATACTCTTTTTAGATTTGACAATATAAAATCAAAAACCTAGATTATTTTTTATTAAACACCAAATATATTATAGAGAATTGCTATACAAATAAAAATACTAACATGTTATTCTCATTCATTGCAAGTTAAAAAAAAAAATTGTGTATCTATTTCAAACTTTTTATAATTATAATATATTAATAACAATATAATTTTTTCAAAAAATTAATTACACGATATTATATATTATTAAATAAATTTATATTTGGTGTGATTCAAGTTCAAAATTTATTAAATAAAATCAATGTATATTAAAATGATAAAAAAAATGTTTAAACACGATGACAAAGCATAACATGAAAATATGAATAATAAAAAAACGTTAACTCAATAGGTTATCGAGCTTCTAAGTCCTCTAGAGTAACGATTAACTTTATGATGAGCTCTACTAACTTTCCAGAACGAATCTCAGAAAGTATCGTAATAATAGAATTGTGAATGATACGTATCGGGCGACTATGATCATTGAAAGTTCAACGATTTCTCTCAAATCAGATAATACACACAAAATAATGTTGATATTAACTCAAATATGTAGTAGGCATGTCATATAAACTGCATCAATATAAACTTCCCAACAACTATACAAAAACTCAGATATCACTCAATGAATCATAATAATACTCCATAAAATGTTTCAAATACTAGTTACTCATCGACAATACAAAAGTAGATGAGTTGTCAATTCAATCTATTCGTTACATATACGACTAACTATAATACAACTTTTGTTCATGCACATATCATTCGTAAAAATTTCACCGTAAATCACGTTTTATATATCAAAAAACGAAATCTTTGATGAAATATTTTTTCATGCCCATATCAAAAATTTTTATTTATATAAAGTTTTTATTTATATGCTATATATTTATAATATTCATAAAGTTTTATCAACAAAATAAATACTAGTTTTATTTTATAATAATAATAAATTATATAAAAAATATTTAACCTTTTTATGAAATATAAATATATATTTTAAATTTTACTTTAGATTATTTAACAATAATTTTATTTATTTTTCTGTTGTGAGAATGTGAAGTGTAGAAAAATTATTATGTATATATTAATTAGATAAATTTGTTTCATAACTAATAAGGTTTAATATATGTTAATATTATACTTTAAGAATATGAATGTATTAGGATATCATATAAGTTATTTATTGATAACATTCAAACTTTTTAAATTTAAAATACAATCTTAGTTCAAACTTTTTAAATTTAAAATACAAACTTAGGTTATGTCAAATTTATATATTTCTTTATATTTTAAATTATAAATAAATATAAATAAATTCGGCTTATATTTTATATAAATGGAGTTTAATATTATTAAAAAAATGTTATTTATTTGCTACATATTTATAAAAAATCTATCTATAGGAATATTAATTATATATATATATTTTTTTATTATATAATACATATATATTTTAATAAAAAATATAATTATATGTTTTACAATTGTTTTAATTTATTTAATTATAATTAAATAAAATAATTTTATAGCTTTTGTTGAGGATGTTAGTCACTGCAAAAACTCTTTTACTCTCTCTCTCTCTATCTTTAATATAGTTTTAAAATTTATTTAATGTTTTAAAAATATTGCTGATTACAAATTAACTTCTCTAAACAAACAAGTCACATTTTTAGTAAGAAAGATAAATGTCATAATTGGTTTGCTTTAGATTACAGCAATTTAGAAAAAAAAACGATTACAACAATTATGCAGAGATTTACTTCATAATTGACTTTCTTTTACAAATGAAAACTTTTTGTAAAAAGTTAACGTCCAATCATAATTAATTAAAATCACTTTAAATTTTTATATGATTAAAGCCTAAAATCATTTTTTTATGAGTTTATTCTTATAAAAAAATTAGATATAATTTTGTTTATATAAATACCACTAAATAGAAAAATGATATACTCAACGAAATATTTAATAAAAGTAAGTCCACGAATCAACGTTGGTAGGATAGATAAATTTTTCAAATGTTCAAAAAATGTAATTTCGGGTCCAGAAACGGTAATTTTAAATCTCGAAACGGCCATTTCGGGAACAATTTTTTTTTTCCGATTTTTTTTTCCTTTTCGAAATGAGTGGTTTCGAAACCCAAAATGAGCGCTTTTGAGACGTGGGGACACCTAGCAGGCCACGTCGAATTCGTGGACTTGCTTTCATTGAATCTTTAATTGAGTTTATCAATCCTCCACTAAATAATATACAACGATTAAAAAAAGAGTTTTAGGACGACTTTAAAAACATAAGGATGAATAATGGATGAGAGCCAACAAAAACAAACTAATAAGTGGTCTAAAATGTTTATTAATTTTGTGCCAGAATTAATAAGTAAAAAATTTATGTCAATAAATAACTTATCTTATATTATCTTATATTATATATATATATATATTCAAAGTAATGAAAATACCTACAAATTATGAATATATATAAAATAATTTAGTAATAAAAAAATAATTTCAATAACTCTTAACTAGAAAAATAAAAACAATTTTTTTTTAATTGATAACAGATTGTCACTAACATTAGATGGACAGTACAAACTCAAGGAAGAATAATTAATCAATCAAAAATATATATTTCAAATTAATATATATATATATATATATATATATATATATATATATATATAGTAAATTAAATTGTATAATGGTGAAATAAATATTATGTGTCATGGATGAGAAAGAATTGGTCCAATTTTTATTAGACTTGTTTAAATTTATGCAAAGAAAATTTGTGTTTAAATTATTATTTCTATTTACTTCTTTTGAATTGATATTCTATTGATCAAATTTCAAATTTCAAATTTTTATTAGATATATGATTTGAATTATCAAATTTCATTTGTGACTAACTAAATCAAGCCAACGAGTGAATTAAAGTAATAAATTGCAATCATAAATTAAAAAACAATTATAAGAAATTGAACTTGAGAGTGATCATCCTTGTTCGATTATTTAATTGAAAAGAAATAGCAGAACATAATAATATGTCTACACTCTGCAAGTCTCTTTTCTTCTCTTTATTTTATAATGCAATAATAAATGTTTCTGTTTGGGACCACAATCTTATAAAAATATTTGAGGCCATTAATTTTCTTTAATTTTTTTGTTTTCATTAGTTATTTCTGACAATTTTATTAGGCAAGTTTTACTTTTAACTAATCAGTTTAATGTTTTAATAATATATTGACCATAGTTAAAATGTTAAAGACACCTATTTTTCTCTCTTCAAATTTATATTTTAAATTAAACCTATAAAAACACTTTTTTCAATTATACACGGCTCATTGTACAATATTAAAAAAATATATAATTATTTTTAAAATAATATTATATACCAAAATAATAAAACTGTATACTTATCTATTTTAAATAATAAAATCAAAATATCAAAAATGCATAATCTATATATATATATAATGATGCTTAATTTTTAAAGTGTCCGGATTGCCGGGTCGAGAGCTGTGGTTAATTTGGATACTTGGGTCGGATTGTGGGTTTACCCGTTTTTAAATTTAAAACGGTTAAAAATAAAATTAAAAATGCTAGAGGTATGTTTCGAACTTGCAACCTAACAAAACAAGTACAACTCTTTAACCAACTAGGCTACAAAGACTTTATATTTTAAATTCAACACCAAATTTGATAAACGCGGGACGTTTTAACATTAATATAAGTTCAACTTTTTAACTAACTAATCTATATATATATAATGATGCTTAATTTTTAAAGTGTCCGGATTGCCGGGTCGAGAGCTGTGGTTAATTTGGATACTTGGGTCGGATTGTGGGTTTACCCGTTTTTAAATTTAAAACGGTTAAAAATAAAATTAAAAATGCTAAAGGTATGTTTCGAACTTGCAACCTAACAAAACAAGTACAACTCTTTAACCAACTAAGCTACAAAGACTTTATATTTTAAATTCAACACCAAATTTGATAAACGCGGGACGTTTTAACATTAATATAAGTTCAACTTTTTAACTAACTAATCTATATATATATAATGATGCTTAATTTTTAAAGTGTCCGGATTGCCGGGTCGGGAGCTGTGGTTAATTTGGATACTTGGGTCGGATTGTGGGTTTACCCGTTTTTAAATTTAAAACGGTTAAAAATAAAATTAAAAATGCTAGAGGTATGTTTCGAACTTGCAACCTAACAAAACAAGTACAACTCTTTAACCAACTAGGGTACAAAGACTTTATATATTAAATTCAAACACCAAATTTGATAAATGCGGGACGTTTTAATATTAATATAAGTTCAACTTTTTAACTAACTAATATATAATAATGTTGAGTAAATGGATACTTGGGTCGGATTATGTGTTGACCCACCCATAAATTTAAAACGGTTAAAAAAAAAATTAAAAATGTTATCCGTAATTTTTTTCACGGTTTTTTATATTATTACTCGTGCAAATGCACGGGCTAAATGCTAGTTAGATTGAATAATGGGTTAATGAAATAAATTCATTATGAATATTTATTATTTAATTAAGTAGTATTTTGAAAATAATAATAATTAAGATATTTATTAATATTAATATTATATTTTTAAAACTATTTATATATATATATATATATATAATAAGAAAGCAAATAAATAGGCTAAATAAATATATATATATATATATTAATGTTGATTTATTATTACAAATAATAGGCAAAATAATATATATTAATTTTGAAGTATTTTTTTTTACGTTAAAGAAACAAATAAATAAATAGAAAGATCCAAATTATTTACCAATTTTAGATTTTTCGGCCTTTTGTCCAAATTTTTCAATTTTAGTATGTGAGATTGTTGGATTAGTTAGGTGTTTAAAAAGTTTTAACCAATTTTTAGAAAATATTTAAGGCCCATGTTTTTATTTTGTTTTAATTTCATTTATAAATTTTAATTTTATACATATATTTAAGTTTGGTAAATTTTGTAAGATAAAGTTTGCGAATTGGCCGTGTCCGATCCAATATCTCAAATTCGGCCCATCAGGCTTTAAGTGATTTTATTTCTAAATTTATTTATTTTTGTAATTTATGCATTAAAGTGCCTTGAAACATTTTAATAAAATAAAAAGTAAATAAAAATAATAATATATTTTTAACAAAGTTACATATTTAACCTTTGATTTCTAATTAACTATAAAAGTCTTACAAAAAAATTTGTGTGTTAATTTATTATATTTATAAAATCAATTTATGAATATAATAAATTTTTATTTTTTCATTTTTTAATATTTAAGACATTAGTTTATTTAATATAAATAATTATTATTATTCTAAAAAAAAATAATATAAATAATTATTTCGATTAAATTTTAATATTAAGCATAAGTTAAATATTTTAAACGGATTAAAATAAATATAAAATATTTCTATAAATGACTTAAAATATTAAAAGTATATGGCCTGATGCACTTTCTCACCTATAATCAAGTATGGAATCTTCAATGAATCTATTTTTTGAGTTATTATTTTAATAACCAATTTTTTTTTAATTTTGCAAGAAAAATCAAATGACAACCCTTTAGTCAAAAATTGATTTTAAACCAATGTCTCGATATAATTTAAAATTTTGAAAAGAAGTTTAATTTATTTAAAAATAGCATTTTTTTTGGATTGATGTTTTATGTTTTAAATAAGTAAATTTTTTTACGACTCTAACGGGACGTCTGTTGTCTAATTTGAAAATAATATTTTAGTCTTTTAAGTATTAAAAATCTATATTCTGGTCTCTTCAACGTGGATATCTATATATATATATAATGCTGCATAATTTTTAAAGTGTCCGGATTGCCGGGTCGAGAGTTGTGATTAATTTGGATATATGTGAGAGTAAATGGATACTTGGATCGAATTGTGGGTTGACCCGCCCATAAATTTAAAACAGTTAAAAATAAAATTAAAAATGCTATAGATATGGTTCGAACTTGTAACCTAACAAAAACAAGTACAACCTTTTAACCAACTAGGCTAATAACATTTTTTAATTTAAATTCAACCCAAAATTTGATAAACGCGTGACATTTTAACAATATAAGTTCAACTTTTTAACTAACTAATCTATATATATATATAATATATATATATATATATATAATGATGCTTAATTTTTAAAGTGTCTGAATTGCCGGGTCGAGAGCTGTGGTTAATTTGGATATATGTGAAAGTAAATGGATACTTGGGTCGAATTGTGGGTTGACCCGCCCATAAAAATTTTATCGTAATAATTTTTTTCACGGTTTTTTATATTATTATTCATGCAAATGCACGGGATACATTCTAAATTTATTAAAGCTCCAAAAACTCAAAAAATAGTATATGCTGACAATTCAATTCATGAGCTCTATGAGCTAAAGTTATTATTATTAATTGTTTTTTAAGTACAAAATTTCAAAAAAAACATATTTATTTTTTCTATGCTTGGTTATTTGTTTATGAATTAAATTAGTGTTTTATTTAAAACTTCAGTGATTTATAACCAAATTTACACAAATGTTTACCTAATCATTTATTTTTTTTTCTCTAGTTTATTGTTTTATATTTTATTAGTTCTTTAAACGATTAAAATCAATATAATCGGACCAATATTGTAACCTATCAAAAACTACACACAAACAGATATTTTTGTAAAAAACATAATTAATATTCTTTTTACAAGAATAAACTGAATCGTTCTATTTAAACTTTTTATTCAAACCGATACTCATTCAATCCCAAAAAAATCATCTGATTTATGTTTTATTAAATAACAGAACATTTCAATTCACACTTAACATATATTAGATAAAGTGTATTTGCATGAATAAGAGTATATATAAAGTATTATTTATTTATAAATATTTTAAATAAAATTAAATTAAATCTTAAACTTAATATTAACATATATTTTATTTTTTCGGCACCTGGTAACCCCTCAATAAGATGGACTCACACTTTGCATTTTTATCCTTTCGGCAAAATACCCATCAATCTTAGTCGACCTCAATTGATGACACACCTCTTATATCTCGTAAAACCACTGACCCTAATAATATGACTCACACTTTTTCATATGCCTCTATCACTCGACCAACCACCCATCAATCTTAGTTAACCTCTCTTTTACTCTCACTTCAACAAATCAATAACCAATCTCAATTGATCACAGACCTCTTATCCAACGTCAAACCAACCACTAACCACCACTTGACATTCATCTCGTGACCTCACACTTTCAAATGCTCGACAAACCACCCACTGACCCTAATCTTGTAACTAACACTTTTTCATATGCCTCTATCACTCGACAAACTACTCACCAATTTTAGTCAATATCTCTTTTACTCTTACTTCAACAAATCAATAACCAATCCCAATTGATCACAGACCTCTTATCCAACGTCAAACTAACCACTAACCACCACTCGACCTTCATCTCGTGACCTCACACTTTCAAATGCTCGCCAAACCAATCACTAATTCCAACCTCACACTCGACAAACTACCCACCATCCGACCTCCATTTTGTGAGCTCACACTCGACAAACCACCCATCACCTGACCTACATCTCGTGACCTCATACTTTCAAATGCTCGTCATACTAACCACTAATTCCGACCTCATATTCAACAAACCACTCACCACCTGACCTCCATCTCGTGACCTCACACTTTCAAATGTTCGCCAAAACAAAATAAATTTAATAAAAAAATATATTAATTTTAAAAAATATATTAAATGTTTAAAATTCTTAATAAATCACGAATAATATATTAAAATAAAAAATAGAACATTCTCATTCCACATTTTATTCACTTCGGTAAAACAATTCATCTTATCACATATCTCATCACATATTTTTCCCAATAAACCTTTCATCTCGTGACCTTACCCTTACACTTTGGTCAAATAAAAAATTTTCAAACATTACCAATATATTGTTTACCATCACTTTAACCCATCAATGCTCAATTGATCTCTCACCTCGTGACCTTAAAACATTTCGACTAACTAATCATCTTATTCCACATTTATCTACCAAATCAAATCAGACTTCTCATCTCGTTACTTTAACTTTCACTTTAGTCAAACAACTAATCTTCTCGCATATTTTAACTACCAATATCATTTTTTTTCTCAATTGACCTCTATCTCTTTACCTTAGTTTCACTTCGACTAATCAAAAATTATCTCATTCCACATTTATCCATCAATCATAGTCGACATCTCTCATCTCGAGACTTTACTTTCATTTCGGTCAAATAGTTCATCTACTCACATATATTACAATAAACAACCCAACTTACTTATCCTCACTTCGACTGACTAGCCCACATTTCATTTCATATGTATCAATCAGACATCTTATACCGTGACCTTAAACTTTCACTTTTATATCAGACATCTCATATTGTGACCTTAAGCTTTTACTTTTATATATTTTACAATAAACAACTTGACTTACTTATCCTCACTTTGGCTGACCACCCCATCTCATTTTATATTTATCCACCATAATCGAACATCTCATACTGTGACATTAAACATTCACTTTGGTATGTTACCTTTCATCGTGACATATATGGTATATACTCACTTCGACTACACAACTATCTCATTACATATTTTTATCCACCTCAATTAACATCTAATAATGTGACCTTACAATTTTTACTTCAGTTAAATCAACAAACAACAAACAATCTCCTTTCATATCGTGAATGTCATTTACCCAATCATCGATTTTATCGCATATTTTAACCATCTATCCCAATAGACCTCTAATTTTGTGAATGTAACAATATTATGTAGCAATAACACTTCAACTACTGTAGCACTTAAAATTGTTAATTTATATTTATATTATATATATATATATATAATTTGTATTTTTTAAATATTTAATAAATATTTATTATTTTAATATATTTAAATTAAATTTTTATTTTTAAAATTTATTAATTTTTTACTAAGGTTTATTATATATATATATATATATATATATATATATATATATATATATATATATATATATATATATATATATATATAAATATGAATTATTATTATATTATTAATGTTGATTTTTTATTATTATTTTAAATAAATTTGAATTATTAATTTTATTTATTTAGATTTGTAATTAAAATAAAAAAATAAAAAAATATGTTAATTTCTTTAATAATTAGCTAAAATCTATTTTTCACTCATTCATATATGTATATATTCCTTGAAAAATCAATCACCAATTTCAATTTCAATTACAGTTTCACAAACATCTTATCTTTCAGTAAACCAACCATCAATCTCAATCGACCTCTAATCTCATGATCTCACGACCATTTGTTACCGACATCTTATCTCTCAACAAACCACATCTCAATCACACTTTAACATGTTTTTTGTTTCTAAGAAAACACACCACCAATCTCAATTGACATTTAATATTGTGACATCACACTTTCGTCAATCAAATATTTGATTCATATTTTTTTAATCACTTTTAAATATTATCGGTATATAATCTCTCGACAAAACACATATCAATCACACTTAGTTAAATGATTATACTTGTTTTGTTAGGTTGCAAGTTCAAAACATACATGTACAATTTTTTTAAACCGTTTTAAGTTTCTGGGAACCCACAATCCGATTCAAATATCCATTTACTCTCACATATATATCCAAATTAACCACAACTTTCGACATGACAATTCAGACACTTTGAAATTAAGCATTATTATATATATATATAAATTAGTTAGTTAAAAAGATTGTTAAAATGTCTCACGTTCATCAAATTTAGTGTTGAATTTAAAATATAAAGTCTTAACTTAGATGGTTAAATATTTGTACTTGTTTTTGTTAGGTTGCAAATTCGAATCATACGTATACCATTTTTAATTTTAATTTTATTTTTAATCGTTTTAAGTTTATGGGTGGATCAACCCACAATCCGACCCAAGTATCCATTTACTCATATATATATATTCAAATTAATCATAGCTCTCGACCCGACAATTCAGACACTTTGAAATTAAATATTATTATATATATAAATTCCAATAATTAAATAAAATAAGAATTTGAACAAATTTAATTCAAATAAAATTCACGCCAAATTCATATGTGAAATAAAGTGAAATTTAATTTAAATAAAATTAACATCAAATTAAAATGTAAATTAATAGTAAAATTTAATTCAAATGAAATTCAGACCAAATTCAAATTTGAATTAAAGTGATTTTTAATTCAAATAAAAGTGAATTTGTTAACTATTTAATTAACATTAATTCATTAAATAAGGTCATTAACATATTAAATACATTCAATATTGTTAATGGTCTGAAAATAATATTTATGAGTTTATTGGTGTTATCAATTGTTGAAGATGCAAGAAATGTCAATAGTTGGATATTAATTAGTGACGATTGGATTAAAAAATTGATGAATAGTTTTAGAGCTATATATATCCTTTCACCTTAATTTCTATAACACGTTATCTTATCATTTTTCACTCTAAAATTTCAAGAATTTTTTCATTATCTTTGTGAGTGTTCTTCGAGTTTTTCACTCAACATTTTTCTGTTGAAATCCGGTGATAGTTCAGGTACGTTGATCAAGTTCGTTGTGTAGTAATTTTAGTGCAAAATCGCTACTAGATTTGTTATACCTATGAGACACAGTCCTCTACAATAAACTTCAATGTTGTAACTGTTTTAAGGGAAATATGTTTAACACATATTTTGAACAATATTATATTCCTATGAGTTCGATCTTTTGTATATTGTTCTTTATTTGATTTATTTATAACATTTATTTTTTTATTTTCTTTTTATTTAAAGACAATAATACTTATAGTAACTTTATTCAATACTCTCCGTATTCTAACATGAGAACAAAAACGAAGTAATCATCAACTATTTATCATTCTAAAGTTGTTTTAAGATTTCCAACATGGTTCAAGCAATAATCAATTCTTTTAAATTAGAGAATAAAACATCTAAACATCTAGTTACATTTGTCTCAAAGATTTTATACTAATTCAATTCCTGATCCTCTACTACCACTCTTGTTTTGTTATCATGTTGAATTCCTTTATGACTTTTCAATTGAAAATTTTCATCTTGCAGGGAAGATGGAGCATTACTAGTCAAAAGGGCTTCCAAAACTGTTCATCCTTTTGTGTGAGTAAATGACACCTAATAAAATCATCTTATAAGAGATTTAAAACCCCATTTATAACTAACTAATCTCCATTTGGGAAAACTTTTCAAACCAGATGACTAATGTGTCAAGAACAAGAGAAGGGTTGTACATAAATCTCAATCACAAGCAAAATGATGGAACTTAACATCAATTAAATGGATGTGGCATGTTATCATCGTCCTCCTATAAACTCATAATATACATATCTAATTGATATTCAAGATACTACATAAGAGATATGAGATCATACCAACAAAAGGAAAGTGTCATATAAAATGGTATGCAAACTATGTCCTTGTTACAACAAAATTGACATCTCCTAACCACATAATTAATACTGAGCATTCATAAGTGCATTATATTCCACACCGAAAAGAAAAAGAAAAAAAAGACTGTTGGTTTCTTTGCCTAGAATATTCTTTTTTGGTGTTTGTCCCACATAGGAAGTGAGTAAGAAAAATGTCTTGACCTGGCCCTATAAATAAAGGCCTTGTGTGTTAGTTTTTTCTTGCACTATCAGTATCTGTAATTCGTGTTAACGATTATAGTGAATATTTTCAGTGGCTCTGCCCGTGGATTAGTCAGCACTTTTGCTGGATACCACGTTAAATCGGGTGTCGTTTTCATTCCGTCTTTTATTATTATTATCATTGTTCTCGCATCAGTTATAACAAACTGGTATCAGAGCTTGGTTGTTCAGATCTGCTCAGGCAAGAACGATGGTTGGAAGTAAAAGTTTGAAAGCCGACAAGTTTACTGGGAGGAATAGCTTCAGTCTGTGGCAGATCAAGGTTCGGGCATTGTTGAAACAACACGGCCTATGGGCTCCCTTGATGAAGCCTGCACCTGTCCCACCACCTGCTGATATGGAGTCTTTGGAAGAGAAGGCACACTCGACATTGCTCTTGGCTCTGGCAGACGATATCATTACTGAGGTGGCTGAGGAGGAAACCGCTGCTGGTTTGTGGTCTAAGCTGGAGACTTTATACATGAAGAAGAGCTTAACCAACAAGTTGCTTTTGAAGCAACGTCTGTTCAGTCTGCGTATGCAGGAAGGTACACCTCTTAGAGACCATCTAGATCAATTAAATGCAATATTATTAGATCTGCGTAATATTGATATTAAGATAGATGATGAGGATGCTGCCTTGATTCTGTTAGTTTCTTTACCAATATCATATGAAAACTTTAGGGAGTCTTTCATTAGTGGTAAAGATTCATTGGCTCTAGAAGAAGTTAGATCTGCCCTTCACAGTAGAGAATTGCGACATAGCTGCAGTGGCACTGTTTCGGATAGTCAGGCTGTTGGGCTAGTAGCAAACAACCATCAGGGATATGGTAAACCGGGGAAAAAGAAGTTCCCCAAGAAACCAGTCAGTAGGGGTCCGAAACTAACAGATGTGTGCAATTACTGTAAGGAGAAGGGACATTGGAAGAATGAATGTCCAAAGAAGAGACAAAGACAACATGAGAAGGCACCAGGTACTGTTGCAGTTGCTGAAGATGGTACAAACTCCGAAGAGGATATTGCCTTAGTTGCTGATGGTCGCACACATTACATTGATGTGTGGGTTCTGGATTCTGGAGCATCTTACCATATTTGTCCTAGGAGAGAATGGTTTTCAACCTATGAGCAGGTGGATGGTGGAAATATTTCTATGGCCAATAGCTCTACCTGCAAGGTGGTTGGGATGGGCTCGATCAAGATTAGGACTCATGATGGAAAATTCTGTACACTGAACGAAGTTAGACATGTTCCACACATGACGAAGAATCTCATATCTCTAAGTCTTTTGGACAAGAAGGGGTTTAGTTTCAAAGGTGAAAGTGGAGCGTTACATGTTTACAATGGTTCAGGTGTGATTCTGAAAGGTGTGAAGCGAGGCACTTTGTATCTTCTACAAGGTACTACGCTATCTGATTCTGCTGCTGTTGCTTCCTCCGAGATTGACCAAGGAGACATGACGAAGTTGTGGCACATGAGGCTTGGGCATATGAGTGAGAGGGGGATGCAAATTTTGGCTAAAGATGATCTTCTGTGTGGGCATAAGATAAAGGATCTTGGGTTTTGTGAACATTGTGTTTTTGGGAAACTACATCGCAGCAAGTTCCCCAAAGCGATTCATAGAACAAAAGGCACACTTGATTACATCCACTCTGATTGTTGGGGGCCGTCACGTGTAGAGTCTTTGGGGGGTCACAGGTACTTTCTGTCGTTGATTGATGATTATTCAAGGATGACCTGGATATTCATAATGAAGCATAAGAGTGATGCTTTCAAGAACTTCAAGCAGTGGAAGGCATTAGTGGAGAATCAAACTGGGAAGAAGGTCAAGAGGTTGCGAACTGATAATGGTTTGGAATTCTGTTGGTCTGAGTTTAATGAGTTTTGCAAGACTGAGGGGATTGCCAGACATCATACGGTTAGGAATACACCTCAGCAGAATGGTGTAGCAGAACGTATGAATCAGACACTACTGGAGAGAGCTCGGTGTATGCTCTCAAATGCTGGGTTAACAAGAATGTTTTGGGCTGAAGCAGTTAACACAGCATGCTATCTGATTAATCGTGGACCTCACACAGGTATAAATCTGAAAACTCCTTATGAACTGTGGTCTGGGAAGCTTGCTGATTACTCTAATTTGAGAACTTTTGGTTGCACGGTCTACTATCATGTCAATGAGGGGAAGTTGGAGCCAAGAGCAAAGAAGGGAGTATTTGTAGGCTATGGGGATGGTGTGAAAGGATATAGGATCTGGTCCCCTTCTGAGAGGAGGGTTATTCTGAGTAGGAATGTTGTCTTTGATGAAAATTCCATGGTTAACCCAACTGTGAAGTTCACCATTCCGGTAGATTGTGGTGTCAAGAAACAGGTGGAGCAGGAAAAGACTGAGGCTAGTTGTGAAGCAGATGAGAGTTTTTCTCAACCACTTTCAGAGGCAGATTTTCCAGTTGCTCCATCATCATCTGTAGAACATCATAATCTAGCTCTTAATCGCCCTAGAAGAGCTAATTTTGGAGTACCTCCTTTAATGTATGGCTATGAGGACATGGTTGCCTATGCTTTACAGGTTGCAGAGGAAGTGGATCCTCATGAGCCATCCACCTACAAGGAAGCTGTTACAGGTACTGAGTCTGTCCAATGGCTTGCTGCCATGGGAGATGAGATGGCGTCACTTCAAAAGAATCAGACTTGGGAATTAGCTAGAAGACCACCAGAGAGAAAGGTTGTCACTTGTAAATGGTTGTTCAAGAAGAAGGAAGGGTTGTCACCAGCTGAGGGGGTCAAGTATAAAGCTAGGTTAGTTGCTAGAGGGTTCAGTCAGAAAGAGGGAGTGGACTATAATGAGATATTCTCACCAGTAGTCAGACATACTTCCATCAGGGTGCTACTTGCTATAGTTGCACATCAGGACCTGGAACTCGAACAGCTAGACGTGAAGACAGCTTTCTTACATGGAGAGTTGGAAGAAGAGATATACATGACTCAGCCAGATGGTTTTCAGGAACCTGGAAAAGAGGACTATGTTTGCAAGTTGAAGAAGTCCTTATATGGATTGAAACAGTCTCCGAGGCAGTGGTATAAGCGGTTCGATAGCTACATGTTTGAGATTGGCTATTCAAGGAGTCCGTATGACAATTGTGTCTACTACAACAAGCTCAAAGATGGTTCCTTCATCTATTTGGTATTGTATGTAGATGATATGTTACTAGCTGCTGAGAAGAAGTCTGACATTCAAAAGTTGAAGGGGCTACTCAATATAGAATTCGAAATGAAGGATTTGGGTGCTGCTAAGAAAATTTTGGGAATGGAGATCTACAGAGATAGAAGTCATAAGAAGCTATTCTTGTCACAGAAGGGATATATTCAGAAAGTTCTATCGAGATTTGGCATGGCTACTGCTAAGCCCATTGATACTCCTAGTGCTTCAAATGCACATTTGTCTGTAGCATTTGCACCTAAATCATCTCAGGAGAAGGAATACATGTCACATGTTCCTTATGCTAGTGCAGTGGGAAGCTTGATGTATGCTATGGTCTGCACTAGACCGGATCTTGCACATGCTGTTAGTGTTGTCAGTAGGTTCATGGGAGACCCTGGTAAGGAACACTGGCAAGCAGTGAAGAGGATTTTCCGCTATCTCAGGGGTACATCTGATATTGGTCTCAGTTATGGTGGTGATAGTCAGTGTCTAGTATCTGGTTACTCAGATTCTGACTATGCTGGAGATGTAGACAGTAGAAGATCAATGACTGGTTATGTATTCACGCTTGGTGGTTCTGTTGTGAGTTGGAAGGCTACTCTGCAGCCGACAGTAACTTTGTCTACTACAGAGGCAGAATATATGGCTTTGACAGAAGCTGCTAAGGAGGGAATCTGGTTGAAAGGATTGGTTAGTAACTTGGGTCTACACCACGATCAGGCTTTAGTGTACTGCGACAGTTTGAGTGCAATATGCTTAACCAAGGATCAAGTTCACCATGAGAGAACAAAACACATTGATGTGAGGTACCATTTTCTGAGAAGTGAGAAGAGGATCAAGGTAAACAAAGTGGGTACTGCAGACAATCCAGCTGATATGTTTACCAAGCCGGTTCTGCAGAGCAAGTTTCAACACTGTTTGAACTTGCTCAATGTTAGAAGCTGTTGATTGCCCTTGAAGGGGCAAGGCCTGAGGCAGAGCAGGTCACATCTGGGCATTCGGTGTAATGCATCTGTTTTTTATCTGGGCATTCAGTGTAATGCATCTGGCACATCTGGTACTTAATGTACATCTGGTGCATCTGGCTATCTGGGAAATATTCAAGTCAAGGTGGAGATTTGTTGGTTTCTTTGCCTAGAATATTCTTTTTTGGTGTTTGTCCCACATAGGAAGTGAGTAAGAAAAATTTCTTGACCTGGCCCTATAAATAAAGGCCTTGTGTGTTAGTTTTTTCTTGCACTATCAGTATCTGTAATTCGTGTTAACGATTATAGTGAATATTTTCAGTGGCTCTGCCCGTGGATTAGTCAGCACTTTTGCTGGATACCACGTTAAATCGGGTGTCGTTTTCATTCCGTCTTTTATTATTATTATCATTGTTCTCGCATCAGTTATAACAAAGACATTTTTAATGGCTGTCCAAAATTGCAAATTTTTAATGAAAGAACAAACTTCATTCCACAGATAACAGTAAAGAACAATTAACTAGACTAAAATAATCACTAGAACTCTTAACACAACATATGAGTAGACTATTCATTTTCAAAGGACTACATGATTATCAAAACAGAGTATAAATGTACAATCAGAGAGTCTAATAATGTATAATGTTTATACTTCTTATCTTACTTTTTGTTAAAAATAAAAATTTATGTCAGGACATTTCATAATTGGATGACAAGAAAATATGAAATTACTAATTGAAAAGGAGAGGGTCACTGAGATGTGTAGAGCCCGATCTCAAATGTTTTTTCTTCAGAATAAAAATAACCCAGGACAGAGTTTGTTGGGCACACACTTAGAAAGGAACCATCATTCATGAGTGATCCATAAATAATACATTAGCATATGATGCTTGAAATTTGTAATAACCAATTAAAGCAAATTTTCAAAATGACTAAGTTACCATATAATTAAGGAAAAGAAAGACAGCATAAAACTTAAAATATAATTAAGGATAGTAAGACGGACATAAAACAGTTAACTAATTGAAAACCAAGAAAGCAATTCATAGTTAACAACAGCATACAGCAAGGTCTTAACATATAAAAACTTCAGCATACGACAAGGTCTTAACATATAAAAACTTCAGCATAAAACAAGGTCTTAGCATAAGTAAACTTGAACACACAACAAACAACAAAGGTTTTAATAAAAAGAAACTTCAACATGCCAGATAACTTCATAAGTTTTGTTTAATATATAAAGGTAAAAAGAGTTCTTTTTTATTTCTTTGAGATTATCTCTCAGATTTTCTTTACCTCCTCAAATCAACCACAACCACGCTGATATTGTCATAGCTGCTCCTGCTCAAAGCAAGTCGAGTTATCACTGTGGCTGCTGATGCACATGCCGATGGATAGTAGAATCCAGTCCCTTCACTATTTATCACCGGCTGACAATTGTTTTCTCCCATACCAACATTCAACAAACCTTCTCCCATACCAGCATTCACACCTTGTCGCAGACAATTGCTAGCCATTTCACAAGCAAGCTCACTTGACACAACATCCCATAAGCCATCACTTGCAAGAATCATGCATTCATCATCCTTATGGCGTTTCACGAAACGTATCTCAGGCTCACTAGTTATCACTTTTTTCAGAAACTTGTCCCCTGTACAGTAAGAAAAAATATCTTTATTTGTCACCAACATTAACAACTTTACTATACTTATTTTGTCGTTATCGAAAAATGACAGTCAATCAATATCCCACGAGATAAACTACACGAGTTGAATTGGAAATTCTCGTGATAAGAAACATCATTCTCATAAACCACTAAATATAAAAAGAACAGATTTGTCGTTTTCTTCACTTGTGGATGTACAAATCAATTTCAATAAAGAGTTTTTTTGTCGTGTTCGAAATTATCTTTAGATAACTATAAAACATAAATAGCATTAAAACGACAATAAATAGCTATTAAAATGTTATGGTAGTAACAAAGATAGAAAAAGAAAACATAGCCATATCAGAAGATAATGAATGGATTGACAGTTAAAAGAACAATATTTTTCAAACACTTATATAAGAGATTACAAGGTATACCTATTGCTCTGGACATTGCAAGGATGCCTTGCACTCTTAGTCCATTAGAGTTGTAGACTTTGCCTCCAGCAGCAGTAATCCTAGCAAGCTCATCAGCTCTATCAGGCTGTTTTCATCAAGAAAGTTCCTTACAATTAGAGTTAGTGGAGGTTGTAGATCGATAATCATAAAGGGAAACTTCTCAAATTGAAAATCAAAATTTTGCTGGCATAATGATTGTTGTCTGGATAAGACATTCATACTACAAACAAACCCTAAGAAGGTTCTATATTCACAACATAAGCACAAAACCCTACAGATCTAATTGCATGTGTAATTACAGACACCAATAGGAAGAAAGTGATTCATCTAGTTCCTCCAATCGATTCAACAATTAGATCTAAATGAAGGAAGTAGCGAATCCACTTCTGTTTTGTAAATTAATTTCAATAGATCGGAAGTAATATTCTGGATCAAGCCTACCTAGGGACGATTTCAGAGAGAAAATATCCAGATTGAAAAAATAATAATAAAATCAGCTTTCTGCATGTAAGAAATTATACTTTGTAATCGTTGTTGGAAGTATGAACTGTAAGCTTTCGTTTAATCGCATTGATATACCTTATGATCGACAGACAATGGAATGCACTTCCCAGCTCTGCAAAGGACGGCGCGTGAATCGCCACAATTGGCCACAATCACTTGGTCCGGCGTCAGCATCGCCACCACAGCGGTGGAACCGGTAAGAGACAGCTCCATGCGATTACAAATGCATTGCCCGACAGAATAGCGGCAATGACAATAGGACAGCGCCGCCTCATCCATCCTTTCGAAACACTTCCTGATCGCATTCTTCCAAGGCATCTCCAATTCATCCTTTTTCTCCTTACCCTTTCTGCTACAAACACCACTCGCACCCGTTCCGGTGATATCCACGCGCATCAGTTCTTCCCTCATAAGAACATGCATCATATCCTTACACAGCGCCGAAACCTGAAAAAACAAAATCAAAAAGGTTGGATTTTCAATTGACTAAAATAGCCCTCTATTTTCCTTGTAAAGATGAAATTTACGTGAGCCCCTCCATGTCCGTCGTATACACCGAAGAAATGCACAGGTCGTCGGCGGTTAATCAGCGGCGAGCAAAGGTTCAGATTAACCGATAAGGTATCTTCCATATCGGGAGTTCTTCCGGCGATAGACAGATAGCCGTAGACCGGCGGAGATACGGTGTCGACCGGAAACATCTGGAGGCTTTTCTGTTTCCCGGAGGCGGAGGAGGAGGAGGAGGATGAGAAGTGAGAATTAAGATTGATCGGGGAAGAGTGCATCGTAGGAGAGACATGGGAGGCCAGTTCAAATGTGGGTCTTAGAGAGCGAAGGTGAGGCGGGGGGGATGAAGAGAGACCCCTTATAATTCTCCGGCAGCGCCTCCGGTCACGGCATTCATCCAAGTCGAAGTAGATAATGTTGTTGTTGTTGTTAGGTTTGTTTTCCATCTCTCTCTCACTCTCAGTCGAATGCATGTCTCGGTCGATGATATTCATGTTGTATTTATATGCGGAGTGAAGCTGTGCTAGAAGAGAGAGAAGCAAAAAACGGCTGCTCATCTCTTACACTCACTATCGCAACGTGGTTCGATGTTTTTGTTGTCTATCGTCGCATCATCGACGAGTTTCGTCATCCTATTGCCACGTGTAAACGATAACTCTCCTCTTTCTTTCTTTACTTTTTCTCTTAGGTTTTCTTCTACCTCCATTTCCACACCCCCATTAGACCTTAACAGTAACATTTCTAATACCATTCTAATTTAAATTTAAAGTTTAGGATTTTGATTTCAAAATTTAATTACTTTTTCTATTTAATATTATCTCTATTTTAATCAATTATTTAAAGTTTTAATTCATAAAATAATTAATAAAACAATATCAAACAAGTTCTTAAGATGTTTACAAATTAAATTATACTTAATTCTATCTACTTTAATAATTTAATGTTTGGATGATAAATTTAATACTTTAATAATTTTAATCAAACTAATATATTAAAATATTTATTTTTTATTAACTTTCTCAAATTACTCACTTTTTTATTAACTTTTTCAAACTAACAACTTCTTTCTTTTTAATTTATTAAAATAATATATATATTCTATAAGCATTAAATAATATATTATATAAACATCAAATATGTGTATTTAAGTAAAAAGATAAATTATAATGTTTGAAATATTATTCTTATTTAAAAATCAAAAATAAGTTTGACTCATTAAAGTTATTTTTTTTTAACTCTTTTTAATTGCTTTTACTTTTAATTATTAAATTTTTGTTTTATAATTTTAGTTTTTTAAACTTTTTTTAAAATTTAATTTTATATTAAATTTGTTTTTTTATATATTATATATATAAGAAATACAAAAATATATAAAGCAATATATTATATATAAATAATTATCTATATTAAATATGCAAATATTTAGGTATATATAAAAATGCTTTTATATATATATATATATATATATATATATATATATTAATATAATCATCAAATTAAACCTAAAGATAAAACAGTTATAATAATAAAAATATTTAAATTAGTTTCTACTAAATTAAAAAATATATATATTTTAAACATTAATCTTTTATCTAATACTAAAATAATATAATAAATATTTTTTAAATACACTAAATTTTAGAAAATTAATTAATAAAGAGATACAATTATATTTATTAAATGATTATATTTTTACTTAAATATTAATATATATATATATATATAACTTATTATTTTAAAATTTAAAATATTAGTATTAATGATTATTTAATTATTTTTAAAACTTTTATAATTTATTTTTAACTCAATAACTATAATAATATTTTAAATTAATTTAATTTAATTTTCTTTTTAATAATTTAATAAATATTTAAAACAAAACAAAAATTAATCTATTTATACAATATTTTATTGTTTTTGTTTATTTATATAACTAGTAATTGTTATTATAAATATATACAAAATAAATTTATAATATATATGGACTATTTTCAAAAATATATAGATATTATATATAATTATATATATTAAATAATATATATTCTTAATATATATATATATATATATATATTAAATAAAATAAAATTATAATAATTTATTTATTTAACAAAATATTTTTAAATAGTTGTTAAATTATATTTAGTTATTTATTTTTATCTTAAAATATTATATTATTTTTAATTGTTTTTGAAAAGAATACAAGATTGATCTTGCTTGTAGTCAAACATAGATTTATTGTAGGTTTTTCGATAATTTGACATTTAAACACAATCTTTTCCTAAATAAAGGTATCGAGATTGATCATATTTAGCACAGTGTCTTAGCCCATTAATTTCTAAGATAAAACACCAAACCTACCTTAAAGAAATTGATTAAATCACAAATGCTCAAATCACCTCTGACACTAAAATGTAAAATGGTTATACAACTAATTGAATGTTTGAAAGATGTACTAGATTCAGATGGTATAAAACCAAAGTGAGCAATGTAATTAATTAGCTAAATAAGCATAAAAATGTTGTGATGAACATGTGTGTCATCACTTTGGATTACAACATTTAAAGTTTCATTATTTTCAAATTGTATATTTGGAAGCCAACAAGGATATAAGAAGCATTGTAAAACATTGAAAAATACATTTAGACGAAAAATGATTAATTGATGGGAAAAAAAGTATAAAATAACATTTTAAGATGGAAAAGAATTTTGAAAGTGCAATATTCACTTCTAAATAAAAGTTAAATATGTAAAATTAGAAATAATATTGTGTGTTCAAGAGATAGTTTGTTGATTTTGTTAAATGATGAAACATGTATTCATCAAATGACAATTTAGCAAAGAAAACTGTAAATTGTTGTTTAATGTGAGAACATAGAGAATAGGGATATCTGCCTAATCTCAACCGCAAAGACCAACCCAATAGACAAATAAGAGATAGTTGAAAAATATAAACTTAATTTGAAAGCAAAATCTCTACTAGAATATTAAAAAAAATAATAAATGAAAGAACCTACACACAATTTTCTTGAGAACATGTTTGATTCACTTACATGCAAGTAATCAAAATTGAAGAAACAAGACCGTTGAGAGCTTTTTCAAATGAGTACCTTGAAAAAAGACATGTGGTGATCACCATAAGAGATGCACATTAAGTGCATTTAAAAGTTTTATAATATTATATAATATTTTTCATAAATCATAAATAATTTTCAACATGCATATTTATTGAAGACAGGTTTAAATGAACGTACAAACATTTGGCATAAAATGAAACCGAATATACTGATGTGTATTCTCTCTCCTCGTAGGAAGGACGTGTATATGACCATTTGAGATAGAGGCAACGCAGGGAGGGATAGAGGCAACGCAGGTAGGGAGAGATACGTGGCCAAAGCATATAAACAGTCAAGCATGCAGACCGCCACCGAAAATTGTGTGAATAAAGTAGTAATTCATGAGATAGTGATGTCTCACGGTTTTGGATTTTAGGCATTCATCAGTCAAATAAGTTACTGTTTTTACGTTTTATTTCATTTATTTATATTTTATTCAAACTTTATATATTCTTCTTACCAAATTATTAATATTTATTTATTTTTCAAATTAAATAATCAATTAAATATTATTTATTTTTCAAATATTTAATAAAAACATGAATTTGATAATAGTTTAATTATTTAATAAATAATTCAAAAAATATACTTTTTTATTAATAAGATTTATAAAAATTAAATCTCATTAAAATCATTTACAAAGCCTTGAGTCGAAAACATAGGGACCTTACTAATAGTCCTCGTGTGCCATATCTGGGCAATGACATATTCCAAGTTGTAAAGAAAATTAATCTTATCTATTATTGTAAAAATTGGCGTAAACGTATTTAGTACAATGATTAATATTTATATATGTAGTTATGAAAAAAAAAATTGTGGTAAATAATCTAGATATTGTTGTGACTCATGTCATTTCATGAATCAAACCATTCTTGTGCCATATTGTGTCGATAAACATATTGATCTGATAAAAAAAAATATGGCATGTGTTCAACTGCATGAATTACAATTGTATCATATCATAATGTGCTTCAGCAAAGTAATGTTATACATGTTCAAACAATAAATCAGACTCCAACTTTTAATCAAGTTTAAAGGTTTTATTAAATTCTGAATTTTTGATAGGTGATAATCAATAATTTCAAATTTATATATCTAACAAGTAAAACCTTAACCTATAATTTGTTTGATTTAATATAAGGATAAGTGTATTTGATCAAATGAAATAAAGTTTTTTTTAATAAAGGTTAAATATTAAATTTGTAAGTATTTAGTTTAATGAAAAATAAATAAATGAAAAAAAAATATTTTTATTTTAATATAAGTACTGAAAGACAATTTTATACAAAAAATAGTTTTAAGTTATTGTTTTTTTATGTATATTACTTAGTTAGAAAATTGTAGTATTTTAAGAATATAGAAGTTTTGCACTTTTAACTAAATTCAAAACTTTTATTAAATAAGAGTTAATTTCTTCACTTGTTATATTAAGTTAAATAATTAAATAAATATAATTCAAAAACACTTAAATGCTTAAACAAAATTAAAACTTGTGTTATCAAACAAAACACTAATAATTTTTATAACTTTAAGTTATCATAAAATGTTATATATAATACTTTTATTTTAATTTCTATAAAATATTAAAGATATTTGAATGATTTAACTTACTGAATAAATAATAATTTTCTTTTAATAACATATAACTACAAATAAGCAGCTTAAAAACTCAGTTGTTTGGTTCCATTTTAAGTATAAAGAGATGTGTTAATTTATCTTTTGATTTGATACTCGTTTAATATATATCAAAGGCTTTTTTAAAAAAAAAAGATTATTTTTCATAATTAAACATGTTGTTTGTAGGAAATGTTAACCCATGATAAACTAAACATTTATTTTAGCCATACATTAATGTTAGCCTCATTTACAACAGATATTTTTGTTAAAATTTGTGTTAATAAAATTATTATTAATATAATATATGCAATGACTTAAAAATAAATAAAATGAGTAAATGAAAAAAGGATTTTGTAAAGAATTAGGAAATGAGCTAAATGACAATGTTAAGATTTAGTTATATTAATTATTGATTAGTTTTATAAAGCTAAGCTCTAAGTTAGAAGTACAACCATTATTATTCATGTATTTGGCCTTTCCCATGCCTCTTTCAACTCTCATTAGACCTGGTTTAATATAGGTGTATCAATATTCTAAAATTTGTTCCTAGTTGATTTTGTTGGATTAATAAGGATATTAAGAGTTTTTTTCTAAATAAAATGTTCACTATTAAGTAATATCATTTTTTTTATAAAGTTTGAATAACTCTTACTTTGTTAAGTAGAAAAAAAAAATGTTGGAAGTTGTCATCTCTATACCACCTCTAAAGTTTCACCTCATCTTAAAACGTTTTAAGTCAGAATCGAATTCGTGATTTTTTATTTCTTTTTTAATAATATTTTCTAATTAAAATTGGACTATTTACCTATAAATGAGATAACATGACTTTATAATTTAATAAAATTGTCTTATATTTTGATATCTCAACATAATCAAAATTTGAAATTAACTATGTGGATTCTTAATGAAAGAAATTTTAATAAAATTCATCTATAAACTAAGTATTGACTAGTTAGTGATTGAGATTTAGATAGCTAGATTCATAACTAATTATTTATGGTAATATGTATATGTAGATATTATTTTTATGTAATTATAATTAATGATACAAATATTGATATTTTTAAATTATATGATATTATTTAATTTAATTTTAATTTTATACTTAATTAGTAAAAAAGTATTTGAAAATGAGAATATAAAATTTATGAAAAAACAACAAAAGTATTAACATTCTAATTTATATTCACATTTTCATAATTACAATTACAAATCTTACATAAAATTATTTTATCAACTAAAGGTTAAAAAGAAAAACTTAAGCTTGTTATTTAGGGGCTTTTTTTATTAAAATATTTGAAAAGGAAAATAAATTAGTTCAGTGAGAAACAATTTATTTGATAAAATATTTTATGTTAATTATTATTTTTGTTTAAAATATTATATAAAATAATAAAAATATTTTTTATAATTTAAATAATAAAAAGGAGAAATGACTTGTGATGACATGAAGAGTTTATATTATAATAATCTATATAAAGTGAGTGGTGCCCCGGAAAACCATATTTTGCTTACGACAGCTTAGATCAGTAACGGTCTCCCGGAAAACCATATTTTGCTTACGACAGCATATATCGGTGCCGGAAAACCCTCTATTTTGCTTAAAACAGCCTTAAATCAGAAATTTACATTCCGACAATACCTGGTGCCTGCCGCTGTTTTCGATCCACCTTATTTCAGCAGCTGGCATCCTAATTTGTTGGCTTTGATGATATAAATATTTTAAATAATTGTAAGTATTAAATTAGTTACTTCACAGTTCTATTTTACTGTGTTCTTAATCTAAAAAGATTTTATCATATTTGACACCATCATCATAAGATCTTGTATTGTGGGATAATCTCGGTTATAGTCAAATATAAATATTATATATTAATTTTATTTATATTAAATTACAGTTGTTTAAAATAATAATTTAAATAAATTTATAAAATAAAAAAAATATATTTATTTTTTAATAATATATATTATTTTTAAAATATTCATAAACCACAATGCTGAATTTTTAAATTTATTTTGTTGGGTAGTTTGAATAATTTTTTTTTAATCCAAACCCACTACTCAATCAAAATTAATTTTGGATTGGGCCTAAAAAATAATTAAGGTACATATGTTAATCTTTTAATGCTTTCGTTTTTTTATTACTGGCTGCAATATGTAGGCCCTGTTTGTGTAACCTAGCCTTAATTGAATTTCTCCTACAACTGTCCAAGTTTAACATAAATGTGATGATAATGGCCCCAATTTAGTATTAGCTGAAAAAAAAACTTATATGTGCATTTTGAGTGACAGATAATTTTTGTGAAAAATAAAATATTGGCACATAAATAGATATTTTATTTTTCAAGACAAACTTAAAAAAAACATTTAAAAGTGATTTTGCCTTAACAAGACCAATTTATTTAAGTTATATTATTTAGTTAGATTTTTCTGTATTGCCTATAAATTGTATTGTTCTTTAATTAGTTTGTAGTAAACATATATATATATATATAATATATATATATAAATTGTATTGTTCTTTAATTGTATTGTTCTTTAATTAGTTTGTAGTAAACACAGGAGATGTTTAAAAGCTACAATGAATTTTTTACAAAAATAATTATGTTTTGTTTTGTTGGTTGTTGAACATTTTTTTTATGTTTTTATGCTTGAATGGTTAATCTCGTTGTAATTTTGGTGTGTTTGGTGACCATGGTCGGTCCTGGGGTAAGCCCAGCAAGACCCCGGGCTAGGGCAGCCCACTCC
The DNA here is from genome assembly GCF_907164915.1 of Impatiens glandulifera. Taxonomy (NCBI): domain Eukaryota; kingdom Viridiplantae; phylum Streptophyta; class Magnoliopsida; order Ericales; family Balsaminaceae; genus Impatiens; species Impatiens glandulifera. The sequence goes on from NC_061863.1 coordinate 63,731,918, forward strand.
CCAGGACAACCCATTAAATAAAATAAAGAATAATTTTTATAATTTTTTAAACATAAATAGGTCTTGCTTAGTGGTTTGGGAAGAAAATATAAAATTATCATTTTTTTAGCCATCAAAAATCACGTTTTTTTAGGCTGGGCATCCCAAACATCGGGATCGGCTCTGTTGGTGACTAGGTACACACTCGTATTTTTGTATTGCTTTTTCGATATGCTTAAACTATTGTCATTTATATCGTATTGTATAGACTTAATTTTTTTTTTTTACAAAAATGAATGACATTTTTAGAAGGAGAAAAAGACTTAAAACATACTTGATCTGTGATATTTTTTTTTTACAGGAATCAATTAAGACAGCCTCAAGAGTCAAGAAGTTGATCTAACAAATGTATTTGTCTAGAGTCTAATTCCAATGTTTGAAATTTGAATCTAACAAAATGTTAATGATGATGACTTTGAACCCAATGAAACATGATCAGGCCTTTGTTGACTGTTACTGTTTCTTGGCCTTACCCATAGTGAATAGATTTATTGGACAATTCAATTTAGTAGTAAAACATATATTCAACATTAATTCTTTGGTTAAGAGAATTGGATTGGAAGTTCCGATTGTAACACATTGTAAACGTTTTGTTGAATGATGTAATGTAATATAATTTGAAGTTGAACAAAAAAAAAAATAAGACATTTCATAAATCATAATAAAATGCATTAAAATTTAGATTGCTCACCCCTACATGTGATAAAAACAAGTGAGCCATAATATAAATGGTGAGGTTTGATTGATTATTAGGACATCATTAATTGTTGGTTCATATTGGTGATAGCCATGTGATTATGACGGGGCTTCTTACAAAGTGTAAATTATCCTTCCAGATCAAATCTCCAAATTGTGGACCTACTTGTCGCAATTTCGTTGTAAATCTGATCTTATAAGCTATTTTCTCGTACTTCCTGGTGAAATTCAGCGTTCTTGGCTCAACATCAATGACCACACCTTTCAATTGCGAAACCTCAACGTGGTAGTGCGAAACAGCCGGGCCGACATTAGTGACAGTCCTATGAAGTGTCACTTCTGAAACTCTACTATCCTCCGAGAACACAACAGACAAAGCTGGATAGTTCAAATCTCCTGGATTCGCAAGTGAGTGTCGGCAGGTTCGGTTTGAGAATTTCGCAAAAACTTTTAACTGTCCCGGGGTTAGTTTCTGTGCGCACAAGAACTCCAAGTAATCCTGCGGTGAAATGTCGTAAACTAAACCGGGGTCGAGTGCTTTAACCGGGTTCACGTGTCCCGAACCGTGAACGTAAGGATCGGATGGTCCGTCTGTCGAAGCGTCTTTCAATGGGTTTTGGGTGTTATCGTGGACGTATGCGGTTGTCATTAAAGCGGATTTAATCGCGGCCGGACTCCAATCGGGATGGCTGCCTTTTAGTAACGCGGCGATACCGCTAACGTGGGGACACGACATGGAAGTGCCGGAGAGTATGTTGAACTTCAATCTTCTACGATCTGTCGGCAAACCCGACGGTCCTGCATCTCCGGTCCAAGCGGCGAGAATGTTCACTCCCGGCGCTATAATATCCGGTTTCATGATCTCAAGCGTCAGGAGATTGGGCCCTCTCGATGAAAACGCCGCCACCACCGGCGACGGTCGTATACCGAGTTTAGTCCCGAGGAACGCCAGGGTGGCGGTTGCGTTTCGGTTTGTTAAAGCGTATCGTTTGATCTCTATTCCTTCTTTTTCCCCGATGGCGACGGTCGGGATTAGATGACAGTCTCCGACAAGCTCCTCTCCGTTGGCCTCGGTGTTAGACAGTATCATGCCGACGCCTCCGGCGTCTTTCACAACCTGTCCTTTTTGAACCCTCGGGCTGATTCCTCGGTCGCATATCACGATCTTGCCCGCGACCGAGCGTCGATCCAACGTTCCGTCTAGACACAACGAGGTTGGATCCGGGCTGCTGGCGTTGCTTCCTTTATAAACAAGAGGATATTGTTTTGTTGTGGACAAGTTTATCCTTCCTTTGTAAAGCGATACCCCGGCCGTGGTTTTACCCGTCCCGAGCTTTACAGTCGCCGGAAAGTCCCGATCCATGGTGCTAGCTCCGACCGTAGCTATCCAGGGCGATACGTTCGTAAGGCTTATCGGGTTAGGCCCGCCGTTTCCAGCCGAACACGATACAAAAACTCCTTTTTCCATCGCGCCGAATGCCGCTATCGATAAACTGTCTCGGTAATAAGCCGACACGCCGCCTCCCAACGAAATCGATAGAACGTTTACGCCGTCTGCCACGGCTCGATCCACTGCAAAAATTATGTCGGAACTGAAACAACCGCCGGTCCAACAGACTTTGTAGGCAGCGAGCCTCGCGTGTGGAGCCATTCCGCGAGCGGTTCCGGCTGCGTAGCCCAAGAGGTTCGCGCCGCTTACGGGGGAGCCGGCAGCAGTTGCTGCCGTGTGGGTTCCGTGACCGTCTTGATCTCTGGGTGATTTGTATTCATCTTGCTCGTTGATTTTCCCGTAAGAAGCTTCGTAACCGTGGTAGAATACTCTTGCGCCGATTATTTTTTTGTTACAATGATGGGTTTCGAAGGCTCGGCCTGTCTCGCACGCTCCTTTCCAGGAAGATGGAACCGGTTTCATTCCGGTGTCGTTGAAACTCGGGCTTTCTGGCCATATACCGGTGTCTAGAACGCCGATTATGACTTGATCGTGATTTCCTAGGTTTTCGGGCCAGACATTGTTACCTGTGGCATGCTCTGTTTTTTCTAGACCAAGGAAGGTAGGACTTCTGGTGGTATGGAGTTGATATATGGTTTCAGGGAATATTGAGATAACCCCGTGTTGACTGTTAAGTCTTTCTGCTTCTTGTTCGGTTAGACGAGCAGCGACGCCATGGAAAGCGGTGTCGTAAGTGTAGATTACCCTGTTTTCAGCTTCTGAATCGTGGTTGATGATCACTGATTTGATTGTTGAGGCATACCATTCTTTGTGGTGAATGAATGTTTGGGCTGGCATGGCTGATTTTTCCATTTGGACGATGTAAGTCTTTGTCTGCAATTGATCATTATTGCTTGATGATGTGAAAACGATATTGATATTCAAAGATAGAATGATGATCATGAACAGAAAACAAGAAAGAATTTCACCCATTTTTTTTTCTGGGTGAGGGAGTTAGAGGATCTTGTCTTCTCCAGGTTCTTGAAATATCAAGGAAGGAAAACTTGGACCATTTTGGCTAATAAAGTCGGTGGTTGTCCGGAAGTTATTACTAACACTGTTATGGTCCTTAAGCAAGTGTAGATTGGTTCTCCTTGCATGGAAAATTGAAGGGGCCATTAATGGACTGTGGTGATCTACTTTAATTGGGAGGTGTTTCATGATGAGGCTGGTTTTAGGGTATCAAGCTTTTTTTGTTTTTCAAAAAATGTGTCAGTCGGTGGTGTATTGATTTTAACGTTAAGAGTAATTAATACATTGTATGGATGGATAGTCCTATCTAGTTCTTGTTTATAGTAAACGAATTATGCACTCGTTGGAGGAGCAGTGGAGCACCATTGAAAAAACAATGGAGTAAATTCTCATGAAAAACATAAATTTAGGCTATTCATTATAGTCAAGAAGAGTCAAGACTTACTTAGAAAAAGATTTGATTAATGCCAAATGATCCAAATCTTGTTTCATCGAATTGCTTTTGCTTACATACCAAAATCTCATCAACATTCAGATTGTTTCAAAGAATGGACAACTAACTATATCAATCTTATGATTCAGGTTGTAATTAACATTCAAATATGTTTGGTTCTTGAATTTTGATGGTATCCCCACAACAGGAATCACCTGGTTTCAAATCTCTTTGTTGTTGTTGTTGATGCCCTAGATAGGTTGCTTACTTTGCTAATATAGTTCATCTAAAGTACAAAAGGTTAATTTACTACATATATTGTAGGACACACAAATTATTTGAATATGTTTTCAAAATCGAATTAAATATCATCTACTTAGATGAATCATTAAATTACTCTCACCTACCCTTTTTTATATTAATTAGCTAGGGGAGGTAGAGGAGCTTGATAGTGCCCACTGAATATATCTTCTTCACTGACTTGAGCTGCTCCAGAGAGGTTGTTGCATGATGCCCCCACCCCTTAATAAATGCAATAAAAATATCTCTTATTAATTGTGTCCCCATTTTAGCTGAGCATACTCGGCTTGATTAGTCATTTTCTTTTATAAGTCTATGGGGGGTTTTAGCAAAGCATAATTAGTCATTTTCTTTTATAAGTCTATGGGGGTTGTTTGATGTTTGGGTTTTGGGATAAAAAACCCAAGCATATAATCAACCATCTAATCATCAATTTTATTAATTTAAATATCAAAACTATCACCTTTTCTCTAAGTTACTTTATCATTTTTCTCTCCAATCCACAATTCTTTCACATTCACCCTATCCTCTCAACTAAGAATGACAATTTGAAACCGTCCCGCAAAAACCGAATTGAATTGCCCCGTTTGAGACGGTTTTTCCCGAAAATGAATGGGGATGGGGAGGGGATGGTATTTGTGTCCCCCATCCCGCCCCGTCCTGATTTTACCCCGAACACCATAAACATAATAAAATATATTAAATCACTAATATATTTATTTATTCACTATATTTTATAAGAATGGTAACTTATTTCTTTATAATAATATAAAATTTTAATATATTACATTATATATTATTTTAAAAAAATCGTTTATATAATTTTATTGTATAATTTTATTTATTTAAAAAAAATATATTAACGGTGCCCCGTGAAATTTTCTGAAATCGAAAAAAACCGAACGGGGCGGGATGATAAATGCATTCCCCGCCCCGAACCACCCCATTGTCATCCATATTCTCAACTCAAGGAAAAATTAGTCTTAAAATTTAAAAAACCAAATTTTTAAAGATTTTTAGGAGAAAACCCAGTTAAAACCCACCTCCTCAAACGAGCTCTATTCATAGTTACATTATAGACTACTATTATATACTCTTAACTACCAAAACAATAAAAATTAACCCAAATAATTTTGACTTTTTGTTAATTATCATTTTTTATAAGTTGATTGGTCTAAGGGGTTTACCATTTAAGTTCTTACATTCAATTTTTGTTGAAAATGCATCCGATTGGATGGGGGAGAGGGATTAATGGAGCTAGGTATGATGGCTTGAAGATTGACCTTTTTATTTGATTCTGGTTGCTGTGAAAATAAATAGTGCAAAGTATGGCTACTGGAAGAGAAAAATGGGAGACATGTATGTGGTGGAGTAATCAAAGCTAGGCTCATTTATGGTCCTCATAATTCATAAACAACTCTTTTATCTTTCTTTATTAATTTCTTTATAGAGTAGTAAATCAAAAAGTGGTTGAGAAGATATTATCATAGCATTGTAATTGAAATTTATTGCCTCACTGAATTCTTGGTGCTGGCTTGTTTTATGGGAATTGCAGTCATGTCGAGAATTTATTTGTCACCATCTACCAAAGAGCTTGTTTGATATTTACTGTTTACTCAAAATTTAATATTTTTCATCTATTTTCATTTCATTTATTAAAAATAGTTCAACAAAATACCAAAATAACTTTTATTTAATATTTTATTTTTTCTTTCAATATCATCTATTTAGGATAGAATAATTAAAAAAAAAAAATTAACAATTTTTTTACTCAAAAACAGATGAAACAAACTCCAAGAAATATTGAAATCTCAACATCTACCTTGTTTGAAAACATCTCTTTTATATGTTTCTGGAAGGGCAAGAGGATTGAGAAATTGAAAAATAATTTATAAATGTATTTTTTAATATAAAATAATATTTACATATAACAAAAATACATTATATATATATATATATTAATATATATATAATATATATATATATATAATATATAATATCACTCGTATCCTTGTTTACCAACCACACATTGTCTAACTAAATCTAATTTTCTTTCAATACGTTCAAATCCAATTTATGCAAATTTAATTTGTGCCAATTTTCTCCCCAACTAACTAAGAAATCTTGGCGGAATTGCCACATATGAAATTGAGCACAGTTTTGTAAAGAAATAGCCCCTTATTTATAGAGAAGAGATGGAAAACATGTTTAATATCATTTGATTGAATAGTTGACCTAGTTCCTTATTTTTTTGAAGAAACCCTCCACTTCAATTGATATTTTTTCATTAAAAATAGACATGAGATAACAAATTTAGTGTTTCACTAAGATTTCGAATAGCAATCCTAATTTCAAGTTGATTATATTTTGCCTCTTCTTAAAAAAAAAAAAAAAAAAAACAATCAAACAATTTCCAATCATATCTTTTGCCAAAAGCATTCATATAATATATATAAAAAAAATCAAGATATTTGAGATTTTTTCTTTGTATAAAATCTCAATTCTAGCGGACTAGAATCCCTCTTTTTCCTATTAATATTCATTGGGATTCCAAAGATAAATTTCATTGTACTTTTCTTTTATTTACTTTTTGTGTGTTAATTATAGTATTGAAATCTATTTGAAAGTTTAGTTTCTTTTCAGCTTCACATTTATGTCATAGTTTGTTGAATTATATAATATTGAAATATTTCAAATTAAAACACACTTATTTTGTGATTGATTTTTGTTATATCCTAGATGTAACACTTATTATATAGTTAGGCATGTGATGTAAATACACCCATAATATAGTGTATATGAAACATGGCAAGGGACGGTAATAAGACGGTTTGGGGACAGGGAATGTATTTATTATCCTCGTCCCGTTTTAATTTCAAGGATATTTTTAATATCATCCCGCTCCGTTCAATTTTTTTCGGTTTTGGAGAATCTCGCGGGATATCGTTAATAATTTATTTTTTAAAAAAATAAATAAAAATTATATAAACAAATTTTTTAATATAATAAATATTATAATATTTTAAAATTTTATATTATTATAAAGAAATAATCTTACTATTTTTACAAACATAATAAATAAATAAATATATTGGTGATTTAATATATTTAATTATGTTTACGGTGTTCGGGGCAGAATCGGGGCGGATCGGAACGGGGACACAAATATCATCCCCGCCCCATCCCTGTTCAGTTTCGGAGAAAAACCGTTTCAAACAGAACAATTCAATTCGATTTTTCAATTTTTGGAAGACGATTTCAAATTGTCATGCTTCCTTAATCCCAATCCAAAAAGTTAATCATCAACCCAACCCACTAGGGAAGGTGCTCAAGAATTGAGGACTGGTAATGGCTAATTGGTGTAGAAAAAAAGATGAAGTCAATGAAATAAAGAAATAATTATCATAAAAGTTAAGAGTCCATAAATAAATAAATAAAACTTGGAATAATTATGAATACAAATGGGCTTGTGCAGGATATCGATCAATACATTCGGCCCATGGGCCCTTTTGGGCCTCATCAGTTATGGGCCTAAGACACTCCCAGACCAAACTTGTACATTTAGGCCCACTTCCCATCCCAAGTTGCCACACCTTATGTCCCTTAAGCACTTTGTCCTTCCCTTCCAAATAAGCCAACTCATACCACAACGATGAAGACGATTGATTCCCGAATCTGTGAAGCGTCGACATTGCAGCCTCTGTTTCTTTCTCTCCAAGATTCAACCCTTTCGCCACTTCCTTTATCACCGGTCTCCCGGAGACCGGAAGGCAGAAATGCTGTATCGCCGATCTGAAATCCGGCACATAAATATCCACCGACTTGTCAACTATTCTTTTCCAGAATACCGACAATCCATACCTAAAAATCTCAGTGAACGGCAAGATTGAAGAACCCAGAAGGGTAATGTTGGACCGAAGGGTTTCTCCGGCGACGAGCAAGAGTTCACGGCGGAGAGCAACTCCTGTGAACCCATTTGAATCTTCTTGTCGGTAAGCAGAGTAATAGGCTTTGTCATCGAAGGCACGTTGGGATCTGAGGCTCAGTCGTAGTTTGTATTTGGATGTTTGATTGAATTGTTTCTTGTTGGAAAGGAAAATGGCGGCGGCCCCCATTCGGAAGACGCAATTGAGGACCATCATGGGTCTTTCTTTTCCGGCGTACCAGCCGGTGGATAAAATCTCGGTGCTTAGGACAACGGCGTTTGAGTTTTTGTGAACTTTGAGGAGATTGCTGGCCATGTCTACGGCTAGGGCGCTGCCACTGCATCCCATGCCGCTGATAGTGAAAGCTTTGATGCTCTCGGTCATCTTGAACCTGTTATAAGTTATAACCATATAACAGTTAATCTCCAATTTCCTTTTTTTTATTTTAATGCTAACGAATTTATGTCTTCCATCTTTACATAAACAATAGGGTTTGTTTGATTTTGGGTTCTTTAGAATTTAAGTTAGCTATGTGATAATTTTAAAAAAAAAAAAAAAAACTTATAAAGGGAAAAATATGAAGATCTAACCTCACAAAGTTTGATAATATATTCAATTTTCACTCTATGTGAATTTATTATTATAGTTTTATTTTTGCACTTTAATATTTATTTGCTCAAACTATTTAACTACAATTTATTTACAATTAGAACAAAATTAAACATTTTTTTACAAGTGTTGATTATTTGGTATTTTCTAAAGGCAAGCTTGATCATTATTGTGGTTATTTTAAATTATTTTCAAATAAGTATTATTTAATCTCTTATTAAATCTACAATGACATTAACTAAATCATTAAATTATTTTTATAAAATATTAAGATATTTTCTTTTTATACTCAAATAATTCACAGTTATATTAAACACAGTTATTTAAATTGAATCAATTAGTTATTTTTATTATTATTTTATTTGTATAAAGTAAATATATATATATATATATATATATATATATATATATATATATATATATATATATATATATATATATATATATATATATATATATATATTAAGATGATAAGAGATTAAAAATCACCAATTTAATTTTAAGTTGAAGATTATGAGATCTTCTTATAACTATTAATCAAGATGACAAATACATTATATATATATATATATATTATATATATATATATATTACATATATATATATATATATATGTGTAATATATATATATATATATATATATATAAACTGAAATACTTAGCTATTAATTCCTTTTTTTGGGAAGGATAATTAGATGTTAGAAAAAAAAATATAAATTAAAAAGAGAGGATAATTAGTGAACTAGAATCCGGATAGTGAATATAATTTTTTTTTGTCACTACTTTGAACAAATTAAGATGAAATATTATTATTTCTACGACAAATGTTACGGATCATATATAACTTCAACTTGGGCAAGAGTGATGTAAAAAAAATAGTGTCCCTTTAATATGTATATATATTAATAATTACCTGTTGATGATGATCGAGGAGAGAGAAGGAGAAGGGCAGAATCCGCTGCAATTGACAATCAAAATGTGGATGTCTTTAGGCAGCAGTTTGGTCTTAGAGAGAAGATCTTGAAAGACCGGAAACAGAACCATGTGCACCTCATCGACTGCGTCCTTATGGTTTGAGAGCGGCGGGATATAGTGAATCGCCGGAGGTAGAGACGTCTCTTCACCCTGGCCGGAGGAGTATAAAACATTGGACATGAAATCGGCGTCGTTTTGGTCGAGGAAGTCAAACATGCGAGTATGTTCCACGAACTTGGAGAAAGGAACCCTACAAGAGTTGGGTGGCTTTAGGCATGAGAAGTCCACAAGGTATACCGGCGCCGGACTCATCAATGAGTAAAACATCTGCAGGTAAAGGAATAGGACCACGACCAGGAACATAATGAAGAGAATGGGTTTCCAGTCTGTGAGGATATTGATCAGTAAGCTTTTAAGTTCTAGAGACAAGAGGATAAGGAGAGAGAGTTGTTTCATCTTTAATCAATAGTAATGTTCAGATACACTTCAGAAGGGCCTGTATATATAATATGGAATCAGTAGACAACTAGACCCATGTTTCACTTTTTATATAATTTTACATAAACATTAGATTCAATAATTAATGACGTTTTAATCACATAAAATAGCAACCATAAATAACTTAGTACGTACAACTCAAAGAGACAACTATAATGTTGTCTCCAATCTGGCTCATGATCAACGAATTCAAGCTAAGCTCTCAATTTGAGCAAGTAGTTATGTCTCTATTTAACTATACACAAAGCCTTGTTTTCTTTGTATTTTTTAAAAAATTCAAACAAAATTAATTTTTTAATCAATTCTTCTTTCCTATCACGTTATTTATTTTATTAACAAAAATACTAAAATACCTTTTATTTTAAATTATTTATTTTATTTTATTTATATATCAATACTCTTTAAATATTTTTACCAAAAATAATTATCATCTTTTCAAAATCATTAACCATCATTATTTTTTTTGTCCTTATACGTTTAAAAAAAAAAACTAATCTAAATAAGGCTCAAATCAATATTTATAGAAATTTACTCTCCATATAGAATTTGACAACATTTACCTTTATACTCGATGTTCTTATTGATATATATGACAACTAGTTTTCTTGTTCACCATATTTATTGAAAGTTATTCATAACTAGCATTTTAAGTCTTTCAAAGCTTAAATGGTAAAATTGAAGATCAAATATGAAACACAACTTTACAACCCTAAAAAATTGAAATAAGCTGAAATTAAAAGTATGAAACACGGTTAGCTATTTGAACATTATTGAATCAAATAAGCCATTTATAAAATAATAATAATAATAAAAAATAGAATATTTTAGTTTGACTGTATATGAGATGAATTAAAACGCACCTGTCTTAACGGAAGCGGTGGCAGTAGCTAGGGCACGCTATCCTATGATGTTGTAGTAGTAAATGAGAATAGAAGAGGAGGAGGACAGATGAAGGTTTCCAGTCGCAATCTCTATGTAATTCTCACCTGTCTCATATTCAACTCCTAAGTCTAACACGGCAAGACAGAGATTTGTCCAATAGGGTTTTGTTTGAATTTTACTTTTGGTCCAAGACACTTTTTAGTCGTATTTCAAATTAAATATTCTTACAGTTTGTGGTTGGTTCAAATGGCTTTGTTTGAAAACACTCCTCCTCGTATGTAAGGATTAAGTTTGAATTTTGTTTTCAAGTATCTATTAATGTAGATATATATATATATATATTAACAAATTTTCCTTAAAAGCCAGCTCCCCACATATCTCCCACTCATTTCTAAGAAAGGCAATGTGTTATTGATGAAGTGGTAGACACTCGACAGTGATAGTTGCCTTCCATGATGATCCGACCAAGGATGCATGGGTCGGTCTGAATTCTGATATCTTTGTTTGTATGTGTAGTGTAGTGTGTGTGTGTGAGAGAGAGAGTCTGGCCTTGTAGGGCTTACTAGGTCATTATATGAGAAAATTAATCGGGGGAGTGCATGTGAAACTGCAAGGGAAGGTAAGTGTCACCTCTTCAAATTGAATGCTAAATATATTCATAATTTTCTCATAAAAAAAGTATATATATATATATATATATATATATATATATATATATATATATATATATATATATATATGTAAAAGTCATATGCATGTATGTGACATTGGCAATCTTCATTTCTTTCCCAATTCATTGATTTCCTTCCTCATTATCTAGCTACCTACCACCAGCCACCTGCTCATTTCCCGTTCTTTCTCATTTAAAGCCTACTAACTGCAAAGGTACGGGATCAACTTTATGTTGTTAGATCCATCAAAGTTCTCAAAATATGAGAAAATTAATTGGATTAATTTCTCTAAAATGTTGCAACTCTCCATCTCATTAACTGATCACTATTTTCAGTACAAGAAAAATAATCCAATACAATCAATCACTACCGTAAAAGACTCAAAATGCTTCACTGCTAAAGTGATGTGATCATGCTAGCTTTCTAAGTTCAACAAATAAATAAATAATATCAAATAGCCATATTCAATATAGGTCTAATTTAGTGTAATTTGACGTTCATTATATCTACAAGATATTTCTCATTTACAGAAGAAAAAAAAATCCTAACAAAGTTTAAGAATTCAAGTTAATTATCAAATATTTGGAATCTAGATACAGGGTTTGAGAAATGGTTTGTTTTAAAAAAAAATGGAGAATCTGCTTGTAATCTCAGAGTACAATTAAACCACTCCTTTGATCTCACCGAAAATAATTTATTGAGGGATATTTTTCATCTCAAGGTAACTAGCTAATTAACTAAATCATGTTTTACTTGTATTTTATCTAGAATTAATTTGAATAAATAATTTGATTTAATGAACACTTGATTGTAAGCCGATAAAACTTTGAAGCTTGGTTGGGTTTGATACTAAAACGAATTTAATTTTGAACTACACATAAAAATAAAATAAGGTTTCTATATATATTGGTATATATATATTACTAAAAATATTACCGACACATAAATTAGTGTCAGTAAGAGTAGGGTCAACAAAGTTATATATGAACGAACACATAAATTTGAACTTGTGTCGGTATACTTATACGTCGGCAAAGGTATACAGGGCCAATAAATAAAAGATATTTATGTGCATGATTTTTTTTACTGACACATAAATTTCCACGGATAAAAAATAATAATTATGTATCTATAAATCTATTCTAGACATTTTTATTTAATTTTAAATTATTTTAATATATATACATTTGAATTCAAAACTATAATTTTCAATTAATAAAAATTCAATTCCAGAATCTACTTATATATAGACTTGAAATCTTTAATCATTCGAATAATCTTATATAAACAAATTGTGTAAACCAAGTATCATTCAGTTCTGTCACAACCACATGAGAGTCTTCATTAAAGCCTAGCACATGCCTTAAAATTTACCCCCAATTCTTCAATAATTCATACATTAACAAAAAAAAAAATATTTTTTTTCAATTTGTAACAAATGTCTTAACAACATTATTTTTGTTAAAAATATATTTTAGTAATTTTTTTAATAATATTTATGACATTTCCAATTAAATCTACAAATAACTTTCAAACATTGCAAATAGCCCGTTACAGATTTGCATTAGTTTTTATCATACTTATTTCAACAAAATTTACACTAAACCCAAATGTGATGCGAAAAATCTATTTTTTCTAAAATTCTAATTAACTATGGTTAATATTAATATGTAATAAGTTTTGTATCAGGAAAGAATACAAAACTTGCATGATTGTTTTTTAATATATTCTTCAAAAAGAATGCAACAATCTATATATATATATCGATTCTAATCACGGGCAAACTCAAATCTTCAACCAATTTCTTCATTCTGTAAAAACTATCCGGCATACAATTATTTTTGGGTAACATTGATTTAATGTAGTTTAAATTTTGATTTACAGCACAGTGAGACCAATTGTTCTCGGATTTCATATTAAATTATTTTACTGCTGCCGATAGCTTATATACTCTCGTTTTGATGACCAGGCCAGATAGGTTAATGTGCCGCGTTCAATATTTTCCAGAACCTATCAAATAAAATATGTGTTTAAATTGGTAGAAACTTCATTTCCCATATTTGGTTGGTAAGTTAATGTCATGTCATATATCATTGACTCATACGTATTTGATCTTTCATTGTAATCGAGTGAATGTTGTTTACGTTGATAGTTGTATACCTTCGAGTTTTGAATTGGTTCCCTATGAACATACCACATATAATAGTTTTTCATTAATCCATATCTTAGCAAATAATTATGGCACAAATCATACGTAGTGAACTTTTGAATACGACATCATCTATATAATTATAATCCATCTAGACAAATTTACATATGTCGGGAAATCATTGATAATCTACATAAGAGTTGCTCGCAAGTTAAAATATTGTGATTTTCTTGCATCGTATGTCATCACACTAGTATGACACAATTCCATCAATTCTTTAATAAGTGGCTCAAGAAACACGTCAATGCAATCTCTAAGACCTTTTGGTCCTGGAATTAACATGGACAAAAGAAAGTTGTTTGTGTCCATACATATAGTGGGAGGGAAATTGTAAGGGATAAAAATTACTGGCCAAATACTGTACGATGTTTTCCCGTTAGCAAAAGGTTGGAAATCGTCACTTGCCAAAGAAAGTCGCACATTTCGAGGTTCTGCTACGAAATCTAAGTACAAGTTATCAAATGTTTTCCATGTCATTGAATGAGCAGGATTCATCAACATATCATCTTCGGAATTACTATATTTATGTCAAGTCATTCGTGGAACGGTTTTGAAACACATGTAAAGTCTTTGCAGCCTCGGTTTTAATGGAAAATATCGCAGCACCTTATTGGGAATAAACTTGTCATTCACTTTTTTCCGAATTGCACCACTAGATTGATTGATATTCCATCTAGAAAGCCCACAGACTTTGCAATTCTGCAAATCCTTATGTTCTTTACGAAAAAACATATAATCATTCTTACACGCATCAATTTTTCGTACGATAAACTCATGTCTATAATGAATTTTTTACACTCATAATACGATGTTGGTAGTTGATTATGAACTAGTAGTATTCTTCCTTCAATAATCTCAACAACAAATCAAATAATGTGTTTGTCCACTAGCCTACATTCTTTATGTGAAAAAGTTTAAGTATAGATGAGGCTTTGGAAATTCAAGAACCTTCATACAAAGGTAGTTTCGAATCATCCAACAATTTGTAAAATGTTTTAGCATCATCAAGTTGATGTTCATTTTCACTATGATGTTCATTGTCATTGTTCACTATAAATCAGCAATAATATCTTCCATTAGGTGATCATCACAAACGTCAACGTTTTGTCGATGTTATTACTCTCGTTATTCTATTGTACACTGATCGGTTCGTCTACAAGCTCATCATCTGATTCATTTTCTCCACTTTCACTAACAATATTTACACTATCACATTCAATTCTCTTTTTCCCGTAAAAATACCAAAAACTATAATTATGTCTTATGCCGAATACAATTAGATGAGTTCTAACTAAAGTCTTTTTCTCATATATATACTCGATTTTCACACTTTACACGAGGACATACAATTGAAGATTTACCCGTAAACCTTTCCGTAAATTTTATGAAATTGTCAACCTCCTCGATATATTTTGGATTAGTCCGACGTATAGCTAGTCATCCATGTTTTGTCAAGAATTTCCATTGGGACTAGACAAAATATTACTATGTCAAATAAAGTATATCATTTATAAATCATTCATATATATACATATTCCAATAATCTAACATAAAATCCAAAAATTTACAATCAACATATCTTATTAATCCAATAATATAACATATTTAACATACAAATAACATACAATCCAATAATCTATCAGAATCTTATTAACATACAATCTAATATTCTAACATAATATAACATGTCTAACCTAATTTAACCTACAATCCAATAATCTAACATACAAATAATCTAATAATCTAACATAATCTAACCTATGACAGATCATAATCTAATAAATTCAGATAATTCAATAATCTAACTGTTTTAATATCAAAGAAACACTAACCTGATGATATAGAGCTTGATAACCAAATTCTAAAATTACCTTAATAGTTGCCAAATTTGTTGATTGATCACCAGTTTCCATAATATATATAGATCTTGTTTTGAATATAATGACTATACCGAAGAACTTGATCGAAGGACTAACTTGATGAACGATGACGTCGGATGAAAGTAGCAAGGCGGCAACGGAGCAAAGAAGAAGAAAGAATAAAATAGAATAGTATTTTCGGGTTAATTAAACGAGTATTAATAATGGCTCTGTCGTGAGTCGTTATAGATGTTCATTAAATGAGCATCAGTAACGACATTGGCAAATAGTCGTTACAGAAACTTCTACACTATCAATAACGACATTGACATAATGTCGTTACAAATACCCTTGTTTCAGAAAATGAATCGACAAGCGGCGTATCTGTAACGACTTTTCAAATAACTGTTACTAATAGTATTGAAGTTTATGTAACACTTTTTTGAAAAGCCATTACAAATACCCTTATTTCAGAAAATGATTCGACAAACGTCGTATTTGTAACGACGACTTTTCAAAGAACAGTTACTAATAGTATAAAAGTTTTTGTAACAGTGTTCTTTAGAGTTGTTACTAATACACTTGTTTAGAAAACATAGAGAAACTCGTGGTATCATTAACGGCCTTATAAATCCGTTATAAATACTACACATCAGTAACGATTTTATAAGGTCGTTATTGATGTATAGTATCTGTAACGGTTATATAAGGTCGTTATTGACATTCGTTACAAACAACTCTTTTTCTGTAACCAAGTTGAATAGTGACAAATGAAAATTAATTTTTTATGCATTCAATTTAATTTTGAGTGTACATCCAACCTCATTTTGTATTTATATATATATATATATTTATATTTATATAATCAAATATAAAAATAATATGTATTTATTTTATACATATAATATGGAGATATATATACTTTGATGTTATATATATATATATATATATATATATAATATGTTAATCAAAGAATGAAGATTCTCTAAAAATATTGATAAAAATTAAAGAGATAAATATAACAAATAATAGACAAATTATATAGAAGATGAAGTGAAAAAAAGGTAAGTAAACAAATATATGGATAGTCGGTGGTAATTATAAATAATAAATACTTTGTTAACGCTAAAATTGATACAAGTTTAATTAGTTATAACGTTAAATAGAGATACGCATTAGGTTTCACAACATTTAGGATTTACACATTTGTAAATATTACTGCAATTTGGCGATAAACATTAAATAATGTAAAAAATATTGTACTCTAGAACATAAGATTTATACCCAAGAGTTAAAAATTATTTACTAAATATTTTATTCAATCCGAATAAAGTTTCGCAACCATAACAATATATATACATAAAATTTGAAACCTAAAGTAGTTGAAATGTTATATAAACAATGAAATAAATGTCATACACCCCATTATACATATCTATCTATATATATAATGATGCTTAATTTTTAAAGTGTCCGGATTGCCGGGTCGAGAGCTGTGGTTAATTTGAATACTTGGGTCGGATTGTGGGTTAACCCGCTTTTAAATTTAAAACGGTTAAAAATAAAATTAAAAATGCTAGAGGTATGTTTCGATCTTGCAACCTTACAAAACAAGTACAACTCTTTAACCAACTAAGCTACTAAGACTTTATATTTTAAATTCAACACCAAATTTGATAAACGCGGGACGTTTTAATATTAATATAAGTTCAACTTTTTAACTAACTAATCTATATATATAATGATTCTTAATTTTTAAAGTGTCCGGATTGCCGGGTCGAGAGCTTTGGTTAATTTGGATTCTTGAGTCGGATTGTGGGTTGACCCGTTTTTAAATTTAAAACGGTTAAAAATAAAATTAAAAATGCTAGAGATATGTTTCAAACTTCCAAACCTAACAAAATAAGTACAACTATTTAACCAACTAGACTACAAAGATTTTATATTTTAAATTCAACACCAAATTTGATAAACGCGGGACGTTTTAACATTAATATAAGTTCAACTTTTTGACTAACTAATATATATATATATAATGCTTAATTTTTAAAGTGTCTAGATTGTCGGGTCGAGATCTGTGGTTAATTTGAATACTTGGGTCGGATTATGGGTTGACCCGCCTTTAAATTTAAAACGGTTAAAAATAAAATTAAAAATGCTAGAGGTATGTTTCGATCTTGCAACCTAACAAAACAAGTACAACTCTTTAACGAACTAAGCTACTAAGACTTTATATTTTAAAATTAACACCAAATTTGATAAACGCATGACGTTTTAACATTAATATAAGTTCAACTTTTTAACTAAGTAACTAATCTATATATATATATAATGATGCTTAATTTTTAAAGTGTCCGGATTGCCGGGTCGAGAGTTGTGGTTAATTTGGATACTTGGGTCGGATTGTGGGTTAATCCGCCTTTAAATTTAAAACGGTTAAAAATAAAATTAAAAATGCTAGAGGTATGTTTCGATCTTGCAACCTAACAAAAATAAGTACAACCTTTTACCAACTAGGCTACTGAGACTTTACATTTTAAATTCAACACAAAATTTGATGAACGTGAGACGTTTTAACATTAATATAAATTCATTTTTTTAACTAATTAATATATAAAGATGTTGAGTAAATGAATACTTGGGTCGGATTATGGATTGACCCACCCATAAACTTAAAACGGTTAAAAATAAAATTAAAAATTTTATCCGTAATTTTTTTTCACGGTTTTTTATATTATTATTTTTGCAAATGCACGGGCTAAATGCTAATTAGTATAGAATTGGTGATTTATTGAGCTTATAACTCTTAATAAGTCCTCTTAGTATTTAAATTATGTGAGTGAGTTAAACTCTTTTTTATAATAATTTTTATTTTTTCAGCATCTTCAATAGCTTATTTTAAAGTTTTATCTATTGTGTTAGTTAGTAACGTGATGGTGATTGTATTTTCCAGTAATAGTTAAATCAAGATTCACATGTTATAATAAATAAACTATTCATTTAAAACTAAAATTAGAAGTGAGGATATTGAAGCAAGTAAATTCTTCATTTATAATATGTTATTTTAATTTTTAAAATAAATTAAAATATATATTTATTTTGTAATATATATATATGTATCATTTTTAATTTTTTACATTAATTTGATAAATAATTAAAGTCTTATTTCTTTATCTATATTCTTAATATTAGATAGTGATGTAAGTGGTTTTATATCATGATAAGAATATTTATTTTAAATATTAATTATATATAGACATAACTTTTTTAAAAGTTAAAAAATTATTTGAGTATTTAAAACGAATAGATCTATATTTTCAATTTTTATCTATTTCTCCTATGGAGGAACAAAATAGTTATTTTTTAAACTATTTTACCCCTCTTTAAACAAGTGAAACATAAAAAAAAAAAAATTAAAAAAAAAAAATTAATTAATTAAAAATTGAGACCTCACAATTTTAAAATTTTAAACAAATACTACATCACCCCTCATATTAAGAACATAAAATATAAGATTTTAATTATTATTAAAGTAACGTAAAAGTTTGAAAATAATATATATATTTATTGAAAATTCTAAATAATATATATATATATTTAAATCAAAATAATGTATTATAAATATTTTATCTCTAAGAAAATTATTTAAAGATAATAAATTATATCATAAAATGTATTAATTGTTTAAGGATTGCTGTTGAAAGATGAATTATTTTTATAATTTTTTTTTTTTTTTGGCAAATGGTTGAGTAGAGTTTGTCTGTCTCCCCGCATAAACCCCAAACCAGTTAAATAAAAGAAAGGCCAAATATTTTATTAGCATACATAATTTAAATAAATTCTAAATTTTAAATTTTAAACCCTAAATACTAAATATCAAATAAAAATAAATTACGTGTTTTGAATATTAAATAATTTAATTAATTTATTATAATAATATATTAAGACGATGTAAAACATATTTTAAGTAATTAATGAATTTATCTTATTATAAAATAAATTAATAAAAATATTTTTAAAAAATATGTGATTATTTCACCCCACATAATAATAATAATAATAATAATAATAATAATAATAATAATACATTTTTACCCTGCATTAATAATAATATAACCGTTACAAATATAAAACAATTTTGAATTAATTATCATTAAGAAATATTGATACATTATATTGCTGAGATAAAGTTTATAGGCCTCGGCAGGTAATTGCGGTTTGGGCCCAATCGCATTGGACTAGTGATTAGGCCCACTAAAAAAACACGTCCAACATGTATTCCTCGCTGTGGGAAGGAAGCTAACAATTATGAGCCTAGAAACCCTAAACCAATTCTAAACCCTCCACGTTTGATTATTATATATACCTGCATTACAGAGTATAGCCTCCATCTCTCTCTCTCTCTACATCCAAGACCATGCCTTCTCTTCCTCTTGTTCAGCCTCTCTCTGCCGAGGCCGAAATTAGCAAGTCAGAGAAGAAGTTGAAGAAGAAGATGAAGAACGGCGTGGACTTGGATTCTTCCAGCGATAAGAAGAAGAAATCAAAAGTATCTGAGTCCGACTCGGATGAGATTGA
This sequence comes from Impatiens glandulifera, assembly GCF_907164915.1. Lineage (NCBI taxonomy): Eukaryota > Viridiplantae > Streptophyta > Magnoliopsida > Ericales > Balsaminaceae > Impatiens > Impatiens glandulifera. The sequence continues at coordinate 63,752,053 of NC_061863.1, forward strand.
TTTGAAGAAAAAGAAGAGTAAGAAGAAGGAAAGTTCTAAAAAGCGGAAGGCTGCAGATGTTGACGAGGATAATGAGGATCAGAAGAGCGAAAATAGCTCCGAGTTAGTTGAGCCGATGAATTCGAAGCCATCACCCGATAAAAACGCTGAATTAGAAAAGCCGAAGAAGAAGATGAAATTGGGAGACGATGAAATTCAAGAGGCCGAAAAGGATGAGAATCCCAACGCCGTAAAGAATTTCAGGATTTCGGCTCCGTTGAGAGATGCTTTGAAATCGAGGGGTATCGAAGCCTTGTTCCCTATTCAAGCAATGACCTTTAATATTGTTCTTGATGGATCGGACTTGGTCGGTCGTGCTAGAACCGGACAGGTGATACTTTCTATTTCTTTATTTCATTAAATATTATGTTTTTTTATTGATATTGTTTCATAGATATTATCTTTGTTTACTGATTAGGGTTTTAATCCTGTCTATTTCTAATTTAATTGTTTTTAAATACGTATATTGCTGTTTTGGATTCTCTCTAAAAATTACAACAATTAGGCAGGACATACTCGCTAGCATTTAGTAGTGCTTGCTTGTAGTGTTCCATTGTACCTGCTCACTAGCATTTATCACTGTATATCCCTGAAATTGATGAGCTAACTACTGGAATTGAGTTTTTTTTATTAATGTAGTCTTTTTGATAATAACTTGTTCTCTGAGTTTCATTCTTGTTTTTGTACAGGGTAAAACACTTGCTTTTGTGTTACCCATATTGGAGTCCTTGACCAGTGGGCCTGCAAAAGCTGGAAGAAAGACTGGATATGGCAAAAATCCAAGTGTTCTTGTCCTCCTACCAACTAGGGAACTGGCTACACAGGTATTGTTTTGTGTTACAGTAGCTGTTATTTCATCTATCAGTTTATAAGCATTACTCATTATTCCTTTTTTTTGGCTGCCTTCTAGGTTGCTGCTGACTTTGAATCTTATGGTCGAGCAATGGGACTGACTACTGTTTGCTTGTATGGAGGGTCTCCATACCAGCCTCAGCAAGTGAAGTTGAGCAGAGGGGTGGATATTGTTGTGGGGACTCCTGGTCGTGTCAAGGTTAACTTCTTTCATAGTTTTAAGTATATTCTTGTTTAAATTTAACTTTTGGTTCTTAGACTGCCTATCAATATGTTTACTGAGTTCTTTAATCTCTTATTGCAGGATCATATAGAAAGGGGTAATATTAACTTCAGCTCCTTGCAATTCCGTGTCCTGGATGAAGCAGATGAGATGCTTCGAATGGGGTTTGTTGAAGATGTTGAACTTATTCTAGGTATTGTAATTTATACTTCACCAAAATTTTAATATGGTTTTGACAGGTATGCTTCTTTGTTAACAACTTGTTGATTTAATTTGTATGTTTGCAGGAAAGGTGGATGATCCCAGCAAGGTTCAGACACTTTTATTCAGTGCCACCCTACCAGTCTGGGTGAAACAGGTATATGCCTTTCTTTTCCTTCTTTTTCTCATTCATTCTGTTGTGTATATTCACTTTGCACTGTCTAGTCTGTTTTGTTGTCTGATTTAATTTTTTTCTTCAGATTTCTGGAAAGTTTCTGAAAGCTGATAAGAAGACTGTTGATCTTGTTGGAAATGATAAAATGAAGGCTAGTACAAATGTGAGGCATATTATTATGCCGTGCTCTAGTTCTGCAAGAACACAACTCATTCCAGATATTATTCGTTGTTATGGCAGGTTTGTTGTTTTTTGGTTTCTTACTAATAATTAAAACCTTTTCACTAATTTTTTGTTTATTTAATAAATTGATTGTGTTTCTTACATACAGTTGTGGACGTGTTATTATTTTTACTGAAACAAAGGATTGTGCTTCTGAACTTGCCGGTTTATTACCTGGAGCACGTGCCCTCCACGGTGACATTCAACAATCACAGCGTGAGGTAAGTGACCAATTGAGAGTAGACACTGTTTTGCTTTTACTTTGGGCTGATGAAGGGTAACTTGTACTTAACCCTCTATCACATCATCAATCTAATTCATCAATAATGATTTTTTGTTTAAAAGAAAAAGAAATACGCTTTTCTGTTTGTCAACGTTGAAAAATCATTTCACATTAGAGGAATTTGTTGAAGCTAGAGATTCTTGATGAACTCTTAGGCTTTGAAGAAACTGCTTGATCAGATTGCATATTGTTCAAAGTTTTGACTTCTCAAATCTATATCACACTAACTGTACTTTTTCCTAAAAAATAGAGGCATTTAATACTATGCATATCTACTATTTTCAAATGAAATCTCATTTTACGAAATTGTCCATTTTGTTGTGCCAGATCACTCTTTCTGGATTCAGATCTGGTAAATTCTTGGTGTTGGTGGCCACTAATGTTGCGGCTCGTGGACTTGACATAAATGATGTTCAGCTGATTATCCAGGTTTGTGATGTTTGCTTTTTATCTACTATGTGTTTTACATGTCTATTTTAGTGTTTGATATTAGCTGTTTATTTTGCATCAGTGTGAGCCACCCAAGGATGTGGAAGCCTATATTCATCGTTCTGGAAGGACAGGAAGAGCCGGTAATTTTTCACTTTTAGCAATAATCTCTTCTTGTTTGTGTTAGTGTCTTGCGATTCCTTTGAAATTATATTTCAAAAACTTTGTAGGAAACACTGGTGTTGCTGTCATGCTTTATGATCCAAGAAGAGGCAACGGCAACAGGATAGAAAGAGAGTCTGGTGTTAAGTTTGAACATTTGTCTGCTCCCCAGCCAGCTGACATGGCTAAAGCTGCCGGAACTGATGCATCGAGGATTATAACAAATGTTTCTGACAGGTAAATTGGGATTCTTGTTGCTTTCTTCTGGTTACACTTAAACTTCACCTGTCTTATGAATGTAAAATTGTGCATCTCAGTGTCATTCCTATCTTCCAAGCTGCTGCTGAGGAGCTTCTTGCTTCTTCTGGCTTATCTCCTGTTGAACTTCTTGCAAAAGCCATTGCAAAGACTGCTGTGAGTTTTACTTTTTTTTATTTTTGTTCCATAATTAGATTCTTTAAAATAGATAAATGACTTTGTTTTTCTTTTCATTTTACCGTTCAATAGGGCTACACAGAGATAAAAAATAGATCACTTCTCAGTTCCATGGAGAACCATGTCACTGTTCTTCTTGGGGTTGGAAGGGCCATCTATACCCCATCGTAAGTGAATTCGAATGTTTTGTTACCAACTATATCTGCTGTGTTTGTATAAAAGGACAATTATCTAAAAATAAATCTTTTAAAACTTATTTCAGGTTTGCATTTGGTGTCCTGAGGAGGTTTTTACCAAGCGAAAAGGTGGATTTGATTAAGAATCTTGCTCTAACTGCTGATGCAATGGGTGCTGTTTTTGATGTGAGTGTTGACGACGTAGACATGATTGTTGAAGGTATTATATAATCAGTTTATATTTCTGTTTCTTAACTTGGTCTTGGTTAGTTGTTGATATAGAGAATTTATTGTTATTATAATGCACTGTCTTTAGGTGCTAAATCTGCTGGTGGTGTGAGCTTGGAAGTGGTGAAAGAGTTGCCTCCTTTACAAGTAAGGGAACAAACAAGAGGAGGTTACGGACGTGGTGGAGGAGGTTATCGTGGTGGTGGTGGCGGTGGTGGCAATAGGTTTGGCCGAGGTGGCGGCGGCGGCGGAGGATATTCTAGAGGTGGTGGTGGCGGAAAAAGATGGTAGTAAACTGTGGAAAAAGGACAAATGGGGGCATTATTTGAAGTAAACATGGTCTCAATTGTCCTCCAATTTTGCTGACCATTTTTATTTCTGAGGAAAAAAATGGAACTCAATATTAAATTAATGTTTTGAATGACGAACTACATTTTTGCTCTCATTTATTTTTATTAATCTCCAGTTTTTTTATAATGTTTGTTTGTTCACGCCAATTCCTTGAGTATAAGCTTAGCTTGGCTTTCTATCTTAACAATACTTATATTCTACAAGAATCAATATAATGTTATTCTGTAGTTCAGTGATTTTATTTAGATGTTATATGTTGAGCATAAGGTTCTTGTCATTTGAGTTGGTTGAGAAATTTGATATTGTCAATTAGGTAACCATTGTTGTTGTCCCACTCCATGAAACTTGAGGAAATCTTTAAGCCTGCTTTTCTACTTAGATTTGTAGCCTTAAAATCACTGAATGTTACATTACATTTAGACCATTTTTATAACCCATAATTCTCAAATTTAAAAATTCATTCTCAAATTCAAAAGAATATAAAATATTTTTTTCTTACACTAACTTTTTAATCTTATTAATATTATCTATATATTTATTAACTTTACATATTTAATCTCAATCTTTACTCTTTCATTTAAAAAAATTAAATATATATTAATAATTCATAAACAACAAAATAATTCTAATACATAAATAAACAAACATATTATATTAAAACAAACATTGTTAACATATTATAAAATTAAAATTATAAAATAAAAATTATAAATATAAAATAAATTATAAATATAAAATAAATTAGATTAAATTTCAAATATAATAAATTTAATGATTTGATTATATATTTGAAAAACAATTTAACTTTTAATCTTAAAAAAAAATATAAGTTGAAGGATTAATTTAAATGTAAAAAAAATAAAAGTTATAAAATATATATATATATATATATATATATATATATAACCTAAGGACCATTTTTTTAAAAAATGGCCAAAATGCAAGTGCTACAATATGAGTTTGGCTGGAGGAGAGAGTAAAAAAACTCATTTTGAGTTTTTTTCAGTAGGGTTGGAGCAAAATAGGCACCCAAAATTCATTATGTGTGTCGGTTGAAGATGTTCTTACATGAATGAATTAGCCCCGAGCAACTTCACCTAAAGTTAGCCATGTTCTTATTCAGAACATTCGTTTATGCTTTATAGTTGAACTATCACAAATTGAAAATGATATGAATTTTAGTTCTTTGTCATTAGTCTTTATGTAAATACAGTTTTTTTAAATAAATAAATAAATAAAAGTAAAATGTAAATACAGTTTTTTTAAAATAAAAAAAAAAAAAAAAAATGGGGGAGGAATGTAGTTTTTTCTTCTTCTTCCTAGTTACTTCCTACCCGGCAGCCCTCGTCGATGTTGGCGACTTCCAGAAGACTCATAAACACACTGTTAAAGAGGTGGAGGGTACGTGGGCGCTTCCATTTTACCAAGATTCTTCTTCTTATTTTCTTGTGACATCAATCGACTCTACATAGGGTTTACTGAGTACGTCCTTCTAAAATGATTGTCTTCTCGTCAGTGGTTTACACCGTCTTCTCGCCTTAATAGATAATACTATCGAGTCTTCCAATTCCAGGATTCTAAAACCGACGTTTCAAATTTGGGTCTTGTTTCTCAACGGATCCGTCCAGAAGCAGGTATGCTTCCGTTTTCTTATACTCTGCGATAATCTTTTCCTTGTTCGTTGTCATAGTAATAAACCCTTGCATCCAATTCATTCCAAAATAAAACCCTAAAAATAAAAACATTCAATCACAAAACAAACACAAACCCTGATGAAAATAGTCTGAGTTTTAATTGTGTAATCGCTAGCTAGATCATTTAGGAGGGTTTGTGATTGAGAACTGAATTTACTATACTTGCTTCATTTTATAGGCAGCCCAATCCTCAGGTCCAGCCTTGTCCCATCGCCCTCTTCTGGCATTGACGTTTACAGCATAGGTGTAATTTGAAGTTGAGAATACTTTGCAGAAAATCATGGGATGGTACCAGCGGTCCAAGTTTGGATTCGGAACCTTCCGTAACCTCCTATCGTTTACCGGTAGCAAAGGTCCAGTTGGGGAATCGCTTTCCAGAATCAAACACTATTCCTCATCGTTACCGAACCCGATTAAGTCCAAATTTTCTGAGTTCACTGTCTCCTCTCCATTTGCTCGAAATCTGGGTAACCGTTTTCAATCGATTAAGCAGCAATATAAACACAACAACAACCCCTTCAATGGCGCATCCAGAAGGTTATACCATGTTGATCGGTATCAAGTCCATCATTTCCAAACTCGAGGTCCGAAAAGATGGTTCCAAAATCCGAGGATGGGTTTCATTATCGTGGTGGTTGGCACCGGCATAGTAATCACAGTCTATTTTGGGAATCTGGAATCCGTGCCTTATACGAAGCGAAGGCATTTCGTTCTCCTGTCTAAGGAACTGGAGAGACAGTTGGGTGAGAGCCAATTTGAACAGATGAAGGGATCATTCAAGGGGAAAATATTGCCGGCGATTCACCCAGACAGTGTTCGCATTCGATTGATCGCTAAAGATATCATAGAAGCGTTGGAGAGAGGTTTGAGTCATGAACAGGTTTGGAGCGATCTCAAATACACAGGTGATGTTCGTGGGATTCAGGAGCCTGCAGCTGGAAATGATACCATAGCCATGTTGACTGAGAATCCTGAGGAGGGAAAATGGGGGAAGCAGGACGAAGTTCTTGATGATTCGTGGGTTCAAGAGAGCCGAAAGAAGGGGGGCGAGAGAGGGGCTCAGGCTGCCACGAAACATTTGGAGGGACTAAATTGGGAGATACTGGTGGTGAATGAACCTGTTGTGAATGCTTTGTGTTTGCCTGGTGGCAAAATTGTGGTGTTCACCGGTTTGCTTGAGCATTTTAAATCAGATTCAGAGATTGCAACAATTATTGGTCATGAGGTATTACATATGAATTGGATATGGAAATGTTTATGCAATTTGATTGTACTAATTTGTTGGTGTTGTGTTTATTTTTATTGTCTAGGTATCTCATGCAGTCGCCCGACATGCTGCAGAAGGGATTACAAAGAATCTCTGGTTTGCTATCCTGCAGTTAATTCTGTACCAGTTTGTCATGCCTGATGTTGTTAATACCATGTCTGCGCTCTTCCTGCGTCTACCTTTTTCACGAAGGTATATAGACTTCATGCTACCTTTTTCGTTCAAAGTCTGAGTTTTCTCTTGTTTTTGTTTTATCTCGACTTTCTGGGATTATCTTTAGAATTGTTAGAAGTATATGATGATAGAAATGGTTATGGTTTTCAGGATGGAAATGGAAGCAGATTATATTGGGCTTCTGTTGATGGCATCAGCTGGATATGACCCTCGAGTGGCACCAACTGTTTACGAGAAGTTAGGAAAGGTGACTGGCGAATCTTCGTTGAGAGATTATCTGTCCACTCATCCTTCTGGTAAGAAGAGGGCACAGCTGCTAGTTCAAGCCCAGGTCATGGAAGAAGCTCTCAACATTTACAGGGATGTGCTGTCCGGAAAGGGCATAGAGGGTTTTCTATAATTGTTTTGTGAATATCAATCAATTCCTATTTCTCAATAAGAAACTGACCGCGCTTGTCCCAGAAAATTTACATTTGTCAACAAAACAGAAAAGTTACACATACTTTGCAATGAAAATCTCATATTTTTTTAAATTCATTGTAAAAGCTCAAGGAAAAGGTCTTAGGTTCGATTTCTAAACACATGCCTCTTATTCTTTGGACATTTCCAAGGTTATACGCCAAAATACAAAGATATAAATTGTTTCATTCATTCATTGACACATTTTGTTTGGGTTGCCAAAAAGGGTCATAATGGAGTCCAATGGATGATACTAAAGGCAACCCCCTTGATTCAGTGATGAGTATCTTCACAATATATCCATGCACCACTCCATTCTTCAGCCTGTGTAGCCGCTTATGCCCCACCGTTGTTTCTTTCACGATACGTATCCCATCCACATAGACCTCATGCCGTTTGATCCTCTGACCAAGCCCGATAGCCTCCTGGATCCTCACCACATTGAATCTCACCTTCTCACCAATATTCCTTGCCTTGATCTCAATCCAATGATCATGTTTTCCTTGATCTTTTGGAGCCCAATATGTCCATAAATCATCACTATCCAACATGTTATAAGCTCCAAATCCCTCACCTTTCCCTCCTCGCTCGCTACTAACCTCTATCAAACAGTTTTGGGCCAAATTGGTCGAGAATATCCTGTTGATTGCACCTCTAAACTCCTTCAGTCTTCCAATGTCATCTTCGGATACAAGACCGGTTGTGTTGGGGGGCACATTGAGAAGCATCACACAATTCCTGCCCACAGACTTGTAATAGATCTCGAGAAGCTTCTTCAGCGACTTTGGTTTTTCAGATTTATGCCAAAACCATCCGGGTCGAATCGATACATCACATTCGGGTGGTAGCCAGTTCGTCCCTTTCGGGTCCCCACTGTTTAGGTACCTGCAACATTACATTTAATTAGACCAGAGCTATGAGACCCTTGTCTATCTGAAATAATAACTCTTTTCACTTAATTTATCATCTCTAATGCAATTGTATTATTAGATAATAGCTTATAAATAAGTGGGAAACACATAAAAATAAACAAATATCCAAGCCATATATATAGGAATTGAAAGAAAACAATTACCCTAGAGTGGTATCGCTACCAATGGAGAGAGCGGATCGATTGATGGTAGACCAACTTGTGGTACCCGCGAACCCGTTCTCATTGCCGACCCATCGGACGCCCGGGCCTGCATCCGAAAAGATGTTGATTGAGCTCTGCAACTCTTCAACAATTGCGAACCATTCGTCGAAAAAATAGGTCATGTTCGGAGCATTTGAGCCTTTCGCACCATCAAACCATATCTCCTTTACACTTGTAGACCTTCATGTTGCATGTTATAAGATCATACTTAAATTCTAATCTAAAAATCATTATCACATTTAGAAAATAAAATCCCAAGACTATTCATCCTAGTTTTGTTGAATCATATAAACTTTTATATATTAGATAGGGGTAAAATCAATCCAATTATAAATGAAATCAATATCTGGCCGAGAAGCATAATGATTAATTATGTATATATATAGACATATAACAATTAACAATGATTATATATATATTTAGTATTTTCATTTTAAGTTTGGCAAAAACTTATAGTTATAGTCAGATGAGATCAAATCTTCATTAAAAAAAGAAATAAAGAAGCTGTTGAATCATGATCCTAAGTTTGTAAATTGTATATATTTGATTTGATAAAAACAAATATAATTGAATTTTAATTTAAATTGGACACTAGTTGAAATTATAAATAATTTTAACTATACAAAAAAACTCACATATCATGTTTTAAAAAAATACATAAAAGAATTCAAATAATCCTATCATCATAAAAAGAGGTAATTAATCATTTAATTAACAAAAATATCAAAAACCCGTTTTTATTAGGCAAATCCAAAGAAAATGCACCCTTAATTAGACATGAGCTCACCAATTATAAACAGTTTTTACTAATTTTATAATACAGTTTAGTTTTGACTAATTCGTTAATACCATAAATAGCCATAATCCATCCACCCACTCAATTATCAAAGATTATAATTATTTCATTCATTTAAGGCTATTTAGAACGCTATAATTAAAATCTTGACTAATTAGATAACACGATAATAACTCTTACCAGAAAAATCTATATAATTAATTTTGTGGCCAAACATTTTCAGAAAAAAAAAAAAAAAAAGCACTTAGACGAAAGAAATAATTATAAAGCTTTGAGAATTTTTTATTTTGATTTAACTTTATTCTTTAAAGCTTTGAGAACCTTTAGTTTAATTAATTAATTACCCACCACCATCACTTACTTTTTAAGTAGTTCCTGCAATTGTGCCAAATAAAACTCATTGTAGTCAAGAGTCCGGCCATATCTCCGATCATGTCTATCCCACGGCGACAGATATAAGCCGGTGTCTATTCCACGGGCCACCGCCGCATCAATGAATTCACGAACCACGTCACCTTTTCCGGCCATCCAGGGGCTTTTAGCGACGGAATGATCCGTATACTTGGACGGCCATAGGCAGAAACCGTCGTGGTGCTTTGCTGTCAAGATCATGAGGGAGATTCCGGTCTGGTCTGCCACGTCAGCCCACTGGCTGGTGTTAAGGTTTGATGGGTTGAAAATGGAGGGGCTTTCGTGCCCGGTCCCCCACTCGGAGTCTGTAAATGTGTTGACTCCGAAGTGAAGAAACATGATGATTTCTCTCTTTTGCCATTTTAGTTGGGAATACGTCGGCAAGGGAAGGATGGGCAACGGAGGAGGCGTTGATAATTGTGTGGTTTTTATCAGTAGGTGAACAAGTGTTATCATACATATTATCAGAGGAACACATATGGTACCCATTACACTTTTTCTTTCTTTTTTTTCTCTCTCACACACTACTGGTTTAGTAGTGAAATGAGTGATGAGATGCAATAGAGCCAAGAGAGATGGATGGAGAAATAACATGTGATATTAGCTAGGATGGTGTACTATATGAGAGAGAGAAAAAGTTGAGACACAGGATAATCATGTCTTGTTGTGGCTTGGAGTGAGAATTGGGTTGCGTATGTGGAGATTATGTATTCTTGTTATTTTCTGTTTATTTCAGAAATAGTTTCAATTTATATATATTTATCATTTCATTATAATGTTTTTTTACTTTTATTTTATTTTTTTTGAATTGAATCTCAAGTAGTCTGGGATTTTTACCTCTCTTGTTACTATCAGGCTAGAAGATGAAAGATGTGATAAAAGAATGGGACACAAATGTTCTTATGATTGCATCTTTTGTTATAATGTTTTTATATTTAAAGAAACTCATAATTTATTTATATATTTAAAAAATTATAAAAAATTTATAACAAAAAAAATTAAATAAATATTATTAAGATATTATCTAAAATTCGATTTTAAGGCAGAAAAAGATCATTAGAATTACAAGAGCACATGTGGTTACAAGGCCATTCAATTCCTTTGGGGTTTTGAGATTTAGTTTCTCTACATTCCAATATTCCTAGAATTTTCATTTACTATTAATCAATTTTATTTAACACCATTCAACAATATATAAATTAACTGATGGGGTCTCGCCTATCTCGACTGTCCTAACTTTCCGCCTTTGGTTTCTCTCGCTTATGTTAGTCAAGTAGTCGACTCTTTCAAATAAGGATGTTTATGCCCAAGATATATGACGCTTTTAGGATATATATATATATATATATATATATATATATATATAATCTTGTTTTCTAGTCTAGCGGTAACAAGAGATGAATATAAGTTCTTGGGTTCGAGTCTATTAGAAAAATTAAGTAAGTTAATTTTAACCGGACAAAAAATTTAACCAATCTCAAAATTCCTTTTTGCAGGAACCGCACCGGACCGGTTGAGACACTCTGTCTCAAAGAAATCCAGACAATCAAGAAAATCGGTGCTACTTCCCTAAACCGGATCGGTTAAAATGAAAAGTTGGATGAAGCATTCTTTCCGGCTGGCTCAAAAATCGAAGATCTTAAGGTCAACGGGAAAATACTCAAATCGATGAAATCTGTGAAAGATGACGTAATAAATATCTTGGATAATGAACATAAGAAAGATCCGTGATCCGAGTCAGAAGCATGCAACAAAAACAATGATGATTAATTATCCAAGATCACAAGCAACCTTCTGAAACAGGCGGCCGACTAATGCATGTCGGTCAGATGTCCAAAATGACAAAGCGTACACGCCACCTGAACCTGGCTGGTTCGGCTGACCAATCAATGAATGAGAGAGAAATATGACCGTTGTCATATTCTCTATATAAAGGAATCCAAGAACAGTAAACAAAACACAACGCGCAAGCAAGAATCAACCAAGTTTTTCATATATTCAAGCCCTAAGAACATCCTGAGTTGACATAGCTATTCTGTTCTCAAAGTGAAATTGCTCTAAGAGAAAACTGTGTATTTTACCTTGTGTAAAAGTATTACATCATTGTGTGAGTGGTGTAACCGACAAGCAGTAAATAAGACTCGTTCAGATTGTGTATTGTGTTCTGTAATATTCCAGTTAGTGAATATCCTTCTCACTGTTTGAGAAGAAGGGGTGACGTATGATATTAAACTCCGAACATCCATAAAATCTTGTCTCGTGTTCTTCACCTTTACATTCCGGCTTACCTACTATAACCAAACCGAAACACCTAAAATCTCCATCGAAATAACTAATAATTCCCTTAACCGAACTGGCTTTCTCCTTAAACCGATTTCTCCTAAATACCTTTCATACCGAGTCGCATACGTTGCTTCAGATTGAAACAGACATTTTCGCCCTTGAACTCGGTTCAAGAGTCTGTGACAATCTGCGTAGTGTTAAGAGCGGTTCTAGTCTTTAACCGGATTAGTTCCAGTTTGTGTTGTGTTGTAAATGATTACCGATTAGCCGGATCCTGATCCCCTATCGGCCATCTCGATCCTAACCGAGTCCGTAAGACGTGTGTTGGTGGACTACCTACTTCATTCTATTGTTCCATTTTTTATATAGATATTTAATGCTTTTATGATAATATCAAAGCTAACTAGTCAATAATATATACCAATACATCATTTTAACAGATTTAGAAATCTATAACTAGTACTATTGGAAATGGAAAATCATTATAAACTACAAATAAGAACCAACAACAAGACAACATATGTTTTTATGAGGTTCAAAATAATTATTAACAAGACTGGTGTTTATATGAGATTATTTTGTGGTAACAACTAACATGTAATTATATTGAGATTATCACCATCATAATTACAACTACAAACAAGTATTTTTAAAATTTTAAAATTGAAAGTGATTATATATATGCAATACAAAAATATGATTGGAAAAGCTTAATTTTTTTGTAGTTGAAAAAATTATAAAAGAAAAATGTGATTTTTTGAGGTCAAATATATATATGTAGATTAGTTACAAATAAAATTTCTTCTAAAAATTCAAAGCAAGAAGTTAAATAATGAATTAATAATATGTTATATGTTTTGTTTGAAAAAATATATATAATAATAAATATTAAAATGATAATTCCGATAATAGTATAATTGATATGATTACAAAACTACATTTGAATTTTATTAGAACTATAATTCTAAAATTTTAATTTTAAAGGATTAATTTAAATTACTTTCTTAATATGATCTTACCAATTGCACAACTTAAATCTAATTAGATTTTCCTTGAGCCAAGTATTTTAGCAATATAAACGAGATTATATATATATATATACTTAAATATTTGCCAAAATTAGATATAAAATATATGTTAAAAGATTGTAAAGTAAGAAAGCACAAAAGTATCTCTTATTTAAATTGATCTAGAGTTTATAATTAACTTATAACATCTAGTTTTTTGGTAGAAACAGCAGAACGAAGATGAAGATGAAGATGAAGATGACCTTTAAACCATTGGTGTTATTTTATATATTTTAAAAATGTAAGGGCTACTTTCAATGTTTATAAAATACTATGAGTTGTTTTGTCATTTGTTCTATTATTTAGTGGGTAATAAAGCAATTTGGGAAAGTAGGATGGGAACAAAACCTCCGATTCTTCGTATCATCATCATGTGCTGACACATATGTTATTATATGAAAGGAAGAATATTATATTTGTGTAAATGGCTAGGTGTAGTTATGTAACAGAAATATTTTATTTATATTTATAAAGTTGATAATATCTCATATTTATTAAGTTACCTAAAAAATAAAAAAGTTTGTAAATTTTGTAAGGTGTATATATATATATATATATATATATATATATATATATATATATATATATATATATATATATATATATATATATATATATATATATTATTTTTTTTTTATTTTTTTTTTTAAATCCATGTCACTTTTTATATTAAAATTGTTAATCTTATTGAAAAAAATTATATTGTTTATAAATATTTAATTCTAAATTATTATTATTTACTTAATTGAATATTTATTTAGTAATTATTTTAAAATTTTATTATAAAAAATTATATAAATTAAAATTTGTAGTCTTATTAAAAAAAAAATGTAATATAATTATTATTTTAAAATATTTAATTTGAAATTATAATTATTTTTAACAACTATAAATAAAATATAGATTATTAATCTTATTAAAAAACAATTTAAAAAAAATCATATTTTAAAATTATTTGATTAGTTGTTTATTTAAAATATTTTAATACAGGATTGTTGTTGCCCACCAATGATAATTTTTTTTAAATAAATGAAAGAATGATGAATTATTTAAGAATAAAATACATGACTCATTTAAATAAACAAAATATGTGATTCACATGGATTTGATTCTTTTAAAAAAAGATTAATTATATATATATATATATATGATTTAAGTAATAATATTATTAATGATTTTTTTTTATTTGGATTTTTCATATCAAGACATATTTTTAATAAGTAGATATATGATATTATAATTATACATGTATAATAAAATTATCATTGTAACAAATAATCAAAATAGGTATATAAAAAAATACATATGTATCAAATAACTGAAATGATGAACTATTCATATATTTATTATTAATTAAAATAAGAGTAACCATGTTATGCTCACTTTCATTTTCAACAATCTATTAATGGCACATAATTAGAATGATTATCATTTAAAATAATCCTTCAAATCTGTTTAGCATAATAAATATTTTTTCTTTTACTCTACTTACACTAATTAATACCATCACATGCATAACACATTCCAATAAATCCATTGACTTCTATAATAATCGCACTCCTCTCTTCTCTCCATAATAATATGTTAAATTAATTTTAATAACATTTTAATGAGATAGTTATTATAATCAAATATTAGGTTAAAATATACTTGCTTATCTTATTTTCTATATTAAATGCGTCATAAAATGTTCGGAGATTTTGTGGGATAACAGTGGAGTAAATAAATCTTCCATTTTCATACATTTTGAAATATATAATTAAACTATTACTATTTTTTAAGCTGATAGACATTTTCTCTATATTTTATTTTCCCATGCCTTAGTCAAAGGGGTGCAGTGAATAACAAAGCTCATGTTAGATATGTTTTCATAGTTTTATTTGTTTTTGATTAAGGAAAATCATCACAACAATTCTCTTAGCATATTTTTTTAATTCATCAATAATTGTTTTTATAATTAATACCCTATAGAATAGTTAATTCTGAAACTACTTTAAGTTAGTGGGCACGAATGCATGCTAGTTAACAATGAATTAATTTTTAGAAGTAATGTGAAGGTAATAATTTGTATAACTTACAATACTTCAGGGACGAAAAGATAAATTACAACATAATTCGGCAAGCCCGTTAACTCTCTTTAGAGCATCTCCAATGTGACTGAATTCGTATACCTAAACCTCGTATACCTAAACCCATTTTTTCCTCCAACCCAACACCAAACTTAAACCCCAAATGTGAATCCATCATTTTCTCTCTCCAACAAAACCCAAATATGGGTTTACACAATTCATTATGCATAACTGAATTGAAAATTCAGAAAAAAAAACCCTAAAGTTTATTAATGTTTTGATTTGAATATTTAACTTTTTTATATCCTTTATTCTTAACCTTTATTTTGGTTCTTTAATTTTTAATTTAATTAAATTTTATATCTAATTTTGTATATAATTTATTTATATGTTTAATTTTGTTGTTTTATCTTATATATTTATATTAATATTTTTTTATATATCATAAATTTATAATAATAAATAATATTGATAAAAAACTAAAAAATAACCAGTTACAATAATTATATTTTTTTTAAATATTTAAAAATAAAAATTACATTTCTTGCCATAATTAAAAATACATCACTTAATGTAAAAAATGTTACAATATTTCCACTATTTAGAATTTATGTTATAATTTAAGTTACATATTCTCAAAAAATGTATTAGTTATATTTAAGTTGCAAAAATAAGTTACTAATGGATCATTTTTTTTTGTAGTGTTTGCCATACTTAAAAATAAAAATTACATTTTATTCTATAAAAAAAATTAACGATAATCAATACAAATGTGATTAATAATCTGTTAATTAGAATCATTTTCTCATTTATATTATTTTGTTATGTATATAAATTTTCTTTAATTAGTGTATTTGAAAAGTATTGAGATTTAATTTGTAAAGTTGATAAATATATGAATAATTATTAAAAATTATTAAAAGTTTGTATAAAATGGAATATTTTTTTGAGTTTGAAAATGAGTTTTTGGGTTGATGTTGAATTACTGTTTGAGGTGACATTTACTGTATTTTAGGTTTGAAAATATAGGTATAAGTTAGAGATGGTCTTATTCACTCAAACAGTCCAACAAACCCTACTCTTTTATTTCTTTTAATTTTTAGCAGCCCATTAAGTGATAGGACAACAACTCATTTCAACCATTTTTTTAAAGGTTTAAAAGAAAATAAAAAAGGCAATCAGTCCATTCTAAACAAGGTCAATCATATATGCATTAAAGGATTTAGAAATTAGAGATGTGGACTTTTAAAATAAAGGGTAAATTTGTGATAAAAGGAGTAGACTGATTTAATTTTTTGTTTTAATTAGAGAAATAAATAATAAATTAAATTAAAAAATTATGTCACATTTCTACCCTGCAAAATATTTTGGTTACCCTACACCTTAGTCATGTCTCACCACCAACTAATTCCTTGTTTTTTCTTGTATGCTTCATGTAAGTAAATGTTGCTGTTATGGTTTAATATTAAAATTTTGGGTGATTATTTCGTTACATGTTTGTTAACCCTTTCAATGTTTATAAATAAAATTGTTAATAAAAAATAAATAAAACTCATGTATACAAAGAAAATGTCTGGTCTCATCCCTTGATTTAGGTGAATGACTTTGATTAATGCCTCATCTTTCACAACCTTCTTATGAATCCTCAAAATCAGGCTACAATTTTAGATTTTTGTGAGTCATCTATAAAAAGAAATTTAGATAAACACAACCCAAAAGCTATTATTTTATTCATAATTACTAAGATATATAAATATCAAAATTATAAAATAATATAACCTCTACCACATCTCTATATATTACAATTATTTAACTTAAGTAACAAAAAAAAAAAAGTGTTTGGTCAGCCATATTATCAAGTGTTTAATTAAAGGTAGTTAGACCATAACTATAACCCTGGACTCAACATACCCAAATAAGAATCATGTGCTGTTGTTTGGCATATAATAACTATTCTAGTGAATAAAATATGTAGATAACTAATCTAATGGAAAATTATATTTATTTATGAACATTATTTAATATCTTAGAGTATATAAATAAACACATAAAAAAGTTACTCATTACCAAAAAAAAATAAAAATAGATACAAGTTTCCCATATTTGCATTACCATTTATATCCTGCTTCTTCTTGATCCTTGATTCTGTTCAGCACCCCATCAATGGCGACGGTGAAGGCGTCTGTTATGGTTTCCTTCCCTTCGTTGGGATTTGCATACACAAATTTGGGTATGTATTCGATTACTTTCTCCCTCATTCTCTTCACAACTTCTCTGGGTATTTTCTCAAGTTCCATTTTAATGGAAGTTCCGTTTTTAACGGCGTTCCGGTCTATAAAAACGGAAAAACTTTCCGGTTCATCCGGCAAGAACCATTGGTACTGATAATACGCCGTCCTCTTCCAAAAGAAAACCGGAATTGAACCGGCGATCATGCAGTCAAAGATGGACCGGCGGGTGAAACTGTCGCCTCTCGGCTGGAGACAGAAATCCGAGTCAAGAAACGTTTCGAGAATGGCCGATGTTCCGTTAGAACATTTCGAACCGCCGCAATCCACGACTCGGCACGAACCGTTCGAGTTGTAACATTGACTCAGTAGTGCGGTTCTAAAGTCGTTCTTGATGAAGCCACGTGTAGCGCCTGCGAAGCAGAAGAGTGTGGTTCTCTTACGTGTCATCACGAAATCCTGCCACGACTGCAAGTCGGATTCGGTAGTGGGGTGAAATCCAGTGGGATAAGGTACACCGACGTCGAAATAGTCCCACGGATTTCTCTCTATCAATAGCCGTGTGATGTTCCTCATACCCGGCATGTATATACAGCTTGAACCCCAATCCTCATCTTTTGATCTCCGAAAATCCCATGATATACGACCCATCGTTATGAAATGATCCCAGCCGTCCGATCTCTTGAAATATGTTTGATTCTGTATCCATCTTAACATCATAACGCAATCACGATCGCGATCATCGGCACTGTAATTGTTCCATAAATACCTTCCAACCGCGAGTCCAGCGTACAGTGGTATGTAGAACGCCGTAGCGGATTCTGGCTCAAGGACTCGGCAAGGATAGTTCATGATCCGATTATGGTATATAACCTCCAACGCAAACTGGTCAGTCCAATACCAAGCGCCGGCGAGACTTTCCGGCATAATTGTAGCTAGTCCGGTGATAACCCGTCGTCCGAAACCGTTGTTTGAGTACAAATTATTACATGGAGAAACCCAGGGGTTAATTTCATTACAGTTTCGAAGTAATTGAGTGTTGAAGTGAGGTGGGAGATCGTAGACATAGACTCTGCCTAAGGGGCATTCATTCTCGCCGGAGACGGAGGACGGGATCGGAGTTTGTGGAGTCGGAAAAAGGTACTGGATGGAACGGGAGGAGAAAAGGAGGAAGATTTGAAAGCCGATAAAGAAGATAAAGAGCCATGCGTGACGGCAATAGCGATAGCGATTTAGAGAAAGAGGAGATTTGGGTGAGTTGATGATGTGTTTTTTCAGGGGAATCATCGGACGGTTTAGTGGGTTTGTTTTTCCGGCGATATTGAGATCGCAGGAAGTTCGGGAAGAGGGAATTGGGCGTTTATCGATTGCGGCAAAATTTGAGGAAATTTGGATACTTTGTAAAGAAGGTTTGAAAGTGTATATAAAAATTTGTACTAGATTTTGCCTTTGCCTTGACTAGCGCTCATTCGGTTGAGAACTAATATTTTTATTTTTTTTTATTTTTTTCCTTAAGAGTACTACTGATTGTCGGCACGTGCACTTAGTATAACCGGTCACCGAGGCAACCGACAGAGAATAGAGCTATTAGGATACCGCCAGGTGTCGGTAGCAGCCAACATGAAGGACAAAATGATCCTCTTCGTATCACTATTATGGCCTACGGGCCGGGTCTGGCCTGGCCTTTTTATTACGCTAATTAATAACCAAGGTACTACTCAATAGTAACAAGTAAGAAAAATTCAAATATTTTTTAATTTAATTTTTATTTGTCTAAGATTGCTCATTTGATATACCAATTGGGTCAAGTAATCTTCTTAATTTGTAGATTTTTAGAGTAATGAACAATTAAAATTATACACAAAATAAATAAAGAGAAACATGCACAAATTTAATCGACTAACTTAAGTTTAAACAATCATTATAAAATTCTCAAATAAAAATGTGAGTCATGCATGATTCATAGGGGTGCTAAAATAAGGATGAATGTAATTTGCCACACAATTAATCAATTAATACTTCATAAAAACAAATTGATTATTAATCTAAAATTGATTAATGAAAATTTGTCATTGGATATGTCAAATCGTAATGCAACTGACATGCATAAAAAAATTAAAATATATTCTTTTTAAGGTTTGAACCCTAGATTTATAATCACTTAGATAATAAAAAAAAAAATAACTCATCAACTAAAATCAATCTATTATCATTTAAAAAAAATAAATAAATATAAATTTGCATAGGTGCACATGAAGGCCTAGATTGTTTGATTACCAAATAATAATCTGTCTACAAATAGTTACTCAATGTATCTAAAATTTCTTTACACATTCTTAAAGCGATAATTTTACTTGGTGTTCCTTCATTATTGATTTTTGTAGATGTAACCTAAGTATTTTTCACACAAATGTAAATTAATAAGAAGTAAGTGCTTGACTGATTAGCATTGAACTATAATCATCATTGTCAATTAAAATATTAGTCCATTTATAGCCGTACATTTGAGATAATCCATCATTCTAAACACCATATTCATGTAGTTTTTGATGGATCATATATTAGTTAACCATACTAACAAAAAAAAACAATGTATAAATCAAATGTGAGATAAATAAATGAGACATACCACAAGATTTATTTATTTTTATTTTGTCAATTGAAACATCATCCATACATGTCCAAAGTTGGTTGTAGTTATTTCTCTCAAACATATTTAAAGTGTATTTATATTGAGATAATTTGGATTTTATTAGTCCCCTTACCAGAAAACAATTGAGCAGAGAACTTTGGTATGGTAAGAAATTTTTACATTCTTCAGAATTGTCTTTGATGACCTTGTTGTCATCAAGTTAGCAATTAGAACAATAAGATTCTTTTAAAGTTAATTTTTTTATAATATAATCTTTTTAAATATGTAATTTTTTCACAGTAAAAATTTAACTAAAATAATTAGAATAGCAAGCTTCCATTAAAATCAAGTTTTTTTCTAACATAAGCATTTTAGATATGTAATGTTTTCACAATAAAAAATATGATCTTTTATTTTCTTTGTAAAAGTACCAAAAAAGACATAACAACAAGTATTACTTAAAAGAGTATTTAATAGCTCACCTATTAGTTTTTCTTATATTGTATGCACCTCTATATAACATTTATTGTGTCCAAAGATAAATATTTTTTTATTAATAAGATCTTTCAACTATAATAGTATCTCACAAAACAATTTGGACAACTCATCAATCAATCAACCTATAAATGTAACAAATCAAAATATGGACATTTATAGACCATGACTAACCAATACTCTTAGTTTGTTTTTATCAATGACTTGAACAAAAAAAAAAGTATAGAGTTTATTTGATATTTGGTTTTTTAAGGATTTTTATATAAATTTTAACCATCACTTCAATCATTTAATTATTATTTTTATCTATTAAAATACTAAAATTACTCTTTATTAACCCAAAATAGACTATAGAGAAAAAAAATAAAGTAGGTAAATTGGTATATTAACTATTCTTTTTTTTATTTATCAAACAATCTTTTTTTTTTAAAAAAAAAAATCTGATAAAATCTAAAAAATCAATTCCTCAAAAGAGCTTGTGTATTTTTTTTTTTCAATAAAAAATTATCAAGAACTTGTGCACCATGATCCAAATTTTTGAACTTTTTAAATATAAATAATCTTAATTTAATCTTTATGGAGATAGTAAACTTTTTAAGTGAATATATTTCATTGAGTTGAGTTTAAAAAGGCAATGATATATCCATATCTATTTATTCCTCCTTTCTTCGATAAATGCGTTTTGATAAAGTTGTGAAAAATAAATTTATTTACGAGCCGCTTTGAGATGGCAGAGGGTACTTATTCGTCGAGTAGGAAGTACTCATTCTTGAACTCGATTTTCACTCTATTATTCGACCCCGAACTTGACAAGTATTTCTATTTTTATCTCATCCCCGATATGTCAGGTATTTGATACTCGACATTACCCAATTAAATATGTATAAAATTTTAGATGTTCAAAAATAAGAAATACAACTTTATTCAATTATAAATAATTTTACAACAAATAATATAAAAAAAATAAAAATAAAATAAAAACATTATTTACTTAAGTATGAAAAATATATAACAACATTGTTGTGATTAAAATCAAAGTATAAATTAACTGGATAGAATAAATGTTAACGAAGAAATTAAAAATAAATTTTTGTTATTAAAAATGTGAAGATTAATAGTCATAAAATAAAAATATTTTGGTTGATGTGAAGTGTTGATAAAATATAATAAATATTATATATAAATATATATTAATATAGTTGGGTTTTAGATTTAGCAAATTTCCCATTCCTAAACTCGACCATTCCCGAACTCAATTATGTAATCTTTTCTCTTTCTCATCCCAATTCCGATTTAAAATATCTGACTTAAACCATCCGCACCCATGAATATGGTGAATACATTTATTGTCATTCCTAAACTTTGTAGTGAAAAATAAATTATAAAAATAATTGTAATAATAAGTTAGTTTTTGTCTATAATACTAACTTTTTAATATTTCCTTATATCAACTCACATCAATAATTCATGTGTTAAAGTTTTATCTAATATTAATAGATTAGAAGTCTATTGTATAATTCTCACTAACCATAAAGAGAAAAAATCATATTTCTATTTACTTTATATGGCTCCATTCTAGATGGCATTGTTTATAGGATTAGGATCTAATATAAGATATATGTGTTGTTTATAGGATCTAATTAATATAAGATATATTTTAACTAAGACAAAAACGTACATATTCATATAGACAATGTGTTTTATTAGGTTTTCTTCTTTATCTCGATTGTCTTCCTTTTGATTTGTAAATGACATTATTTTGTCAAAGTTAAAATTTTGAATTTGTTATACCAGTTAAAATTTGAATTAAATCTTAAAATCTTTGGATTTAAAAATAACTTAATACTTTAACTAACTTTAGTTGCACTATTTTAGTTTTAACTTTTAACTATAAATTTATATTCCATTTTCATAATGGGCCTCTTGTGCAATTGTTTTTGCTGATCAGCCTCTTGGGCTTTTCAATCTGTCAAACCACTATACTGGGCTATTGAATACAACGGTGCTTATTGATCCGGAATCCATAATCAATTTGTTTAGAAAGGATATATATGTTATTACATTTTATAAAAGGCAAGTCCTGAAAAAAAAATGTATATTTGTTCTTTTAAACAAAAATTAAGTTCACCAAATTATAATGAAAATAATTTAACATAATCATTTCAACATAATGTCTATGATAGTAGGTTAGTTTGATGATTACTTATTTTAATCATAATTAAATATCAAGATATTTTTAATTTTATTTTATAAAATTAAAATTTTAAATATAAAGTAATAATTTAGTACCTAACCCAAATAATTTCAATCCATTTTTTTGATAATTTTTTTATCAAAGTAACAAATTATTTACAGATAACCCAAAATCAATATGATCTATGAAAATATTTGTTTTACTATAATCCCTTGTTTGGATTATAATTAATTAAATAACTTTATTGGATTATAATTATTTAAATAAAAATAATTAAACAATCTTATTATTATATATATATATATATATATTAAATAAAATATATTATATTTTTACTGATAATTTAATTAATGATAAAATAAATAAAAAGATAATAAATTATTTGAGAAAATTCAAATAACTTTGTATGATATTATATATACTTTCAACAATTAAATTATTTAATTTATCAATTAAAATACTAAATTATTATTATTATTTTATTTTTTATAAATTATATATATATATATAATTATATTTTAATAATTTAATTTTTCATCAAATATAATTTGAATTCATATATAATAATCAATATATCAAAATAACACAGAATATATCAAACTAGCTTTCTCTCACTCTCTCTATATATATCAATATATATTGTATTAAATAAAAGCTTTAACTAATTGATAGAAACTTTAATAATAAATAAATTAGGAAGGAAGAAAAAAAACAATAATAGGAGTAGACTATATTAAATATATGTGGGAAGAAAGTATGTAGGTGAGATGAGACAGTCATCACGGGTCCTATGATGTGTGTAGTTAATGTCTCCAACTTACTTCTTCTCAATTTCTAATATGAATCCGGACCCCCTTTAAATCTCTCCCATCTCATGCCAACCAATAATGGAAATATTAATAACTCACATATCAAAATAATTTACTAATCCTTTTTTAATAAAATAATATTAAGTTTCAAAATACAAAGTACCCATCTCAAAATAATATAAGTTTAATTAAACAATTAATTATTAAGTTTATACCTTAATTATAACCTACCACTTAAAAAATAAAATTAAACATACTTAACCTTTAAGCCAAATAAATTTATAGAATAGTTAAAAGGCGTTAGAATGAGTGTTAACAAATATCACAAATCTAATTTAAAACATATTAAATTTAAGTGCAGATATTACTGGGGAGTGTTTAACTTTTATAATTGAAAAAATAAATAAAAACAAACCAAATAATATAAAATAACTAAAAATTAAGTTTAAAAGATTAAACATAACATAATAAAAATATTAGTGTTTGGGATTATTAATAAATGTATTTAAACATTTAACCGAATAAAATAAATTGAATAATTAAGTTGACTTATGAATAAATGTACAATAATAAAATTACAACAGAAATATTTTAATCAACAAATTTTTCTTGAAAAAAACAAATATAATTTCACATTTTATTTTATTTTTTTGATAAGGAATTAATTATCACTCAACTTAATTGGGAGTTATATATATAATTAATTAATAGAAAATACAAGATAAATAATTGATTATATATATATATATTAGATTGTATAAATAATTTTTAAAAAAAAAATCTCAATATAAAAAATTCAATAATAATACAATTTGTTGGATATTTTTTTTTAAAGAAGAACACATTTAAATGTATGAACGATAAGTGTTGAAGTAAAACAAGTAAAACGAATCAATGAAATAATATCGGAAGAATCCTTAGCAAATATTTTAAACGACAATTAAAATTGTCATTAGCCAAGAGTTTGTAAGTAATGTCGAAAAAGTCTACCAAGTGATAATGAGTCATCAATATTAAGGTTGAATTATTGAAAAATTCAAACAAATCATGATAAAATATCTATAAGAGGTCCTCTACATGAAATGTGAAATATCAAATCAATTAACTTTTATTGAAAAAATAAAAAATAACTCCAAATTTGATTATTTTGTCTTCTTTATTGTTAAAAAATGAACGTACACAAACTCGATAAATAAAGTACTACGAACACAATCAGAGAATATGAGCAAATGACTTACTAACAATTGCGAATATTATTCATATTATAAATTTTAAGACAAAAAAAAATAGACTAGGCGACGTCAACTCAAATATGAGTTAGGAAAAGATAAACAAGACATTATCCTGATCTAAAATAAAAACTCATTAAAATATGAAAATAATAAAAATATATATACAATATATATATATATATATATATATATATATATATATATTAAAATTTTCAACTTTCTTATGTTTATTTTGAGAGAAATGAGAATGAACAATAAAAAAATGTTTCCAAACTCTATCTATATACATATATAATAATATAAGTTCAACAGTCTTTTTGTAGCTTGGTTTGGTGTTGGATTCATAATTCTTATTGAGTTTTTTTTTAAATATTGTTTTATAAAAAAATATATTAGTTGAGTTTTTAATTGATTTAATTATTATAATATTGTATTGTATTTCAATTTTAAATTTTATAAAATTAAAATAAATAAATTTAATATTTTAATTAATAATTTAAATAAATAAATAATTAAAAATAATTTGTCAAAGTTTCATTAAAAAAACACAAAATTTTAAAAACTTACTCATGAGAAATGTTTTACGCAATTTTGAGTCTTTGACATGGATAAAGAAAAAAATTGTATTTGTCAAAGAAAATGATCACAAATTTATATATATATGTCTTTTATAATTTTTTACTAAATTAAGTTAGAGTATCTTAAATAGAGTACAACTTTTATCAACAATATTTTAAACTAAAATAAAAGCATAATTATTATAATTTTGTTAACTGTTATATATATATATATATGTTTTTAAATAACATATATAGACTAACTCTTATATTATTATGTTGTCTTACAATACTTTCTCACGATATGTTTTAGAATATAGACCCTTAGTTGCACCACTATTTAGTACTAATTAATTTTTTACTCATACAACAATTTAGTTTATTATTATACTTCTAAATTATAAATAATTCATCTATATTGTAATACTGAGACCCTTAGTTGCACCACTATTTAGTACTAATTAATTTTTTACTCATACAACAATTTAGTTTATTATTATACTTCTAAATTATAAATAATTCATCTATTATATTGTAACACTGAGATCAATTAATTTAGTTATTAAAACATATACTTATATTTTTTATTATTTTTTTTTTAAAAATAGATCAACTTATATTAATAATGATAAAAATCGTTTAAGCACAACGACAAAACCATGACATGTAGACCGAGTCATGTAGGACCGAGGACCTAAAACTCTCGGATATGACCAAAAAATGGACCGAGAAAATCGACCTAGGACCAAGACCAATGATCGGTGTTCGTGATCTAGGACCGAAACCAATGGCTGATGTTCTTGAATTAGGATTGAGCCTTAGGACCAGTGTTCTTGAGATAGGACCGAGAAATCCGACTGAGAATTCTCACATAGGACCGAGAAATGTGACATTGGACCGAGACTCATAGGTCCTAGGACCGAGAGATCCAACTTTGGGACCGAGCATCACAAACCCAAGACTAGCGATCCTAACCCTAGGTTAGTCTAGGATCGATATGTTTTTACACCTATACTGGTAATTCCAGTCAACTTTGGCACTCCGGTCCTCCGATCGAGTATTCCTAACCCCGATCGAGAATTTCCTCTGTCTAGACCGAGTCTCTCCAATCCTTAACCGACAAAAACGGACCTTAGCCTTAGGACTCTAATTCTAAGGCCTGTTTGGTTTCACTTTTCAAAACCCAAAATTATTTTTGTAACTTTGAAACCCCAATTTATTTTCAAATAATCCTAAAAGGCCGGAAAATGATTTCAAAATATTTCCGGATATTTCCCAAACAAATATTTTGACTAAGGCTCCGTTTGGTGTTTATTTCTAAACTCTAACATCATTTTCTAATATTTTCAGGTTTTTTATTCAATCTTTCATAACCGCAATCACATATATACACCTTTAAATAATTTTGTACAATTATTTATGTAATCTTTGTTTAGGACCCATTTTGTTTAGGACCCATAGTTAACTAATTAAAGAAAATAAACGTTATAAATAAATCTTTTGATAGCCAGACTTTTAAAAAATAAAACCGTTTTCAACAGGCGTAGAGGATATGGCGCGCAAGCCCTTTCCCGAGCGTAACAAAATAACGAAACCCTTATGGAAACTCTAGTATAAGGTACGTTTGTACACATACATTTTAATAATTTTTTAAAAATAAATCAATTAGCGACTTTGTTTTCAAATAAATAATATTTCCCTATTTAAATAATTTAAATTGGATTTCAAATCGTCATTTGGTACAACAAATCCCCATATTATTAAAATTTAAATAAAATTAATTATTTTTACATAATTAATTTTAAAAGGTGTTAGATACTCTCACAATATTAAAAAATAATGTTTTATTTTAAATAGATGTATGTCACGCAAACCAATGTTTAAATCATTAAATCTCGAGCCACTTTGGATCCCCTCTGTATTGCCACATGTCCTTCAAACACGTGCTAAGCTATGGAAAAGATTTATGAGGGTTACAATATTATATAAAAAAATTCATTTATATAATTTTATTGTATAATATTTATTTTTATTTTTTTAAATATTTTATAAAGTGTGTCCTGCGGGGATTTTCGAAAATCGAACGGGACAGGAATGATATTAAAATAAAATAAAAACGGGGTGGGAATGATAAATGTCTTATCCGCCCGAACCGTCTCATTGTCATCTTAACAACTATTCAAATACTCGAGTATCACCAGAAATATATATTTAATAATTTATATAATCCATTTTTCATCTATCAATATTTTTTTAAACACTAATACAAATCCTAAAAACTAAAAATCAATCACTCGAAACAATGTTAAATTTTATTCAGTTTTTTACTAAATATGTTTGATATATTCAATTTATTACTTATTTATTTATATAATGTGCAAGAGATACCAAATATTAGTAAATTTATTTAATTTAATTAATTCGTTTATAAACTAATTAAATTATGAATTGAATACTTAAAAAATATCTTATTTTACTACAAAATTTGTTCTATTATGTTGAACGTTATGTTATATCTTCAATGGTTTTGTGTTGGGTTTAATATTGTGTAAAATATTATTATCACATACTTATTTATTTATACTTATTTGTGTCGTGTTAACTCGTGGCTATACTATTATTATTAAAATTATATATTTTATACATCAAGTTTAAACACTAACCATTGCAACTTATATTTAATAATAATTTGCTTATAATATATATTTAATATATTAAGTTCATGATTTTAGTTTAAAATAATAAATTATATAACATTTTGAATTTTAATAAAATTAATAACTATATATATAATTTGTAAATATTTGCATTAATAATTTCAAATAAAATTATTTTTAAAAGTTTTTATACAAAATTATCATTAATTTTAATAATTATAAATAACTTATATATATATATATAAATTAAAATTATTTCAATAATTATTTTAAATAAAATGTATTATATATATAAATATATTATTAAAATTTCAAAATAATAATAATAAAATAATAATATAATTAATTATTAATTTTATTGGAAAAACTCAAAATTAAATAATAATTAGAAAATATTTATATTTATTTTAAAATCTTTAAATCAAAATATTAAATATTTATAAAAAAAAGAAAATTGAAATTTTTAGAACGTTGGATTCTGACCCGGCTTGGATACAACTTATCACAAAGTTAAGTTATCGATAAATATCAATTTTGAACTACTAACAATTGCAAATTTTATTTAATTATATTTTATTTATAATATACATTTAATATTTTAATTATTATTTTATCTATAATCATTTTATTTTAAAACAATAAATTATTAAATATTTTAAAATTCTTATTTTATTTTAAAATTTTAATAAAATTAATAATTATATATATATATAATTTAAAATTAAGATATTTGAGTTTTTTAATTTTTTATATTGATGGGTTAGTGACTAATTCCAAATGTGTGAAACCGATATCCACCTCTTTTTTTTTTCAAATGACTATAAATGGGGTGGATATTTGAGTTTTTAATTATCAAAATTAATATAAGATTAGTATGTATTTATTTTATAAAAATAAAGTAAAAGATCAATTATTGAAAAATTAATAACAATAAATTAATAGTGCAGTGAATCAATAATGGTTGTTCATCGGTGTGGTAAAACCAGTAATGTAGGGTAAAACCAGTAAGTGGGGATAGTGAAATAACAAAGAAAAGGCTGTTTAATTTAAATTGTAATATCCCTTTCAACAAAATTTTATTAATATTAAAAAATTAAAGCTGCTTACCTGTTTATCCAATTAGAATCCTTATTTTTTTTACTTTTTACAGAACCCATCAGATAAAAGCAAAGACCAAGCCTAAGCCTATAGCTTATGGCGGCATACCAGCGGAGTATTAGCCGAGGAGTCGCAGACTGACTGACTGCCAGCCGCTACCTATAGACATAGCTCCTTTCGATGACAGAAACAGGTCTTCAATAACTCATTTTCTGGTCCGACACGTGTCAATTCATTTCTTTTATGTTTCCTATGCATGTATCAAATTTACTACTGTTATTTATACTTTATTCATGGTCAAATTTAAATATTATTTTTTAAATAATTTATATTTTATAATATATAATAATGTTTAACCTAAATTATTGGAGCTCGTGATTATTTGAATATTAGTGTGTGAGTGTAAATGAAAATAAGTGATCTTTAATAGACATACAGATTAACCCATAAATCATTTTAATTAATTAAATCGGTACAAGGAATTCATAATTGGGTTCTTTTTTAAAACTGGTAGCTGACTCAGCTAAAAAAACAGATTAAAATCTGTCCAGAAACACTCTTGAATGAATGATATCTCTGACTGCTCATAGGTTATTAGTTAATTGTTTGATAAATGAGTTATTTCAAATAATATATCCTTAGTTGATTCGATGAATTAATTTTGATAAAAATTACTTCTAATAATATTTAATAATTTGGGGGTAAGATTCAATTTAAGAGACTAAAATGTCATGAGTTCGATTCAATTAAAAAATTCTTTGAGTTTAAACGGGGAACCATATGTGTGGGGTGTCATATTAGTTCTTTTTTAATTCTCAATAATATTTAATAATTTAGTCTTAATTGGATAATAAATAAACCAAACACTTAAGCAATACAAGCACTTTATAGAAATAAATTAACGATAAACTGTATTCGAGAACTAAACTAAAATGTATATTGAAATATGGAAAAAAATGATAAATTATAAAAGAATTGCGGTAATTTTTTTTATAAATGTTTAAACATGAATAATTTTAACAACGGTGTGTATATATTATTTTGTGAGACGACGTGACATTGATAAATGTGTCGACTACAATGATGTCATTAATTGGAAAATGAATTTTGTATGGGTTTTGTAAATAACCCGAAGAGAACCAGGCCTAAGTGAATATTTATATTATAACAGAAAATTAGTATATTCTAGTTAACTTCAAAATTAGACAATATTATAATGTCCTTATTGTGAAATTACCCTTGCATTAAAAGTCTTGTTAGAAAAATTATCTTAAAAAAATTAAATCTCTTTTGTTATATAAAATTAAATTTTAATTTATTTATTACTCCATCAAAGTAGTTAAATGGTAAAAGTCGGTTTAAGATACTAAAATACTATATTTCAATTTCAACTAAAGCGCTTTAAATGAAACATCATAACTTTAGGTTGTCATACTAGTTAGTTAGGTTAGATTTTGGTTGACGTCAAAATTAGACAATATATAATGTTGTTATTGTGAAATTACAAATTACATTCAAAGTCTCAACATTATTAGAAAAATTATCTTAAAAAATTAAAATCTTTTTTATGACGTAACATTAAATTTTAATTAAATTATTACCCATGAAGAAAATTCAATAGTAATTGTCGGTTTAAGAGATCAAAATGTCACGAATTTAATTTGAATTTAATTTTAACTGAAATATTTTAAATGAAACATAGAGTCATAACTTTAGAATCTCTTGCTAGTTCTTCTTAATTAAAAAAATAATTAATTTATAATGTTATAATTCATTATATATTTTTATTTTTTAATTAAATATATATATTTTTAAATGTAAATAATATAATAAATATAAATATAAACAAACTAATAAACTAAAATAAAATTTTTAATTTTTAATTTAAAAATAAATTTTCTGCTATACTTCTTAAAAGAAAATATGTTTCAGTTTCTGAAATAAACGTTTCAAAAAAAATATTTTTTTTGTTATATATATATATTTATTAAAAAGTAGTTTAAAAATATATAATTTTAAAAATATCTATATATAAATACATATAATAATGTTTAATGGAATTTCGTATAGCTTACCAATATAATGTTTAATGGTTAACGAGTTTATAATATATATATATATATATATATATTTATACATAAAATCGTAATTATCTAATAATTAAACTGAATCCTATTCTATTGGGGATTTATATGAACATAATCTATAACTGGTGATATATATGAGTTAAAAATTATATAACTTTTTTATACGAATTTAATATTGTAAAATTGAAAAAACATTTACATCATATATTATAATGGATAATGGATAATAATTTAAATATTTTTATATCCATATAAATGTGAATGAATATTAAGTGGGTCAATAAATATAGATTAAGTTATAAATTAAAATTTTATTTACAAAAACATATATTTATAAATACAATCCAATAATCACGAGTTATCTAATGATTAAAATGTCTATGCAAAACGATGATGATGGTGATATATGTAGGTTAAAATTTCGAATTATTTTATATTATATTATGGAGCTGAATTTTTTATTATTATATTATAATGGATTATAAAAATGTAATGCGTTTTTTATAGATTTTAATCTTAATGTGTATAAATGATATATACAACATTTTAGTTTGAATGTTTACAAATATATATTCGTATATAAAATTATAAATCCAATTTAATAGTCACATTTATTAATAATATTTTAAATTTTTATATTTTAAATTTACATATAATAATATATAAAAAAAAATTATAAATATAATTCAACTATTACACAATAATATAATGGTTAATGATATTTGAGAACACAATATTATAATTAATGGTTAAAAATATTTGAGAAGTTATAAATATTTAAATGAGTGGTAAGGCTACATGTGAGTTAATTATTTTGAATGGTTATATATTATTTTCAAATAAACATAAACCTAACATTTTTATTATTATCTCTATATGTTTTTGAAATAGTCTCTTGTCAAATTAATTATTTTGTTTACCTCTTTTAAATATTATTTCAAGTTATGTTGGAATGTGCATGCCCCGGTCATTGTAGATGTACTTGACAAAAGTTCCGGTTTGAAAAGCTGATATTTCTTTTTAAATAAGCTTTAAGTTTATTCATTCTTTTGAACATGTCCAATAGTTTATTTGAATTTCCTAGATTTGTAAAAAGTGAGTTTTTTTTTTAAATATTAATATATTTTTAAAATATATAATACTTTAGTTGATAAACTTATTGATGAAATAATAAATAAAAATATGATATATCTTCTTGAGTTTGTTTATATAAATACTAAACACTTAAATTCTATAGTTGATTTGATACATAAAAAATGAGTTTCAATTAGATCAGTTCAGACAATCAATGTATACTCTCTCCAAAGTTAAAATAGTTGTATTAATTCAAATATTTGTAAACAGCAAAAGGTTTAATTATCTACTACTACACCAACAAAATACTTTTATATGTGATGATTGATTAATCGCACCCATTAATTATTATAATGAAACTAGTAATGATAAATTAAAGAAACTATAAATTAGTCATATGAATCTGACAATAATTTGTCTCACATTTCTAAGTGAATTTTTCACTAAAAATATAACATAAACTTAATATAAAAAAAGTTCACACATGTTAAAAAGATTTTTAGGATAAAACATAATTTTCATTTCAAAACTCAAACATTTTATCAATCATAAAATCATATAATTTTATTATTTAAATATTAAAACTACTATATAATTTTATCTTCCCTCTAAATTATCATTATTTCACCTACACTATATCCTCTAAAGTCAAAAGACAAATTAATCTTCAAATTTTTAAATATTAATTTTTTCATACTTTTTATCAAACAATAATTTTTTTTAAATAAAACCTAGATAAAACCTAAAAAAACATTTTTCTCACACAAATCTTTTGTCTGATGTTGAGTTTTTAAATTATTTTATTTACAGTAACCAATTTTCAAAAATATATGATTTTTAATAAAAAAAAATATAATTTACCAAAAATATCACATATATTAATATCAACAAAATGAAAATTAAAAACAACTTTTAACTTTAATTTAATATTGTATATATTAATACTAATTATGTTTAAACAGAAAAATTAACAACTTAACATTTTCCGTTATTGTAAGAAAGCAACATATAACTAACGTCCCTTCGCCGCCGTTTGCATATTTTCTCTCACACACACAAACACACACACAATCGTTCTCTCTCTCATTTAACATATACTGGTACACTGCCTTACAGTTCACGCCAAACGCCTGCTAATTCAGTTTTTCTCTCTCTACGCGCTCTTCAGCTTTTCTCTTTCTACAGTATCTCGATCCTCATCATCTCTTTTCAATAATGAGAGAGAAAAGCCACTGCGTATCTCTCTTAACGTACTCCACTCTCTAAAAAATTCCTTTCCACTGTTCTCTCTCTAATCAACAATGGAGTTTGTGAACAAAATCTCTGCATTGCTCCTGTTTTTTGCTCTTTTTTCACTTGCATCTCCTCTCACTCATCATGATCAAGGTTTGTTTATTCATTTTCCATTTCTTCACTCCATGTTTCTACAATCTATGCGTAAATATTCAAATACAACTGTACATATTAACAATCATTGAAGTTCATACCGTAGTTTTGAGCGGTTTCCTTGCTCCTCATTCAACTAGACATCATCAAAACGACGTTTATATTATGTCATATACATGAGTGCTTTTCATTCTTCATGTTCACAACATTCAACAAAACGGAGATTATTATATTATATTATTACTTTATGTTCAGGTGAAGCATTGATGGCGTTGAAAGCATCATTCAGAAATGATGCTAATATGTTACTGGACTGGGATAACGAGCAAAACGGAGATTTCTGTTCATGGAAGGGAGTAATCTGTGACAATATCAGTCCGTTTGTTGTTTCTCTGTAAGTTTATATCAGTTTTTACTTATTTTTATTGCTTTTGTTATTGGTTCTGAGTGAAGTTTATCGATTCCACTTGTAGGAACTTGTCTAATCTGAATTTAGGTGGAGAGATTTCACCAGCTATTGGTGACCTGAAGAATCTGCAATCAGTGTAATTTTTTCTATAGTAAAATTCCTCCAGTTGAGTTTCTTTGCTTACTGATTGTGACATTTGTATAAACTTATAGGGACCTAAGAGGGAACAAGTTAACAGGTCAAGTTCCAGATGAAATTGGAGATTGCACATCACTAAGATTCTTGTGAGATTCTCCCTTTTCTTCAACTCATCTATTATATTGATGATTTACACTTCTTGTTCAAATGATATAACTGTCCCTCTGATTGCAGGGATTTGTCCTATAATATGCTTGAAGGAGACATTCCCTATTCACTATCTAAGCTAAAGAAGCTTGAGTATTTGTGAGATGTCTCTTAAACTAAATACATGTTAACTTTCTTATTAATAGTTTAAGATAATTAATCCAATTAATTTTTATTCACCATCCAGGAATTTGAGGAACAACCAATTAATTGGTCCTATTCCTTCAACATTAACACAGATACCAAATCTCAAGACTCTGTGAGCACTTTACTTCATTCATATACACATAATGTTCTAACAAGATGGGTTTGCTAACGATTCTTATGTTTGTAGGGATCTTGCAAAAAATCAGATTACAGGGGAGATTCCAAGGTTAATATATTGGAATGAAGTCTTGCAATATTTGTAAGTTATTTATCAACAATATTTTGCATATATACAAATCAATCAGTATGGGCATCTAAAGTCAGTTTGATTTGCAGGGGTTTACGTGGAAATTTACTTTCAGGAACCTTATCTCCAGATATGTGCCAACTCACTGGATTGTGGTACTTGTGAGTATTTCACTATATTTAATTCTACAGTACATAAATGACTATGACTATGATTTTGAATAAGTTCTCTCTATTGCTTTTAGTGATGTAAGAGGTAATAATATCTCTGGAACTATCCCAGAAAGCATTGGTAACTGTACAAGCTTTGAGATCTTGTAAGTCTTATAGATCTAATGAAAAAATTTATTGTTTAGTTTTTGTTATCTGAAACTAATTTTTAGTCCTTTGATCTCAGGGATATCTCATACAATCAGATTAGAGGAGAGATTCCTTACAATATTGGATTTCTACAAGTAGCCACTTTGTGAGTTTACAATTGCTGACATGCAAACTGTTTAATCAACATCTATTTACATTTGTATTTGACTTATTTTCTTCGTGATAGATCACTACAAGGCAACAGATTAACTGGGAAGATTCCTGAGGTTATTGGTCTTATGCAAGCTCTTGCTGTACTGTAAGTTCATTAACTCAATTAAGATCATACTAAAAGTATAAATTTATTTATAAAATATGGGATGTGCTTTCCAAATCTGTAGGGACTTGAGTGATAATGAATTAATTGGACCAATACCGCCAATTCTTGGAAATTTATCGTACACTGGGAAGTTGTGAGTTTTTTTTTTAATTTAGACTTTGTATTCGGTAATCTTACATGTGCCATATATGATTTGAGATATTAATACAAGTTATTATCTAGGTATCTCCATGGCAACAAGCTAACAGGGCCAATTCCACCAGAGCTTGGCAATATGTCAAAGCTTAGTTATCTGTAAGTTGGCTATGCTAGGAACTACTATTTTCTGTTGTTTTACATTGGGCTAATGCAAATAACCATCTACGTTTAGGCAATTAAATGACAACGAGTTGGTTGGTGGAATTCCAGCTGAACTTGGAAATCTTGAGCAACTTTTTGAATTGTAAGATTTTTTTTATTTGATAAACATAAACAAAAAAAGACTGAGCCTTTGATCTATTAAGTTTACAATTAGTCATCATTTATATATCAGGAATCTTGCAAACAATAAGCTAGAGGGACCTATCCCTCACAACATCAGCTCATGCACAGCTCTAAATCAGTTGTAAGCTATTTCATCATTTACAGTGTTTTTTTCCGCATAATTTGCATTCTCATTGTAGAACTTCTATGCTTTACCAGAAATGTTTTTGGTAATCGCTTGAATGGTAGTATCCCCACCGGCTTTCCCAATCTTGAGAGCTTGACATATCTGTAAGTGTTTTCAAGTTTCTACAAGGTTCTTGTACAGTCTGCTCCATTGTTTGTAAGTGAATTTGATTCTAATTCTATGATAGGAATCTCTCGTCCAATCGCTTTAATGGTGATATTCCTATTGAGCTGGGACGAATAGTCAACTTGGATACCTTGTATGTATTGTAAAATAATGAAGATACATTTTAATGATGTATATAAAGCTAGGTTCTATAAATTCTAACAAATTTGGTTTCCAGGGATCTTTCGGGAAATGCCTTTTCTGGGTCTGTTCCAGCATCTGTTGGTGATCTAGAGCACCTCCTCATCTTGTGAGGACACATTTTTATGGGGATTTTTTCTTTGCTCATGGTTGAATATATTTGGATACTTATCTATTTTTTATTATACTGTTCATAATAGGAACTTGAGCCACAATCTTCTTGATGGGTTGCTACCAATGAAATTGGGAAATCTGAGAAGTGTACAAATTATGTCGGTGACATTAAGCCCTAATGTATTAATCAATCTTTAAAATCATGAACTCTCTTTTCACAACTTTTTTTTCTTTTTTCATTTTACAGAGACTTAGGATACAACAACCTGACAGGGAATATACCAGAAGAATTTGGTCAGCTACAAAATGTCATGTCCATGTAAGTTAGTTATCTATTTTATATGCTTAAACAATTCCATCTTTGTTCCAATTGAACTGAAATGTTTGGTTGTACCCCTCTTTTGTTTTCCAGTATATTGAACAACAACAACCTGTTCGGAGATATTCCAGATCAGTTAACCAATTGTCTCAGTCTCAACAACCTGTGAGTGTTCTCTCTTTCTTTTTTTTTGTGCAAGATTTGATCAATCTATATTACTAATCACAATCTGTTTTAGGAATGTATCCTTCAACAATCTAACTGGGATTGTCCCTACAGTTCGAAACTTTTCACGGTTTCCTCCAGATAGGTATACTTTAGCTGCTTGTAAACATATTGCTTTTATTTTCATTCTCCCAACATATTAACCCATTACTGTTTGTAATGTAATCTTCCAGTTTCACTGGAAATCCGTTTTTATGTGGGAATTGGCTAGGATCATTGTGTTGTCCATACGCATCAAAATCGAAAGGTGTCAAATCTGACCTGTTTTACAGACTCTTTTTGGATATTCACTTTGCCTCAATTAACACTCTTTCATTTCCATCATAGCAATGTTCTCCAGAACAGCTGTTGTTTGCTTCATTGTTGGCCTCTTCGTCCTAATGTGTGTGGCAGTATTTGCTTTTTATCAAACCAACAAACCAGGTCCATTTATAACCGAAACTGTAAAGAAGATGCAGTGTATGTGTCTCACCCAAATTACTCTTTTAGTAAACTTACAATTATTCTCTTAACAGGACAGCAAATCACTAAATTGTTTACATTCTCAGGTCCGCCCAAGCTAGTTGTTCTGCATATGGATATGGCCTTGCACACCTATAATGACATTATGAGTGTCACTGAAAATTTTAGCGATGAATACATTATAGGACATGGTGGATCCAGCACCGTATACAAATGTACATTAAAGAATTCTCGGCCGATTGCCATCAAGCGATTATACAATCAGTGTCAGACAAGGGAGTTTGAGACTGAGCTTTCAACCATAGGTAGTTTACGTCACAGAAATCTGGTCATTTTGCATGGATATGCTTTGACACCCTTTGGAAACCTCCTGTTTTATGAGTACATGGAAAATGGATCTCTTTGGGATCTTCTTCACGGTCAGTTATATATTTATTGATACCAACCTTTATTTATATATAGCTACCAACCTTTTATTCTTTTTTGATGTTTATTTATTTATTCTTATTGTATCAGGTCCGTCTAAGAAGGTAAACCTGGATTGGGAGACACGATTGAAGATAGCTGTTGGAGCTGCTCAAGGGCTCTCTTATCTTCATCATGATTGCAATCCTAGGATTATTCATAGAGATGTAAAATCTTCAAATATATTGTTGGACTTGAATTTCGAGGCCCATCTTGCTGATTTCGGAATTGCTAGATCCATACCCACGGCAAAGAGTCACGCATCTACTTATGTTGTTGGAACTATCGGTTACATTGATCCGGAGTATGCACGCACCTCTCGACTAAATGAAAAATCAGATGTGTATAGCTTCGGAATAGTTCTTCTGGAGCTGCTGACCGGAAGAAAGGCAGTTGATAATGAATCCAACTTGAGGCAGCTGGTAAGACTGACTTTTCCCAGTTCCCTCTTTTGATGACTAAGAAGTGTTGAATTCTGTCCACTTAATTTTGTAATTGGTTTCAGATATTGTCTAAAGCAGACAACAATACAGTAATGGAGGCAGTTGATCCAGAGGTAACAGTAACGTGTATGGACTTGTCCCACGTGAGAAAAACAATGCAACTTGCTTTATTGTGCACCAAGAGCAACCCTTCAGAAAGACCAACCATGCATGACGTTACCAGAGTGTTGGTATCCCTTCTTCCACCTCCCCCTGTGAAGAAGAGCTCAACAACTTTGATGCTGCCAGCACCACCTGTTGTTGATTATGAGAGTTACAAGACCCAACCCACTAACTCACAACATGGAGGAGTTAATTCTTCATCTGATGATAGATGGTATGTACGTTTTCAGGAAGAACTGTCCACTAATACTAGCACATAGGGGTTGATGTCCACTAAACAAGCACGCATTTTTATTTAATTTAATCTGTCTGTATTTGAACCAAACTTCTTTTCTGTTTGCTTGCTTGCTAGCTCGGAGGAATATAAACATATTTCCATTTTAATTACTTTAGGTATGAAATTATTAATATGTTTCATGTCCATGTTTGCAAGATAAAAAAACATAAATGCTAATTATATATATTAGATATAATATTTACACTTGATAAAAGGAAACAGTGAAGTAAACAAGGCCTTTTTTTTTTTTTATAAAAAATAATAGTCGTGACTAATAATGAACAAAAGAATAAGTATAAGTGTTTTTTTATGACCAAAAAGTATACATATGATTTTACACTTAAACAACACTCATTTTGTATTTTCCAATTGCTGTCTGTCTGTCCAGGATCGTTCCTCATAGTTTCCTAGTAGTTCTAAGTAACAAAAATCAAAGATATAATTGGTTTCATTTTGATGCAAGCAACAAACCAATATTTATATTGACAAAGGGGATTGATTTACATTGAAAAATGTTAAATACTTTATATATTTTTCACTTACAACTTTTGTTAAACAAATTGTCAAGTGTTGGTTACCTTAATTTCTTGGTTGAAGCAACCTGGTATATTTTCTTTATAATCCTGCAAGTGATTTGAATCAACACAGTATGCATACATATATAAATATAAATATAGCACAACTCAACTCAACAATAACAAAAGTGAGTATATGTTCCATGTTTGGATTTCCGAATGGCTTACCTTACCTGACACTGTTATTAGCTCGGATTCCCCTTTCAGAGACAACTGAAGTGTGTATGTGACGATACACGAAATTAGTACACACAAATTACAAAAGGTGGTTGTTAGGAGGAAGGGTGATTTCATAAATTACCTTGCTAAACAATTCTGTTGGTGGATTATTATGGGACAATCTGTTGTCATTTAAAAGAGAAAGTTCCTAAAACAATTAAATAAAGAAGAAAGAGATTAAGATCATAAAGAAAGTCATCCTCCTGGAAGACAAAAATATAACACTCTCTTTACATCTTATGAGAACAAAAAAATTCGCTTTTAAGGTTATATTATCTTAATTTTGTATTGGTTATATTTGTCAAAATAGTGATTTATAAAACAATTTGGATCTTCATTTATATATTGAAAAAGGAAATTCTAAACCAAATGAAGCAAAATATCACACTATAGACTAGATTATGATGAATAAAATAATTTGGATCATGATCCATTGTCACAAAATAGCAGTTTCCAAATACTATCTCAATTCCATGTTATCTTACAAATCATAAATTGCCTCTTACCAGGGATCGTGGAATTACCTCATTATCAAGAAGACAGTTTGCTTCTGGTTTCAACGTATCAAACTCGCTGTTCTTACTGATACTATCTTCTCTGCTCATTCTGAGACAGAAAAAATATAGTATTCTATGTTATGCAAAAACATGTTTAAGTCCCAAATTTTTCACAACAGAATGTAATTGTAACATATACAAATGGAAAGAGCTGGTAAAGTATTAAGATTTCAAATATGATTGAATGTCGACTCGAACAGTTTACCATAGATGTTTTACCTTAGGGTGTCTGTAGCACTCTCTGTTGAAGCTGGATTAAAGCTCTGCGTGGTCAATTCCTTCAGTAACAAACTAATAAGCATTGCTAGTTAATGTATCCACCCATAGAGACTTTAAAGAAGAAAAAATGAAGCAAATAAAGAAAGTAACTTCTACAATGTAGCCAGAAAGACACAGTCATCGTGCAAAGAGCTTGGATAGGTTATTAAATAGTGCATTTCTTTCAGTACAATTTTTAGGGCTTACTTGAATCACAGCAGAAGCTGCATCCTTTTTTGTAGGTCGAAATGAAGGAGTTTTGAATATCTGCATGAATAAATAACAGTTTAAAATGCCACTTTCACAATTGAATATATGGAGATTCAAGAAAATAAATTCACGTTTGGTACTGACTTTTCTGTTCAATGGTCTTGCTTTAAATACATGAGCAACATCTTTTGCATGTTCACTTGTCTCTATAGTGTTCTTCAACCTGAAATCGAATAAAAAAGAACAAGTGTTAGGACGTCTTATTAAAAAATGGAATCACAAATGAGTCGTGCTAAAGGATACAGTCGACTACCTTTGTCTTTGTGCTCTAACTGCGGTTTCGAGGTTAGGCTCTCTTGGTTTAGTAACTTTAGGTTTAGAAGTAAAAATACTAGCATCAACTGGTTGAACCTGGCGACATGAAGCAAATTAATGTATAAAAAATATGAAAAAAGATGTTAATAAGTAAAACTATTGTATATAGTGCAGGTTAGCTTTGGTCA
Organism: Impatiens glandulifera; assembly: GCF_907164915.1. Classification (NCBI taxonomy): domain Eukaryota; kingdom Viridiplantae; phylum Streptophyta; class Magnoliopsida; order Ericales; family Balsaminaceae; genus Impatiens; species Impatiens glandulifera. The sequence continues at coordinate 63,793,164 of NC_061863.1, forward strand.
AGAGGTCTAGTATTCTTCAGAGGATGTAGTTTACCTTCGGTAGCTTGTGAGGCATCATATTCTGGTGCTTCAGCTTAGCAATCTGCAAAGCCAAATATTGCGATCAGATCATGATTAGAGCTTAAACTGATTTTGTTTAGATGTACCAACGATATAAAATAACTTGTCATTACATAAAAAATTAGGCACTTGACAAAAAATAATAGGAAGTATGCAGCAATAGTGAAAGAGAAAAGTATCAAGAGAACTGAGTACATACTCAGCCATAGACAAAGATCATTCTCTGATTTCTTGCATGTTTTTGTATATATAGAAGCCACATCCATAATCAATATATAAAAAATAACATTTCGGTAAAGAAGCCAACACGATTTATTCTTAAAATATCGTTTGTTATTAAGCTAAAATAACTTGCAAAAGAGCAATTAAATGGAGTAACAATACTCTGAACTCAGACAGATTTAGGATAATCATGCTTTGATTTTCAGAAACAATCTAAACTTGTACACAACATCTTTGTGATTCAATATTCCAAGGATTTGTCTGGAAATAATCTCCCAAAGTTAAACAATCCAGGTTACCAGTAGCAAATCAATTATTGAATATGATTAGAAACTACATACAATATGGTCTAAAATGAATCACAACTTTTCTTATGCTGCTAGAAATATCCTATAGTCAAAGTTCATGATGAACACAAGCAAGCATAACAACTAAACTGGTGAAGCCTCAGGTGCAGAAGCAGATAATATGTCAAGGATGTATAAATTGACTGAAGTGGCTATACCACACCTTAAGCAAATAACCATTCTCCAGCCTTTGTCTTTTGGTTGCTTCAAGAACTTGAGAACTACGAGAACTCCTGTCATCACTAGTTATGGATGACTTGTCAGATCTGGCATGTAGTCAAATTTTCTTTGTGTTAGTGTATCGAGAAATGAATCATAAGGAAAACTAGAAGAAAATATAGCAATTAGATGATGATTCAATAAAGCAAGACAGATAAATAAAATAAAGAAGATATAAGCTAGACCTTCCAAAGTGTCTGCTAAAAACTTCTCTTGCATGATTTATCTTGGCTAAATGACTTGCTGTAGGTTTCATGAGTGTTGAATTTTTTGTCCTTGATGATTTTGCACTAGTTTTTGATTTAGCGTTTGAAATATCTTCAGCCGTGATCCTATGAGATTCTTCTGTTCATGAACGGTGCATTAAGGTACGTACATTCCACCTAAAATCTTAAAAAAGATTTATAACAACAGATCTAGCTAATACAGGTTGTTGTAAGAGACCAGAAGCTCCTAACATCAGAATAGTCATGGAATAAACGAAGAGAGAAGAAGTAGGGACCACAATGAATACAACGAAGATTGAGTAGTAAATATCAACCTACCTCTGTCGTCGTTATCACAGAGTACAGAGGATTGAGTTTCCAAGTCAACATCAGAGGCGGTGCTAATATTAGTCGTAATACTTCCACCACCATGATTTGACTTAGGAGGAGCGTCCGAATTATTGACTTTGATATGCTCCCTTCCGTACAACCTCAACGCGAAAGCTAAAACGAAGTGAACAGAGATGAATTATAAGGAGAAACTAGCTAGCTGATCGTAGACTATATGCAGACTGATAAGCATAGCATATCAAATGAATTCGGAATAGATTCATAAAACATGTAGGATTATTGACAACAACAAACAATGGAAGAAAATGCATACGAGAAGGTGGATAACTTCCGATGGATAGGAACCAGTTTTCAGCTTCTTCAGCCTCGGAAGATGATTCAGGACGGGTGAAATCGAAGAACCGAGCTGCATCGAATTCATAATCAGGATCTACATCAGAAGTCTTAAAGAAAGAAGCATCGAGGCTCACAAAATTGTCCTCCATATTTCAATCCCTTCGTCAATGACGATTCCGCTCCGATAAGAAGACGAAAGAGCCAGAGGCGAATAATACGGAGGGAGAAATGAGAATCTCTTTCTCTCTCTTTCTACAGATTCGTTTAGGAGCTCCGAGAGTGGAACCCTAACAGGTCCGCCATCGTTGAGATGACGAAATGTAGACAGAGAGAATGAATTTTATTTTATTGGAGTGAGCGGCGCAATTCTCGTCTTGTCTTGGCGGAGGAATAATAACGATCTCACCCAAAACCGCCAGCCTCGTTACGTTAAGCAGCCTCTATTTGAAATGGTGGGCCCCCTTTTTCTGTTTTAACTGCCATTTCCTTTACTTTTTTTTTCTGTTTTTCTTTTCACTAATTAATTAAAGAGGTAATTGGAAATTGTCATCGATGGAAATTATTTCATTTTGCTCTCCTTGACTTGACTTGGTACAAACTATTCAAATTTGAGGATAATTGGACATCAAATATATAAATATATTATCTTTTCAATTAAGGATACAATTTCATCTCATATTAAATTGTGAAGTATCACATCCTCTTCTTATTTGTGACAAATATTTCTTTAACCTATTTTATTTTTGTTATAATGTTATTCTTCATTTCGGATTTTTGGTTCAATCTCTAATGTTTTCTCCCCTGGTTAAAACACTCTAATTAGCAATTGCACAAATGTCTTCCTTGTTAGCTTCTTTATTGGTATATAAGAAAATGTCAACTATCCTCGATTTTTTACTCATGTCCATCGTGTTATTAAAATCTGAATCTCAACATCAACATAATCCTTTGCCCAATGTGTTATCTTGATATGCAGGTCGGACCTGAAGTTAGGGCAGACCCTAGAGTAAATGCATCTTGATACAAACTAATTTAATCAACTAAAACTAGGTTACATTTGTTAAAAATAATACAAACTAATTATATTTAGTTAAAAAACATAAAATATAACTGTTTTAACTTAAAAAATAAAAATTATTTTTTACTTAGTTGATACCCACACAATGTCACATACATAAATATATTAACTAAAAAAACAATTAGAAATAAAAATAATAATTGAATCACAATAATATTGTCACACACAGTAACGTTTAATACAAGAAAATGTAAACTGCACCCAGCATTAGAAAAAAAAAAAAAAAAAATACCAATTACTCATAAATTTATTTTTAAAATATTATTAATAAGAAAAAATCAAAGCGGGGTGAGACTTTGTATAGGTTGTTTTCTAATCCAGCCTTCCTCATCAATATATTTGTAGCTGGTAAAATACGATAACATTTGAGGACTCAACGATGCTGTCCATTGAACCCGGTTGGAGGTATTTGATCCAGACCCATAACACCTAATTTCAGAAAACGTAATCGAATTCCTGCATCATATATATATATAGATTAATCAGTAAATTGTTATAAATTTTAAAACAGAGATTTATATTAGGTTAGGTACCCTGTGGATGCAGAAAGTTGTGTGTTCCAATTATGCCAGCCCTCAGGGACCACTATACTTGGCAAAGATGTGTTGTAAAAAATAACTCTAGCATAGTCTCTCCATGGTCTCCCTAAGTAAACAAGTCCATTTCCTACCACATTACAATCCTTGAACACGAACCCGTTTGTATCTTTCGCGCTTGTCCGACCTTGGGCTGTTATATATCCCGCCATCCCTTTCAGCCCTCTTGTTATAACCGATATTGTACATTTCTGCGTCGACACTAATATTATCAATACTTTTTTATGCACTCTGTTACATATATAAAAAAGCATTCAATTAAATTACCTCATATAAAGACTGTCCAGCTCCAAATATGAAATCAACCGCACCCTGAATCGAACATTGTTTGAAGTAGTGTCTGCCTTGCACATCCCATAACGTGTCCTGAAATCCATAGAACCCGCATCGATAGAAGGCTGCTTTGTCGCCAATAATCCTTGCAGCCACCGCAGGACTGATAGACTTTCCATCCTTGAATGGGTTGTTGTAGGAATTCTACTAGTGTATAATGAAACATATATATTATTTAACATCAAATTAAGATTAAAACAACTTATTATTAATTAGAAAACATATATTATACCCAGAAACTCATGCCTCTAACAAGAATATTATCAGCTTCAGAATTAAAGGTGGGGCTGGTCGCAATATTGAGACTTCCAGACGAAACTACAATTGTCTTCTTCTTCCCCTCTCCTTTAAGATATATAAATTGCTTGGAAGGTGGTATATGCACTTGTTCACTGCATACAAATGATCAAAACTAATGTTTGATTCATTTTCTTTTGAAAAAACAATATGTAAATCTAACATAAAACCAGGATATATGTGAGGAAATTTACTTGTATTTTCCGGCTTTCACTTGAATACAAACCCAATCGGTATTATTACGGGCAGGAAGTGAATCAATAGCCGATTGAATGGTTTTGAAATTGCCCCGACCGGATTGATCAACAACGATAGTTGGATAAGATTGTTGGTACCGTCTACCAAATCTTTGACGATACATGGTCAATGCTTGATCATGGCCATACACCAATCCAATTGCAGCGAAGAGATTAAGGAATGAAATGAACAAATACAACCGTCGAATCAACATGTTGCTTAACTCCAAACGGACTTCTTCGATCTGATCGAACCTTAAACCCGCGGCCTAATACCCCATTTTCTCTTTAGAAATAATAAGAAGAGATTATAAGAAATCCATAAGATTTTGTTAATTTCTCTTTTCATTTCTAGAGGAAAAACATAAATGGGTAAGTTACCATTATGTTTAAAATTCTGTAACTTGTGGAAAATGGAATTGACACTAAATTAAAAGATTTTTTTTCATACTTTTTAGTGAAATTTTGTAAATATTTCTAATAGACTAGGAAACTTGTACTCTTATTTTAAAGAAAATATATATGTAAATGTGTTATCAAAGTGTTGATTTCATGGTAATATTTTATAGATATTTGTAATCTTTGTATTAGTGATTCTTTAAAAATAATGTTAAAATTATTATTAACATTTGTATTAAATATGGTCAACAGTTTATTAGTAATGATCCTAATTTTTTTTTTAAAATTTAAAAGGTTAGCACTATTGTCATAGACTTGTATACATGAAGAGTAAGATTCATGAACTTAATAAATTTTAGTAAAACTCAAATTCATGATATTTTATATATAATTTAGTGAAAGAGGATTTATAAAGCAAATGTCACTAATATTATTAAATGAATTACGTTTAAATATATATATATCAAGTTGAAAGTTTTGCTAGAAAAAATATAAATTAAAACATGACCTACAACATTAATGAACTGAGAAGGAGAAAATACAATAGAAATAGAAAGAAGATATCATAAAAGTTTTTCCATTATATGAGTTCTTAAAGTCAGACATGAATCTAGATATATTTTTCTTAGTAAGATTATAATGTTATCTCCATGTTGCATAATTTACTTTGCTTGGAATTTTGTTTTTAATTCTCTATTATTTTGTGATATATGTAAGTAAATTAATAAAATAGTTAAACTTAAATGTATTTTTTCTTTTAATATTATTCTTACATTTGTACTTCTTTTTTTCTCATTTAAAAGATTTTTTTTGAAAAGTTTTAAACTATTTTTTTTTCTAACATAATCTTTTATTATTTGAAAACATTTTTCTTTTCTTTTCGTCACTCAAATTTAAATAAACTTTTTGTTTTTACTGTATAATGTTTAGAAGAATCAATTTTTTTTGTTACAATTTTCATTCATCTTAACACCATTAGTATCATTGTCAAGTCATATCCTTTTATTGTGTACGTGTCTTTATTCAAAAATACCATTAGTATTCTTGTCGGGTCCTATCCTCTTATTGTGTTTCTGTCTTTATTCGAATGTGTTCGTTACTTTAACGACAAATGAGACGAAACTATTAATTTAAAGATATTTTTCATTTGTATAGTAAAAGTGAACCCAATAAGAAAATTGAAGTGTCAATAATAATTCTCAAAAAATAAGAGATGAAAAGTCAGATATTCGATTATGATTGAAGTGAAGATTTGTTAGACTAAATTACAACATTTAAAATTGGTTAATTGATTTATATAAATTACTTATTTCAGGACTATTATTTTGGAAGAGAAATGATTTTGAGAGGAAATTTGGGAGAGAGAATTTTAAAAGAATGAGTAATTTGAAAAAAAAAATAACAAAATTTTTATCTTCTCTTTTTCTCATTTTTTACATGACACGATCATTCTCTTCCCCATTCTCTCAAATTCCCTCCTACTATAACTCTTTATCTTTATTTTGGAATTAAACCACTACAGTATTTTAAATAAAATGTATGATTATTTAATTTTCTTTATTAAAATTTTAATTTTTACACGTTAATGCTATTTAATATTTAGATTCTTATTTAGTTATTTAAATTTTGAAGACGTTAATTAAATTGTTTATATATATATAAATCTTTATTTCAATTAAATAAAAATTAATTTATTGTAAATAAATTAAATGTATTAAAAGAAACATAAAATATACATTGATGTATAATATAAGAGACCTGACTGACCAAAAACAATGAATGAGAAGATTGCGAAAAACATAAAATTAATGGGGAAAATACAAACAAGATTACATGTGTTGGTCTCGTTCCTCGGAATTTTAATTGATTCGTGAACTTGTTCCATCTTTATTTGTTATTGTTGAATATTTTATATTTTGTTTGTAAATTTCTACAAATCTTGACATAACATAGACTATATTCACCATAGATTGTACTTTTTCTTTCAAAAAATGAATCAAATTTAGTGATTTTGTCAATCTTCCACCCGTGAAAGAAAAAAAGGTTTTACTTTCTGTAAAAATAACTGGGATAGTTTTTGAAATCCGCTTAAAGTATGGATTTCTTAAATCCCTTAACACAGATATTGAAATCTTCCATTCCAAACCGAAAAAGTATTACATTTCTTTTTTTTACACAACATATGCCACGTCATTTTCCAAGTAAGCCCTGAATAAACTTAAAAAGAAATGAACATACATTAAACTTAAAACTTGTGAATAAATGTAGCAAACAAACTGTGTTCCTCGTACCCAATTAAAGTTCGTAAGGGATTCCATTTAGGTTTACGGTTATATTTTGGTGGATCATCAAGTCAAGAGGAATAAGAGAACTTTTGAGACCGGCCCTTGGTTAAAGACGGGCTGGTGTCTTTGTAAGCTTGATGTTGTTTTCGTTTACTCTTTTAAACTCTCTTGTTTTTGTTTTTGGGCTTTATTATTCTTCGCAAAACAAAAACATAAAAAAAAGGAGCCAATAACATATTTGCATTACTAAAAAATTGAATCTTATTCTACCACATTTTTTTTTTGTATGTATCAAACCTTATTCAAATCCCATAAGTTAGGAGCCTAAAACAAGCAAAATAAAAAAGATGAACCATTTGGGTTTTTTTAGGTGATTTTAAATTTTGATATGACATGGAAGAACACTCTATATATACGTTCATATATATCAAAATTCAAATAGTAATAACAGACAAGGATATATATATATTAATCACTGGTTTGAAATGGTAGTGTTCGGATTGGAGAATCCATTGAAGTTGGCACCTTGGATGAAAGCCTTAGCATTGATCATCTCCCTCTCAAACCTCCAAATGTAATTCAAACCCACCAGCAATTCGGTTATGGCAGCTTCGGTCTTGACCTTATTTGCGAAGAACAACGTTTGAAATAGAAGAAAGTTGGTCTTTGGAATGAGATGTTGTTGCTGTTCAAAGCTCCTTTCACTCTGCCACTTGATCATATTGTGTGCCAATGGCGAAACCCATCCAAGTATCTTCCCCAAAGCGTCTCTCCATTCTCCGGCCAGACCCGGATCACTTGCTGAGAAACCGACACCTTTTAACCGGATCCTCAGGGCCGATCTTATGCTACTCGGGAGCATGTAATAGAGATCATCCCTGGCGTCCATCCCAACCAGCTGCGGAGATTTTATCATCTTCTCCATTACTATTATCAAGTTTGCGTAATGGTGAGATAGAGCCGCTGCTCCAAGTGTACCCGACGGGGGTATCATTGTCTTTGAATTCATCTCGAAGAATCCAGGCCTATGATCACCATCACCATCACCATCATCATGATCAAGATATTTATTATCATCATCCATGTTCAATGGCCCAGATACGAAGTTGCAGGTTTCTTGATTCTCCGACGGGTATACGGTGGCGGAAGCAGAGAGGGTTCTGGAAAGGGATACCGGAATTAGGCGGCCATGATGGACGACGCCGAATACATGTTTGATCCGAGCTAAGATAGTGAATATGAATCTGACAATTAAGGAATTAACTGAATCATAAGTTCTGTTCCATAAAGATTTATCTTTTAAAATCTTGATTTCCTGTCTCTGCCATATGATCCTCTGTTTCAGATCAATAATCCTCTGTTGCTTAACCGTGATCTCGTTCTGATCTTTAAACATCTTCTTCAAACCAGTCTCCAGTGTGGTAAGCGTGTCGATCTGTTTGTGTAGGTTAGCGGTTGAAGATATTAAGCGATCGATTTTCTTTAATATAGAGTCGAATTCTTTCCCGGAAAGTAGCCAGTTGTGGGTATCGAAACCGGTGTCGGCAAACTGGTTGAGGAGGTCGTGGAAGTTCCTGAGAGAGGGATCGACGCAGCGGGAGCTGAAGCGGGAGGCGGATCGTGAAAGGAGAGAGAGGTTGTCGACCATTTCGGCGCAGGCAAGGGTTAGAAGGAAAGAGTCATCGTTGGAGACAATTTTACGAACACCTTCGAGGGATATGGCTTGGGTTTTAAGAAGGAGAATGTTTTTATCGGAAAGAGATTTCCATAAGTGGATTAGCTTGGACATGAGACCGGCGATCTCGAAGGCTAAGACACCAACGTTGGTTTTCTTGATGAGTGGTTTCCCGTTGTTGCTGTTGTTGGGTGGGACGGATCGGACAGACTCGAAACCGTTGGATAGAGCTGTTTTCACCTTGATTAGCCATGAATCCAGAGCCATAAGTGATAGATAGATTAGTAAAGAGAGCTGATTGCAGTTTGAAGGATAAAGAATGAAGGGTTTGTAGATGCAGATCGAAGAGGAGGAGGAGGAGGAGGAGGAAGAGGCTCGTGGGATGTTGGAAAGAAAGCAATAGATTTACATTTACATATACTAATAGAAATAGTTAAGGATTTCCAGTGAGGGGACTGAAGGGCCAAATTCTCCAGCGGGGTGGTGGTTGATGATGGCTTTCACCACACTATTTACACGCGCTTCTCTACCTTCTCTTTTGTTTTTTAAATATTAGTTATTAACTTTTATAATTAAATCAACATTATTCATAATTTATTGTTTTAGTATAAGACTATAATTCTAATAATTGAATTGATTAGTAGATTGACGGTGGTGTGCTTGGGTCTTATAATTTTATAGATTGTTTCGTAGAATTCTCGTGGTACTGTGGAAAAAATATGTATTATGATAGGTTATATGTGTCATAATTCATAAGAAAATAAATCAGCAATTGATTAATTTTGCATTTTCATGTAAGTAAAAGTTACTTTATTTTATTTTTTCATCGATGCTGGCCTAGTCGAGGAGCGGCCATGCCTCCATGCCTAATCCAGGTGGAAAAACTCTCGTATATGGAGAGAGCTTTTTTGAAGTATCCCAAAACACTTGTTTGATTCAAATTTAAAACTAAGGAAAAAATGATTTCTATTTTTTTTTTATCAAATTACCCTAGTATTTTTTTAAGTATCCCAAAACTCTATATTGTTTGAAGTATCTCTATTTTTTCATTTTGATATATAAATTAATAAAAATGATTGATTAAATAGTTGATATGGTTGAGTTTTAGAATAAAAATTTGGTTTTATCTCAATAACTAAATATTAAACAAGCCCTAGATGATGCCCGAGTTTTTGGATAGTTACTGTGAAGTTTAGATTGAGGTGGCTAATATGATATGAATACATATTTGGGTTATCATTCTGATTATTTTTTGGTAAACTATTTAGTTTGAGAGAAATCGTTAAACCTTCGGTAATCGTATCATCTGATGCGTATCATTTATAATGTTCTGATATCCCGTTATAGAAAGTTAGTAAAATAAGTCGATGAGTTATTCATGTTTCTAAAAGATCTATGAGTTCGATAATTTATTGGGTAAACATGTTTATATATTTTTTTCATGTCAAACTTTGTAGTTGTGCTTAAACGATTTTATTATTTTTAATGTATATGGACATTTAAAAAATAATAAATCCAATTTAAAAATAAAAATTATATTTGTAGAACAACAAACCTTAAACTAGTAACTCCATATTTATGCCTTTGATAGATATTTGATCTTATTCTAATGGTTCTTCAGTTGGGTATCGTGGATCATTTAAGGAGCTTAAATGTTGATTTTGGTGATTTTGATTGTTCTTTGGCATCCTTGTCATTATTCATGTTTTCATCTGTTTGTTTTATTTTTTTGACTGTTGTAGGTTGATAAATAAATTAAAAGAATGTAATAAAAAATTATAGATAGAAATAATGATGTGGATCAAAACAAATCTAGCATTTTATCACAATAAGAAGTGATATATATCACTAAAATTAATTTAACATTTAAAAAAATCGAAATTATACCAGGTGAGTATTGATAAAAAAATATTTTGATATTTTAATTAATGAAATAATGATTTGATGGTTAATTAAAATGATATTAAAACAATCAAACAATCTTTAAGCAGTTAACATCAAATTTACATGACTAGTCAATTATGAGAACAACAGCAGCACATTACAATAATAGAAAGTAGACATAATAATTATTACTATTAGTACTTTAAAAACCACATATTTATATATATTAATCGTCTTATTTGATTTGAAAACACTTATCTATATATGAATTAATTAATATAGATTTGAATTAAGATCTGATAACAGACAGTTCCTTTATTTAGTTTCTAAATTAATCTGGGTCAGACTATATATATTCATTTTAAATATGATAATGCAGATGATGATGATGAAGAAGATCAAGATGAAGATGGAGGGGGTGGGTTGAGATGAGTGTTTGCCGACCAAAGAAAAAAAAGAAATGGTAAAAGAAATCCCCCTTGCATAGTTTAGTTAATTAATTAATTAATTCCCTTTTGTCGGTCAATATATAGGCAGGCTGCCCCCCGTCTCTTGTTTAAAGTGCTCGATCGCCTTATTTAACAAAAATATATATTAATTAATACTTGTGCATGAACTATCTAGCTAATACTGTTCTATTGGTGCTATACATTCTATTACTTTTACCAACAAGACAAAACAGATCCATTTTACTTATCACTTATTCGAAGAAAACGAGGCAAATCTCTAGTTTTAACTTCCAAGAGGGTAAATTCATTTTATACTATATTTATCAAGAAACTATTAACATATATTTTCGATGACAACCTTATTTTTTAAATAAACCAGATCCAAACAAACAAACTACTAGTTAATAAACTACTAGTTAATGCGTAGTTAATTTAGATATGTAATGTAAGGATAACAACATATATAACAAACAGATTCAAAAGAAGTATTAATCGCGTGATTTAAATATATTATTTAATGAATAAGTCCGGAGCCGGTCTAAAGTTTTGGGCTGTCTCAGCCTTCATTAAAAAAAATATCGGTATTTTTTTTATTGCCTTAGGTTTAATTTAAAAAGTTGATAAAAAAAATTGATTTTTTGGTGATAAATAAAACTTTACATTTTTATCTCCAACTATTAATTTACAACACTTTATGTTTAAAATTACAATAAATTTAATAAAATATTTTTCTATTTTTAATAAATGAATTGCCATATACTGTCCTAGTCGGGCCGGCCCTGTGAATAACTCAAGAATCAAGTAAATCGTGAAATTCGTCCATGTTTCAAATTGTTTTTCCTTTTCTTTTTTCTTTATTTATTTGGATATTACCTTATTTATGATTTTGATTATCTCCTCCACCTTCTAAGGGTTTAAGAGATTAAATGTATCATGTTCAATTTCACTGAGAATTCTTTGATTTAAAGGAGAGTAATAGCTATGAGGATTAATGTTAACTATACAAATAAGTCTAGGACATTAATAAAAGAAAATATAAGAATATAAGACATTAAAGGCTTTAAAAACTTTATTAAAAAGATAAAATGGTCAAACATATTATGGATGTGTAGATGGAATCCTTAATTTCATTGATTTGGTCAAACAAAACTTTTAGTGCGTGAATACTCGATTAGGTCGAAATGCAGATATGCAATATTACCATGGCATGAGCAGTAGTAGTAGTAATGAGCTAAAAACATGCAAATCATGCGCATAAGACAACTTCATTGCAAAACATCTTATATATATATATATATATATATGATTGAATATTTGTTATAAAAAAAACAACAACGGCCGCCGGATAGTGGAATATGATTGAATATTATATAGACTCAATTTATTTGAAATACAAGGGAAAAAACAGTAATACATTTTTAAATTCGTTTATTCTCTAATCGAATTAAAACTCTCTCACGTGTCATTAACCCATTTGTTGTTTTTTTGCAAGGGAGTTATAATACCCGTGTCAAAAAAAAAATGTATTCACATTTAAATATATATTAAATTTAAAACCATTTCTCACTGGTTTGTGTTTAGTTTGATTCGCGTCTTGATATATCAAGTAAATTCGTCTTTTTCATTCAATTCTCCTCTTTAGATTTGGCATTTGTTTTTTTATGTTTAGTGGCTCACTCAAATTTTGTATTTCTTGAGGATACATAGTTGTGAATTGTGAGGAATATCACATGAAAAGAGTGACAAGCAATGAAGAATAAAATTAAAGCCTCATTTCATGAAGTTGATATATATCCAAGATTACCCTTGTATTCTTAACTACAATCTTTTTTATCTTTAAAATCATATGGTGCATATTTAAATATATTTAGTCTGTTAAGAAAGGTATTGGAGCTCACAATATTTCTTCAAAAACTATTAAAAATCCTACTTTTAAATTGAAAGTTGTGATCTCATTTTTTTTTCACTACGATCAATGTACATTGAATTAATGTGTGCTTATAATTACTATATCTTAGTACATTCCTAATATTTTGTTTATTTATGCAATTATACAAACATATTTTCTATAAAAAGAAAGAATTAATTTAAGAGGAAGAGATATGTCTTTGTATAAGTAGAAGTCAACCATTTAATTATGGCACCATAAAGAAAGCTTTGCCACAACCACAATTGAAGATGGACCATTTGGCAAGTGGGTAAGCAATTAACATGAATGATAGAAGATTAATTAGGCCACTAAATGGTAGGATAAACATACACGCAAACTAAATGAAAGATTCAACTTAACCCACATTATATAATTCACTTGCAAGAGCTTGACGAAGCCGGCCCTAGGTTCATGTCGCCTCTTATGCAAGACCATATTAATTAGTTCCACGTAAATCAGAGTTGATCATTGAAAAGATTTTCTTCAAGTGAACCGGTCTATCTTTTGCATGGGGCTTACACAATAGTTGGAATAAAGACACATTTAGTTGTTAAATATGGCAAACGGATAAAAATATATATTTGCACGGACTAATTAGTAAGTAAAAATAAATAATATTTGTTAAACTATTAATTCTTTAATTTTAAAAACATATATAAATAAATAATAATTGCATATAACATATCAACTAACTAGCTGCTACCTATTTTGAGGGGCAATTAATCATCATCGCAAAATTGACAATAAAAATGTCAGCAACATTCCTTTGTCATTTTGTGTATGTGATAATGGATGCGAATGTAACGATTGTTTGTCGCGATATTGTGCGATCTTATTATTTGTCGTGGTGCCATCATGTAATATCAATTGGCGTTTGGTAGTACTAGGCCATTAGCTAGAGTTCATATTGTAGATAATTAAAGGTGACTAATAGTAGCAATGGATAAGATTGAAATTGTGTACGTTTTGAAATTATTGGCCAAAGACACATCAAGCTTTATAACATATATGACATGAAGTCATCATATATGTCCCCATTGATCACTTTCATTAGAAAGATAGATAAAATTCATTCAATTCACATGCATGTGATCAATTAATTGCGTCACTAAGGACATTTACCCAATCCTCAATAGCTTAACAAAATAAAAAGAAATTAATTATTATATATTCTTTAATTTGCAGGAATTTAATTAATTGTTAATTAGAAAGAAAAGGAATGGGTATCTTTTTTCATGTCAAAACACAATCATTTTGCCTGCTCCTTCTTGATGCCTTTTACACACACATAATCCCACGTCTCACTGTCTTGCAATTTTATCTTTGTGGGATGGGGATTGGACCCTAGCTAGTGTGCATTATCCGGGATTCCAAATATTATAATTGTTGGTCTCAAATCCAACTTTTTCTTTTAAAATTGCATATATTTCAGTGTTTAATTAATATATTCCTTTTTAAATAAGTAAAAAGATACTATATTATAAAGATATATATAGTCATTTTTCAGATTTAAGTTGACTTGTGAAAATTTGGGTTATTTGAACAATAGGTTTAAGAGATATTAATATTTAATAAAAATAATATATATATATATATATTTAAAATATTTTAATTAATAAATTGATTGATAAATTATACGTGTAATTTTAAGAATGATGGTTTATTAGAGAAAAAATAAAGTATTTTTTATGTAGAGAATTATTTAAATAAAACTTGCATCATTTTGAAAAAAAAAAATATTAGTGTTGATAAAAAAAATTGATGTTTAATTATAGTTTAATTTTGAAAATAGAATTGAAGTCCATCTCCAAATACCACATCAAACAAAGTCATTTTTAGAAACCATCCTCGAGCTGGACATGACTCTTGACCGAATCATGCAAAATCATATGATGGGCCGGTTCATTCAGTCTAAGCCCGCATGTAATAGCCTAGCTATTCCTAGGATATCCTCTTGAACAATATTTTCAAAAAAAATGTTGTATTTAACTCATTGATAAATTATCATTATCATTATCATTATCATTATCCATATACATATAACATATGTTAGGCTAACAAAATCTTCTAATTTAAACATTTTCATGATAAATAAACATTATGATTTATCACAACTTTTCATCATTTACAAAACTATTATTATAACTTCATTTCAAGTTAAAAATAATTGATGACATATCATATTCTTACAAAAAATATATATATATATATATATATATATATATATATATATATATTTACAAACTCTCTACACATTTATGTTTGTATACAAAATAGAAATAACCTTATTTACCAAATGAATATATATTTCGTCTTATGTCCAATAATCCTCCTGACTAGTCCATGTTCTTATATGAAAATAATCCATTTAGATAGATGAGCTAAGTATGCTATTGAGAAAATCACAAAAAAAAAATTACAGTTGAATTAAAAATCATATATAACTGGATAGAAAAACAATTCTTAAACAAATGTAGACATTTTTTTATCACAAGATCATATATATACTTTATAAATAGCTCTGGGATCAAGATAATGACTATAATATTGTAATATTGTAATAATTTAATAATAAGTCATCTACCGGTCTTGCATAGACGCGTGAGTCATCAACCAAGACATAATGTTCTTACGTTGACACATTAACTATCAACCAAGACTAGGTCTTGCATTGACGCACGGGCCACCAACCAATACATAAAAGTCTTGCGTTGACGCATTAACTGATATAAACAGCACTCGAGGCACATATAGTTTATTATTAGATAAATATATACATAATCAAGTCTAGAGTAATAAAAATAGTTGAGTCGATATGATTGTTTAAAACATTTTTTTAAGTCCAAATATACCACATTTCATTTTAATGTCTCAAAATCATTTCATAAACCATCCTTTTATCAGTCATAAATTATTATAACATATGTTAAATGCTATTTTGTATGAAAGCTTTATTCACCTATATATGCCACTAATCCTTATTAGAAATAAGGCACTTGCCCTTATATATCATGAATTCCACATTTATTCATTAGAATAAGTCTTATCTTCATTAGAACAGGCCATTTGCTATATAACTCATATATGTCAGTCATCTTCCTTAAAATAAAACATGTGTCACCTACAAATGAAATCACATATCATTTCTATATGAAGTCATTTGTTTTATTTTTACTTTAAAATTCAGATAATTACAGATATAAATATTACTTTGATTCCAATATAGTGTCTATTTTTGTCACGGATTATTTTAGTTTATGATGGAATACTATTGGAAACATTGTTATTATTTTTCTGTCCATTCTATTTATTCCTTCTTCCTTATTTGAATTTGTCTTTTCTATTAAGAAAATGCAATAAATACACATAATAATAATATCCCTTGACTTTGACCTTTCTAAAGAGTGTTAATAGTTCGAAGCTAAGTAAGGAAATTTGTTCACGGTCATTTATCTATTTTCTCTTAATTACTTTTAAATGTTATTAGTTTACCTAATTTATATCGATCATTTATTAATTACAAATATGTTATTAGATCGTATATATACCCTAGGTTTGAAAGTTTACGGAAACTAATTGAAATAAGTATTACTTTGAACTCAACAAATTACTGCTTACCACTTATACCTTTCAGAACCTTATACTATTTTATGGTTATTTGAATTATCATTCTCCATATTACAATAATATAAAAAAAAAAATTGTGTAATTTAAAAAAGGTTGATTGTTGGTAATTTTAAAGTATAATTTTATTTTTGTAAAAGAGTATGATAAAAAAATATATAGAATATTATAATATTGATTAATTATAAATTGAATGATATAATTAATAAGAGAAATTAAAATGATGTTAGTTTATGGTTGCAATTTTTTTTAAAAACCCAACCAACTATTCCATCTAAAATGAATTATTTGTGTTGTTTCCATTTTGTGTGCATTTGATAGTTTATCTATGTTTTTTGATTTGATTTAGATTTTAGATTATGGTAATATGGTATTAATTTATTTTCCTTGTATTCTTCTTTAAAATACTACTTTTTTTTTAATAAATGAAGTGGTTATTAAATTTAGACCTTTACTCATTCAACAATTCACTTTGCATATAAGGAAAAAAAAATTCAATTCATTTATTAGAAGATGAACAGAATCTAATAAGTATTATTTTTTTAATCTTACTAATTTCTTTAGTCTTCCCTCACTTATCCCATTTATTAATTACACATCTTTTCATTTTTTAATCAAGAATAGAAAATTAGCATAACTTTATAAAGTTTAGTAAGTTTTTAAGTGAAAATCAAATATCATAATGATTTTTGTAAAATATTTTGAGAATAACAAAAGAAAAATTATTTAATAATAAATTAAATAATAGCGAAATACCTAAAATTATGTTAGACTTATATTGAGTCTAGTTATTATTCTTTTTTTCAATAGATTCAAATTATTTAAGGTATTTTGATAAATGATGGATCTCAACTTGAATTAAATGCGTTGATGTTAAGAACGTGACAGACAGACAGTCCTGTAGCTTTATCATTTCTCCGCCCCTATACTATGTCTATCTATCTTATTGATTACTTTCTCTCTCAGGCTTTTGAAATTCAAATTTTTTATCCGTTTCGAAAAGGCATCCTGCTCTTTGTTTAAAGACCGCAACGGTCGAATTATTTCTCTCCCAATCTCTCTCTCTCTCTCTCTCTCTCTTTAACTATCTCTCTAGAAATTCTTCATTTCTTCTTTGCTAAACCATTTCGCTGAAGAAACTTTCAGAAGGAAGCTCATTTTAAGGTTTGATTTCCTGTTCATTAAACCCAGTTAACTCGAGATTTTGATTTCGCTTTGGGTTTTCGATTTGGAGATTGTATAAATTTCTTTCTTTATGAAGCGATTCCCTTAAACCCCCTCCATTTATGATGGATTTTGGTCCATTTGAGCTGTTCGGGTTTTATTTCCATTATGAAGCTCATAGTTGTGTTTGAAAATTGTTTTGTAAGTTGATCTGACCGTTAAATCATCTATTGCGTGTTTCTTAAGCTTCTTCATTGAAACTAGGGTTAAGCAGAACATAGATCTGAGAATTTTGTCTGTCATGGAGAAAACCCTAATTTGAAATCATGAACTTTTTGCAAATAATAAATCGATTTACTTTTTTTCAGACAGGTTGAATTGGTTGAACATGTCTACTAAGATGATCAACAAAGAAGATCCACTTTTGCAGGTGGAAACAACATGTGGATCTCTTCTATATGAGCTTCAGGTTTTCCATAAATAGAAACCCTTTTTCATTTATTAGTCATTTCACTTCATCTCCTTCGCCATTAATTATTCTTTTTAATCAGATTATATGGGACGAAGTGGGTGAATCTGAAACAGAAAGGGATACAATGTTGCTTGAACTTGAACGGGAATGTCTGGAAGTGTATAGAAGGAAAGTAGATCAAGCTAACCGTTCTAGAGCTCAACTAAGGCAAGCCATTGCTGATTCTGAAGCAGAGCTTGCAGCCATTTGCTCTGCAATGGGTGAAAGACCTGTACATATTAGACAGGTAACGGTCGAATTCATACTGGTCTGATAAGTTAACATTCATACTTTCTAAATTTTATCATCTTTTCACAGTCTGATCAAAACCTGGGAAGTTTGAAAGAAGAACTGAGAGCTATTCTTCCTCAAATAGAGGAAATGAGAAAAAGGAAATTCAGCAGGAGAACTCAATTCATTGAAGTTATAGAGGAAATACAACAGATATCAAACGAGATTCACATGTCTTCATACACTGGTTCCAACTCATTGATCGATGAATCAGATTTATCTATAAGAAGACTTGAAGAACTGCAAAAAGAGCTGCAAGCCCTTCAGAAAGAAAAGGTCTGTCATAGTTGCAAACCCTTTAACCCCTTTATTCATCTCTATCGAATTAAAATATATGTTCTTTGAATTTGCAGAGTGATCGATTGATTTACGTTGTCGACCTTCTAAACAATTTGAATTCTCTATGTGCTGTGCTCGGAGTTGATTTTAATCAAACTGCAGGCGAAATTCACCATAGTTATGGTAATAATCCTGAAGGAGACAGGGTGAATATAAGCGATGAAGCTATTGGGCGATTGACGACTGGAATAGAAATGCTTCGTGAGATCAAAATACAGAGAATGCAGCAGGTATAAAAATAAAAACTTACCATTTCTGAACATAATTTTTTTTTAAAATTAATTCATTAACTGGTTTTGTTTCAAAATTATGAACAGCTTCAAGACCTTGCAACCACCTTGTTGAGGCTATGGAATCTAATGGATACGCCTGTTGAAGAGCAACAGGTTTTCCATAACGT
This sequence comes from Impatiens glandulifera, assembly GCF_907164915.1. Taxonomy (NCBI): domain Eukaryota; kingdom Viridiplantae; phylum Streptophyta; class Magnoliopsida; order Ericales; family Balsaminaceae; genus Impatiens; species Impatiens glandulifera. The sequence continues at coordinate 63,812,396 of NC_061863.1, forward strand.
GACTCGAAATGTAGCGGCTTCTGAGCAAGAGATGACTGAGCCTAATATGCTTTCAGTAGAATTCATCAACAATGTGAGTTTCAAAATTCAGTTTACATATATAATGTATAAAAATGGAATATGAAGAATTGGTTTTTTGTAGGTTGAGGCTGAAGTTATGAGGTTAGATGAATTGAAAGCTAGCAAGATGAAGGAACTTGTAATGAAGAAAAGATTAGAGCTTGAAGAAGTTTGCAAGAAGACACACTTGCTTCCTGAATCAGACAATAATGCCATTGATATTTTGATGGCAGCTATTGAATCTGGTATTTTGATTTAAGGTTTGATTAAATGATTTATGAGATGTGATTTGTTATTGAACAACAAATCGTGGGTGTTTTGTTTTTGTTTAGGAACGGTTGATCCTGTTGGGGTACTTGAGCAAATCGAGCTACAAATCTCGAGTGTGAAAGAAGAGTCTTTGGGTAGGAAAGAAATACTAGAAAGAGTGGATAAGTGGATATTAGCTTGCGAGGAAGAGTGCTGGCTTGAGGAGTATAACCAGGTTTGGTTGGTTTCTTTTGTTCTTTGATTGATTGCTATGCTATGATGTTTTAGTTCATTGTTTGTTAACTTTTGAAATCTCTGTGTTATAGGATGAGAACAGATACAATGCTGGTCGTGGTGCTCATCTTACTCTGAAACGAGCTGAAAAGGCCCGTGCTTTGGTCAACAAACTCCCAGGTATTATTAGTTACGTTTGTTTAATGTTTCTGTTTAATTGAATCATTCGAATTTAATGGGGAAAAACTACACAGGGATGATGGAGGCACTTGCATCCAAAACCAGAACATGGGAAAACGAGAGGGGAATGGATTTCAATTACGATGGTGTAAGTAATTAATTGTCTTTGTTTTTTGTGTTTGTTTCAAACCATGAATGATGAAATAATTTTATTTGTGTGTGTGTTTACAGATTCGTCTTCTTTCTATGCTTGAAGAGTATACCATGCTGCGGCAAGAGAAAGAGCAGGAGCGAAAGAGAATGAGGGTAAGACAGACCGACAGACAAACAAACATTAATTTTGGTGTTTGGTTTGTGGGTGAGTTAAGAAGTTTTGATTGTATTTTCAGGACCAGAAGAAGTTACAAGGACAGTTAATGGCAGAACAGGAGGCAATGTTTGGTTCGAAACCGAGTCCTTTGAAGCAGCAACAACTCCAAAGTGGGAAGAAGGCCTCAAGGAGGCAGTCAATTGGTGGGCAGCCGCAGCAAACCAGCAACAGAAGGCTTTCTCTTGGAGGACCAACTTTACTTCAACAACAAACCCCTAAAGCCACTCCAAATACCCGCCAGCCAAAGAAGAATCCCAACAACAACAACAATGATCATCTCGATTCATTCCCATCTTTGTCAACAGGTAAAAATTCAAATTAGATTTTGATTGATATCTTTCTTCTTCATTTTTTACTCACTATTTATTATTTCAATGTCTTAGTGAGGAGAGGATTGGACATTGCTGGCATTAATAATAATAATTCACCAATGAAGAGGAAGCCATTTTCGCCCATATCTTCAACAGAATCATCCAAGTCCAACATGGCAAATCTTCTAGAGGAGTTGAACAACAGAAAGCAGACAACTGACATGTTATCGCAAATTACTACACCTTACAAGATTAATAGTTCGGAGGAAGAGAACTACAACAACAGGAATACTCCCATCAAGATGATGGCGATACCGGTCCCATCTACGCCTTTAACTGTGTCTGTTCCTATGCAGACATCCAAGACTCCTGCACATGTTCCTGTTGCTCCAATTCATTTCAACCTTAAACCGACACCACCACCAGTTGAAGAGAATGTTGTTGAGTACTCGTTTGAAGAAAGGAGGTTCGGATTTGTTCTTCCATCAACAACACCCCTCAAGCTGTCACTCGTACAAGTCTGAATTTGCTTTTCAAGTTTTTTTTTTCTTTTAGTATAATTTGATTGCCTATCAGGCATTAAGAATAGTAGGACAATATTAGAATTCTGTGGCTTTCTTTTGGTTGTAAGTCAATCTCAATTGGCTTCTTTCTTTACTTTCTTCCTGTTACATTGGCTAGTATTAAATTTGTTCTTTTCTTTTAACATATATTTCAGTGTTAATTTATTTTGCTTTATGATTTTGTTAAATATTAATAGACTTAGATAGTAGACACAGATTTCAAAGTTCAGAATATTGAATGTTCAGAATTCTGATGTTGGGTTTGTATTATATATCATATCTTTTTTTTTCTTTTCAACCAAATTGCTAAAATAGATAAAAACCAAAAGAACTCAAGTCATCTCAAGAATTTCCATTTTTTTTTTTAAAAAAGCCACAAATCAATACCAAATAATTATTTTTTTAAAAGAAGAATTAGCCTGACACCATAATCATCAAATTGAGCTATATTATAACTCATTTACTTTTACAAAAACACAATATACGTTGAGTATAAATACAAAATGAGGAATCATCAAATTTGAGATTATAATGAAATTCTTTAGTTTGGTACAAACATAACTGGGGGTCAAACTAACCATGATTCTTTTATTTTATAGACAAGGATTGAAAATCAGTTTACCAAGATCATATCAATCTGAAAACTAAGGATGGATGGTAGCTAGTCCACATTAGTATATGTTAAGACATTTGAGCTAGCATATAAATAAATTGAACACAAAATAGAAGCCAAGAACATCAAAAATGCTAATTCAATAACCAAACAAAAAAAGAGAACATCATCTGTCACAAAGTGCCTCTTGGAGATAAACAAACATATAGGTTTTAACAGTCAAGACTCTCCAAATTGAGAGTGGGTGGGAGAAAAAGAGTAAAGCATAAATAAGCAACAAAACTTGTCTTTAATGGAGAACCCATATTCTTCATTCTAACAACAACCCATATCGAAAAATCTTACCTTTTCCTCTTCCTGTCTCCTGAAGCTCCTCCTTTACCTTTACTGCCATTGTCGAAGCTGCGGAAATCATTTGTGGTCTCTTTTGTATTCTGCTTCTTCATACCTTTCCTTCCTCCATGGCCAAATTTGGAATCTTTATGTTCCCTACCCTTTCTCTTACCCCCTTTAGCCCCAGCACCACCACCTTGTCTTCCTCCTTTCCCTCCAGAACGATCTCCAGGAGCCACTCCCGTCCTCCTCCTCTTACTCTCAGACTTCTCAAACATATTCCCATTTTCAAAGCTCAAATCCAAATCCGCTTCATCTTTCCTACTGTTCGAAAATCCACCTTGCTTAGTCTGCTTCCTTAGCTTCTTATACTTCTCCATTTCCTCTTTCTTCTGCTTAGACCTCTCTTTAAGCTTCTCAGACTGCACCTCTTTCGCTATCTTCTTCGATTCTCGAGCTTTCCTCCTCTCTTCAGCCTCTTCCATCTGTTTCTTGTCTGACAAAAGCCGACCCTTAACCTTCACCATATGAGAGTCGCTTTTTACCATTTCTGCGTAATAGTCAGGAGGCCTTAAAAATGGAAGCTTCATAGACTGGAATTTGGTGAAAGCTTGCCTAGCACCTCCTAATGCTTGCGTGTAGAAATCGAGCTCGCGTGTAAGATCATCGTTCACGTCTACTTCTTGCTCTCTGTCGATATCAACTGTAAGCTTGTGTATCCAATCAACGTTCTCGGGCCAACTAATGTCTGCAAGTTTATCAAGTAGACCTTGATGATTGTTTATGGCTTTCTTTGAAGGCTCACTCTGCAAGACATTTTCTTCTTCTGATTCTGATTCAGACTCGGATTGTGACTCGTGATCGATATTTTTGGCATCAGGGTAACCCATCTTAAATTCTTTTACAGTATAACAACAGACCTGAATAAACAGAATAAGAAATATAGATTGCTCAAAATAATAGTAAACAACTAAATATGTATATGAATTATTGTATAAGAACTGTCTAATTACTGGAATGAAGCAAGAATCTCTTTCTAAGCACTGTCTAATTCAGGGCAGATAAAGTAAGATATAAATATATCAGAAGAAAAAACAGAATTATTGAGGGAAAACGAATATCTCGCTATCTAATACAAAACAATATACCAAAATCATCAAAAAGAAAGAAGCTGATTTTTCAATTATCTCATTCTTATATCGACAGACAACAATCAGGAACAAAAATCTCCATGACAAATTTCATGAAAATTAACTTTTTCTATCGAAATCTACCTACGAAATCAGCTGTTAACAAGAATACTAGAGGATTAACGTCGTTATCTTGTATTACGATTCGATTTTTCACTTGTTCAGAGAGGCAAGAAACAAATGAATACATAAAAGAATCATTCAAAGTAGATGAGTACCTTAAGAAACTATGCGGAGATTCAATCAGCGATATGGAGTTTGTCTCAGTAGTGATTGCGTTGGACTTTCGGTAGCGTTCGACCTGAATGAATTTTAGGCGTGGAGAGGCGGGCGGGGTATAGAAATTGTGGGTTCGAAAAAACCAAGAAACCCTGAGTTTTCAGCGCAATCGACTTAAACCCTAGAACATGGGTAATATCTCTAAACTAAAACCCTATAAATATATGTGGGCTTCAAATCATATATTATTATGACTATATTACTGGCCCATCATCAATTGTGTATATATTACTGACCCATCAGAATAGTTTTTTTAGTTAAAATATATAACAATGTTAGTCATTGTTGAATCAGTACCTTAATAAAATTAATAACTATTTTAAATATATTAATTTATTTTATTATATAATTTTTAAAATAATTTATTAATCTATTTTAATTTATTAAATAAATAATTTAAACCTAAAATAAACCGTTATAAAGATGGTAAATATGTTTTGAACTTCAAAGAATATATATTATAGTGGCTATATTACTAGTTCATCATCAAAGTTTTTTAGTTAAAAAATATAACAAGGTTAGTCACTCCTCTAAGATCACTACCTTAATAAAATTAATAATTATTTTAAATATATATTTTTTACATTAAATATATGTAAATATTTTTATTATTATTTAATTTAGTGGTAAATATATTTTGGGCTTTCAAAGAATATATATTGTAGACTATATTATTGGCCCATCAACACAGTCTTTTTAATTAAAAAGATATAGCGATGTTAGTCACTGCTGACATATCATTAATAAAATTAATTACTATTTTAAATATGTATTTTTTATATTAAATGTATGTATATTTTATTATTATTTAATTTTTAAAATAATTTATTAATCTGTTTAAATTTATTAAATAAATAATTTAAACCCTGAAATAAGACGCTGTAAATTGGTTATTGAGATATAGTTGATAATTATTAAGAAATATAAAAAGACTACAATTTTATTTAATATTAAAAAGCACTTTGCCATTTAGACTTTTGAGTTATAATAAGCTTCTTATTAAATATATAATCATAAATAGATAATATTGGTGGATACATTTTTTCAACTGATCATTAATAATGAAAATGTATGTAGCCACAAACAATTATAACCAACTACTTTAAACAAAAATAGTGAATTCGAAAATCACCATAATTTTGGCCCCTCAATGTCACAGTCAACTTCTAACTACTTATTACCACTCATAATACCTCACCGTCCAATAATTAATTTATCAACTTCAATAATAATCTATTAAATTGTTTTATAAATATGAATTCAGTATATTGATATTTACCGTGAGTTCAAATCATAATTATTAATATTTAGATTTGGATTCTTGAAGTAATAGGTGGAATTTAAGAAGTTAATACATTTACTCATACTTTGATGACAATTATAAACCGTTCTTACAGTATATGAATGTTTTTTTTTATGGATTAATTGTAGTTGATCGGGGAGACGGTCTTTTTATGGATTAATTGTAGTTGATCGGGGAGAATCTCTTAACATTTAACATCACGCTTAACATCATTTCCTAGATCCACGTTTAACAAGTTAACATCATTTCATTCATTTGTAAATTGTAATAAGTGTTTCTCTCTCATAAGATGTTCGTTGTTCATTAACCTTACTTCAAGTCTTCAACTTCTATCTTCTTCAACATTTCTTTAGTTTTTGTTCAAAATCTTCAATAACTATGCAAGTAAGTAATATTTTTATTTAATAAAGTTATGTTTGTTCTTAAACTTTTACAATCTTATATTTATTTATTAACTTAATCTTCAATCTTTATTTTATAGCTTCTTCTTCCGTTTTAACAGTTGATTTTTTCTATAAGTTCTACACGACTACAACACATAGTAGATAAGTAATACTTCTATTATTTATAGATTTTTTTGTTTAATATGTGGATTTATAGATTTTTTTGTTTAATACGTGGAATCTCTTGATTAATAGATATTTTGGGTATATATATATGTGTGTTTAATATGTGGAATAACTGATATATATGCATATACTTTCATAGTTTCATTATATATGTAATATGCCTATAAGTTATTTGACTCAGATTAAATAAACCACATCAAACATTATAAAAATTTATCCAAATCATGTAATGTAGATGAATTTTCATAACTCACAAATTAGGGTTTCACAAACTAGGGTGGTAAATTATAATAGAATATTAATATTATTAAATATTTTTTATGAAATAATATATAATTTAATAAAGTAATATAATAAATAAAATTATTTTTTATAAAGGCAAAAATAAAGAGTCAAAGAATCTTTTTTTTTAAGAAATATTAAAAGTTCCTTATATTTAGTTCAATATGTTAGTTAAAAAATAAAAGAGTTTTTTAAATATTATGTTTAACTATATTTGGGTAATAATAGTTCAATATATTAATATTTATTATTTGTATAAATATTTTTGGAAAAAATATTAATATATAAGACCAAGTTTACTTTTTAAGTAATTAATTGTTTGTCAAAGATTTGAGGTATGTTATTAGTTAAATACTTTAATCTTAATTCTATTTTTTGTATTTGTTAATGTTGATTGTTTTTTCTTTTGATTTTGTAGGTTGTAATTTACATGTGTTGAAGAAATGTATTTAAGAAGGATGCTTTTTGTGAGAAAACTAATTTGATGATTTTTGAAGTTTTTGTGTTTAATTAAAATTATGTTCTATTACTTTTAAGTTTTTTTTCTGTATTTTTGTAGTATGGATGAATTTATATTATGTGTGGATGATTTTCTATCTATTGTTTAAGGATATAATATTTATTAATAGTTTTAGGTTAATTATATTTTGTAGTAACATATTATATTTAATTTATATAATTTTAATTAATTAAATATAATTTTTTAATATTTCATATCGGGTAATGGGTACCCGTCGGGGATCGGGTACCTGATGAATCGGGGATGGGGATATAAATAGAGATACCCGTCGTGTTCGGGGTCGGGGTCGGGTAGTAATTTGA